>NC_016133.3:50296878-50935606 GCF_000005505.3 Brachypodium distachyon
ACCGGTGGTACCTCCCAAGCACGGTAGAATTGCTCATCTACTTGTGTTAAAATTGCAGCACCGTGCGCATATGGTCAAAGTCAATAAGATGATGTTAGTGTGATTATCAGTGTACTCGGTTATGTTTGGACAAGAGTTGGGCCAAGTCTAGGGCTGGCTAACAAGCAAGCTCGGTTCGTTAAGAGCTCGGTTCGTTAAGCTCGGTTCGTTAAGAGCTCAGATCGTTAAGATCGTTATCGTTAACGATCTGAAACCATTGTTCGGCTCGGTTCGTTAAGAGCTCGCGAGCGCTCGTTAAGCTCGTTAAAAACTCTTTAAGATAATAGATGGTATGTTGATCTAAATTTTTGTGCATTACCTGTTTGGTTGGGATAAATTTTGCCAGCAAACAAAATATATCAAAAGTTAAACAACGCTATAAAAATTGAAAATAACACAACAAAAGAGAAATAACAATACAATTCCAACAGCAAAATAAGTTTCACAAGTGATGTACGAGAAGAGATCGCTAACGAGCTTAACGAGCGCTCGCCGAGCTCGCTCGTTGCGCTCGTTAAGATCGTTAAGGTTAACGATCCGAAAAGAAAGTGCTATTTGGTTTTGTAGTTAACGAACCGAGCCCTTAACGAACCAAGTTAGCGAGCGTTTAATAAAATTATCGAACTTCGATCTTTTTGTCCAGGCCTAGCCAAGTCCCACACCCAATGACCCAAGTACTAATTAAACTAGGCTGAATAATTATTATTTGGATCACCAATTTCAATTAATAAATCTTCACTTTGGAGATGGCTCTATCTGCTTCTCAATCTTCTTAACCCAACCCCAAATTCCTCCTTGCCACCTGAGCAATTGTTGTTGCCTCTATCTCTACCACCTCCTCCCGCAAGGTAGCTGGTCTTTATCCTCTCATCGCGTTTGCTCTTCGTCGACCGCGGGCGCGGCTCGCAGCTCCCACGAGGTCACGCCTGGTCACCCTGCTGGGCCAAAGGAAAGAAACAGGGATTGAAGACGAGATATACCGACGGAGCATGTTGCATAGAGATAGGAATGTTCTAGGCGGTCATGTCCTTCCAAATCCGTTCCTGAATTCTGAAATTAATAATAACAAGACGGGGGCGATAAGCTAAGTCGGTGTCAAGCAATTGTCCGGCGTGTCGCTTCGCAGCCACCCTCGATAAGTATTTTGGAGGATGCAAAGGCGCCGAGAGGTGACTGCTTCAGTTGTTGGATACCAAATCGATCACGTTGTCTTAATTAGTAAATCCCGTCTTTTAAACAACAGCAAAGTCATACTTTGTTCGGGTCACCGCCGTAATTCCGTGGAGTCTTCCTTTGTACAGTCTTGCTTTTTTACATGAGAGTATCCATCCTTTAGCTATAAACCTATAAAGTAGCGGGGAAGAAATAGATCCGGGTGTTTAAATTAGTGTATGAAGGGAAGTATGAATCCAGTCATATGCTCTGGGTCTCAATTGACTCAGCAGCTCGCTTCACTAAAATAGTCAGTTATTAGTCGCATGGAGACCAACTTATCAGCAGACAGCAGCGTAGTCTCACTTACCGTCTGAACTCTGAATTACATGTATAGCTGGCTGATCCTTATTACACCAATTGGAGACAGTAGTATAGTTTCGAAAATTATTAACTATTCCGAAGCTAGAATTCTTCGGTTTTGGCGGTTAGGAGCGACGGATTTCGGTGTAGTAAAATATAGATGCCGGATAAGTCATGCAGTCGCATGTTGGCTTTTACAAATGCCAAAATAAATATTAAATAAATTCCAATGCACGTCACCGTATCGAAGTCGCGCCCCGGAGGCCCACCAAAACCCGACAGAAACACGTGTGTCCATAGTCCCTGTGCCAAACGCCATCATAAACTATGCTCCGCTAGTCAATGATTTTCGGAGAAACGTATGCTGTCTCGTGCGGAGACGGGTTCGTGAAGACACACGTACGTGGGTGCTTCGGCAGAAGGCCGCGGCGTGATACGTCCCAGGAGTCGGAATTGTCAGTAGCTTGTGCGATCAGGCACGCAGCTCATCGGCAACTTTGACATGGCCAGCTCCGCAGAAGGTCTTACATTGCCAGGTGGATTTGATCCAACGATCGACGTGCCAGCAGAAGAACAGCACCCGTGGCGGCCCGGCATTCGCCTCGCGCGACGCCCAGGGTCCCGGAGCAGCTCATGTAGTCATCCTACTAACGTCCTGTGCTTCATTCACATTTTGTAGGGGGGAAAAGATCAAACATCGCCAGTGAAAAGCAATTATTTGTGAAAAAACGTTCACCATCTTATTTTGACAGAGCGAACGATCTGAAGAAAAACTACTCCTTCAAAACTAGCAGGTTCAATACCGCGAGACCGAGTCATGACTGCCATAAGACTGAACTCCATTTTATTCACCTCCCGTATATTTTTTATGTAGATGACATTAACAACCCAGATGACATTGAAGAAGAGTGCCGCGAAGCGGTTACATGCCTGTAGGTGGAAATAAAACAACTACTCTGTTACATTCCACGCCGGATCCACAAAACCAGAAAGAGAAAAGTCTACATTGTGGAAGAGACCCGCTCGACCTACAGGCTGCAGCACTCGAGAGGCGCTTGGGACAACCGCATCGAAGACCACCGAATTCATGTGTTTTCAAAGGCACCAACAAACCAAAGTGATGCTTGTGTTCAAGTTCCTTTGCTCCTTTTTGCCGTGAACCTCAAGGCCAGTCCACCAGTGATTATCCCATTCGCACAGCAAGGAGTACCACACTTGCCGAGCCAACACACACACAAGTAGAAGACGATCGATGGTCTCCTGTTCTTGATCACAAAAGGAGCATTGGGGTGGATGGGGCAAACCACGTCTAATCAGCCTATCTGCCGTCCAACAACTGTTTCTCAAGGCTAACCATATGAACAACTTGCACTTACTCGAAGTTTTTGAATGCCAAACTTCCGGAACTCTGGGCATACATTCCCGAATTCGCCGAGGAAGCAGTATAGGTCAGTGCTGCTCCAGTTCCACCGGAAGTGATCATCTTCCTCACGTAGGGTCATGCCGGCCATCATATCAGAAACAGCCAGGAGCTCCACGTACGATAGCCTCAAACGAAAACTCAGGGCTAATAACCCGAAGCCAACCACTATCCACGAGAGCTTCGGCCACATAGATTCTAGCCGCCCTACTGGAGATCTCGGCAAAGAGGGCCGGCGCCATGTGAGCAATCCTACCACCAGGTAACCACGGATCAGACCAGAAGGAGATCAACTTTTCATTGCCAATAGGGATGTAAACGGGCCGCCGGTAGGGCCCGTTTAAGCCCGTTTAGCACCAACATAAGCAGCCAGTTTAGCAACATAAGCCGAAGGACAGAATTAAAAGAAAAAAAAACTGCGAAGGAAAAGAAGTCAAACGGGCCTTGCGGCGCCGTTTAGAGCGCCATTTTGCATCCTTAATTGCCAACGATAACCGAGATCGTGGCATCACAGAGAAGCCTGGGCATGAGCCGAAATCTGTAGCTGAAATTCGGCCCAAGGCCTGGCCTGGCCAGCCCTCAGCAGCGGCCCAAGCGGGCCCAGAGCGCCAAATTCAAACTATCTTCAAACTGTAATTTAAAAGGGAAAATATCCTACCACGAATTGCATGCTTTCATTTTACATCCCTGCATGTCGCGCCAAAGTATGAATCCTATTTTTAGTCTGGCCGCTAAACAAACATGCATACACAAGCGCATGAAAATGGCATCTTGCACAATGTTTGCAGAACTCGGGGAACAACGAAAAACATGCTTTCATCGTGGAGATTGTACTCCTATATACGCAGAATCGTCGTAGCTGACACAGGCATTGCTAAGTTCAATCTCAGAGTACGTGTTTGGGGACCGAGCTAGCAACCCCTGAAGCTCCCCCGAACTCTGTTGACCCCATGGATGCTGCAGAACCTTCCTTAGCTTGCCGAGCTCCTCTGCAACCTCTCGCATCGAGGGCCTCTTCTCGCTATCCATCCGCAGGCACTGCTTCGCTAGCTCCGCCATCTGCTCAATCAGCTCAATACTCTGCTGGCTTACAATCTGCGCGTCCACTATCTCATCGAGCCTGTTCGCGCTCGCGGCAAGAAGGAATTGCGACGACAGGGTCTTGTCCTCGTCCTCGGTCGCCTGAAGATTCAGCGCCTTTCTACGCGTGAGCAGCTCCAGGAGAACCACGCCGAAGCTGTACACGTCGCTCCTGTCCGTCAGTTTGCAGGTCTGCATGTACTCCGGGTCGAGGTAGCCGCAGGTCCCCTGCACGAAAGTCACGAGCTGAGCTTCGTCCGTCGGGGCCAGCGTGGAAGCCCCAAAGTCTGCAACTTTCACGGCGTAGCTCTCGTCGATGAGTATGTTGGGCGATTTCACGTCGCCGTGGATGATTGGGGGCGAGGCCCAGGAGTGCAGGTACGCGAGCGCTTCGGCGGCCTCGTGCGCGATCTTGACGCGAGTCGCCAAGGGCACGAGCAAGGATCCGCCGCTGCCATGGACGAGCTGGTACAAGGTGCCGTTCGGGATGAACTCGTAGACGAGCATGGGCACTTCCACCTCGAGGCAGCAGCCGTACAGCTTGACGATGTTCCGGTGGTTGATCTGGGACAGGATGAGCATCTCCTTGCCGAACTCCTTCTTCTGCCTCTCGTTGGTTAGCTTGCACTTCTTTATGGCGACCGTCCTGCCGTCTTTCAGGGTGCCCTTGTAGACGGTGCCGTTGCCTCCCTTTCCGAGCACATTCCGCTCGTCGAATTTGCTCGTGGCCTCTTCTAGCTCTTCCCTAGTGAACAAGGTGAAGGATATCCCCTGTTTTGACTTCATTTCCTCGAACAGCAGGAGACCCCCGTGCTGCTTGAAGTACTTCCTTTTTACAGTGTCAAGGCTCCTCTTTTCGCGGATTATGCAAGCACATGCCATGCTGATTACTAGGACAACTACAGAAACGCTAACACCTGCAGTAAGGGGTGTGGTCAGATTTCAGATATCTGAACTTCTGAAGAATTCGACACCTGTGCTAGTTCTATTTTGCAGATTTGGTGGGGAGCAGAAAAATGTAGACCTAGCAAATGTTTCACACCACGGATTTGTACATACGAATTGTAGTCAAACCAAATTTACTCAAGAAACTGAACAAGTAGGAGTTGACGTACCCATTGCAACGTGCACTCCAAGTAGAGATTTCTTCGCCTCGCATGTGCCAGTATAAGCGTTGCCTGTTGTCTTGTCAGGGCAAGCGCAGCTGAACCCTCCAGGGGTGTTAACACAGGTACCAGGAACAGAGCATGGGTACTCGATACTTCTGTCCTCACACTCGTTAATATCTGCAGGAGAGCAAACCAAAATTACTTCTTGAGATCATCAAACCGGGCAGACGATCATCACCTGACCAAATTAAAAATGTTTATCACAGGACCGTGAGTAGTAGCAGACCTCGGCAGCCGTCAAGGAGGCAAGGGTTGCCTCGGTACCCAATCGAGCAGTTGCAGAGATAACCGGGGCCGTTTCTGGAATCGACGCACGCACTGTTGCCGCTGACGCAGGCGGAGGCCGAGGCGTTCCGCTTCGCCTCCAGGCACGTCTCCTTCCCGACAACCCAGTCGAGCACCAGCGGCACGGTCCCGCCGGTGGACTCCATAAAGCCGCCGCCGCCGTCCGCCGCGACGTAGCCGGTGCGGAAGTCGAACGCCGCGGCCTCGACAAGCACCGCGTAGCTGCAGGGGCCGCTGGATGATCCGGCAGCCGCCCGGGACGTGTTGAATTTTTCCTGGTACGTGTTGACGCCCCTGGGGATGGCGGCCTGGCAGCAGCCCATGCCGGAGCAGGAGCCGTTCTCCACCCGGCCGCCGCCCGGGCACGTGGCCATGCACCCGGTCATGTACTCGTAGCCGTTGGTGAACTGGGAGCCCTCCATGGAGCTGACGTAGGCGAGCGAGTTGCAGCCCACGACGGTGAACCGGTTCTCCTCGTCGGAGAGCATGAAGGAGGAGTCGGAGAAGTCGATCCAGGGCGCGAACTGCGGGTCCATGGACCGGGACGTGCCGTTGTAGCACCAGGGCTGGATGTCCGTGCGGACCCGCGCCTTGCCCCGGGCCACGGAGACGCTCAGGATCTCTTGCTCGTAGCAGAAGGGCTTGTAGATGCCATCGGCGGTGAGGTTGCAGGTGAGGCCGAAGGTGATGTCGTTGTCGCCCGTGTAGAGGTAGCAGTCCCGGCCGATGCCGAACGGGTACGGGATGTCCACGTCGCCGCAACGGCGCTGGCATGCTTCGCTTGGTTGCCATGCCGCCCCTGCTGCGGGACACGCCGAAGCCAGCACGGCGAGCAACGTGAGGAATATCTCTGCTTGCATGGAGAAAGCCGGCCGGTGAGGTGAAATTTGCCTTTGCAGTATATGGTCTGGCGAGCTAGCTAATTAACTCCTGCTTGTAGGCTGCAAGGTTCGAAAAAAATCTACTCCTGTAGCGATCGTGCCCAGAGCCATCGCCATTGTTGCATTGAATTCGCGAGCACTCGGTTGATTAGACGTGCTGGCTGACAGGTCCAACGACCTTCCAAGGAAGGAACAGATTCCAGGGTCGGAAAAGACCGGTGCGGCGGGACCACCAGTACCACGCACTTTTCCAAAGGAGCGCCCGTTCATACATGTTTTGTTGAGCTCCAATTTGCGAGTTTACTCAGCAAATGTATGGCTTCCAAGAGGCATTTTCGACAGAAAGATTGTGCATGCGTCAGCTAGTGTTGCATGATGGCACTAGACTGGTACTCAACCGTGCATGACAAGACGTCTGACTATTTTCGCCGTTCCATTCAGACCTTCAGTACGATGTCTGAACTGAACCAGCGTGGATCAATTCGCAAACTTATGGCAAAAGGGATGTCAGCATGGCAGTGAGAATAACGGAAAAGAATAGAGCTCATATGTACGTCATATTTATGTCAGCCTTATTAAGAGACGGTTTTCCCTACAGGTCAAAGCTTTTCCGTCATATGACATGACCCACTAATATTCGACCACATATATCGATTCCCTCTGTTGTTTCGGGATGATAGCATACATAAAAAGCTTCTTATTGTACATATACTTTTTTCTTTCCTCTAATATTGCATTGCAAAGCTCCTGCCTTTCTTGGCAAAAGAATAAAATAAAAAGCTTTTTACATGTACATAAACATTTATTTCAATTTTATACGTTTTTTCAAATATATACAGATACGAGGACACTTTTAAAATAGATTTAGTTTAATTTAATTACATAATTAAAAAATAAAAACCAACTCAAAAAATAAAATAGAAGATCATTTCAAATTAATAAATAAATCCAGAAATTAAAAAGGAAAACGTCAGGAAAACTGGAAAAAAAAATCTCTAAAAACATTTCGGCCTTATTGGGACGGGCCTAAGCTGATCTAGTGCGCGGAGATCCTACTGTTCGGTTGGCTGCGACGTGGACCGGTTGGGACGTGCCGGGATGAGCGCGACGGCCCATCTATGCTGAGAGTTTCGGGCTGCCACGAGGGCTTGTTGAGCATCTACTCAGAAAACAACTGGGCTCTTATTTCGTGAATGATTTTGACATGCATGCGCGCTCTCTGAAATCTGAACCACATATTGGAAACTGCACCAGCTTTCCCTAAAAAACCAGCAAACGAGCCGTAACACACGCATGATTAGTCCAACCGCCAAGCCAGCCATGAGCGACTGCGCATAGTAACACACGTACATGTCGCCTTCGGCTGCAGGTGGTCGACAGTTGATACAAGAGACTAAGAGAGAGCTGGCGGCAGGCCGGCCGGCAGCGTCCATGCGCGCGCGCAGATGCATGCACCGCGCAGCCGTGCAGCCCTGTAAACCGTGTACCGCGCCCGCCCTTGCTGAGTTGCTGTCGGCTTACGATGGCAAGTTGGCAACAGGCACTTTTGTCTTTGCCGCTGGCTGCCCAGTGCCCACTGGGGCGGCTTAATTTCCGTCCATCGACGAGGGGCCAGGCGTATCCTCTTTTGGGAATGATCGATGAGTTATGTATCGGCTTTATATATATCCCCAAATAAATCCACCCCGTCGGTCATGATTAGCTACTGTCGCACCAGTGCCTCACAGGGTCCGACTGATGCCGGACGCGTGGGTCGCAACCACAGGATCCCCGTAGGATAGCTCTCCGGGAAGGGCAAACATGGGAAGCCCCTCACCCCCAAGACAACAGCCACTACTACAAAACAGTGTATATGTGACGAGTTATCAGTGACGGACTTTTCGCGCCTGTCGCTGATGATACCTTATCGTGGTACGCCCGCTACTGATGACCACTCATCAGTAACGGACGCGGGAGGCCCGTCAGTCATGGTTTTATGTGAAAAATAAAAAATTCACAAAAACGCACATCGGTGGCGGGTTTTAAATCTAGTCCCGCCACCGATGACCCCCGGATACATTTGAAGATTGAAAAAATCATAACTAATTCATAAAAAATCGGAAAAATGTGATTCATTTTTCTAAAGTCTATTTTTTTTTCCTGCTTAACATAGTGGAACAATAATATCAGATGTTAACATTTAAAAAATGTGTTATTTCTCTAATTTTTTTCCTGCTTAACATAGTGGAACAATAATATCAGATGTTAACATTTAAAAAATGTGTTATTTCTCATAGTTGAAGTTTATTTTTAAGCCAAATGACCAAAGTTTGTCCAATTGCACGTCATAGTTCATGATAATGTATCCATTTTTTTGCCCAAAGATGCATCTTGTCATGACAAACAATATTGCCAAAGAGGTTTACAAATGTTTGGTTATAAAAAATGATTTTTCATTTTCCAAATGCAAAACGTAGGGTGTTTTGTGAAGCTACTACAATTAATATGGTTAAAAAAGACCTATATCTAATTTTAACACAAAGTAAACCATATTTAAACGTACATATAGTTGGGACTACAATAGAAGCCATTAAGTTTGGTTGAAATTGTAAAAGGAACATGACAAACATAAAATAAAAAAACACAAAATTTTATACTCATCAACAACGGGCATGCTGTCTTGCCCGCCACTAATGTTGTGCTGATAGCTGAAGATTAACACAAAAAAATCAATAACTTTTTTCTCATTTAAAAGATTAACAAAAAAAGTAACGAGAAAAAAAATAGTGAAGCTTCACCGGCGGGTCTGCAATTTTGCCCGCCACTGAAGCTGTGCGAACCGAAGAAACACAAATCTTCATGGGCGCATGTGATTGGTGGAGAGTCAGTGGGCATGGATCGATGACGTGGATGCATCCATCAATTCATCTTTCCATCTCTCCTCTCCCGATGCCTTCTTCTCCTACTCTCATCCCTCTGCTCTCATCTCTATCTTCCCGTGCTCTCATCTCTCTATCTCCCCTCTGCTCTCTGCTCTCCAAGTCCACAACTCCATCTCTCTCCCTTTACTCCTCTCAATCCCTCCTGCCCCACCGCCTGCAGGTCACCCCGCCGCCGGCCCCTGCCACGTGAGCCCCGCCTCCGGCCTCGCGCCACCCTGCCACCGGCCCCAGACGCGCACCCTATCACCGGCCCCTCTGCCCGCCACGCCGTCGGATCCGAAGAGGGCGCTGCTGGATCCGGCCATCTTTCGCCGCGCTGCCGGATCTGAAGAGGCCGTCGCCGGATCCGGCCATCTTCACCCGCGCATCGCCAAATCCGGCTGACCCCGGCCAGCTCGTCACCGGATCCGACGACCAAGATGCCTCTGCACACCGCCAGTACGTTCTCCCCTCTCTCTCTCTGCCCTCCGTTGCCCCTCTGTTCTCTCCCTCACTCACTCTCTCTCTCTCTCTTTCTCTCTCTCTCTCTTTCCCTCTCACAGTCACAGATGGTGGCCGCCAACCGCTTGCCGCATCGACGCACTGCCAGCTCCGGCGCCAACCACTTCCCCCTCGCCATGTAGAAGCAGATCTAGGAGCTGGGCGATTTTTTCATGATTTTTGTTTTGCGATTTGTTCCTCATCGCTGTGTAATCCTCGATGCTTGATCTGTGATTTGGGAAAAAAAATCTATGATTTGGGTGATCTGAGATTGTACGGTGGAAATGGCAGGCCTCTGGCCTGCTTTTTTTTTAAATCGTGAAAATAGCATCACTGTCGGTCGTGTTAGACGCCCGCCACTGATGATGACCATCATGAGTAACAAGAAGTTAGTAACGGCAGCCCCGTCCGTTATTGATGCTGTTTTTCGACCGTTACTGATAACCTTTCTGTACTAGTGAGCGAAGGGGGCTACAAGGAGACGCTCACTGGCAAGACCATCACACGGGAGGTTAAAAGCTCTGACACCATTGACAACGTCAAGACCAAGATCAGGATAAGAAGGACAACCATCCCAACGGCTATCTGGGAAGCATCATCTTGGCAAGTTGGCAGCTCGCTGCCCCCGCAACTGGTCAGGCAATGGTACTTGGGTGCTTCCCGGCTACTAGAGGTTGGGCCCGCGGATGGGGCCAGCGAAACAGTGAGACAACAGCGGCAGTGCATTTAATGCACCGACAGGAGTCACGTCGACATGGCTAGTTTTGCTCAGCAAGTCTAGAGCGGCTACCCTAAGGCTCATTTTATTTACCACGTACAGTGGCCTGAGCGTTGCATGAAGCCCGGCGTGGATCAACAGTAGGGCAATTCCTATGGCGATGACACGCGTGTAGTTAACGTGTCACGCAGCATGCATTGGCACCTGTTGTATCCCCTTGACTATAAAAGGATAACCAATGTCACCGGTCAAAGGGTTTCAGTCCCAGTGGAAAATAGAACGTAGCTCAGCATTCATCCAAGCAGTGAAGTTCCTTAAGAGGGACAAGTAGCAAAGCCTGGGAACCCTCCGGCAACCTGTACACACTCAAACTTGTGAATACAACCAACAGTAGGACGTAGGGTGTTACACCTCCTGGTGACCCGAACCTGGGTAAATCTCATGTGTCGACACTTCGTGTCTTTCGCCATGCCGGCAATCGCCGGAGCGATCCCTCGCTCTCCACCGAACCAAAAAGGAGGTGTCCAACATCTCCTGAAAATTCATGTCCTGAAAATTGATGAACAACTCAAAAGACAAATATGCACGCATGTGAGTCATGTTCTTTTATGTAGAAAGTTTCTTCCAAAAGTTTAAACACATGCAACGCACAAAAATTGAACCATATTCGTAGTTATTTTTCCTTTTTCTGACGTCTTTTTTGTAGACCTTTTAATGACACCACCATTATAGTGCTACAGTGCAAGTGTTGAGATTTAGAGACGGCCGAATTAGGATCACTAGATTTTAAGCTTGGTGTACAGTACTATTTTTCCGTCCAACAAAAAATGTCTCAACTTTGACTAAATTTGAATGCATCTATACACTAAGTCTTGTCTAGATACATCCAAATTTTGACAAACTTGAGACATCTTTTGTTGGATGGAGGGAGTACTATATATAGATGGTTTACTAACTACATACTCTATCCTAGGTAGATAGAAAAATATAATGGAGGGCCATGACCCATGATGGTCTCCATGTATAGCTCCGTGACGTGCAGGTTATTAGGTTGCGTGGGTTCTTCCTAAGTCACGTTTATACTTGCATTTGGATGATTACTGTTTTTTCTACATGTTCCAAACTACTCACTCCCTTCCATAATTCTTGTCTCAAATTTGTCTAAAAATGGATGTATCTATTCCTAAAAGGTGTCTAGATACATGTAATATTCCGACAAGAATTATGGAATGGAGGGATTACCTAGCTAACCATGAACGGTTTGAGGGTGTGCGCACTTTTTTGTTGCAGAGGAAGAAGAAGGCATAGCAATCTTTCATTTCAAGAAACTAGATGATGCCTCGCACGTTGTTGCGGAAATTTTTAGTTAACAAAAAGATATTCAAAATTTAAAAATATAATGAAATTGTACATTTTTCACTTAGTGGGGATAGCTTGATGGAAGTAACATGCATGCAAAATATGAGTTTTCCACTAAATAGGTATGAACAAATTAATTATATATGATGATGTGACATGCTTGCATGTTTAGAGAAATCTAGTAATGGAGTTGTTTTTACTTAGATACAGAAGGTTCTTCCTTTCAACACATTCAACATATATATTGGGAAAAATGGCAGCAATTGCAAGGCTCTTTGTGCAATCGTGCATACCGCGGGCACTTGCCAATCAGTTATCATGACCCATTTTTCTCTCGATGGGCAAGCACCCCCATGAACCATTTACTTTCTGCGTCTCAAGCTCTTCCATTGTACAGATAAGTATACACGTAGGCCACCACAACGCAGCACACCAATGATTCAAAGAATAGTGAAAGTGAAAATAAGCACACACAAAAAAGGAAAAAGAAACCCAGCGGATCATATCCTCGGATCAGCCTAAATCTGGGACAAATTCTGCATGTCTCCGGCCTGCATGAACAGTTTGACCCAGAAATCCATGTCGGCATTGCTCGACGACGGCGAAGAACCGTCCACACCCAAGCAGTCCCCGGACTCCATCCCTGAACGGGGGCTGTCCACCGTCATTGCCAGTGTCTCGGCCCAGAAGCTGTCGTCAATCTGGAACTCCTCCGATGTGACGCTGTCCGCGTTCTCCAACGACGGGGCCTCCATCGAGTAGCCGCTGGCGCCGGACGACGTCGAGAGGGACTGCTCCGGCGACACAGGCACTGAAGTTGGCACCTCGGTTCTACTCACAGTCACAGCCACAGGCGCCTTCTTGGCTCTGCGCTTGGGCGCAGCTTGTGCCTGGCCGCCGCCAGATTGCTTGGATTCAAGCCGCTTCTTGAGGTGCGTGTGCCAGACATTCTTGATCTCGTTGTCCGTCCTCCCAGGCAGCCTCGCGGCAATCGTGGACCATCTGAATCAGAAGAGTTGTTTAGTTTAGTGCGCATGATCTTTCGGCGGAATGAAGCAGAAAATTAATTAAACCGACTCGATCAAGTTCAGATTTAGGTGGAATTAATTAGTACCTGTTGCCGAGCATGGCGTGGAGCTGGATGATGGCGTCCTCCTCTTCCCTGGTGAAGTTGCCGCGCTTGATGTCAGGGCGCAGGTAGTTGATCCAACGGAGGCGGCAGCTCTTGCCGCAGCGGAGCAGCCCGGCCTGCTTCGGAAGCGCCCGCCAGTTGCTGTGCCCGTGCTGCTCGATGTGAGCCACTAGGGTCCTGTCTTCCTCGGCCGTCCACGGGCCCCTCTTGAGCCCCATCTTCTCGCAGCACGGAGCCCTCCCCATTGCTATAGCTCTTGCTCTCGCTCCTCTGTTTCTTCCTTCCTGTGATTCCTCTTGTCGGCAGGCTAAGTTGCTAGCTCCTGCCTGTGCTCGGTACCTCTTGACGCTTGGGCGAGAGAGTTGCCTGCCTGAGAGCTGCTCGGAGGAGTACGGATGAATGGCTGATGCTGTGTCGATTGCGAGTTCGTTGCGCTATTTATGCTCGGCATGGCGACCATGGGAGAACGTGGTCAATTGGGGCAGTTGCCGCGTAGGTGCGGCCACACCATTGGGTGACAAAACGAGGGAGAAATGTAGGCTAGTAGTACTAGCGTTAGCTCCAACTTGTTCCTTTTCTATTCGTTTGGATTGGATGGAGTCCATGTACGTTGCTTGTTTCAATTTTTTATTCTTTGCCTTTGTTTGCACTTTAAATTTGTATCGGGTCAGGCATGATCAGAGTACCCCCTCTGTCGGTTTCAAAAGGGTCGTAGGCTGATGATGTGTTTCTGGTTGCATGGTTAAACATAAACATAGTTGTAGATTTTGTGGTAAAAAGAAAAAAAGATAGTTGTAGGTTCAGTGTTCTGGTTCAATACACCCTCTCTCCTCCAACGAAAATATAAGGACGGTTCAGATCACTCCGTACTCCTTCATAAAAAGGGCATGATTGACATTAATTAATATTTTCTTCTTTTTTTTCCACCTGGCTCCTAACAACACTAAGTGTTTTTGATTTTGCCGGAGATTGCACCATTGGTTCGCGACGAAATTTCACGAGCTTGTAATAGACACAATTCCGCACAATCCCACCAAAGGGATCAGCAAAATACTTCTTGACCCAGCAGGAAACATGCGAACAAGTCGGACGTTGCTGCTGTCCCGCACGGTTGTGAAAAATCCAAACAACGCTCGATGTTTTGCAATTTTCCGGAGATTCCACCGTTGGATCGCGATGAAATTTCACATTGTAGTAGTACACAAAATTCCGCACATTCTCATCGCAGGGATTGTCGAAATCTTTCTTGAGGCAGCGGGGAACATGCGAACAATTTGGACGTTTGTGCTGTCTCTCAGGGTCGCGAGAAATTCAAACAACACTCGGTGTTTTCAAGTTTTCTGGAGATTCCACTGTTGGATCATGACTAAAGTTTACACTGTGGTATTACACAAAATTCTGCACAATCTCACCGAAGGAATCTTCGAAACATTGATTGGATCAACGGGAAACATGCGAACAAGTCAGACATTCGTGCTGTGACGAACGGCCGTGAGGAATCCGAACAACACTTGGTGTTTTGGAATTGGCCGGAGATTTCACCGTCGGATCGAGATGAAATTTCACACCGTCATAGTAGACACAATTTCACACAATCTCACCGATGGGACTGTCGAAACAATACTTTAGGCTGCAGATGCTTTGCGAGAGAGGAAGGAGCCAGGAGAAAGGAAAATATTAGGCAAAAAAAGAGCAAAAGTAGAAGAAAAAATGTGAAAAGACCATCTACCCTTCTGAGTTTGGGAGGGGGATTGTATTGAATTAGCCCTCTTAACTGGTAAAGCAGATGTGAGTGTTCTAAATGGATACAAAATAAATGGTAACTCTACAATATGGTAAACAATAGAACTTAGCCTATGACAAAGCAAGGTGCTTAACCACTTGTGTTAACGAGGCCATTTAAGTTCATGGATCGGGCCTAACCTCATCCATCCGTGCTCCAGTGGCATTAGCCTTCTTGAGTCCATTTTTAAGACCAACAGAAACTGATCGCAGGAGATGTAAAAATGATCTCGTCGACGGTGTGCTAGTTTGACGAGACACATGGAAAGTCTAGGCCAAACCGCGCGGACGCTAACATCAAAACCACCACGAGAATACATTTGCCGAAAAATTGAACCTTCCTTTTGAAGGGAATTAGGGAAAAACAACGTGATCTTAAAAAAAAACTTGGAGCATTGCCGCGTGATCATGGTTGATGGAACGCTTGACAAAGCCAATAGCCATATTATAACTTGATGGCCATTGGTCGAATATTTACTTTCAGAAAAAAGAACTAACCAATGGCCATCAAGTTACAATATTCGTTATAATATTCACTGAAGAAAATTTAAATTTCAGGCGAACTGAGCCTAAGTCAGGTGGTTGGTTCCTTGTGGTGAAACCAGCCCATCCAGGTTCAAGTCTCAGACTTGGCATGGATGCTCGCATTGTGGTGACTTCGTCAATCTTAATCTCAAGATGATCCGCCGGCGGACCAGTCTCTCGGAGATGCTCATAGAGGTAGAGTGTGCGAGATGATCCGTCGGCGGCAGGGGCGGAGTCAGGATTTGGAACATGGGTATGCACATTTTTTTTATTAGAGATGATCTAAAGGACGGTACGTATAGCATCTACGACGCATTGAACAAGCATACTACACATGTACTTGGCAAACTGATCTTTTACCACATACAATTTCTTAACGTATACGGAGTACGATGGAGTATAAATCACACACCTCAACACACCCAGCGCCAAATGAACACGAACACATGTAAAACAACGGTCATACATTTGGCGACTAAATAGGACATAAACTCTACAAAACTAGCTAGCTAATTAAATCAATCGACATTGATCTAAACAACATGTGACATAAACTCTACGGGAGTAAATCATTAAACAATAGACAAATTCCAAAATTTGCCTACAAATATACAAGTAGTACTCTGCCAAAATACCTGAGTATGCATTGCATGCCCAGGCATTAGGCTGGCTCCGCCAGTGGTCAGCGGCCCAATCTCTCGGAGATGCTCATAGGGATAGACTTTGCGTGCGTTCATAAGAACGAGTTTACGTACATGTGTAGAAACTTTAACCCTCCTTTTGAAGGTGAAAACAACGTGATCGATCGTTTTAGAACTAACAGTAATTTCACATTTCTAGAAGCTACTCCCACCGTTTCATAATTCTTGTCTCAAATTTGATAAAAAAAAATGGATGTCTCTATTTCTAAAAAATGTCTAGATACATGTAATATTTCGAGAAGAATTATGGAACGGAGTGAGTCGAATTAGAAGTGCTTGCCCGGCCATTTGTAAAGAAAAAAAAACTCCTGAATAGGAAAGTGGAGAAAAAGCATTTCCATGCGAAGAACCGTGGATCTCGGATTACATTAATTAGTTTAGTTTGCAGTATGTGCCTACATCTCTGTCAACGGGGGATCAGCCGTCGGTGTGGCTGGAGCCTTAAAGTTCAAACTACTTTTTCTTTCCCCTTTGGGACATGTATGACCATCTAGTGGAAATTTTAGACAAGACCAGCTCAATCAAGTGGGGTCCTGAGCTGATCAGGTCCTCATCGAGCCTTCGCCAATCCGAGCGTTTTGCTTTCGATCGACAAGGCGTCAGTGAACACTTCAATATTCAACAAGGAGAGACCCAGCATTGCAGCTTGTTGATTGATTAAGAAGGAGATAAGCTAGAACGATCAACTAGTATGACACAGACCGCTTCATTCAGTCTGGTAAAACCCTTTCAATGTTACTTGTGCTAACTGTGATGCAAAACGTATGAGCTGTTATACAGATACACGAAATTATATACTGTATCCCAGCTGAGCAACACCATTTCTGTCCTGACCTGTTTTACAGCAAGTGGAACCCATGTTCAGGGTTCAGACTAACACCTTACAGACCAGCCCATAATTTGTGTATATATAGACGTGTTGAGCGTGTAGACGTAATTGAAAGGTATTCCATACTTACGTCTGTACCGTACGTGTTGATTTAATCGCTTCTGTAAAAGAAAACAATTACTGCATATACGTAATTTTCAGAAGGGACTCAATATCTTGAGTTTCCAGTTCGTGCAGGTGTTCGAGTAACGATGTCGCTGCTCCAGTCTGATTATAATATCTTTACTGAAGCCTTTGTAGTATTTCAAGTTGCAAAGATTGATATCGTGGAGAAGATTTCTTTGAAAGACTTCAATGTAATTCTTAGTTATAGGAGTTACTTTATAGTTTTGCGGATTTTTATCCAAATCAATGTACCTGTAATGGACGTCGAGTTTGAATAAAATTATACATGATTCTAAAAAAAAAAGAGTTTCCATGGTCAAACTAACGTAGCGAATCAAACTAACTTGCTCATGTTACATCAACATCTCTTCCGGAATCCGGCCGGACAGTGGATGAGGAAAGTGACTAACGAAGCCTCCCAAAGGTCTAGGCGACCGAGAACCTATCAAGGCTAGCGACGCTGCCGAAAATGACGGCGCCGCGCTGCAGGAATTTAAGACCTGCTCAATGGAGCATCTAGTCATCGACTAATTAAGTACTACGACTATAATTAAATCGAGTAAATATGCTATGTCCCCATCGTGCATGTTACCATTATGTACAGGGGGCGATTTCACGGCGAAAACGGTCGGTGTACTCAAGCCCAGGTCCCTGCTCAAACCAGTGCTGGGAGTCTAGCATCGAATTGGAGTAAATCGACACGATGAACCGTACGGTTCCCGCAATAATGCGAGAATTAAAATCCTGCTTTTGAAGCTGCTGAAGGGACGAGTGATTTGATTCTATGAACTTTGAATGAGCCCATGTGAGTTTATAAATTGACCAAGGAATCGATGCCGCTACTTCGCCATGCATGCAGCTGGCTCAACGGTCAAAGTGTCAACGGGCCTTCCTGCATGGCCATGTCGAGTCAAACCTAGCCGCAAATGATGCCCTAGTCCTATAGTCAGTCCTATTGGTGCCCATAGGGTACTACGTACGCGACACAAGTTGATGATGCTTCGAGCCTTCGAGCATCTTATTTTTGACCACTACTGACCAGTGTCTCACGTACGTTCACACGACTGTAGACGTCCATCAATCAGGTCTTGCAAAATGTGAAGTGTCGGCGCTAGCCAAGATCTCCCCAGGCCCAGAGATCACCTTCTCCTGCAACGGTACTTTTTATCTCAGCTGGTGTACTTAGAAAGGTCTATTGATGTACCCTCATTTAGTATGGCTAGTTAAGTGGCTAATTATCATGGCTTTGCCCTCTTTTCGGGGGAAAAAACATCGAATTGGAGTAGTTTTTGCTATCAGAGATTCGGAGTATCATGCTACCGGCTTTTTTTGTTATTGTTTCTGAACCTGCTAACGGGACTACTTTTCATGTGTGCATTGCCTAAACATTTTGTCCTTTAATAATTGCAATCATAGCTCAGACTAAAGGCAGAGGGGCACACACGCACACATGGTTGTTCGAAAAACAAACAGGGATATTTAAAAAGGGAGGTCACATTTTTTTTTGGGGCAAAAGGAAGGTCACGCTTACGACCTCGTTTTCCTCCTGTGGGCATTTTTCGATAGTTTAACGGTAAAAGCTGTGTCTGGGTCTCTGGGAGCAATATTCAATTCACATGCCGCGTGCAACTGACGACAGAACCAAGGCCTACGTACTGACAAAACCAACTATTTTTCAGTACCCCACATTCGTCCATAGGAGTATAGACAAGACACAAGTCAGTGCAAAATATACTTTTTTGCGCTGCTCAAAAAAGAAATGGTACTACGACTGTATCTAGTCGATTTTGTTTGCTAGCGTGTCATCGATAATCATCAAACTGATGCACGCATGCAAATGCACCTACCAGGATCGTTCCATATGTGGCACGCAGTAAATAGGCTCCGCTTCACGACAAGATCCACAGGGTCATCGAATGTTCCCATCGAATGAATGTCAGATAATTTCGAAAAGTTACACATATAATTCGAATATATGTATTTTTTATTTTTGCAAAAGTTACTGTTTGCAACCTGTGTAAAAATAAATTTAGTATTCATTCCATCTTAAATTGTTGTCCTTGTTTTATTTTAATTTGCACTAAACTACGGCAATAATTTAGGATCGAGTGCTCCGTACTACTTAGAACGATACTCTTTCATATGTATTTGTGATTTCATTTTTTTTGGGGCAAAATTTACTGTTTGCATCCTGTATAAAAGAATAAGTTTAGTACTTAGAAAGTTACCTGGCCTTTTATATGTACTCCCTCATGCCCATATTATATGTCGAAATATTACATATATCTAGATGTTTTTAAACATAGATACATTCATATTTGGTATTTGGTAAGTTTAAGACATTTGTTTTTCTTTCGCCAAGCACAAAGTTTCACTTTTACATCAAAATTTCCAAACATATGAAAAGGTGCTTCAATGTTCGTGCCTGGCTACCAAACAAGTCCCTCTTCGGCCTGATAGATCAAAGACCTTTTACCTGCTTCGGCCTGATCGTGTTCCCTGGAGGCAATCAAATATGCCATTTCGCTTCTTTGACCGCAAAGTCGCAATATCCTCCTACTACCTCGCTAGTACCGCTAGCAGTATGAAACTCGCATGCGTCATTCCTTAACGACCGAATAGAGTAGCGTAGAGGTTAATTAGTTCAAAGCACAAGAGTCCAGTCTCCAGTCCAAGGAACTACTAGTAGAGCTGCGAGTAAATAAAAGCAGACAGTCCAGAAGGCACACGCATTCACATTGGGACTTCGATATTTGGGAGTTGGAACACCTTGACACATTGCCTTTAGTAAAAACACCGAAGTGGGATGTGTTGGTGTCAATTCGTCATCTAATCGTCACTTGAAATCGTGGAATTGAGTCTGCCCACCACGACTATTAAGTATGGCATCCCTTAGCCTCTGTTTCAAAGTGAGAAAGACTCTAAGCGAGTGCCAAATCTACTTAGCTTTACGACATTTTGGATTCGATATGACCTTGATACCTTAAAGAACGAGTATCGGATCAACGAAATGGGGCCCTCTTTATCATCCTATTCCAGAAGTCCGTGGTTAGAAAATTACAAATGGAAGCCTCTTTTACCTCCATTGACAACAACTATATCACGCATAATTAGATTGTGAGTGATAGATTGTACAAGTTTTCTTACTAGTAATCTGACCGTACAAGTTTAAACTCCGACCAACCATTAGTTCAGTGATATACTCCTATGAGCTATGCAGCCTATGCTACATAAAATTGAATTGAATTATTGGATCAAAAACAGAATTTATGTCGAAAACATAATTTGTGAGTGTTTTTGTAAATCATCAACAGGAAAATCTGAGAATAGTTGCAGCCAAACTGAGTTTGGGCAATTCGTTGAACTACGCCCTACAAAAGAAAAAAAAAACTGGGTGTGATCGATGTCTTCCTTTCAAATCAAGGAGTTCAATTTTTTCTTGGTATTTTTCGGAAAATCAATTAAAGGTGCTTACATGCGTAATGTGTCCAAGTACAATAAGGTTGTGATGATAATAAAATAAAGGGTTTTTCTATTTCTAGTCGTTGTGGATGACCATTCAGGTCGACTTTACGATATGTGTAGATGCAAAATTGACGAGAAAATTTCGATCCTATGGCTCTATGAGTGGACTGAGAGATAACTCGGCCAACTGGGCCTTCCCTGAATGTAGAAGCAACTTCACATAATATTCAAAAGAATTAACATATCATTTGAGAGTTCAGGAAGAAGAGTACCCATACCAAGTAGAAATGGGGATATAGAGGATAATTGTGGGCCCAAATACTTCCCATGTATGTATTTATCCCAACAATGATCGTTGATTACATGCATTTGGCATGGCTTGGAAGCTCCTCAAGGTTTAAAAATACAGTTTTGATCAAATCTCGGGCACTATTTGGATTATCAGGATCTTGGTGATTGCAGTGATTCAGTTTCAATGTTGAATTGCTAAAATCCAACAAAAGTTGAAGAAATTGTGAGAAAGTTTGAATAGTGCACAAGTTTGGCTCCAATTCATGTGTCACTGGTTTTATTTTCCTTTTCTTTTGACCAAATTTAATTAAATATTCTGATATGTA
Source organism: Brachypodium distachyon (assembly GCF_000005505.3). Classification (NCBI taxonomy): domain Eukaryota; kingdom Viridiplantae; phylum Streptophyta; class Magnoliopsida; order Poales; family Poaceae; genus Brachypodium; species Brachypodium distachyon. The sequence goes on from NC_016133.3 coordinate 50,317,962, forward strand.
ATAAAATCGAGAACCGCCAAGCGTCCATGGCATCACTCAAGAAATGAGTATGCCCTATCAAGACCAATAGATTAATACTAGATCAGGCCCCAAACTAACTCTTTTTATTTGAGAGGGTCTATTTGGCTATTAAAAAAATGTGGGAACTCAAGATGCACTACATAAAATATATTTGACGGTGGACATAATGATATTGATTTGGTAATGTAGATCTTGATTTTTCTCTGTAAACTTGGTTAAACTTATTTTTTTGACTTAACACAAACGTAATATGCCCTCCTTTTTTTCACCTGTAAAATGCCCTCCTTCATAAATATCTTGGTTGTTCCGTGTAATAGTGTCATGCAAAGAAAAAATCATTTAATATTGTGCTACAGTGCTACTCACATACATGGACGTTTAGAGCTCGGGCGAGAACAAAAATTTCAAATAATAATAATCAGAAATCATGTTTTAATTCCAGCGTAACAAAACAAAAGAAATCATGTTTTGAAGTTTCAAACAATTCGGGACACTGCGCATATATGTATATATGTCCTATACATAGATATAAATTTCTGTGAAGAAATTATTAACATGTCAGACACAAAAAAAAAACAAATTTGTAGATTTTCAATAGCAAAAGGTACACCTTCTATGAAAAATCACATTTAGCCTTTTCTTGTAGCCCACAAATCAGTATATTTCTTAACGAAAATTTGCATGTACATAGTAGACATCGATATATACTTTGTTGTTGTTTTTTTCATGATTTTTGAAACCTGCAGATGTGAGTTTTTATTTGTTGACGATTTCAGACTCACTGGAGCCCGAGCTCAGTTGCAAGTTTTCGAACTAAGTACCAGTACCTCCCATAGAAATCAATCAATCAAGCAGAGCAGAGTCTTAATGAATATGACTATCAATATGTCGAAAGATACTCAGCTATTAACTCGTCTACCCTTTCATGTTAGTGCCACTATGCGAACCGTGAAGACACTTTAACCACCTAACAAGAAGCTGAAGATTTAAACTGACTAAAGTGTAAAGAATACATCAAACTTTCATGAAATGCTTGATCATGTCGCTGGCTAGCAACGAAGGTCAAGTCAAATCAGCCGATGAGCTACTGGTTGAAAGAATCAGAACTTCCGAGTTCCTCGTACGCCATGAGAAATCGATCCCGCCTCGGATTTCCATGTCCAGTCTGAAGCGGGCGTGTGCACTGCACGATGGCCGCCGCCGCTTCTCCCTTCGAACGTTTTGAGTTTGCTCGATGTGCCCTTCCGGCGGCATTGTGGCTGTACGTTCTCCTGCACGGGGCTTCTCGTACGGTGGTACGGCAGTGCCACACGCCTGTTCCCCCGCATATGAGCCTCTCAGAACAGTGAGAAAAATAATGAAGAACTGCCCCCAAAATCCTCTGATCCTCTCCACTTTAAATCTGGGACAAACTCTGCATGTCACCGGCCTGCATGAACAGCTTGACCCAGAAGTCCATCTCGTCGTTGCTCGACGACGACGACGGGGAAGCGCTATCCGCGTCGAAGGACTCGGCGGCTTCCATCCCTGAACCGGAGCTGCTGTCCACGGCCATCGCCAGAGTCTCCGACCAGAAGCTGTCGTCAATCTGGAACTCGTGCGAGTCCGAGGCAGAGCTGCCCGTGTTCTCCAACGACGAGGCCATGCAGTCGTTGTCGGTGGAGGATGACGTCGATAGGGACTGCTCCGGCGAGACCGGCACGGAGGAGACCGGGCCCTGCTGCTGCTGCTGGAGCGTCGTGTTCACAGAAGCCACGTGCTTCTTGGCTTTGCGCTTGGCCGGCGCACCGGTAGCTGTGCCTTGTGTTTTTCCTTCGAGCCTCTTCTTGATGTGTGTGTGCCAGACATTCTTGATCTCGTTATCCGTCCTCCCAGGCAGCCTCGCGGCAATCGCTGACCATCTGAATCATAAGAACAAGAATTGTTTAATTAGCGTGCTCAAATTATACTCCAGCAGAACCCAACAGCCAGATTAAAGCAGAACCAAACCAAAAGATGGGATTTGATTAGTACCTGTTGCCGAGCATGTCGTGGAGCTGGATGATGGCGTCTTCCTCCTCCCTGGTGAAGTTGCCGCGCTTGATGTCAGGGCGCAGGTAGTTGATCCACCGGAGGCGGCAGCTCTTGCCGCAGCGGAGCAGCCCGGCCTGCTTCGGCAGCGCCCGCCAGTTGCTGTGCCCGTGCTGCTCGATGTGAGCCACTAGCGTCCTGTCTTCCTCTGCCGTCCATGGGCCCCTCTTAAGCCCCATCTTCTCGCAGCACGGAGCCCTCCCCATTGCTGTTGCTTCTCTTCTCTAGCTTCCTCCTCGCAGGTACGTCGCAGCAAGTACAGCCGGCTAAGCCGCTCTCGCTGTATGTATGTGATGGAATTGGGTGTGCTCGGAGGAGTGCGTCTCGCTGGTCTGATGCTGTGGGGATTGCGAGGGCGTTGGGGTATTTATGCTCGGCTTCCGCCGATAGATAGCAAAACGTGGTCAATCGGGCCGGGGGGCAATTTCCTAGCAGGTGCGTCCATACACCATTGGGGTGACAAAACGAGGGGGAATAGCAGCGTTCGTTCCAACTTGTTCTTTTTTTATTTATTGTTGATTGGATGCAGTCCATGTACATTGCTTGTTTCATTGTTTTTTCTTTTGCCTTTGTAAGTGCATGCTCGTTTCATTGTTTATTGCTCGATCTGTTTGTACTTTCATGATGAGCAGGGAGGGAGAAGGATGACTGTACCCTCCTGTGTCGGTTTAAATACTGGATGAGCATGTGCTTCTGGTTGCGTGGATTAGAAAATAGAAATCGGACAGTCCATATGAAAGGGCCCGTGGAACTAACTTATGATCAAGGCGTAAAGCGAGGTGCTAGTATGTTTTTCTTTTCGATTAAAAGAACACAACTCCTGATTTCATTAATGAAACAGTCGAGTACTACGAAGTCTTCTGGTTCAACAGAAATGCCAAGGAGTTGATAGAAAACATATAACCCATACTGCCTCAATTGAACATTACATCGACAACAGCTAAACCAAACTAAAAGAAATAACTTAGCTACATCAACATTCAATCAAAGATTTGGATGTAATTCCGGACAGTCTCAAAACACCTCTTTTTTTAGAGGGGGGGGGGGATCCCCACCTGAATGTATTCCCAAAAACTTGCCGGAGCAAGAAACATAGAAAAAACAGAAAGACCCCACTACATGATTACAACACAACGCGAAATGAACCTTCTAAACCGAAGCTAAGCCGCATCATATAGACACGACGATGCAGTATAGGTCATGGTATAATCAACGAACAGGGTAACACGAGCAATAGAAGGGGACTGTCGCAAGCCGCAGGATGCCAGAAGACAGTACCAGATTGCGAGGAGGATCGTCACCGGAGAGCTCAAGCAAAACATGGAAACTGCCAGCCAAGGAACCACAAGCATCATCACCAAGAAGCCGCACCGATGTCATCATTGGGGAAAACAAAAGACGACGGAGGCTCGTCAAGCATGCATAAAAGTCACGCAAATCCTCCACCGGATGGTAACATGCACTCCAAGAGTGCCACAAGTGAAAAATATCTCCCCAAAAGGGGGTGGTTTACCCATTGAAGGAGTGTAGAAGGAAGGCACATACAACGACAAGAGGATGATAGCAAATGCAACCTGGCAGAAGTTTGCTGGAGATTTGGAACTAACTAGAGGTGACAAGGTGGGAATGGTGGATTCACAGATCAAAGAACTACAAGCAGCACAGTCGCCCTCTATCACAGCCATCTCCGACAGGAGGATGCCGCCTCCAGGGCTGCAACATGCAAACCATGGATCCTGGAGCTCAATAGCACAGGTTGTATAGAGATCTCGAAGTCCAAACCACGACACCGGCCGTTAGGCGATGCCGCCACCATAGCTGCCATCTGCAAACCATGGTTACCGAAGGCATGGCAATGCCATAGCCGACGATGGAGGGACGAGGAGAGAAAAAAGGAGCGCAAAGCATCACTCTAATCAACATGAACATCAAGATTATTTGATCTGTGAGGTGGAAGGGAAGGGGCTGGAGGTGTTGGTGGGAATGGGCAGGGGAGGCGATGCATTTCCCAAATCAGCATGTAGAACGACAGTCCCGTAGGATTTGAGGGGATGGGCTCGGTGGTGTGAAGTGGGATGCGTTGGGTGGGCAGAGGCGAAGGAGAATGGCGTTTGGCGACGGGGAGGTAGTCAACGACGAGGAGGATGGACGGATGTAGGTGGAAGTGGGTGACGGCGAAGCTCCTCCCTTGTCTGGCCGTGCATACGCCGTAGCCATACAAGACCACCGCATCTGGCCAAGAGCCGCCACGATCTGGCCGGGAGCTCGGAGGATCTGAGCGGGGGGGTGGAGGGGCCATACCAAGCGAGTCGCGCACCGTGGGGCATATGACCACCGTCGGCGCCATGGACTGGCCTACCAAGCCGTAGCCTGCGACAGATCTAGTGCAGGGGACCGCCATCGGTGCCATGGAGAGCCGTCAAGCATGAAGGCTGGATCCGGGGAAGGAATCCCATGGCAGGGAGCAGGTCGGGCCATGGAAACGCCGCGCGCATAGCCGCACTGACTGGGAATGGCAAGACGCGACGGAGCACAACCGGATCTTGGCCTCCATGATTTTTGGATCTCAGGGAGGGGACAACCACGGACACACCAGAGGAGGCCGCACGCGGCCCCGCCGCCGCCATCCGTCGCACGGGACTTCGCCCGGTGACCTCCTTCGGCAACGGCGAGGGGAATGAGAGGCTGGAAGGGAGTAGTTTGGCCGGCGGCGGGACTCCTCCGAGTCGCCTCGGGAGAGAGACTCGAAGGTCAGAAAGCGCGTCTGGACCAAAAACACCTCATTTTAGGCTCTCCCGATCAGCATCCTTTTGTAGTCCAGTACGTAACCTAATGATAAATTGAGAAGAGTACATTAATAGGTTCTGGTGGCGGAGGTTCACACCGGATTCCCTCTTCCGGGGGGCTCCGGCGGTACCGAAACTGGCGGACAAAAAGCTCTCTAAGAGAGGAACTCCTCTCTTCCTCACCCCAAGTCACCCCTTCCTCCCCCTCCCCGTGCCGCTGCGAGCCACCAGCGCGCGGCCTCCCGTGCGCCGCCGCCTCAGTACCTTCATTCCCCGTGCCGCCACCATCGACGGGGAGGCCGGATCTGGGCCTTGCCGCCTTCCTCCCGTCAGATCCGCTCGCCCGCGTGCTGCTGCCGCCGGATCTAGGCCGTGCACACCTCCCTCCGACCGAGATCCAGCGGCTCGCCGGCGGGTCCTCCTCTCCCGGCAGATCGGTTAATTTTTTTGCAAATAAAAAGCTAGGATAAACAATAAAAATAAAAAGCTCAGAAAATAAAAAGTTCAAAATTAAAAGCCCGAAATCAAAAAATAAAAATGAAAAGTAGAAACAATTAAAAGCTATTTTTTTTAAAAAAAATGAAAAGTTGGAAAAAAATGAAAAGTAGAAATCGTCCTCCGGTTTACTTCCTGGCGGACGTCCGCCAAATAGAGACTCCCAGTTCACACAAAGCTTTGAGGGAGCAAAAATACAGTTTTCAGGTTCAGGGAGGCCAGATGCTACAATTTTTCTCAATAAGACCTAAATGCTAACTGATACACACCTATGGCCACATAGCTTCGTTGCCACCCTTTAAACCTTCATATCCAACTATTCATTGAGTTTTCTACATAATCGGGCACATCATTGAATCCAAAGGTACATCTCACCACATTTCGACAGAATTTAGCTATTGAGCATGTAAAGAATAGATGATCAATAGTTCAAATTCACACTATGCGGATCCCTTCCACCCTCTTTTTACTAAGTTATCTTAACATGCTATTCTTACAAATCAACAATAAAAACGCCTTAACTTGTAGAGGAATTTTAATTGTCCATACATGAACATAAGGAATTGTAACATGTTCACCCTATAACTTCAATTGGATGCTAATATGTGCGGGAAATGTCTCGCACGACAATTCATAATCGATCGGCTAGTTAGACAACAACATCTTTCACCATCATGGGTGAGGTAGTATGTTAACATTCCATTTTTTGGATTGCTTATCAAACACCAGTGTTAGCCAAGACGGAGAATGTGCTTATAATTAAATGTCCATCAGGAGAGCCTAGCTATGTCACTCCAAGGGCATGGCTTGGGAGGTGAAGACCCTAGGGCCTCCTAGTCTCACACTCCCTCGGTCCTCACCACCATCGGCAAGCGATCTTCGAAGGAGCGGGCATGTTACCCCTTGTCGAGGAGCAATAACAATGCACTCAAATGTTTGCGGCAATGACAAAGGGTGTGAGTTTACACCAATGCCTTTGGTCCAACTCCAAACCCTTGTATCCACAACTCAAAAATATAATTGTCCACAATAACGAGCAGATACCAGCTATTGTGATGACCAAGTTTTGTGCACTATTTTTCCTAGCTTCACTTGGTTTGCGACGATGTTGAAGTTTCTAGATCGAGGCGATAGACTCTAAGCCGTGTATGTTGAGTTTGTGTTGGTTGTCAGATCGGCCGATGGTGTCATGTCTGTGTGCTAATCTTAGTTTTAGTTTGATTTTTCGTTAATTAGCTGAGAATTTTCTTCATGCCTGGTTAAAGAAACTCGATAAGCTGAGAAAAGTTGAAGACCATTTCTTCACTTTTATCCTTTCCGGATGGAATAACCAAGGAATATCAAGATGAATCATTCGCCTTGACATAATCGACCGTTTCAGTGGTGCTGTAACTTTCACTGCGGGTAGTGCCTGGCGTTATGGGAAAGAAATTCTGCTCCAAAAAGGAAAGCGGAAAGGTAACATTTTCTTTTTTCTTTCTTTCGCTCTCCTTTGCAGGAACCGTATGGTCCGTATCAGTGCAACTGCAGCGCGGATCTCTATCTATTAAAAATTTCTACTCGCCTATCTTTCTGAACGGATCCAGCCATCAATGTGGTTCGAAGTTCAAACTACCTTTTGGCCTTTGGGACTTGCATGATCATCAAGTGGGAAATTTTAGACGGGACTGATTTATTCAATCGGATGGGATTTCTGGGCTGATTTGGTCTTCGGCAAGTCGCAACGAACCGGTGCGCTTTGCTTGCGATCGACACGCCGTCCTGGCGTCAGCAAACACTTGTTAAAAGGAAACATACTGAACACTTCAATTCAACCACGACCACGAGAGACCCAGCTTTACAGGAAACGGCGTTCTTTGATTGATCTCGGATTTTCTTTTCTTAATTTAGTTATCTAGTAGACGCTTTCAATGTTACTGTACTTCATTGCTTGTACTGATTGCCACGCTACGCATGAACTGGTATGCATACGAGATTAACTACATTGGAGTAGGCTTGTAGCCTGGCTGTTGATGAACTGGTGGCACGCACCCGCTTTGCCTGGTCGCGTTTACATTAAAGGTCACGGCAGCCACTTGCTCTGAAGATGTTCTGGTGTGTGTAATAGACGTAACTGAAGTTTTGGGCTTTTGGCTCACTTCAGGCTCCAAAAGATATCCGCACTTGAAGGTTGATAAGTTAGAGAAGTTCAATACTGTACGTCTGTACCGGGTCGATTCGATTCAATGCCATATCGAATATCACAAGTACCTTTTCGCTTTTTGGAATAGTGATACGAATACTAAGTTTTGAGGGGGCACAATAAAAAAAACCTCATCCACTTCTAATCTTCCTCAAATAGTAGGACTTCAGCTTACGTGGTCAAGCTAATAGAGACATGAGATAGTTTCAAAATATATATATATATAGACATGAGACAATTGTCAGCTCGCACAAGTGCACCACCTTAATTAAATCCTTAATTACCTGTCAGCGTCTTTCCAATAGTGGAAGTGGAAAATCCAGGCGAGAAATTATATATCAAGGCTTGGTTGAAAAAGACACGGCTGCGCCGCAACTAATTATGAATTTATGACCCGCTCAATGTAGCATCAGTCAAGTAGTCGAATGGAGGAAAGCGAGACGGGTTCTCTGCACTCTCCCAATTGAGGATCAAGCTTTAGCTTACGAATGACTTCGCAAAGCCCTGTACTAAAGTAATCTCGCGTTCCCACCGTGCATGCATCAGATAGGCAATTTAATGACGAAAACGATCGATCGGCGTATGTATGCAGAGGAAGTTAGACCAAGCGGTCCATCGGCACACGCGGATGGATTTGAAATGTCGTGCGGCAAATTCAGTATGGTGGAATGGATTACGCTTTTTAAACATAGATACATACATATTTGAGTAAATTTGAGACAAGTAATATGAATTGGAGGGAGTATAACAAATTTGACCTCTTCTAAAATCCTTAACCAAAAATAACCCTTAAACCATTACGAAATTTGACCCTTCTCCTCAGTTCCAGTGAATTCGTTACTGAGATTAACTAGCTTAGGGCAGTAGAAAATGGCTTTGAGAAGGAAATTTTGGGGAAAAACCCAGCTATTTTACGATGCCCCGGAATGAATTAATGCTGACCATACAGTTTTTAGATTTGAGGGTTGAGATTAACCGATACTTTTTATACTTCAATATGGACGTATGAAGTAGCATCTAAAAATACAGATTATATATCAAGAAACATGGGTGAAATCATAAAGTGAGCGTTTGTGGCGTCTCTAACTTTGTGGTAAAATACTTCTCCAAACGGAGAAGTACACCTCCCCAAAAGGTGGAACTCCAGAATCAAAATTTCGTCTCCCGTGGTATCATTTTCACCCCTTTACTTACTTGCAATTTTAATTGTTTATCTTGTGCTTCGGCTATTGCATTTCATTTTAGGGTTGCATTCACGTTTTAGTGAACCCTAGGATTAAATTCTAGTATTCTTAAAAGTGAAAAATAAAAATAAAATTTGTCAGTCGCTTATTCACCCTCCCCCCCTCTAGTCAACCATACCAATATTTCAGTGCTTACTTTTTTCCGAACTTAACTAGAGTCGAGTTCTGACCGAAGTTACGCACTTGCATATCGATTCACATGTGAAATCTGAACAGACCTAACAGGGTATTAGATACCTGTAAATTTTGCAAAAAAAAAAAAATCTTGTCGTCCCCACGTCACACTCAGGCTATATCCCCTTGTTTTTATTACCCCTTCTGGTCTCCCTTGGGAAGGAAAGTGAGTGGCCACTTCTGGATTGGGTGGCTAGTACATGCAACTTAATATCCGAGTAAATATATAATTTTTTTGCCGCGAAATATGAGGGTGAATATCTGTCAAGTTCATAATACAGTTGAAGCAATTAAATATAAACAAGATAAAAAGCAACCCACTTTCAGACTTTCGGGTAAAAAGGATAAACACTACCACTCCTTTCAATGTGACCGGAAAAATACTGTAAACAATAATAAGGGTTAGTTTGTAGTTGTTAAACTTATTTCGTGAACTGATGTGAAAAATATAGCCACAAGACAGAAAATTTGGTTAGTAAAACAATAAAGTAGACAAAAGATGGTTGAAAAAAATTGGATTACCATAATCCACCGTAATACCCATGTAGCCACACACATTACTCTGACCACTCTCAACTAGCAGTTCAAAAATAACGATTTACCGATAAAAAACGATTTGTAGTGTAGATATAGAGACTTGAATGCATTATTTCTATTGACCCAGCACCGAACAGAACCTTCAAAAGAAACTTATTTGCACGCGACACATGCATGTGCGTTTATATATTGACCAAAGTATCAATGGCGCTACTTCATGCGGCCAGCCGAAAGGTCAAAGCGTCAACGGGTCTTCATATGTAGCATGCCGAGTCAAACTAGAAACGATGCATGCCCTCCTATTGGCGGCAAGCAAGTTGCTGATGCTTCACACATTTGTTATTGCTACTACAGAGTAACGACCGTTGTCACGTTCATACGTTGTGGTCGTCAGGTCGTCCATCAATAATCATCTGTAGTGAAGTGTTGACACTAGCCTTGTTTGCGATCTCGCCTTCATCTGCGTCTCTGCGGCATTTCGCCGAACGTGCCATCTACCAAGCTTAGTCAATTTCATGATTTTTGTGGTCATATAACACCTAGATATGTCGTTACTATTAATGTTTCCTGCGGCATGTTTTAACACGAACTTTGTAATGTGCGTTTCCAGACCTGGAGACAGAGGTACTAGCACCTAGATATAGCATCGAATTTCGCAATGTATGTGTGCTGGCAAATATCGGAACAAACCCAACCTTCTATATCGTGCGTTAGTTGCAACCGTAACATTAACATACGGAGTACAATGTTTTCTGAACGGAGAAAGGAAAAACGGTCCCGAAAAAGAACCTAAACAACTTTCTCGCCTGCGACCTCGTTTTTTCCCTACAGGCATTTCAGTACTTTATAACCACAAAAGCAGAGAACAAGGAGCATATGCAGTAGTATAATCCAGCGCGAATGAAACTAATCAAAGACAAAACCAAAGCCTTCGAGATAAAACTGAAACAAAGATAAGGTATAAATAATCCCGTGCAAATATTCTAGAGAGGTACATCAACAGGAGTACAGCTGTACAAGACTGATCAGAATACAAGTAGGAGCACCAAGCACGGGCCAAAACACAAGTCCGGGGGCAGAATATACTAGTGGAGTGTTGTATGCCTTTTCCTCTCGACCGTGGCTGGCGACCCTGTCATAATCAAACCGATCGATGCATCCATGCAAATGCAAGCACCTGGATCTTTCCGGATCAGTATTCCGCCGAAAGGGCCCTGCCTCACGTACGACAAGATCCACAGTGTCGTCACCCTATCCATAGCTTCCGTCCGCCTCAAGCGGTTTTGTGGTTACAAGTTGATCTCTGCAAGAAGTCACAAGACTCACAAGTAATATAGCCTCATGTCAAGAAGAGAATATATACTACGGGGAGTATTTAGTTTTCGATAACGAGTGACAGTTTACTAGTAGCAGCAGCAGCAGCAAGTCGTTGCAACTCGCATGCGTCATTAGTTAACAGACAAACAGAGTCGCGTGGAGCAATATGCGCGCGTGTGCAGCAACGGTCCAGTCCAAGAAAAATCAACTGCTCCCGTTAGACTACGGAGAATACTCGTTGCGTTTTTACACAAGTATTCAGGAACGGAGCGAGTAATTAAAAACGGTTTTGCAGAAGGCGCGTGTTCACATCGGGACTTCTATCTTCTTTCTCAGGCTCATTTCAATATTTGGAAGCCCGGACGGCCGGACACCTCTGTACTTCTTTTTTGTCGTAAACATTAAAATCAAATTGCTTTTGACTGCTACCATGATATTACAAGAGCGATCGTCTTAAACAAGGAGAAACACGGGGAAAGACCGAAAGAATATTACAGGATTTAGGACACAGGAAGTGCACATGTTCACACGTAGTACGAATCTGAGGCCGAAGGCGAGAGTGTGCACATGTTCACAGTTAGAGTACCATGATAGTACGAATAACGTACTCCGTACTTACGAGTACAGAACAAGTGCGATGTGCGCTCGTTAACTCGTCACGTGAGCGTCACCTGCTTCATCATTGAATTAAGTCCAACCATTAATCCAGACCCTTGTACTACTAATGAGTAAAAAGCAGGCCGTGAGTGAGTGCCTAGTCAACTTAGCTTTATGCCATTTCGGATCTCTAAGTACGACCTTACCGTACAAAAAAGGAGGTGTTTGGATCAACGAAATGGGAGGCGTGCCTCTTTATCTCCCGTTCCGAATGCTTTTGGAGGCGTGGTTAGAAAATTAGGGACGGTGAAGCAACTTCTTTTTTGACAACAGGATGGTGAAGCTAGCCAACCTGATCCACTGTCAAGATGCCAACAAGTACTAACACCATGCATAGTCTTAGCCGGACACGGTCTAAGAGTGCTGCTATGCCATTCCTTTCAGACAGCAGAGTCGTTGATTTTTGAGCGATTTTAGGCCAATCTCCGTGCTTCCATGTACGTTCAAGTAGAAACAAGGATGTGATGTTAATTAGTAAAGTAAAAGTTACAGCATATATACCAGTTCAAACAAAATTCCATGGAGGCAGAATACGTTGGACTCTTCCTGCTCCGGGTCGACATTGTGGTATCGACTATTGATCAAGGTTCTCGAAAAAAAAGTAATGTAAAGAAAAGAACACGATGGTAAGATCCAATGTTTATAGCGGTCTTGGGAGCGCAAGAACATATTCATCGATTACAAAGCTATTTGAGAGAGATAAAAAGTTGCAAGCTTGACCAGATCAAGAAAGAAAAGTTAGCTTAACCATTTGGCATGACATGCAATGTAACTATCGACATATAATATGCAAGTCGACGTTGTAAATCTATTTATAGTTTTACCAGGACTTTTATGGCTGAAGACTTTCTTTTAGCTTACGGCTCAAGACTTAGCCAAACAGGGCCAGCTCAGCCTAGATTCTTACGATTAGTAAATTTTGTCTCTGGTATCCTAGTAGCCCTTTTTTTGTCCTCGTCGACTGAATCGTCAACGTAGGGAAATTTCTGTCATACTCCGTAGTTGAACTCGCGGAAGTTTGGAACCGACAAAGTGAACAAAGCATATCATGCTTCCCGTGATAGCTTTTCGTTTCAGGCCCAAGCCCAACCTGCTAACCCTACAAGGAAAGCTGCCTTGCTCTGACCAGCCCACTGGGGTAACATCCGGACACAAAGGACCAAGTCGGCCCAAAGGTGCCATCACGGGCCAATAGAAACTTCGTTATAGGCGATCGTCAACTTCGGAAAAAAAGAAAGAAAAAGAACTCCGACTGTCAAGCATGAATCATATTTTACGCTACGCCGGCTAATCTGTACAGTTCGTGTGATATCAAAAGAGAAGAACTTGACGAAAAAAGAACAAGCTGGCACAATCTAGTCCTGTGTTCTCCCAAGGAAGCTGAACACATAAGGAGACGAGCCTAGCTCACTTAGTTGGGAAAATGGATGTAAAGTTCCACTATTTGTCCTTTTGTCCTCCTGAATGCAAATTTAGATTTCTATTTCTATTTAAATATTTTCATTTTATATACTCCTATTTAAAAAAGCTGAACACATGAAACTAACAATGCAGACATGCAGTGCAGCCGTCCGATCTTTCCAGCCCGGCGCGGCGCCATGTGCCCTTTCTCTACCACGCCGCAGCCAACGAGATCCACCTGTCGACGCACGCTCTTGTAGAATCATCGCCGTCCGCTTTGGACTTCAACGGCCCACGAAAATTCCAAGCTCCGGACGCGCTGACAAACGAAGGAGACGAGGACGAGGGGCTCCGGCCTGCTGGAAACCGTCGTTACTAATTCCGCCGCCCCTCGGCTCTCCGCCGAATCGCCGCGCTCGGCGCCCCCCCCCCCCCACCACCCACAGCCTCTCTCGTCGAGACGCCCGCGGGAACCGAGCCGAGCCGATCCGGCCCTGCCCGGACGCCCGCGATGCGGTGGCTCTGGGCTGCCCTCCTCGCCGCGGCGGCCTTGCTGGCGGCCGCCGGCGGCGGGGTTGTTGCGGCGGAGGGGGCGGAGGAGGCATACGTGACGCTGCTCTACGGGGACGAGTTCGTCCTCGGCGTGCGCGTCCTCGGGAAGTCCATCCGCGACGCCGGCACCCGCCGCGACCTCGTCGTGCTCGTCTCCGACGGCGTCTCCGAGTACTCGCGGAAGCTCCTCCAGGTATGCGCGTGCGTGTGTAGTATAGTTGTCCAGTCAACAAATTCTGTCGAGTTGATATGAACTTGCGCGTCCACCGGTCCTGACGTCCTGTGTGTGGTTTGAAGTTGGGCTGCCAGAATAGCAATCTAGAAGTTAGAAGACGGGAGCTCGTAGTTTTTCAGTTCAAATTTAGTGGGAAGGCGTGTCTCTGTCTCTTAGTTCAGTTGTGCTTTACCATGATGTAGAATCAACAGTAAAGTGTGCCTTGGCAGTTAACGGGGAATGCATTCTATGTTTCTCTGCAACTGCAATATGTATACTGTTGTGTGAAGGGGAAGCGTCAGGGCTTGGAACAAACTTAGTGGAAATTTTGTTTGCTCAGTTTTGTTGTAGTCAGCGTGCTGAAAGGTCTCGATGAAACATGATGTTACAGGAAGAAAAGTTTGAATTGACACAAATAAGACCGTATGTCTGAGAATATATGCATAGAAAAAGGTATGGTTCTATTTGTGTCAATCCCAGGACAAACATAGGAGGTCACTTAGTACAACTGTTAAGAGGGACTATAGGATAGGAATCCATCCAATTTGTAACTTGCAAGAATTTATGGGATTATAGGTTCATGCTGTAGTTTGTGGCTGTAATGGCATGTCAATCTTATTTCTCCATAGTCCAATCTTCGATTACAGAAATTTAAGAAGCGCCTCCATGTTATCATAAACACTTACTTCAGCAGATTCTGCTCTGATTTGTTAAAATAATACTTGCCACCACTCAGTGCTCACACTTAACGATCCAGTTTTTAAGTTTATCTGCGTCTATGGCATGCCCTTCCAGTTTATAACGAGGACACTAGAGATTCAGAGGTTGTAGGGATAAGATACAGGAGGACGGGGTCCTCCTCTGCGCTTTGATGCGGTGATCGGTTGTTGAGAATGGTAGTGGTGAGTGGACAGATAAACTAGAGCGGTAGGACTGGGACTCTACCGCATCCAGGATTTTATTGTTATGCTACCACATCTTGAACTTTATCTGATGTTGGAGCACGGTCTCCGGCACCGTGGATGCTGAGCACCCCCTTTTCGGTTCGGTGGAGGGCGAGGTGATCGCTCCGGCGATCGCCGGCGTGGCGATAGACACGAAGAGTAAACGCGAGAGTTTTACCCAGGTTCGGGCCACCCGGAGGTGTAACACCCTACGTCCTGCTTTTTGTTATATTCACAAGTTTAAGAGTGTACAGATCGCCCGGGGGGTTCCCGGGCTGGCTACTTGGGTGAATACTACGATGTGTTCTAATTACTTGAGTCGGAACCCTTTTTTCGGGGGCATTGGTCCTCCTTTTATATGCAAGGGGATACCATAGGCGCCACGGTGTGCAGCGTGACACGTTAGCTAGACGCGTGTCACGCCCACACGAAATACAAATTTGTTCATCCACGCTGGACGCCATGCAACGCCCGTCCTACTGTATACGGTAGAAAAAGTAGCTCTTAGGGCGACCGTTCTAGCCTTGCTAAACAAGACTAGGCCTGCTGATAAGACTCCTGTCGGTGCATTAAATGCACTGCGCCCGCAGTCTTGTCCTGTCTTCACTGTTCTGCGGGTCCCGCTTGCATGCCCGAGCGCAGGTTGCCGGGGTGCACCCTCCTGGCTAGCGCATCCGCTAGTTGCCGGGTGGCGTTCCTATGACTTCCCGGGGTCGGGGTCCCCCGGAGCGCTCCGTACTTGGCTCCTAGTTTTGTCTTCACTGGGGGCCGTCCCCTTGAGGCAGGCTTCCCAGGCTCGTTACTTCCCGGGAGTCCTTCCTGATGTGGCCCCGTCAAAGGCGACCCACGCGTCCAGTATCAGTGGGACCCCGTGGGCCACTGGTACGACAATCTGTATTCACAAATCCTGTTGCTGACTAATATGTGCTTTCTTCATTTTTGTTATTTGGCAGGCTGATGGTTTTATAGTGAAGCATATAACTTTGCTGGCTAATCCTAATCAAGTGAGGCCAACAAGGTTTTGGGGTGTGTACACCAAATTAAAAATATTCAACATGACTAGCTACAAAAAAGGTGCAGTTGGATACTACTTTGATTTCAAGTGTTCTTTTCTTTGTTGGTCTAATTAGATACACGCTGTTCTGAAAAATTAACATTTTTATTATATTGTGAGGTCAACATTTCTCATAATGCATAATTTACTGTTGTCCAGTTGTCTACCTTGACGCTGACACCATTGTGGTGAAAAGTATTGAGGATCTTTTCAACTGTGGAAAGTTCTGTGCAAACTTGAAACATTCTGAGAGAATGAATTCTGGAGTAATGGTTGTTGAGCCATCTGAAACTCTTTTCAAGGATATGATGAACAAAGTTGACAGCTTACCTTCTTACACAGGAGGTAAGAACATTTCTGTACTTATCGTGCATGTTCTTCTTGGTGTTCTGTTTTTCTTTTTCGCTGAGCCAAGTTACTTGTAATCTCTTTCTCCTTTAATTGCAAATGGCCCTTGGTTCTTTACTGTTTACATCTATTTTCCCTTGCTCATGGTATGCCCAGGAAAATAGGTGTTCTTATTCATTAGCTGAGCTGAACAATTTGAAGAAAATGCTGTTTTTTAAATGAATATTTGTATTATTTGTGAATAGATTTTTGCATATTATGGGGAACTCTTTTCCGTTGGTGGATCATGCCATGGTCCAAACTTTCAGTTAATACACAGGGGCTGTTGATGCTGCATATGTATATTTGTAAAGTTGTGTTTGGTTTTGTCCTTTTCTTTCTACACCTGTATTTTTTTTATTTTAAATCTTTTGGCACTTATTTAGGATATTGATTTGTTCATGCAGGGGATCAAGGTTTTCTGAATTCGTATTATGCTGATTTTGCCAATTCTCGTGTTTATGATCCCAATAAACCTTCAACGCCTGAACCTGAGACACAACGCCTTTCCACATTGTATAATGCTGATGTCGGCCTTTACATGCTTGCCAACAAGGTTATACTCTCTGCATTGACTAACCAATCATCTATTCAAGCTGTATTCTCTACTCTCTACCCTGTATACTCATTTTATGGACCTTGATCCACGACAAGATAATCATGGTAGGGTAGAGCTCCAAAGGCCAAGGTAGGGTGCTCGCCTGAACAATCCAGTGACAGGGCTTGTCCCTGGATGTGAGGCTCTGAAGTTTTAGTTGTTCATTTGACTATTTCATTGCTTAACTGATAGTGAGTTCATGGTGTAACTTTTATAGGGAAGGATCTACTTGACCTCTAAGAATACAACCCCCACTTTCCTAACAAAACATATATTTATTTTCTTACTAGCAAGGAGCCAATCCATTGGTATGGAACCACAATAAGATTAGTCGAGATATCCCTTGAAGTACCATTTTCAATAATCATGCAAGTTCTGAAATGTAGAAAAAAAAACTGCAGTCATGCAGTCTGCTAAGTGACAAATGGGTCCACTGCTAGATTTTGCATAAATGACGGTCCTTGTGTTGCTTAATAAAACTAAATAAGATGGAAAAGTAGTACAGACAAGTATTTGATAAAAGCTACCAAAACTGATATGTCCGTACTCACTTTTAGAATATTGACTGGTAGGTTTGATATGATAAAAAATGAGGGGAACATATATTCTTCCACTATATTCTGGATATCTACTCATGTTTCAGATTTTAACTCAAACGTTTCAATATCATGTACTATACTATCATGAGATTTAGGACCCAAAACCCTTAAGGCCTTGTTTGGCACTAGTGTTTTTGTGGTGTTTTCTAGGGTATTATCCACTCCAAATTGAAAACCACTAGAAACCCCAAATGGGTGTTTGGTAGAAAGGGATTACAAGGAATTATCCCTAGTTTCCCCCACAAAACACTCCATTTTTGTACCAAACTAAAACACTTCTCATACTAATGTTTAAAAAAAACACTAGTGTTTTGGGTTTTTGAGAGTCGTGGGTGAACACCCAAACCCCTCAAATGACTAAAAAATACACTAATACCAAACAAGGCCTAAGCGTCCTTATTTTAATTTGTTGTCATATACCATCTACAGTCTGCTGATTATTTGTGAACCCCATCTTCTTACATCTTCAGTGGATGGTTGATGAGAAAGAACTTAGAGTTATTCACTACACACTTGGGCCTCTTAAGCCTTGGGACTGGTGGACAGCCTGGCTTGTTAAACCTGTAGCTGTATGGCAGGTAAACCTGTAGCTACTTCTCGCGTTATTTCAAGTGAAATGTTAAGCAGTAGCATGATATGAATGAATTTATGTTATTCCTTGTTGCAGAATGTGAGGCAAAATCTTGAAGAATCTCTCCCTGGAACTGGTGGAGGGAAAAACCCTCGTGATCAGCTGGTGGTCAAAATACTTTTCATTCTTCCCTTCTGCATGCTGTTATGTGGTTATTATGGATCATGTTTTCAGGTTAAAGTTTTTTTCTTGCTGAAAATATTTCCTTAATTTCATAGACAATTAGACATGTGCACTTAAAAGTTGTTGTCAATTTATGTTTTTGACAGACTAATAAGGAGCTATTGAGTATAAGAACTCTATGTGCTTTTGCTAGACAAGCTCGCTACAAATACAAGTCTGAAGAGGCACTTCCATCTTATTCAACAGTTGGAGGGGCTTCATCTTCCTTTGGTATATCAAATCAAAAGGTTGGTTCCCTTTCAGCTATAAATGGTGGATTATAATTGTTGCTATGAAATAAGTGCAGTTTAGTTTGTTTCTTCCTGACGCTAATTAAGCAATGTTCTATAGTCTATAAGATCCATTTTCGACATCATTGCTGTAAGAAAACATTTCAGCAATTTTTGCTAGACATTATTAAGTAGTAGCCCTTCACTTCAATACATCATTGGACCATTATGTAAATAATTTATGTATTCAAAGCCTCTAGAATGTTATAAATGGCAAGGCCTTGTCTCTTAAACAAAATATTCAGTTATCCATGTGGTGCAAAATCACAGGTTAAATCCTGATCTCGTGTAAATCTGATTTGACCCTATATTCGAAATGCATTTTTTTAGTTCAGAATGTTATAATTTCTTTTGAAACAAAACCATGGCTATATATCATGGTATACCTGCAAAATTTGGTGCAAAGTATGACCATATACGTTCTGTTAAGCAACCAAATTTGTGCAGTTTGAACAGTGAATAGTGTGTTATTCAAACTGTGAGAATTTGTGTTTTGTGTGTGAATGTATATGGTCATATGGTTACACCAAATTTGCAGTTGTACTTCTTATTGCATGATGTCCATGCATGATTTATTTTAAAAAACATCATAACTTATTGGAGTAGAGTAAATGCTAATAACTTATTGGAGATAGGCATTTTTTTGTGATTTCACGCAATCATAGTTCATGTTTTCTTGCTAATAGAATGAGTTCACATTCATGATAACAATTTGATGACTGCTTAATGCTTGCAGTTATCCAACGGAGCACATCTGAAGTTGCCTTCTTATTTCGGTCCAATCACTGTGCTAGTCTGTTTCATTTGTGCACTGATGGCGCTTGGGTCTGCATTTCTTGTTATTCCACGGCAAGTGATGCCATGGACCGGTTTGTTACTGATGTTTGAGTGGACGTTTGTGGTGTTCTTCTTGTTGTTTGGGAGTTTCCTTCGTTTTGTGTATAAACGGGGAAATTGTAGTGCAAATCATGTTGGGCATAGCAGTTTGGATTCATCAGAGAATCATGCTGTCACAGGTAAGGTTAGCTTATAAAAATTCATTTAAATTTGAAGTGTTCAAGCTAACGCAAGACCCGGTTGGTTTGCAGGCCATCAGCGGAATACATCTGACTGTGACAAAGATGCAGCTTTCTATTGGACAGGGATGGCTGTCATATCTACCATAGCACTATTATCACCAACCGTCCTGGGCATAACTGCAATTTTTGCAAAGTAAGATACTGTGTCTTGTTGTCTATTTTTCCTCACTTTAAAGGGAGTGACGGAAGAAGCTGTTTATAATTTAGGAATCCAGTCAGTCGTGCTTCCAACTCGTCAAAACTCTTAACGAGCTGCGATTCATGTCGGAACGTTTTCTGGAAATTGCTCCTGGACGTGACTAGTCTAAATCTTACATCTGAAATTGCAAGTTTGCAACTGTGCTGTTTTCTCATGTGTGTCTGTACTGTCTTAACAAATATCTTTTACTTTGGCAGGCTTGGGTTAATGGTAGCAGGTGGTGTGGTGCTGGCATCGTTCATGACGTATGCTTCGGAGCATCTAGCTATGTCGGCTTTTGTCAGGGGTCAAAGAGATGGTAGATCGAAACGCCCCGAGAGGTAGAAGCATCTTTTTTTGCGGCAGTCATTCCTTGTCCACGGTATTTAGTTTTTCACTAGTATTTTTTGTTCTGTATGCCCATGTTGTATCATATCTGTAAACGAAATATTCTTTATGATTCATTTAATAGAAAGTAAGTTACCAGGAACAATATTGTGATTCATTAAATAGAAACAGACAGCCACATTTTTTCTTGGAAATGAGCACGAATAGACTTTTGGCCCATAACCTTCGGCTTCGGCTCCAGTTTTTGGTGGAGGCCTTGATAGATTTTTCCCTCACGTGTTGGGTTCGGACATTTGTGCCCTTCTTGGCTGCAATTTTTGGTGAGGAGTAGTACATAGGAGTATCCATGTTCAGGTTCCTTCTCAGGGCAGTTGCAAATATAGATAACTTTTCGCCATTGGCCGTCAATGAAGTCATTAGGTACAGACACTTCTACCATTTTCCTTTAGAATTGTTTTTGGTGGGGCCCCTCAAGCTGAAAATCTTTGTTGAGCTTTCAAGATGATAAGATCTGGGTAGTCGCAGGGTACAGTAGTGCATGAGTAGCCCGTTTGTTCCAGCATGCACGAGTGACCTTGAAAAGCCTGCTCCGTCGGAAAGGGAAATTACCCCAAGTGGGTTGGGTTGCACCTTGGATATGCTCGATAGCTTTGGAAAGGCCAAAGCGCGAAGCACGGCCAAAACCTTTTCATCGGGACGCAGCGATCGTCGCCCATTTGCGTCGGCCGTCGCTAGCGGTTAACGTACACTCTCCCCTGCAACTACTCCTGGGTCACACGACTCACGCGCACGCACGGGGACCATGCGCGGAGCCACCTTCGATGACCACTTTGTCGTATGCTTCCATCCTGACCACATCCAGTACGGTACCGGTGACTGTAGGATTCACATCATCAAGTCCCATTCGTCGAGCCTTCTCGATAAATAAGATGATTTGTTTTGAAAGGAAAATAAATGAGATAATTGAGCGTGCCTGTTTATGAAATGAAGAACAGAAGAAGATCTATGTGTGGCAATCCGCTTTCCGTTCAGAAATACAAATAGTAGTACTACTCCGTACTAGTTTTCTTTTTTCTGTGAAGATTCAACGGACTCAAGCGAGGTGGTCAATCCTTGCGTTTTACTGGTGCCTCCGATCTGATCCAATCCGAATATGGCAACATGCTAGTGAAGTGCACTGCACTGCAGCTCTCGCGATCTGGGAGACCGAGGCGAGCTAGAATATCTGCTCTCTTGGTCCCCTCAAAGTAGCAAAATCACAACGATCAAGTGGCACGAAATCCATGAATGAAAACTTGCTAAATTAGGGGGTAGGAAAAGCGGATTCTAGAACCGACGCTAGCTCCCAAGCCGGTCCCCGGCGGTGAAATCTCTTGGGCATGGGCGGGTCCTGCCGACTGCTAGCTTCCTCCCGCCATGGGGATTGGGGGAGCCGACAAATACCGTAGTCATCCCTGAGATTCGCTGCTAAACGCGCCACGCCCATGCCGCTGGTACAGATTTGTAGTCCAGCTAAAGCGTGATCCTTCTCCCCTCGCCACAGGTTGCGATTCGGTTGGTGGCCTGCCCGTGCTCCCCCACCCGTCCTGATCCCTGAATCTTGTCGTATACCGGTGTGATTGCTTTGCTTCCCCCCCATCTCTTGTTGCAGGCCTCAGCTGGTCTCAGGCAGCCATCAAGATCCAGCATTTGTTGCCCCCTGATTTCGACGTGCCGCAACTTGCGAGGCCGCTTCTCTGGTGGTTTTATTGGGACGTGCAGTCGTCGTGTTCGACGTAATGCGCGCGGGAGGCTTCTGCACGCGGTGAGAACTGTCGGTGCTAGCTTTTCTCCGGCCGGTCATGGTGGCTTGAGGCTCGGGTTTGTCCGTCCCTGAACTCCTGAAGCATGGGCGGCTCGGAGAGGACCATTGTTTGGTTCAGGAGGGACCTCAGGATCGACGATAACCCGGCCTTGGCCGCCGCAGCGAGGGACGGCTCTGTGCTCCCTATCTTCATATGGTGCCCTGCCGACGAAGGGCAGTTCTATCCCGGACGGTGCTCCCGGTGGTGGCTCAAGGAGTCGCTTGCCCACCTTGGCAAGTCGTTGGAGGCGCTTGGGTGCCCGCTCCATCTGATCCGAGCTGAGGAGAGCTCTCTTGCCGCGCTTCTGCAGTGCGTTCATTCAATCGGCGCCACTAGAGTGGTTTATAATCATCTATATGGTACAGTTACATAACTTACATGCCCATGCTCTTATATCATTTATGGCAATTACATCTTCAGAAGATCGGCCAGTCACGTCATGTAGTTTCATTTTCAAAAGTTGGTAGTATACATGCTTTTAGTTGGAGACTCGATCGGAGCTATCCAATTGCTCTATTTCAGCACCAGTTGATTCACTGTTTGTTTTTCTTCTCATTCTGGTTATGCCCTTTTGATCTTATTTACTCTCACTTCCTAAACTCTAGACCCTGTTTCACTTGTGCGCGATGACAACGTCAAGAATGAGCTTTCGGTTCTTGGAATTTCTTTCGAGAGTTTCAACGGTGACCTTCTGTATCAGCCATGGGAAGTTTATGATGATAATGGGCATGCATTTACAACCTTCAATCTGTATTGGGAGCAGTGCTTGAAATTACCTATCGAGGTGTCGCCATCTCTTGCACCTTGGAGGTTGGTGCCAGTTCCAGGTAGCTTGTGGCTAATGGTCTAGCATCATCATTTTCATGCCTTGAACATTTGTGTAGTTTGTCATCTCCCTCCACATGTAGAAGATTAATCATTGCTTATTTCTTTCCATCTCTTGGGATGTAGCTTTGTTATCAATGTTAAGGAATTGGTTTCCTACTGTGTACTGGTATGTTATAACTCAAGAAGTACAATATTTAGATAAGTTGTCTACTTGAGACTCGAGAGCACTAAATGCTTCATCCACATGTTAATAGTAATTCGTGCTCCAACCCATGAATTCAGTTTCTAGCCTGTCAATATATAGCTGCTTTATGCGTAACATTTTCGTTTCAATTTTCAGGTATAGAGAATCTCCAAAGTTGTTCAATTGATGATCTAGGTCTTGAATCAAGTAAGGATGAGGAATCAAGCAATGCTTTGCTAAGCAGGGCCTGGTCTCCTGGCTGGCGCAACGCAGAAAAGACGCTAGAGGAGTTTGTGTGCCAAGGTCTTCAAGATTATTCAAAACATGGAATGAAGGTTGCGGGAGCTACAACCTCATTGCTTTCACCATATCTTCATTATGGTGAGTTGAGTGTAAGGAAAATTTATCAACTTGTCAGGATGCAACAAATCAAGTGGGAAAATGAGGGAAAATCTGAAGCTGGGGAGAGCATTAACTTGTTCTTGCAATCAGTTGGTCTTCGAGAATATTCACGTTACTTGTGTTTCAACTTCCCCTTCACACATGAAAGGTCGTTGCTGGGGAACTTGAAGCACTACCCATGGCAAGTAGATGAGGACAGGTTCAAGTCCTGGAGACAGGGAATGACCGGATACCCATTAGTAGATGCTGGCATGAGGGAGCTTTGGGCGACTGGGTGGACACATAATAGGATAAGAGTCATCGTTTCAAGCTTCGCTGTAAAATTCCTACTAATTCCATGGACCTGGGGGATGAAGTACTTTTGGGATGTGCTATTGGATGCTGATCTAGAAAGTGATATTCTTGGTTGGCAGTACATATCTGGGAGTTTGCCTGATGGCCATGAGCTCAGTCGTCTTGATAATCCTGAGGTATGCAATTATTAGATCGCAAATTTTAGTGCCATATCATATTTGAGCTACTTGATAAGTCTGAATAAGTACGCAAACGAGTTTATGGACAGAGTTTATGTTGGATTTTAAATTTAGGCACTTCTATTCGTGAAATGGTTCATAATGATGAGCTAATCCTCTTTTTAAAAATGAGTAGATGCGAGCCAAGATATTTTTTTGATGCTTGTGAAATTAAAGTTTCTGACTGGTTGACTATAGACTATACTCAATTTATCCTTCAATCAAATAATTTTGGAGAAAAAACAGCTCAGAGAAATGTTAACTAGTTAGTACTATGCCTAGGCAAACTTGACCTATCTTGGCTGTTGTTAAGAGCTGAGTTGGACCTTTGCACCAGCAGAATGTCCAATGGCTTTTTCCTAGATGCCACCCTAATATTTGTGGCTCATTATATCACTTGATGTTTCACTTGTCATACTCGCAGAGGGTGGCATAACATTAAATGGCAGATTCTGCAGTGACTTTCTACCAAAAATTCCAAAAAAAATTGGTCCGGTCAAGTTGTGCCATATGTTGAAACTACCATTGGTGCAGCTAGTTTATTTTTGTTTTGACCTATGACTATTTTGGTCTCTGACTTTCGGTTATCTACCCTCAGATCTATAATCAATTTTGTATAATTTACGTGTGTTTTATGTATCTCTGCAGACATGCATGAAACCTCATGACCTTTTTTACTTGATTTTGATATTTAGATTTGTTACAATGTATTATGGAGAACAACATACTCTGTATTATGTTTGTGTATTGCCATTGTTAACCTGTATTGAGACAAGTTCATACTTGTTTAGATTTTTATTTTCCTTGTGAGTTCTGTTGGTCATGTTGTTTGCATCTAGTTTTGGTAAATTTATATGCATCCAAGCATCATGTGACTTATCTGTCTCGAGAGATTTATCTTTTTCCTTTTGGGGCTTTCCTTGCATACAAAACTAGGTTCAAGGACAAAAGTACGACCCAGATGGGGAATATGTAAGAACTTGGATTCCGGAACTAGCTAGAATGCCCACAGAATGGATCCATCATCCCTGGGATGCACCGAGCTCTATACTACAAGTTGCTGGAGTTGAGCTAGGCTTTAACTATCCTAAGCCCATAGTAGAACTTCACACGGCTCGGGAGTGCTTGGATGATGCCATCTCCACAATGTGGCAATTGGATACAGCTGAAAAACTTGCAGAATTGGATGGTGAGGTTGTGGAAGATAACTTGAGTCATATCAAGAGTTTTGACATCCCAAAAGTTGTTTTGAAGGAACTATCTCCAAGTGCTCCTCCCATCGATCAAAGGGTGCCTTCTTCTAGTGGCAGGAATCACGAGTTACAGCCTAAGGCCTCAAAGACGGAAGATACAGGATCTATAGTGAACTCACTGATATCAAGAAAAAGATACAGTAGCGGGAGTGCCTTTGATGTCCCGTCTTGCTCATGTTCAGTTGAAGTGCGCTCCCAGAATCAGGATACTGGTTGTTCGTTAGTTGAGTCTTCAAGATATGTATCGCATAAAACAGAGAGAAACTGTGCTGATAAGGTAAGTCCTATTATAATATTTGGAAGGCAAGTGTTGCACAATAAGATCATATGAATTTAGCATCTTTTCTGACGACAGCTTATGTTATCCATACAAGACAGATGTGTGTTGCTTTAATTAGGCAAAAGTAGCGTACACAAATCATCTAGGTGCTTCACATGGGTAGTGTAAACTGCCCATCTCACACTTTCACTGCTTCTATATCAAATCTGGACATGGTCAATTCATATGTGCGTAGTGTCATTTCATGCTTTATTTCTAGGTGAAACTATGTGCTTCTTTCTAGAGTGAAATACTGGAATACTAGCATCTTCTAAGTAGTAGATGTTGCTCGGTAGTCAGAAAACCTTTATTGCAGAATGTTGACCAAAGACCTTCCTCTTACATCTGTTGGGCATTTCTCAAGATATTTTTGTATCATCCACCATAAGCACATAGTGTGATAATGAAACCATACATCCTATTCTGACTCTGAGTAACATTTTGTTATTTACGAGATGGTATTTTGATTCTTCTTGGCATCCAAACCAATGCGTTTTTGCAGGCAGAAGATGACGACAGTGCAGATAGTGGTACAAGCATCTCAAGACCATCCAAGAAACCTGCTTAGCCGTGCTGCCGGAGA
Organism: Brachypodium distachyon; assembly: GCF_000005505.3. NCBI lineage: Eukaryota > Viridiplantae > Streptophyta > Magnoliopsida > Poales > Poaceae > Brachypodium > Brachypodium distachyon. The sequence goes on from NC_016133.3 coordinate 50,343,807, forward strand.
AAGGAGGAAGACTGCTACTGGTCCATGGGGTTGAAGAAGCGCAACACACGAGATCATCCCGTATAATTTTGTGCATTTTGTTATGTTTTTTTGCCAAAGCCATTATGTCATACGGCGTATATAATTAGTTAAGCACTGGGGTGATCTTAGAGTACCTTTGTTGCAATATGAGGCAATATCTATTCAGAGTTTCAGTTTCTTCCTCCTTTTCTGCTTGTGCTTATGCTTGTTATGGTGATTTGGATGACAATATGTTCCCTGGGGATGGGATTGCGATGTACATTCTTCAGGCCTGCAGGTCGGTTCTGCCGTTCAGGGCTGTTTCATCATCTCCTTGTGCCATTTACACTCATGTTGTGCAATCTTTCCGGGAAGCAATCAGCATAGTTTTCATCAGGATTCCAACATTTTTCATTCCGGCCTTCCAGAAATTTATGAATAAATGTAAGCAACACGCTGGGAGAATGGAAGCTGTGCCAGAAACTTGTGAACACACTACAGAAACGTCCTTGGGCAATTGGACTCGCAGCAGCGGAGGGCGGAGCACGTCGTCGCCGGAGAAGCCCCGTGGGAAAATACTACCAGGATGCAAACGAACCATTTCTTGCCAGGCCAGCCCAAGGACTTATATCTGGAAAAATGCACAGCCCAGACTTGGGGGCTGTTTGGACCAGCCATACCAAAATTGGCACGCCAACGATTTGGGAAGAATTTCGCTGCCACGGTCTCGTGCCGGCGTAGAAACATAAAGAGGTTAAAAAAAATGATGTGGCTTCGATTTTCTGGTGAATCGAATATTTGGCAGGGCGAGACGCAGCTGCAATCCAAACAGCCCCTTAATTCGTGCCGGCCCCATCTCAAAAAAAAAATCGTGCCGGCCCGGTGACCGATTCCCCGTTGCTGTTTTTATAGAGAGTAAAAGACATTTCCGGTCACTGAACTTGGAGGCGGTGTCCAATTTAGTCATCGAAGTTGCAAACTGCCCGTTTTAATCCTCGAACTTGCATTATATGTCCACATACAATCCTTATACGGTATTCTACATATTCTGACAAACTGGACCCAGCTGTCAGGCCCACTTTGCTGACTGAGCAGACCGTTGTTTTTTCAAGGAACCCCCTGCGTCAGTATATTTTACACTCGCGGTCCCCTTTTTCTTTTACCTGGAGTACTTGTGCAGGAACACCCAAATGTACAGGACCTCGGCGAGGAGCTCGATGGCAAAGAGCATGGTGATGATGGCGATGTTGCGGATGGTGGTGCACTTCTGCTTGGTCGGCACCTGTTGCGCCTATGCAGCGTCGCGCCCGGTGGGATACCGGAATATCCGGCGACGACCGCCTCTGCAGACTGCAGCGCCACCTCCGTCGTGGTCGGCCTCTGCGAGTGCGGCGGCGGCGGCAGATGCACGGCGGCGAGGCCTTCTCGAAGAAGCTCGGTTCAGAGAACCGAAAACGGGCCGGGTGCTCGGACGCCGACCGCCTGAGCTCGTCTCCACGGGTGACGACGAGCTCCTTCCGCCCCTCCCCGTCATCCTCGTCGGCGTCGGCGCAATGTGGCAGCGCAGAGAGCCCCAAGAGCCGAGCGACGACGCTTGGCGACCAGCGCTCGTGGCTGCCCATCCCCGGTGACGGCGGCGCCGCCCTTGCAGGAGACGATGTCCTGATGTCCCACGGACGCAGCTTCCCTCGGGCATCCACCTCCACCTTTCCTTGAGGTCCAGTGGCGGCAGCTGCAGCGACCATGCATCATCAGAAACCCAACAGGTTCTGCGAGAAGAAAAGCAAACTCCAGATGGTGTTGCTGCCCGGGCAGTTGCCTATATGGTGCAGAGCTCCTGCCCAGCTCCCACACGACGTGCCATTGCCGGGTTGTGGGCAGCAGGCTGTAGAGCCGCATGTTGCCGCCATCGTCGAGAATGAGTCCCTGCAGCCAGTTTCTAGCGCCCTGGTTGGACGCGCTTAGCTGCGTCGTGCCGGCAGTGGTGAGGTTCAGGAGCGCCGTTGGTCATGTTGGCGTAGCCGCATAGGTGGAGATTTGGCCGGCGGAGTTGTACTTGAGCGCAGGGCAGGGCCCTGGACATCTCACTGGCAACGATTTTTTCACATTGGAGCAGTGAATGAAATTGGAGAAGGAAAAAGGGGGTTATCTACAAAAGAAACGGTCCGGTACAGGCCTGACAGGTGGGTCCGGGATATCAAAATACGGATAATAACGTGTATAAGGATCGTATATGAGTGTATAATGCAAGTTCGGGGATCTAAAGAGCCAGTTTGCAACTTCAAGGACTAAATTGGGTCGGGCCCCAAGTTCAATGACTGTGGGTGCCTTTTACTCTTTTATAAAAGCAAACTGGGCCAGGGGAAGAGCCGAGCCCACTACTTTAGCCCGTTATTTTCTTAATTAGAAAAGAAGAATTGGGCCATAGGAAGTGTGCAGCACACTGTTTTTCAGGGCAGTTTTTTCGTGTTTTTCAGGCCAGCTCCTGCCAGGCGGGCTCATCATTTTCCTGTCGTGCCCATACCGACCCACGGGCCTAGAATAAAAAAGCCCGGTCCACCTACTGGCTTGCCCCCGTACCGTGCTTTTTCCCGGGCTTCGAGCCGGCCCAGAAAAGTCCGGCCGATGGCCATCATTATGACATCCGCGTTGTTTCTGTTTTCTCCGGCCCAACCTGTCAGTGCGCTCTCTCCTGATGGCGAGCGGCATCCTTTACGCCCAGCCCTCCTCCTGGCTTGCCGCCGTGGCGGCCGCGGCCACAGCCGAACCTGCCATCCTCCGCCGTGCGCACGCCGCGCTCCTCACCTCCGGGCACCTCTGGTCCCGCGGCTCCGTTAACTCCCTCCTCCGCACAACTCGAATCCCCACCGCCTGCGCGCTTCTCCTCCGTTTCCTCCTCCTCCACCGTCTCCCACCAGACCACCTCTCTATCTCCTTCTCCCTCCACTCCTGCACCCGCCTCCCCTGCCACCCCATCGCCAGCCTCCTACACTCCTTCGCCGTCAGGCTTGGCCACGCCGGCGACGTGTACATCGTCAATGCTGCCGTATCCGCATACTTCACCGCCGCCGATGTCGCCTCGGCAGAGCGGCTCTTCTCCGATACCTCGAAGGATGTCGCCGACGTTGTTACCTGGACCACCATGGTCGCCGGGCACGCCAGAGCCGGCGACGTGGAGAGGGCGAGGTGGTTCTTCGATGCCATGCCCGAGAGGAACGTGGTTTCCTGGAACGCGATGCTGGGCGCGTATGCCAGCGCGGGCATGCTGTCCGAGGCGCGGAAGCTGTTCGACGGAATGCACAGCCGGAATGCTGCCACGTGGAGCTCCATGGTCACTGGGCTCGTTCAGTCTGATCACTGTGAGGAGGCGTTGAGGGTGTTCAGTGACATGGTCGCGAGGGGTGTTGTGCCGAATGAGTCTATACTGGTGAGCGTCATTTCAGCGTGCGCGCAGCTGCGGTCGTTGGAGCACGGTGTGTGGGTGCATGCATATGTCAAGCGGGAGCTGCATGGATCCATGAGCGTTATCCTCGCGACAGCAATCGTAGACATGTATGGTAAATGTGGGTGTATCCATAATGCCATCAGAGTGTTTGCTGCAATGCCGGTGAGAAACATCTATTCATGGAATTCGATGATCACTGGCCTTGCCATGAATGGCAGGGAGATGCAGGCCTTGTCACTCTTCTGGAAGATGCAAATGGCTGGTGTTCAACCAAATGACATAACCTTCATCGGGTTGCTGGGCGCTTGCAGCCACTCAGGTCTTGTTGATGAGGGCCGCTGGTTGTTCAACAGGATGGTCAATGACTTCGGAATCCAGCCAGTCCCGGAGCACTATGGCTTAATGGTTGATTTACTCGGAAGGGCGGGTCTTGTCAAAGAGGCAGTGGATTTTGTGAAGAACATGCCAGTGGAACCGCACCCGGGCTTATGGGGTGCACTTGCTGGCGCCTGCAACATCCATGGTGAGGTGGAGCTTGGTGAAGAGATTGCCAAGAAGCTCATTGAGCTGGAGCCCCGTCATGGCAGCCGGTACATCCTCCTGTCAAACATATATGGCACCTCGAGCAGATGGGAGGACATGGCCACTGTGCGCAGGCTCATCAAGGAGCGCAAGGTCTCCAAGGGCACTGGCAATGCTGTGGTTGGAAATGATGTTCGGTGTATGGAGTCCACTCTCGGTTAGTATTCCTTTCGAACATGACATCGCAGGAGCTGTTGTGGTCGGGCAGCATGAGATTTGTTAGCCTTCATCCACCTTCGGTCCTTAATTGGACTGAAAGAAGCCTTGACATTGGAATTGTTTATATTTATGTGTTGGTGTATGCCTAATTGCCGATGCTGGAGCATGCACACTGCACTCAAGCCTGCATTGAGCAATTCGACATATGAACAGAGCTGCAGAATCCTGTGAAGAAGCCAAGAACTGCATCTTTGTACTTCAATTCTGACTTGAAGAGGCAGAAGCTGATAAAAGATGCGCCTATGGACTACCGAATGCATCTTAGTAGTTAAGTACTATTGGGAGAGGCAGAAGCCCAAAAGCCATCAGCTGACTCAGGTTCACTGAATAGTTTCTCACTATTTTTTCGAGCCTCTTTTTTTTTCCTGACTGTATGCTAAGACAAAAAAAAATCCATTGAATCAGATATATCCAACCCACGCGAATGATGTCCATATGTTATGCATCTGCAATGATCTATGTGCTGTATATATTCGCTAGATTATGCCATCACATGTGGTTATCAAAGCTTGTGATCTTTTTGCAGTATGCTGAAGTTCAGTTGTCGTATGTCCTCAGTTAGAATCTGCATTGTTATGATTCTTTCTTGCAGCTTTAAACTTGTCATGAGAAAAGTTAAACTGGTCATGAGTAGCACAGGAGAAACCCTAGCAGCTGCCAATGGGCCTCTCAACCCCGAGTTTTTCATCGTCGATGCCGCCACAGTGAATTGATATCGCCAGTGTTGACTGTGGTGGTTGTTGGGGCTCCTCTCTAAAGGAGCTGGGCATTTCATGGTGTTCTCTTTCTTGGCAGCTGATGGTCTTCTTCGGTAGCTTGACGGTTCAACCTGCAAGAGCGGCAGTTCCAGGTGATGCTATGTAGCGTGGCAGCCCTCCCAACAGCGTGGCATTACGTCCAACAAAGCCACAAGGCAAGCGAGCGATGTTGCGGCATCCGTAGTCAGCGTCTTTGGCTGACGGGAGCCTGGCTCTGTTTTGATGTCTACAAGCTGATGGACTCTAATGTCCATGGATCTGGGCTAGGCCCTGCCCACAGGTATGACTTCTACTGATCGGTCGGCTTAGGGGCGCTTCGTTGAACTAGGGGCTAGTTGCGGATGGACCAATCAATATTTCAGGCTTGGGGTGTGGGTCCTGTGGGACATTTCCAGGTGAAAGTGAAAGCCTTGTTTTTTATTGTGCCTGGAACCTCGAAGCGGCATTGTAGCAATGTGCTCTCCTCCTTTTCTTGAGGTCCAAGCTCTGAGAGAAACCATGCATGGATCCAGGTTTTTTAGACTGGATGATGGCAACTCCCTGCATTGTTCCCTCCTCGGAGGCATCATTTGGAGCGACCGGAAGCATGGGTGCTAGGCTGCTATAGCTAGGGCAACGGCTTCCTAGGTTCCGTTGACAGCTTGGGTGGCAACAACACGTTGAAGAGTGATATGTTTGGGTCATGGAAAGGTTGTGTAGTCGGCTTCTTGTGTTTCCGATCTGCATGACTCCCCTTCTCTTGTTGCGGTGGTTTTGTACGACGCAAGCCTTTTATAGAGTGAAATGCATCCGCGGTCCTCTTACTTGATGGTGCAACCCGATTTAGTTCTTGAAGTTGCAAAATGCCCGTTTAGATCCTTATACTTGCATATATGGCTCATATACGGTCCTTTGTACGGTCCGTACCGTCTCTGATACTTCGGCCCCGCATGTCAGGATGCCTGAGTGACTTGGCGCAGTCCTGATTTTTGCAAAAAATAGCCTCGCGTCTGTAATTTTTCCGCTTGCCTTCCTTCCCCTACTCCTTGTTTCCATCTTTTATGCCTCTCGTACGTGGTTCTCCTTTTGTTTTGTGCGTGCGTGATGACTTGACGTGGTGGAGTAGCACGTCGGTGATGACGCTGCACGATGGTGAGGTTGTCCACTTGTCCTCCGTGGGCTCCTGCCGCATAGCGTACCCGATCGGGCAAGTTGTTGATGCCCAAGGCTTCGTCGGCCGTAGCCGTGCTCACCTCGCCAGCTCGCCGTGCCTAAGGTGGCTGCTGCCGCGCTGTTCCTCCGCCATGCTCACCTCGCCGCCGACCCCTTCATTATGCGGTTGCTTCATCTCCGGCGGCAAGGCATCCGTGACGCAGCTCCACGACATTGGGGATGCCGCGTGAAGAAGTTGATGAGACGGGGTCAGCAGCACCGTTCTCGCTGCTGTGTAGCTCGTTCAACGCCGCGAAGCTAGGCGTCATGGCTCCCCCTACGACGCCTATCGCCCAGCCACCACCATGCCGTGGCTCGACGCGTGCCCCTTCATCCCCATGCCATCCGCCGGCGCCGCCGTCGGGATCATCTAGAGGAACTGCAGGCCAGACGCACGCTGGCCAGCGGCGAGCTCCTTGAAGCCTCGGCTATTTGGCTTCTTGAGTGGCCGCGGATCAAGGAGCACTGGAGCAAGGCTCCCATCGACGACGGGCGGCCGGAGAAGCACGACAGTTGGCCAACTCCTCGAAACAGCTGGCGGAGAAGGAGACGAGTGTGGCGTCGGCCGTGAGTCGGAGTTGGAGAAGAACGCCCAGGAGAGGAGGAGCACTTGAGCACGACGGCGTGGTCAGCTCAGGGTCGCGGATGCATGCTATCCACCCCATACGCTCGCCCTCAACGCCGCCTCCGGGCAGAATTTGTGCTGCTGTCGATGGGGGACGCACTGGCCGTCGCGACGATGTGCTGCTAGTCTCTGCATGCAAGGAAGCCGAGCAGGTCATGACGGCAGAAACTGGTAGTGGTAGCTGATATGTGTGCGTGGTGGGAATGGGGCCAGCTAGAAAAGGAATGGACAGTGGGAGGAATAAAAGATGGAAATATGGGAATTTTTTTGCAAAAAAAAAATGGTCCGCCAACTCATCCCCCGGTGCTGTGCTGACATGTGGGTCCGAAGTGTCAGATACGGTATGGAACCGTACAAAAGACCGTATATGAACCCTATATGCAAGTATAAGTACCTAAATCGGGCTGCACGAAGTTAGAGGGCCGCAGATGCATTTCACTCGCCTTTTGTATCTCCCTTTTAAAACACTTCATCAGAACTAGAGCCATCAGTCTATGGTGTGAGTGGCCGATTGTTGCATAGCCGATGTAGGTTTCGTATAGCTATTGTGCTAAGGTCTATTGTTCAAAGGGAGTGTTGTATGTTAACAAGACACCTCAGCGGCCGCCTTCGATCTCTCAACTACTCCCTCCAATTCTAAATTATTATCGAAATATTATATGTACTTAGATCTTTTTAAAAAAATAGATACGTCCATATTTGAATAAATTGGGTCAAAAATTTATAATCAGAGAGAGTACATGTGGAATGTATGTTGGTGGTCAGGCCGACCGATGGGGCCCTAGTGGTTGCCATATTCCGTGATGTCATCGTGGGGATGCTGTATTGGTTTTCACCCGGTTCCTGCTAATTATCTGTGCATTGAATTTTTTATTTATTTATTGTGGAGGATGAGACAACGCTTTTGCCTTGAATTCAGAAAAATGTACTCGTATAATTTTTGTGAATTCTACTCTCTTCGTCCCATATTAAGTGCCGAAATATTATATGTATATAGACATATTTTAATATATACTCCGTAGATACGTTCATATTTAGAAAAATTTGAATCACTTAATATGAGACATGTTATTTATTTATGTTTCTATACGAATACATCATTATTTTCCCTGTAAGATGGTGAAGATTATATCATTTTATTCCATCAGAATCAAAATGGCATAATCAGTTAATCACGCGCAGGCTCAGACGTCATCGTCCACCGGCAGGCAACCGATGAGTCGGTCACCGCGCGTACAATGTGCGGATGGACGGAGAGGGAAGAACGCGGGGAGCTTGCCGAGCACACCGCGCGGGTCCAGGGATAGACTACCACCGGGCACAGGCATCCACGACACGACGTTCGTCCGGGTGGCTGCATGTCGACACGCCGCGCGCAGAGGTCCAGCCAGCCAGACTAGTTTGAGGCTAATGCGGTTGCGTGCCAGGACGGGTAACAACCGCGTGGGCCGGCGGTCGTCTTCTCGCGGCTTGGCAGCGTGGACGCGAAAGGCCAACCGGCCCGGCCCGGCCAGGTCGTTTTCTCTTTCTTCTTTGTGGTCGGTACTCCTCGGTACACCATTGCTTTGCTCCGTACTCCGTACATGTTACACGGAACAAGAAGCAAGGAAGGAATGGGATTTCAGCAGATGATTCAACCGAAGAAATTACTCCCGTCTTCATCCGGAAAAAACCTAAACCTTCCACGAAATGATTGGACATGCACCGGCCTTGTTGCGTATGTTTTCCGAAAGACAACGCTCTTACATCAGCTTTGTTGAACGTTGACTCGCTTGAGATGGGTTGCGTGGGACATGATTGGAAGATGTTTGCTTATCAGAAACGATGTTCTCCAACTAGCAGATTGGTCGACCTTAAAAACCTCCTTATCAGATTTGCATGCAAGTTAATCAACGGTTCCTTCTACTTAAACCGTCGACAGAGACTAGCAGTATGTACTACTGCTGCCGTAAGTTGTCAAGCACGGAGAGCGGAGATGCTTCGATCCACCAGTATATGCTTTGATAAATATTGCACGCGTCTCAGTCAAACCGTACGAAAAGCGATCTATTGTGTCGTGGTTTTGGATCTCAGTAGCAGTACTGTTCAAGAAAGAAACAGGTAGAGGTATTGGAATCTCGGACGGACAGGCGCGATTGCTTGCCTAACTTCTTTTTTCTATGCGTGCCGTACCAGTCAATTCCAAGAGGTTGAACTCGATCGGAACCTTTGATGCCAGTGGTTTCCGGAGAGCTACTCGTAGCACACCATGTGCAGCAGCTAGTAGCGATTACGCGACAGCGACCCTGGCGGTTGCACTCGCCCGAGGAACCGGCGAATCGGGAACGCATGTGATCGATGGAGAGATTTGGGCGTCACGCCAGTCGTCGCAGGCTTGGCAGGAGACTGCTGCGGCGTCACGTGTGAGCTCAGCTGCAACAGCCAGTCAAAGTGATACGTTGAATTGAACGTGAGGCCAGCTACTGAGGTACAGGCAATTGGGCATCAAGGCACGACGTAGTGTAAATGTGGAGTAATTGATTAAGCGATATAAGTAGAACTGTAGAATTGGAACGACGGAACATGGAAGTTCTCTCCACTTCCTCCATTGACTTGGGCATGCGTATGTGTTCTTGTTCCTTGACGCGCGGTTTCATGCACGAGTCGAGTTTTTTCTCGGTAAGTTATCCGCCGTCCGTGCCGGTTGGGTTTGGATTGACCTTCGAATCGCGCACAAACAAGCTGATCAGCTTAGTGTCTGACTGTCTGGCTAGGAGTACCAGACCTCCGTCTGTTAGGCGTATTCGCCAAGAACATGATCATCATTAGTGGAGTATAGTTTCCGGTTACAATGCGTCATGCATGATGTCAGCTCAGTTAGCCAACACAAGGTCCATGTATTTCTTGACAACACGTCAGCAAGACAGAAGGTGGATGCCTGCTTTTCTGCGCCTCAAAATAGCGCAAACCGTACTGACTAAGAAAAAACAGAAAACAAAAACCGAGGGACGCCGTGGTACCTGCATCAGCCACGTACGTACGACACGGGCTTATATAATTGCACCTCCGTATCAAACGGCTCGCCGTCTCCTCCTCGGCTACTCCTCTCCGTCACCGTCCAAACGGGGAAACCCCGTCCATCCGTGGCCTCCCCTCGCACACGTGCACTCACCTGATTGGCCAGGACGCATCACAGACACCGACGTGCCGGGACAGGATTGGTGGTGCCACTCTTCCGTACTTTGGCCGTCCGCAAAGGTCTCCCCCGTAAAACGGCTGCAAACCTTCCCGGAAAGCCGTTACGGTTGGCCCACGTGAACACCGGCCACCGAGGATTGGCATATCTGCTTATCGCCATTAATTCCTCCGCCCCATGGGACCCGCATGAATTAAAGCTGTCTGCGTCGAGGTGTCTTGGCGTCGCCCCACCATCCACCGAACGTGGACACAGATTCATCAGGACAGCAGATTCAAGTTGCAATAAATTAACGTTGTTTCTGTTGTGTTAGCAGAGAACAATGTCATTTAGCCATACCTAACTAGATTCTTTCAGGTTTAAGGTTTTTAATCAGGTGGTTGGAGGACTATCTCGGTTTTTCTAACCTGGACTCTCTCTTCCACTAGTTCCATCGAAGTGGAATGCAGGTACTCATGTAATAATACTGTTATCGACGACAATTTTTAGAACTTACTAGAAGAAGGTCATTATCGAGCAATTCATCTGATAATAGTAAAACGAAAATAGTCCAGCTAGCTTTTGCTGCATGCTGGAAATATTGCCAAAGGAGCAAGAAGTCTAATCTCGTGGTATACTACGTACAGTGCAGGACAAGACACTGCTACAGCTGGTTTGTGAACGTACTCCCTCCTCGTCGTTGTTTTAGGAGAGGGGAGTATTTCAATATTTCCACCCACTGAACCGCTGTCGTCATGGTGTTCGACATTTACTTGATTCGGATCATAATTTTTTCCTGAATCAGACAGCGCCTATTGTTTGAAATGTTCGTTGATTGCATTGCTCGAAATTATTGAGGACACATCATTGCTTCATTGGCCCCAGTGACCACTCAAACACCTGTGGAAGCATCAGCACTCGAGAGCCTCCACAATAAGTGACAGCAGCACCCAATCAACACTGGTTTCCATGCCCCGGGTTAAATCCTTGACAAGGAACCTTATCCTCCTTGCATTTCTCATCTGTAAACAAGAAAATGCATCCGGCCCGAATGAATCCTTGCTTCGATCCAACCAGTGTGTCTTATCGTTACCCGCAGTGCAGGCACCCCAAAGCAAACTCTCTAAAGCTACAGTAAATTCCATCACTACCCTCCGTCTATGTAGGGCTTCTTTTTGTCTAAGTTTGTTAAAGAGCACCATGATGAAAAATGAAAATACAATTAGGGCCTTCCTTGGTGAACAATCAGATTCATTTACGAAGTACTCCCTCTGTTCCTAAATAATTTGCACTAAAACCACGACAAGTATTTAGGAACGGAGTGAGCACTAAACAAAATGATGTTTATTTTATTTTGCTTTTGCAAAAAAAGAGGTTTTGGTAACTCTCTTTGTACTCTCTGTTTATCTTTCCAAATGTAACCTTTCTTTGTTACCGAATTTTTACTACATACTCCGTAGTCCGTATTTCTTTGTTTACGAATGTTTATTTTTACTACAATAAGGTCCAGCCGGAGATACCAGCGATACGAGCAAACATCCATCACCACGACATCAGGCAAAACACTACCGCCACCGACTAAGTTCGAGATAGCAACGAGCACAGCAGCTAGGACTAACACACCTAGCGAACCCCTACACCAAAAAGCTAAATCATCAAAAAGCTTATCCTACACCAGTGCGGCATTGATCAACGGACAGCCGAACAACATCTTGAATTTGCTTCAGCATCAATGCCATGTCCCATTTCTCACGAAGAAGAGCTCTCCAGCCTGTAAGTAACGCCATGGCTCAAAACACATCCTGAAACAGAAAAACTTGTTGCTCTTATAAATTGTCTCCTTCTTAGGCTAGTAAGTATTCTTAGTAAGGATTTACACTTATTTAACTTTAGATCTGGTCTCAAGATTTTTTACTATACACATTTGAATGCACCATTCAAATTTATTTAGAATGTTTTTAGTTCACGAAAAGATCCGTGACATCACAAAAAAGTAGAACTTTTTTTTTGGTCCTCGGGAGTCACAGCTCACAAGACATAGTCGCATACGGAGTAGTTACAAATCAGAGGGCAAAATGGGAACAAGAGAAAATGCTGGTGCCCCGGATGGGCAGGATCCGAATATTCCGATAGCCCGCAGGTTGGCCTCTGTCGTTAAATAGACCGCCTCCTTCTCCCAACGAAGGTAACCCCAAAAATCACAGCCAAAATCACTGAACTATGAGCGGAGAGCTAAACAGAGACTACGAGATCTGCGAGGAGATCGGCCGCGGTCGGTTCGGCGTGGTCCACCGCTGCACGTCGCGCTCCACCGGCGAGGCCTACGCCGTCAAGTCCGTGGACCGGTCCAGCCTCGCGGACGGCCTCGACCGCGAGCTCGCGGAGCTCGAGCCCAAGCTGGCCCAGCTCGCCGGCCAGGGCAACCCGGGCGTCGTCCAGGTGCACGCGGTCTACGAGGACGAGGCGTGGACCCACGTGGTCATGGACCTCTGCTCCGGCCCGGACCTGCTGGACTGGGTCGGCCTCCGCCGCGGCGCGCCCGTGCCGGAGCCCGTGGCGGCGGACATCGTCGCGCAGGTCGCCCAGGCGCTCGCGCTCTGCCACCGCCGCGGGGTCGCCCACCGCGACGTCAAGCCCGACAACATCCTCCTCGACGTCGCCGAGGACGGCGAGGGCGAGGGCTCGCCGCGCGCGCGGCTCGCGGACTTCGGGTCGGCCGCGTGGGTCGGCGGCGCCGAGGGCGGGCGCGCGGAGGGGCTCGTCGGGACGCCGCACTACGTGGCGCCCGAGGTGGTGAGCGGCGGGGAATACGGCGAGAAGGCGGACGTGTGGAGCGCTGGCGTGGTGATGTACGTGCTGCTCTCCGGTGGCGCGCTCCCTTTCGGCGGCGAGACGGCCAAGGAGGTGCTCTCGGCCGTGATGCGGGGCAGCGTCAGGTTCCCCCCGAGGCTGTTCAGCGGTGTTTCTCCGGCGGCCAAGGATCTCATGAGGCGGATGATCTGCCGCGACGAGTGGAGGCGCTTCTCCGCCGAGCAAGTCCTCCGTAAGCACACACTACCCCTGCCTGCCTCTTAGAGCCTGCAAACTCTCTTCGTTCGCAGCTCATCTTATTTTCGCTCAATAATCCGATCCAGTAATTAACATCCTATTGTGTTTGTAATGCAGGTCACCCTTGGATCCTGAGCGGCGGCGGATCCCGAGCGATGGAGCAGCCAACCTGAACGGCCACCGACGGTTCAGAGTCATAGATTCAGAACAGAGGCAGAGATGAGACCATGCACGCCGTGGAAGATCTCCCAGTTCGTCTTTAGGGATACGTCGAGACATACCGATCGACGATGTCAATACGGTTTTGTACAAACGCCGCTGCGCGGATCGTATCGTTCGCGCTACGGCGGCAGACTAGTGAGTAGTAGTAATCGAAGAAGCATCAGCAGCTGTGTAGCAGCACTTCCTGAACTTCTTCTGTTTTTCCCCCTGGTTTAGGCTGCTCCTCAGCTTTTTCTAGAGAGTGCCTTTTCTGCTTCTCCTTCTTGTGTGCTGCTGCATGATGATGCGGCAGGTTGTATATTCTAGCGTAAATCTTGTTGTACAAATGGAGTTGGAATAAGAATAGATCGGCCTTAGCTTACGCTTTCCTCTTAATTCAGAGCCTGCCATGTGCCTTTCGGCCGCTCCGCGCCGTACGGATGTTATTCTAATCGCTTTAGGTAGGTAAACACCTCGTCTCGCAGAGTCGCACAAAATCTTGAGTCACGGCTTATACAAAGAACAAACAGAAATGGTCGAGGACTGCAAGGATAGCGTTGCGAGTTTACTTATGAGTATGACATGACCCCCCCGGAACATGATGCAGGAGTATGTGCTAAGCAGAGAATGACCATGGTCCTCATGAACATCTGCCTGCCCCGTTTCTAGCCTCAAAACTTTTGGATCGAGCTGGAGTGTCCATTTCTTCGCGGACTGCCCGAGGAGAGCAACAACTCAAGAGGAGTACAATGCGATTAGTACAACGATCTCTTATTGTCCCCACGAAATGAAATGAAAAAACGAAAATGACCCGATGGCCGACTGATAAAGATCCCACTGGCGTTTTCCCCTCCCTCAACCTTTGCTCTGTCTTTTCCTCTGTCCCTCGACCCTCTTTTTTTACTTTTCGCTGTAAACATCTCGACCATCACCAGCCTCGGTTCATTCGCACGGAGCATATTCGATGGGTTATTCCCTCTCGCTCCGGGGACCGGGGGGCCTCACGCGGGGCACAGCTGTCACCGCGCCCACGCTTTCTTCGCCGCGACTGCTTCGTGGGCAAGCAAAACAAACACGACACGGCCGGGCATCTCGGAGAGTACGGCGGCCAGGGCACGCGGGCGGTACGTACGGCGAACGTGGCCGGACGTACGGCTCAGCCCGGGTTAGGAGATATTCGTGTGCCCACGCGGCCGCCTCCGCGCGCCTCGCACGCGTTTGAATGTACGTACGTACAGCTGCGCAATAAGCGGTTGGGGGGGCGAACGTGATAGCCTCTCGTCCTTATTCTCTCCTTCGTCGTGTAGACGTGTAATTTTGCTTGGCCCCGTTGTGGACCGAATAATCCGACTACTACTACTACCTGTTGGGAGAGATCAGTTCCGTTTGGTATGGGCCGGCTGACGACCTTCTAGAATACGTGCCCGATAATTAAGGCCAGTGCTCAGGGAAGAAATGAAAAGATGACCTGGACCGACTTGATTGACCAGCAGGCAGCAGGGGACCATTTGTCCATTCGGTAGCGCCAGCAGAACCCTCACCTAATCTTCTCGATTGTAGCTTCAAACTTCGGTTTTAAGATTAAAACGTACTACTACATGTACTGCAGTACTTTTGTCTAGATACCCTGAAGATTCGACGTCGAAATTTTAAAGATAGTAGTACTACGTAGGACGGTAGAAGTAGGTTTCTCCGATGATTTTTTTAGTGTAATCAGTGCTGTTCTAGAACTAGTGGCGTCGTAATGCTTGGGTCAGGGTCAACACAACAGGGAGCATTTTAAATCGATGATGGGCTTGAGGGGTGCAGTCATCAGTCCTGTTTCTGGTATTAAAGGTGTACTCCCTGTTTACTTGAGAGTGATTGTTTATGTTGAATTCATGTGCTTAGCACATGAGGTTGCATGTTACCATGGTCGCCTGGGATAATACGGTGTTCTCTGGACGGCTGATTTTTTCTATTGCTCGTTTCTGGATTCCATGATACGTCACAGAAACGATAATTTATAGGACAAATATTCGCCACCAGTTGAGGTGTGATAAGTTCGTCCACAAAAATGACATCCGGTATCAATTATGTACTCGCTCTGATCCTAAATTCTTAACTCAAATTTGTCTAAATATGAATATATATATTCTTAAAAAGCGTCTAGATACATGTTATATTTCGACAACAATTTATGATTCATATTTAGACAAATTTGAGACAATTAAGATGGATCGGAGTGAGTAGTTTACAATGATGTGCACTTTTTCGTTTATTTAATTAGGTGTGGTCATGTAGCTACCTAATACGGAGTACTAGTCACGGTAGGCTGAACGTTTTCCTTCTTGGTACACACGGGGAGGACATTGGACTAGTTAGTGATCAGTCTTTGTTTCTTGAAGGATAAGCAAGTGGTTGAACAATTTCCTTCTTTGAGGTTCACCGAGCAATTTCTTTTTGTAGGAACTCAACGAATTTTTCTCCACTCTAAACTATAGCATGGTAGGCTGATGTCTATAACCGTATAACGTGAAGTTTCAGTTGTTAACCGTTCTCCATTATTTGCCATGATCCGGCCGTTTGATCGAAATAAAGATGAGTAGTACTACTGCGATGTTCCTCTGATACATAAAATTGTCGCTCATGTTGTATTAGCACACTGTATATACACGACTTATTACATGTATCTAGACAGTTTTTAGACGGATACATTTATATTTACTCAAACTGAGTCATTTAATAATTAATTTAAGACGGAGGAAGGGAATATTGCCTTGGGAAGCAGACCGGATGTGTCTTGATCCGTATCATCAAACGCACGTCCACGCCTTTCGGATTGGGATTGACAGGTCTCCTTCCCGGCCATGTGATGGAGCAGAAGCGGGGAGACGGCTGTGGGGCCGGGTACCCGGGCAAGTCACGTCGAATTGGTGCGAGTGCGGCTTACCGACCGGCACGTCTCGTGGGGGTGCTAGCTACTCCGTACCGCTGTCGCTGGCAGTGGCACTGTGGCAGCGGAGGTGGATCGTGGACACAAATGTACGAATGCAGGTACATCTAGCATGTACGATACATTGGACTTTCTTTTGGCCGTTTCCATCGGTCAGGTTCATCTCATCTTCTTCCTCTTGGTCCTCGTCGCCCTTATCTTGAACAACATGATTGCCCTATATCGAGGTAGCTAGCTTTTCCGAGAGTGGAGGGATTATCTACACGTCACGTTCCTTATCGTAGACAACATCATTGCGCTATGGTCGAGCGAGCACAAAAGGAGCTCGTTCCATAGCACTTATTTAGTTCTCAGGGAACAAAGAACTCTCGCAACACAACTGACCAGCCCGTAGAATGCCCATACTGGTGACATCGATCGAACTCCCACTGAAACCAAACTCCGATTACATCCACTCTCATCTGGCTAGCTAAGCTAGTTCAAGTAGGAGGAACTTTACTGTATTGCCCGCACGGTACTGCTGTATTTCGTGCACGATTTCTGTACGATGCATATTGATGATAATACGTCTTGCCCGTCTCTGTTCCTCATGCATGCTGCAAAACGCTAGAAAGCACTCAAGGAAACGCGGGTGAGTGCGCCTCGGTGTCTTATCAGACACCGGCAGCTCCGTCCCTTTCAATTCGGCGTGTCGCGCACTCCCGGTAGGCGTGTTCGTGATGGGGTTCCCGTGTATGCACACCATTCATCGGATATCCAGATGGGCGGATGGTACGATGAGCAAGGAGCCAATAAGTGGCCCCGGTCTCGCAACTGTCCCCGCAAGAGCACGCATGGGAAGTTGGAATTAGGGACATCGTCATCGACGCACACGGAGTTGTCTACTGAAAGTGTGCAACACAATTGATACTGAAGAAATAAGGTGAATCTGTTTTGTTCGGACGAACTTGGCATCTTCAGAATTTTCAGTCCCGCCGACGTAACGCTGCACACAAGAGTTCCTCCACTCGGGATGATCTTGATCTACTATCCCCGTGGGGCAAAAATCCATGTAATAAGAACAAAAAGGAAGTTAGGTCTTTACCGGAGCCACGTATGTACGTGCGCTCGATTTATTAGGTGCAGTGCATCTCCTGCTGCATTTCTGGTCATCCATGTACACTTTTTAACCTAATCCCATGCCTTTTGATGTGTACCTGATGTGATCGATCCACCGACCATATTTTTCTTGATCAACGATTATTATTGTATAAGAAGAAAAATATTTGGATAGCTTATCGCGTCCATTTTCCGGTTTGGTGTGTAGCTGGCGTGATTGATCCATCATGCACATTTTAGTGGTTATTATTGCTACAGAACAAGATAAGTGACACGTCTACTCGACACGGGGAAGCCAAAGTTAGGCTGAAGACTGTCCGTTTTAAGCATTTTGCCCGTTATACATCGCTGTCACATCAATGACTAGTCATTATTTATATATATTCTTATCACTTTTTTTTATTGGATAGCTAGTTTTGATATAAGTCTAACTTTTAAAATTTTGATCAAGCTTATAGAAAAATATCAAGTACCAACATTTGAAAATCTAAATTTGTTTTTTACATCTGTCATGGTATATATCTTCATAGTATGGTTAGTTGACATTGTAAATGGCGAGTATCCAATGAAAACTTGCAAGCTATGCTAGTAGACCATTAGATAAAAATGCATGGCTTAGATCAAAGCTCGAAGTCCCACTAGCCACTTAAACGAACTTTTATACATAACCGTATCGTTGAGTTTAAGTGGTTCGTGAGATTTCCACCTTTAATCTAAGTTGTGTGCTTTGATCCAATAATATACGATGATAATTATGAAATTTTGTGTATCACACTTCACACGGCTTTTGGGTACTTGAATAAATATGAAATTTTGTGACCCGTTGGTTCACTATTACGTGCATATTTTGCACGTCTTCGTGGGCTATAGGTATTGTTTTTGGATGCCTGCCAATATTGAGTTTTCGTGATTTTTGATACCCGGACAACTTTTTGAGTCTCTGTGACCCTGATCATGGTTACCGTGCAGATTTTCGCACGTCAATTTTTTTTGATGTTTTTCCTGTCATCGTGGAGTATGCAGACGGTAGATAAATTGTGTGGTGCAGCACTTGGATTGTGTTTTCGGTACTACTGGACCAACACGAAAAGAGCACTTATAAATTGGTACTTCCTGTGTGTTTCTTTTTTTCTTTTTCTTTTTTTGAAAAGAATCCTGTGTGTTTCACTATTGAAGCTATTGAAAGAAAAGAGCAAGGTGGCCTGTTCTCGTTTTGTACTCCGTATAATAATGAGCTAAAGAGGTTGCCCACATGGGTATGTTTATCTCGGCCCATGTTTGTGCCTGAGGTGATTTTCACGGAACTTTCTCAACTAAACATGCATAATGTAGGTGCAAAACTGTTTTGGGAACAGTTCCTGTTTTGGCCCATGGATGACTAGTTTTTCAACGTAGGTCACGGGACGCTTTGGCTCATTGGGTTAGACTTCGACCAAACCGTATCATAATATTACTCCAGGTATATGTATATTGCAAATAACCGGAAGGTAAACATCAGAACATAATGGCAATCGTGCCTTATACTGATAGAAGTAATTATAGCAGTGCAACAAATACCCCGCCGAAAAAAGATATAGGCCGGAGGAGATGGAAAGCCTCAAAACATTACAGGGATTACACGCCGAACCATTAAGCGGTTAAGGATAAATGTTGCTACGACAAGTCATCAACCCTTCCCGTAAAGTGACTGATTTTGTTCTAGTTGAAGTCAGGCTTCTCAGGGTAAGTGCAGCCAGAACGCTGGATGATAACGTTTGCTGCGTAGCAACCAGCCTTAACGCTGTCCTCAATGCTCTTCCCTTGAACCAATTGTGAGAGGAAGCCTCCAACAAAAGCATCACCTAATAAGAACAGTAGGATAGCTAGTCAGGAACTGCAAACAAATCTCAAGTTCTCCACTGAAACCCATTATCCAAATTCCAATCCCCACTGGTGCTGCGGTGAGACTTTTATGAACTTTTTAAAAACATGCCTCTGTAACATTTTGTTTGAATACTGAATTTCCAAAATTAACCTCCTGAATTTCACACAACTGTACTGCTAAATACCGCAAAACATCCATATTGGGGAAAAGTGTTGTATTTGCTATCAACTCTACAGCTTGCTAGTTATGACTCAAAATATACTGGTATTTCCAGGGATGTAAACAGACGCCCGTTTGACCCCGTTTATTCCCGTTTAGGCCCAGCACATGCCTCTGACAGCTCTGAAAACGAAGAAAAAAAATGTGCAGGAAGGAGGGCTAAACGGCCTTAAGGTGTCCACTTGAGTGCTGTTTACATCCTTAGGTATTTCTTGTACAACTGAAACACCTCAATTATACATTCAAGTAATCAGCAATGTTAACAAGGTAAGTGGTTTAGATGTCTTTTTTCTATTATTATGGGAATTTGTAGTCTATTAGTGTTAGCTCCTTTTAACATTATTAATGCATAACATTGTTTAGTAGGATGATGTTCTACCTCCATTCGTAAATAGATGATGTTCTAGAAAGCATGCAGTCAAACTTCTCTAACTTTGACTTGTCTAATATACACATATATATTAAGATTGGTCAAATGAACATAATATCATTACATTTGTCCCAAAATATTTTTTTAGTAACAATAAATTTATATTCTTTTAACATATTCATATGAAGAGTAATGGCCAAAGCATATGGGAGACTGCCAATATCCAAAACAAAAATGTATTTAAAAACAGAGGAGCGCATAAAACCAAAAAGAAGCCTGTAGGTAAAAATTACAGTTATCCTAGAATGCATTTCTAGTATTTAATAAAAGAGTCCCTTCATAAGCGGCGTCATTAAAATACCGAGTAGTTCTTGAAGGAGAAGAAAAACAAAGAAATCAACTCAAAAGACAAAAAAAAATGCATACCTGCGCCATTGGTGTCAACGAGCTTCTCCTTGGGCAATAGGATCACAGGGAATGTTTTCACCTATTCACAACAAAATAATAGTTAGGCGCAGCAATCTTCAAATGAACTAATTGCCTGAACTAAACTCTACACCAAGGTCTGAATAAAAAAAAAATACAGATGCGACATATTTGAATTTGGAAAGAATTACTAGGTTAAGAGATCATTTTTCAAATCTGCTTACAAGGTTCAAAGCAGAAACAAGGCAGATTATATTGCAAGAGGGAAGAGTCAGCTGCCTTTAAAAAGATGCAATTTTCCTCTATATTATACAGCAAAACATATGATATTTAATTTCAGACGAGCAGTTGCAAATACCAGCATGCTGCTATGACTAATATGTAGGATTGAAGTGTAAGCCTATAATACAACTTCTGTGCATGAAACAGAAGAGAATGTATACCTTTCCATCCTCAGCCACAACTACTGGATCAGCACCTTGAGTAATCACAGCAATCCTCTTTTGCTTTCCCGAAGCCAAAGGCAGTTGGGAGATCCTCAAAGCAATCTCCTCAACATTCTCAGTCTACAAATTTACAAATGTATCTAACTGATGAGCCGTACAATCACCAACTGAAAATATTGTAGGAAGAATGACTCATTACCTCCCATCCACGGACTTTAGAGAAGATCCTTGCCTCAGTTTCATTTCCAAAGATGTAGTCCACATATCTAACGTGGTAAGACAATAAGACATACAACATGTCATAAACAAACGACTGGAATTTCCATGAAGAGACAAACGTGGCACATGTTTTCACATGTGGACATTGCTTATGCATTTTCAGCTAAGCTGCTAAACAGAGTTTCAAATAATGTTCAAAATATTGAGCATCACATCACAGCATAGAACACTTACGGAAGAACCTTCTCTTGTGCATCACGGAAAAACTCACAGATAAAGGGAGCAGAAAGGTTCATCAAGAAAACCTGGAAATAGCACAGTCAATACTCTAGCAACCAGTTCACGGGAACCTTTTCATTCTAAACTTTCACCTTGTTATTTTCAGCAGCATGCTCAGCAACAAGCTGAATTGAATCAGGGGAGACCGTAAGGAAAAATCCAGCAATGTAGATGTATTTTGCTTTCTCAACTGTCATGTCACAATTGTGAGGAATTAAGTTAATCCACCTAAATAATGAATACAGGGTGATGCAAAAGTGATAGACTAGTCAACTACAATTTCAGCGAACAGGGAATGTCAACTCTATTATATGTTTGTTTCATTGAGGAACAGATCATGGCTCATGTGCTTCTACACAACTTTTTTTTTAAAGAACTCCTAGGGTAAAGCCAAATATGAAAGAACTGATGTTGGTCTGATATAGTGATGCAGTTGTAACCAGATCTGCTTGAGTCGGGTGTTTCTTTCAGTTAAGTTCGAAGTTCAAAATAATTCCTTTATCCTCATGTAAACGCAGCCTAAAGGTTGCACAATTCACAAATTCAGAAGTTGAGCTTCAGAGCATGTAAATGTCATGCAAACAAACCCCACGAATAACTGATGAACCTAGTGCTGAAAAACATATATATTATATACCTAGTGCCCAGTTCTCTGGTTTCTTTAGATGCTCAGATTTGTAGCAGTTCGCTGCAGACAAGTTTGCAATCAGTGACCTGGCCAGACAGAAAGCATACATATAAAATTTCCAGATATTCTTAAATACGAAAGTGCTCAGGATCAAAATGCTCTAGAAGGACGGGATAGAGTAATTGCTTTAAGTCATTAAGAAATAAATGGATGCAAATACTGAAGCGGTTATGCCTAAAATATTAGTACCAACAGTTCAGTGGCATTTCATTTTTTTTAAAGCAAGCGTTTACTCAAAGTAAATAGCTTTGTCCAGTTTTATCATCACTTAATATCAGGGGTGTTCAAACCCAAGTTAGAACAAAATCGTGCAAACCAGCAGCTGGAGACGCTAGTACAATCTTCGCTATGGTGTCCAACAGGGGCTGACTAGCTAGTTCAAAAAAATAGTACAAGAACAGTGACAGTTTTTAGACAGTTTAAGTAAACCTTTTGAACCCCTACATAATACCATATATTGTACTCCAAGTTAATCTGGTAATGGCATGGTTTGAATCGATGCTAGTAGTAAACAGCTAAAGACTATAAATAAACATCATCAAAAAATATTTTCCTGTTTAGCAGCCCTTAAAAAAAGTAAGGCCACAAAGAATAGTAGGGAAAACAACAGCTGGTAAGAGGTTATTACCTTTCGCCACCAACAACACAGACAGCACATGTGCCTGTAGGAGCAGCCTCATCCTCATAGTAATGTGCCTGGATGAGTGTGCGACAAGATCAATGCCACATTAATCAGTTAACCAACAGAGCAGAATATTTATGTGATAAAATGGCAGGATAAAGACAAAGAAGAACTTAAGAACTCACAGTAACCCCTGCAGCTTGTGCAGCATTCTTCATCTCCTCACCATACTTGTCCTTTCCAATGCAACCCATGTAACTTGTTGCGCCAGGAACTTGAAGCATCCACTGCAAAGACACAATATAATTAATTTTTTTTGTGTGTAGAAAAGTCTCTTTGTTGGTCATGGTTTTAGTGGCTTCTGAGCTTACTTGAGCAACCCTGATAGAGTTCTGGGTGGCTCCTGGAACACCAGAAACAATTTAAGATATAAACAATCAGATAAGTTGACAAGATGAAAATAAATAACCCAATATGTGCTGAGGTTAAGCGAACAGCACCTCCAGCAATGTATTCAACATTGCCCTTGCTGGACAACTCATCATACCTGCCAAAATCAAATCACACATCAAGTAAGAAACTTGCAATGCTACACAATAACGACATCCGGATAATTAGGGTCGATATCGATATAGATGCTTACATAGGCAAGTGCTTTTCTTCGGCGAGAATGGCATTGTTCAGCTTGACGTCATACCTAAAACAGAGGTGAGAAGCAGGTCGGTACACTCATGATGACAACACAAACTACATGATACTAAATCAACACCGTAACATTAAATCCAACAACTACGTCGTTCTACGATCCAGCGTCAGTCTCAGTCGAACCAGCTTACACAGGGCATATCAAGCCCGCCGACAATTTGGAGATCTATGCTAACGAAAACGGCAAACTAGAGGAACAATATGAAATCTGCCGAATTGGAGCACAGAGACACTGCCGGCGGATCGATGGGATAATAGATCTATTCCACAAATTTCGAATCAGCAACATGTACTCAGTACTCTTTTTTTCTTTTTCTCTTTTTACCTTTTTGTCGCGCACTGCATGCATCTACACGCAAATCACTTGTATCGTCTAGGATCTGATGAACGACCGATAGGACGAATTCAACCAAACGAACAGAACCAAACCCCATAATCTAAAAACTAGCGTGAATCAACAAGCACGAGCTAAATAACCGCAGATCATTCCTGAAAAAAAAATAACCGCAGATCGGAACACGGAAGGGAGCAGGGCGGGTGCGCGTACTTGGTGAGGAAGGCCTCGTCGACGACGGCGGAGATGTCGAGGAGGGGATTGCCCATCCCCAGGAGCACACCATCGTAGCTGCTGCTCGCGGCCATTCCCTTGCTCTCCTCCCAGCAGACGGCGGCGGCGTAAGGCGAGAGAGATCTGAGGTCAGTGTTTGGCGAGGGCTCTGTTGATGCGGTGTGGTGGGGGGAATGATGCGTGCGGCGGGGTTTTAGTTGGGCTCTGCCAAACCTTTGCTGGCCTACTTGTCAGTTGGATCAGCGCGGTTGGTGGGCATTGCAGGTGCGCAGAGAGCTATCCTACCCACCACGTGCTACTGTTACCTGCTCTGGTCCTCCATATGGACGATGACATGTGGGGCCGGTTTGCGCGTAGGTATGATGGTATGGTGCGCCATTGGGCTCTGTGCTCATGATGGTCCTTTTCGCTCACCAACCGAGTCGACGTGAAGACATCGGTCGGTGCTCTTTTTCTTCTTTTTTTGGAGGAGGAACATCGGTCGGTGCTCCGTAGCTGCGGCCGTGAACCGTGATCCGCAGGATTTCTGTGCTTTTCCCCGTCCGCTTTAACGGGCCGTGACACCGAGCCCAGGTATATAGGCCCGTAGGCTGACCTGACCGTCGAAGAAAATGGTCCAACTTGCTATCGCGTAGCCGGCCGTTTACTTGATGGGCGCCGGGCGATATGAGGGCAACCATCGGCCCCCTCGCCACACGTTCATCAAGGCGCACTCTGATCGTTGGATTCAGCCCAGCCGGCACCCTCTTGTGTAAAGTAAGACACACTCGCGCGTCAGATGCCTCCCATTTGGAATCTGACGCAGCCGTCTCTTAAGCCATTTGGAGGCGTCGGCGAAATATTTTTTTAGAGTTCCGTCGTGATCCAGCCGTGCCCCCCAATACCAACTCCCCTAATAATTGAATTTCGGCAAAATTTAGTTAAATTCGGCGAACTTTAAATGAAGTACGTGAAATTTAACTAAACTCGATAAAATTTAATTAAACATAAAGTTTTTTCATTACATAGTTCTAAAATAAAAAAAACGGCCGCCTAATCGTCGAGGTCGCTGAAGTAGGCAAGGTAGGCCTCGTCGGAGTCGATGTTGATCGGCTCCACCTTCACATCTGGCGCCGGCCTCTTCCCCGCCTTCTTCTTCTCAGCCTCCTCCCTCGCCGCCCCCTTAGCACTCCACGCCTCGGCCTCGGCGTCCGTCATGACGAGGCCGAGGCGTTTTGCCTCCTCGGCCTCACGCTGGCTGGTCCACTCCGCCGCCCACTGCCCCGGGAAATCCTCGGGGTCGTCGTCCTGGCGCCATTCGAGCGCCACGCGCTCGTAATCTGGCGCCGGTGCCCACTCCGGCTCCGGCTTTGGCCGGACAAGGCGAAGATGGCTGCGAGGCGGGAAGACGACCCCGGCTCCTCCTTGATACGCAGCGCCGGTGAGGAGGCGCTGCGGGACGACCCGACGCCGAGGGAGTTGGTTGCCCCGCCGTACCGGTGCCGGCCTGCCGATGCCGGCGGGGGTGTCTCCAGCCGTGGGTGATCGCCGGCAGCGATGAGGACGAGCACCGCTGCCACGGAGCGCCCGCGCCAAAACCGGCGCCGGCCGTCGGTGTTGAAGCGGCCTGGCGGCAAGCGCTCGCCTTGGCCCTCGTAGCGAGCAATGTCGACGGCGTGGCGGCCGGCGAAGAAGGACGCCCAGTTCGCCCCGGTGGCGCGGTTCCACCCGGGGTCCTCACGGTCCTCCCCCGTCAGCCCGTGCCACCAGTGGGCGTTGACGGTGCTTGTCCGCGCACGGCCTGGTGGCACCGGCGGCATCGGGATGCCGTCGAGGCTCAAGGTCCAGTGCGCCGGCAGCCGGCACTCGGGCGGCGCCGGGTACTCGTGCTCGTGGAGGGCCTCGGCCTCCTCGAGCGTGAGCGTCGCCCGGCGCCATGTCTTGTCGCCGGAAGCCATGGCGGTCGGGAGGGTTTAGGGCGAGAGGGAGGAGAGGAGGCGCTGAGAGGACGAATGGCGAGTATCGCCGATGGTCGCCATTTTTATATGCTGGAATGCAAACTGCGGGCGTGTGAACACGGCGATAATGGACGCTACGTGGCAACCGGCGGGTTACCGCCATTAAAATCCACTTGGGAGCCGAGGAGGGGCCGGTGAGAAACCAGTGGGGCAATTAATTGGTCGCTGACATCACGGGCCCACCGCGATAACTCGTTGCGCACGAGCCCCCGCTCGCCTCCCGTGGGCTGGGTTCAGTCTGGGGGCGCCGGCTAACTTTTTGGGTAGCGCCGGATGAATAAACAAATTGGGGAGGCCGGTTGAGTCAGAATTTTCGCGCCGACGCCCCCCAAGCCCGTTTAGGGGCCTTTAGGGGTGGGGGGCTGGAGTTGCACTTAGTCTCCAACCAAGAGACCGCACCGCCCGTACGCGGTGCCTCCCGCCAGCTCGCACCCGCGTCGGTTGTCGTTCGCAGCTTCGGTCCAGCAACATCCATCGCTGCTCGCAGCATTTTGTGTCGCCGGCCATCGGTCTCCGCACTGCCCGTCGTAGAATCGCCGGCCTTGCAGCCACGCCGCTGGTATGCTGTGACACCTACCGCCGCTCGCACCTGCGCCGGTCGTAGTTCACAGCTCCGGTCCCGCAACGTCTGTCGCTCCTCGCAGCATCACGCGCCGCCCGGCCGCCGATCACCGCAACACTGTCGTTATTTGCCGCAACGCGCAGCGCCGTTCGCCGCACATCGCTTCACCGGTCGCCGCATCGACGGCCGCCGCACCGTCAGTCGCGGCTTGCAACACTGTGCGCTGCCGTTCGCAGCATGTCTCCCCCCCCCCCCCGGTCATAGCATGCCGCGTAGCCATTCGCCGCATCGCCGGCCGCAGCACCGCCCGCGGTCGTAAACAGCCCATCGCACCGCCGGATGCCGGTCCCAGCACCGCCCGCCGTCGTAAACAGCCCATCGCGCTGCCGGACGCCGGTCACAGCAGAGTCGACTGCTGTTTGCAGCAGCCTCGTTGCAGCAGCTTCGCCGGTGCTCTTCCATGGTGACGAGGAAAGGCAGGGAACATGGGATTGGGAAGGCAACTTCACGACTCGAAGAGATAGGAACGAAGTCCGTGGAGGAGAGCAGAAGGGGAACGTGGGTGGGACCCACATGCGCTGGCTTTTCCTTTTATTCGTCACGAAAGGAAGGCCAGGCGTCGTGTGCGGAAGGAGGCCGATCACGCAGATGGATCGGTCGGTTGAAAACAATCATTTTCCTTACTTAATTTAGTGCAACTTTAGGGAGTAAAGTTTTTTTTTTGAAAAAAGACACTACGTGATGTAAAAATTAAAAAAGTTACTCACTCCATTCACAAATACAAGAAGTTTAGTTTTGTAGTAAGTCAAATTTCTTAAATTTCGATCAGGTTTACAAAAATCTACCGACATTTAGGACTTTATATTAGTTAGTTAAGCAATCATGATATATATTTTTGTAATATATTTATTTGATATTTCTAGATGTTGATACAATTTTCTATATATTTGAGTAAATTTTAATTTTTTTGACTTGAGACAAAATTAGAACTTCTTGTATTGTATTTAGGAACCTAGGTGGTACTAGTCATGGAGCACTAAAATAAAAATGTCGGTTTGATTTGTCACTTGTCTTTCTTGTTTCACAAGCTGTTGGTAAATTTTGATTTGCCACTTCTGATAAGGTAGATAATCTACAATGGCATGGTGCTACTATAGTGTAGTCATAAGAATCTCAACATAAGGTCATTTTTTTTCCTATTCTATCTCCCTCTTTTAAGTTGCCCCCCCCTCCCTTAAAAAAATGCATTTCTTTTTTAGGACACCTCAAAGGGGCATGGAGTTCATGCATTTCATTATATAAGAAATAGAGGTGTCCAATTAATTAGGGGAAAACGGGCAAAAACAAGATACAAGACGACGAAGCCCCAAACAGTCAACAGAAGGACCGTAACGACAAACAAACACTCCTACACACCAACACACCATCGGATGCGACCGAAGAAGATCCCCGCCACATTTAAGAACACATCACTCCTCTACGGAGCAAGTCAGATCTGGCATGACTCACCAGAGAGGGGCCAAAGAACTTCGACAGGCTCCAAAAGAGCAGGGATGAGCTTCGGCAGAGCACCGCACCACCACACCGCACTCCACCGCTCTTAGAAGAGGAGAGAAACCAAAACCGCAAAAAAGGAGCCGGTCTGGGCCGCCCCGACGCAGGTGGAAGTGGGGCGCGCCTCAAGAACCCAACATTTTACATCGCATCTTACCGTCCGACGAACGCTGCCCGCTGCCGTCCCGACATCCAGAACCCAACTACACCAGGGCAGCAACCGCCTTCACCCCCTTCCGAGATCGCCGCCTCGACTCCTCTGCTTGCCTGAGACAAATCTGAGCCCCAAAACAGCAGATCGACTACCAGACAACCACAGGCACGTCGTGAGACCGTCCTCCCGGCATCCACCGCTACAGCCACGCCGGCCCGAAGCCTGCGAGCCAAAGCCACACGCACGGGGAAGGAAGATAGCGACTGTTTTCTAGCGCGTCTAAAAATATTGTCTGTAAATTTACATATACGATGAAACAAAATAACACTGCTTTTCTTCTACGCGGCATCCGAAAGTAATAGACATAAACACCAATGCAAATATAGTAAACAACTGTGAATAGCACTGTGCACGAACATATTTTTCTTTAAGAAGGCGTACGACCACTGGCTTCTGGCAGGGCGTATGAACAGTAGATGAATTGATGGCACCCTGTAAACAGTATTTACACAGACACGTTGCCCGCTGACGCTGCCTACACGAGCCAGAACCCAGAAAGGCGACGGGCCGGCGCGGCCGTGGACCCACCTGTGGTCTAGTCGAAGGGCATTACAGTAACTTCCCCTCGACATGACCCTACAGAACTCCGCCGTCGACGACGCATGCTCAACGCTCTTCCAGTCTTGCGCAAGACCACCAAAGTCCAGACTCTCCCTAATTTAACGCACACGGCACACCCTCCTCGTGCGGCTTTCCCGTTCCCGGGCGAGAGCGGTTTATTCACGCCCCCCGAACCCCAGCCCCACCAACCCACGCCATTGCCCCTCTCCACTCCCAAAACCCTCGTTTCGTTCCTGCTTCTCGCCGCACGCTACCTCATCCCAGCGGCGATTCCTCGTCTCCCTGCGCGACGGCCGGGAACGCCCGATTCCGATCGTAGACGGGCACGCGTTCGTCGTGAGGTAATTTCTTTTTTGTTTCCGTTTCTATTTTTGTTTCCGTTTTGGGTACGACGGACGGACGGACGGACGGGCTGGCGTTTGAGTACGCGGGAAAATCGCGAGCTTTGTGGGTTTGCGCGATGGTTTTGGGTCGGGGAGAGTTCGTCTTTTAGGTTTATGCCATCGATTCCGCCGTTTCCGTTCCGCATGCAGCGGCGATGCTGCTTGTTGTGTTTGTTTAGAAGATGAACAGCTATTTGGTTATGGAGATTTAAACAGGGGTGTCAATGACGTGTCATTACCAGTTGCATTTAAGGAGGACGGTTTCGCCCTATCAATGTAGGCAAAGTTCAGCGGTTTTCCTTTCTATTTCACCTCTCCATTTCATTATGGATTATTTCCAATTAATTCGGGGTTGAAATTTTTAGCAACCAAGGCCTCTCCCAATGCATCTCCCAACCGACACATCTCCAATGCATTGTCTGTTATGTTATTGTTGTATCTAAAGTAGTTGTTAATAGTTTTCTGAGAGAGATTGAATGTCTTTGTGTTGGCTTACGTGAGACACTAGCTAGTACTCCCTCAGACACTAGCTAGTATAAGAGACGGTCTCTTAATTTCCCCTCATTATTAATTAAGTGTAATATAGACAAAATGTTGACATGGACGCTTAGGGCATCATCAACAAGCCATTACTTAGGCTGGTACTAAGAAGAGAGAGAATGGACAATATTAGATATACTCCCTCCGTCCAACAAAAGATGTCTCAACTTTGACTAAATTTGAATGCATCTATACGCTAAGTCATGTCTAGATACATCTAAATTTTGACAAACTTAAGACATCTTTTATTGGATGGCGGGAGTAGTAACAACCTCTCCAACAAGTGGTTTCTTAACCTTGTTACTAACACCTCAAAAGTATATATAATATATTGTAGTTGGTCCCACAAAAGCATGATATAAGTAACAACCCCTGCTCTAATAGTACTTTAGTTGTTACTTACGTCTTGGTATGCGTGTAGTACTAGTTTCTCTAGGGAGAAACCACTACTTCTTTTCTCCTCTACTTTATACGGCCACATCATCAAATTTTGACATGTCATCATATTAGTACCGGCTGACTCACCTTATTGGAGATGCCCTTAGGAGATGGCACTATGTAGGAGCATTGGGAGAGGATTAAGTGTGATTTCCCTTTGATGGTGTATAAAGGCCACAGATTTCAGGCCATTCTTCTCATGGAGCCCCCAGTTCTACTAATTTGTCCGAAAAAACAACAGTTTTACAGTCAATATGTACCAACGAGCCCAAAGCAACTAGTTTAGGCCGTGGCCGTCTAACAGTTTTTCTTACAGTTAGGCCCCACCTCTGTTGGACCCCCACGCGACCCTGAATCTATTCCCCTTTCCTCTTCTTCCCATGACGAGCATCCCGAGCAGGCACGCGCACCCGCCGTAGACGAGGCAGACGAGCAGGAAGAAGAAGAAGACGGTGTTCTCCTCACCACCACCAACCGGTCTCACTGTCTCCCACTCGACCACATCCCCCAAAACTCCACAAAAATCTCCGCTCCAAGTCCCCTCCCTAGGAGGCAGCAACAGATGTGCCCGCGCCACGCTGCCACTACCAAGCCAAACATCACCACCACACCTGCACCCCAGTCCGCTCAAACTCCACAAGAAAAAGTCTCCAGTCCCCTTTGTCGCCGACGCCCGCACCGGCCACGCCACCCCCCCCCATGGCGTCCACCATCTCGCTCCTCCTCGTCCCCTCACCCGCTCCACTGCACAGCTCCATCCCTCCTCAAACCCCCAGCGCGCCTGCCCCTCCTCGGCCCCATCCCCACCGTCGGTGTGGCTGTAACCGCGCTGCGGTCAGTCTCGAGCTCGCCCTCGCTCCGCCTCCTCGCCCCGTCACCGCGCGCCAACAACGACAATAGTGACGCGGTGGGGGCGCCCGACCGCCTAGTGGTGGCGGTCACCTAGCTCTACCGTTCCTCGATGGCGCGCACCACGGCCGCTTCCTTGTGGCCCAGTCCCCTTCTTCAACGCTCAGCTCGGCCCGCTCGTGCCTGCTGCACGTCTCTTCCACTCCTCGCCGCTCACGCACTTCCTCTTCCTCACCCTCTACTTGGCCCAGTTAGATGCCGGCATAACGGACTAACGGAACGGGTCGGCTCGGGTTATCCGACGTGTCGTTTTACAGGTGGGGTCAGCTATATGAAAAACTGTTAGACGGCCTAAACTCGTTACTTTGGGTTCGTTGGTACATACTGACTGTAAAATTGTGTTTTTTCAGACAAATTAGTAAAAGTGGAGGCTTGGTGAGAAGAATGCCCCGAAATGTGTGGTTTTGTGAAATTTAATCAAGGTAATAAGAACATCTCTAGCAGGTTCCCTAAAACTGGTTCTCCTCCGGCATGTTCTCTAAACTCCATTCCCTATTTCCTTTCATACATCACAATGCAACCTGGGACCCACTCGTTAGTGACACAAATATACTTTCCTTATTTCTCTTCTTCCTCCTCTCACCTTCCTCTCAAATCCCGGTCTCTTGCTACCACCGCCTACATCGACCACCACCAAGTCCACTAGTGCTTGCTCGCAGGAGGTTGACGAATGGCCGAAGTCGTCGAAGGGAGGTTGAGCCGAGCAGTCCAGTAAGGCACGGACATGATGGTGCTCCTCGACTTGCCGGCGACGAGAATCGACGGTAGCGTGGCCTTGATTTGATGGCGGCAGAGGATGGGCCGTCGGCCCCAAAACGGGATTGAGACCTCTCGGGAGCAGGGGAGGTCTCGGAAGAGATGGTGGTGGCCGGAGATCACCGACGGCGGCGATTTAGCGGTGGCCTAGCGAGGTGATGGGACCGTAATATTCTGGTTCGTGGCAATTTTTCTACCGCGTCAGCTTTTCATGTTTTAGGGAATGGGTACTTGGTTCCCTAGATTTGGGATCCATCATTTGGGCCTAGAATTCGAGAACACAACTTGTTTGGTTGGCGCGAAATTGGCCATAGGAATTCAGTGTCAAATTCCATGGAATCACACTATAACTAACCTCAATTCCTTTCTAAAATCCATGTGGTAGACAAACATGCTTTTTGAACCCAGAATTCAAATTCAACCAAAGGATGGATGCCAAACGAGCCATTAGGGAATTCACTAAAAACATTAGGGATTGGGAATGGGACAGGGAACATGCCGGAGAGAGTTTTTTGCAACTTTTAGGGATTGGTGGCTGTATTTAGGGATTGGGAACCATTATAAGGAACCTGCTAGAGATGCTCTAATGTCCACTCTTATAAGTCTCCATTCCAAAATATAAGGCGTATTTCATTTCCTTCGACCAAACCTGTGACCAACAATTAGTCATCATTATATGATATAAATTGGTAAAATTGTATTCATATTAAAAAAAATACTTCTGGCTATGATTTGTATCACATAAGTCATACTCCCTCCTTTTCACAAAGGTTGGCATATTCTGTTTCATTAAGACAAGGTTTGACCAATGATAACGACATTAATATGTACTCCCTCTGATCCATATTAGTTGTCGAAATATTACATGTATCTAGACGCTTTTTAGGCATAGATACATCCATATTTGGGCAAATTTGAGACAATTAATATGGATCGGAGGGAGTAATTTATATGATACGAAACCATAATTATTAGCAAGAACTTTTGAAACGAATCTATTGATATAAATTTCATGTATAAAAACCGCATATTAACTTAGTATTTCTTGGTCAAAGCCTTGTCTTAACAAAACCAAATACGTCAACTTTTCTGAAAAGGAGTATGTTAGTGTAGTACTATTGGTCAAATGAAACATAATACGCCTTATATTTTGAGAATGAGGGAGTAGTTTGTATGAGAGTGTGTCATAATTTGATAACATGTGAATGATT
The DNA here is from genome assembly GCF_000005505.3 of Brachypodium distachyon. Taxonomy (NCBI): domain Eukaryota; kingdom Viridiplantae; phylum Streptophyta; class Magnoliopsida; order Poales; family Poaceae; genus Brachypodium; species Brachypodium distachyon. The sequence continues at coordinate 50,376,594 of NC_016133.3, forward strand.
AGCATGTGATGGTGTATAAAGGCAATGGTGCCCAATCTTAAGTTCTTAACTAAGAGCTAGTTTTTTCTCTCTTCTCTACATAACAAATTATCCTATGTGGCAGAATTGATCACGACACCTTTACTCCCTAATTGCACTGAAAGTTGAAAATTCTTTTACCACTCCGCTTCAATTCCCTCTCATATTTGTGTTACCATTTCAGCTTTTTACGTCAGATTTAGTCCTATTCAAGGGAAGTTACTTGATTTTCCTAGGTGCCTTTAATTCTTCTTCGCATCTAATAGGAATTGAGCCTTGTTCGGGTGCTTTTGGATGTTTATTACTCCCTCCGTCCCATATTAAGTGCCTTTCTATTACATGTATCTAGACGCTTTTTAGGTATAGATACATCCATATTTGAGCAAATTTGAGTCATTTAATATGAGACGGAGGGAGTACATCTATTAGGAATTGGCCTAGCATAGGGCATGCAGATTGGTTGGAAACGGAAAAGAGTCTTATCATCTCATGGCCCTTTCCCTGTTTTGATATTGAAAATAAAAACATCTTATATGATATGATATCTCTATCAATAATGTTTACATGCCTTCAAAATTACATGGTGATTCAAATTTATCTAGAAAATGTGAGCCTAGTAGATGATATATGGTACAATGTAGACAAATATCTTCTCATCTGCTCTAAAAGATGACCCCTTAGTCAAGAGAAGAGAGATTTATGGTTTGGTGAGTGGATGTACAGTCTCACTACTTGGTAAACTTGTTCTTGGTTTAACCTGTTTTTTGGACCCACCCCTGAAAGGTGAATGGTTTGACAGGTTTGAATAGGCGGTTTATAAGAGCTGACGGTCCCCAATAAGCAGACAACTTAAAGGTAGTTTTCTTTGAAGAGGGAGTGGGGCATACAACATCACTAGTATAGATCAAAGCAACAAACGACGAGTGGTCCATCCTTTAACAAAACATTGTGCTTGCACTGTCTAGCCACTACTGTTGTTTGCACTTTGTGACGAGTTCACCACCAAGACGTTATGTTTAAAACTGAAACTGTTTGCTGATTTAGTTCAATGGCCAAGCCACCAGTTGAGGGAATCATTCAACAAGGTAGCCATGGGGAGATCAACAACAGTGATGGCGGCGTCTCTGGTGTCTGAAAGAAGAGCGCCACACCATGTTTTGCTTTTTGCCGAGCGTAGTTAGTGAGCACGTAATGTTTTGGGCTTCTCCCCTAAGAGAATCCTTGGTAGTGTCAATTGCTTTGATCCACACAATAATTAGGATCCTTGCTTCACATAAGGAGAAAACTAACAAATAATTACTATGCAAAGAAATCACAGCTGTCTTGCACTCTTGCCTGTTTGGATTGATTGAATGATATGTTTTTATTGAGGCAGAAAGAACTAGAAATATAGCAGCTAGAAATGTATTGTTAGTTGAATGATACTATTAAATTATGTAAGAGTAGAATACGAAGGATGGAGTATGGACGTGCTGCTGAGTGTGAAGATATATGGAGGTCGCCGGGAGATGCTTCAAACTCCCGTGCGATGCGAGTTTGGTAGTACGGGGAGGAGCAGGAGGAAGTTTGAGAAACACGCGCGCACCCAGGGGAGCTTTCCTGCCTCTTTCAGGAGGGTGGAGTACGAAAAGCGGCGGTGCGAAAGCGGACTGCAGGCATGCCTAACGGTGACAAAGATGAATAGACACACCGATAGTGGCAAGGAAGCAGCGTGCCGAGAGGATAAATGGAAAGAGAGAAAGATAGGTGGAGGTTGTTATTTCGAAGCATACCATAGCACATCTCACCGGAGAGAGAGAGGGAGAGGGAGGGGGGGAGAGAGAGGGAGGGAGGGAGGGAGGGAAAACGATCAACGATGTGACTTCCGAGATAAGGGGAGGATGTGATGATGAGGAGGATGTGGTTCGAACGGGAGCAAAGAGACAGATCAGCAACTCAGCATCGGTGGAGCCGATAGTAGAGCCAAGGAGCACCATAAGATAGAAGGAGAAGGAAAAGATGCAGTTACATTGCCGAGCAGAATGTAGCAATAGTGGAGCTAGTCAGCTAGGGGACAAGAGAGAGAAAGAGGGGGAGAGAACAGAGCTGAGTGAGGGGGGCGAGACTGGAAAGACGATGTCTTGTTATGATTGTGATAAAATATTTCCTCTCCATACTTATGTTTTCCATAACAACACATGGGGTACCAACTAGTACGAATTAAATTAGAGTGTATTAGAAGGCAATACGTACAATTAAGACAGTATAAGAATAGTAGTTATTGGATGATAGCATAACTGGTCCATAACCATAGGGACAGCTAATTATGAAATTCAACTAAGATTTCGGACGAGTCAGATCAAAAGTATCCCAACCAACCCGTGCTTTTCATATTGGTATAGATAAATATTGATAGTTGCGTGTTACTCCACAAGGGAACGTTTTTTTGGTCCTGTTAATGGAGGCTGAGAATGTGCTTTCATTTGCAAGTATGGGAGTAGTGGCTCTTCTATTACTTAAGTTACTTCCTCTAGGCAATAAATTGTAGATGATGTCATCCAAATTTTCCCGGAATTGTTGGTCCACAAAAGACCAACACAAATGAAAATTTAGGGGTACTGCTTCAAAATAGTATATTACCAAGCCTAAGATGTGGACTTCTGACCGGATTAAAGAAATTGGAGTCATTACAGGTTTCTTCCTCATTTGGTTCACATGCATACCGAAGTATTCATGTACTTATCTTTTCATGACTAATGATACGGCTCTTTGGGTATTTAGATGCATGGCCTTGAAATGTCTCTTCGTGTTATTGTTTAGGTCTGCTGTATATATGAGCCAGTTTACTGGTGCTTGGATACAAAGGGATCCTTAACCAGTTGCACCAAAAAGAACTAACTTTAACTAAGGTGCTGTTCATGTAAAGAGCATAAGTTTCCACCTCGGTTAGACAGTCGCCCTACTAGATTGAGATATTATGGATCACAACGAAGCCTGCAACGGTGAATGTGATTATGAGTCTGAACTAGAAGAAGGTGAGATCAAAGAGGAGGATGAGCCACCTAGAACAGAAAGGCCTATCCACAGAGGCATGGCTGCAAGTGTTGTAGAGCTGATTTCATATGGTCAAGAGGTGTTTGAAAAGGAGCAGGTCCATATAACACAATCGGCTTCACCGCAAAAAGCTTCTCATAAAAGGGAGACTGCAGGTACTGTGGTTGTGCAACAATCTAAGTATAGTGAAATCCACAAGGATGTGGTTCAAAGTGTTGTAGAGTTGAGCTCGTTTGTGCAAGATACAATTGAAAAAGAGCAATTCGATATTAGGCAATCAACTTCACTTGAAAGAGGTTCCCGTCAAGGAAGAACCACAGGTATTATGTTTGTGCAGCCTAAATGTAGTGCAATCCATGAGGACATGGCTGCAAGTGCTGAACTGTTGATCACATCTTCCCAAGGGACCGTTGAGGGGCTATCAACTTCACCTGAAAGAGGTTCCCACCTTGGAGGGACTGCAAGTACTAAGTATATTGCATCTGAGAGTCGTGATGTTAATGTGAGACAGTCAACTTTCCATAGTACATGTGGGAACCACCAGCGGAGTAATTCACGATCCATGAATATTAGTTCAGAAGAAAGGCATGAGAAAAGGAAGCAAAAATGTTTTAAATACTCTGATTCCCGATGGGTCTTGAAGATGATTGAGGAAGTTTGTTCGGGAAGATTCAGTACACTATTGTTACGGCAGACTGCAGACCGGAAGAAACTCAAAATTGCGTTTAAGAAGCAGGAGTTAGAATTCTTCCAAAAGCAGGTACACTGGTATAAATTTCATTATGCGCATGTTATGCCAACAATAAGATATGGCAGAGTGAAGTTGCCGAAGCTACATATCAACATTTTGCAAGACAGATTTCATAAACATATGAAATCTCAGCTGATCAAATTTGTGAAACAGCAAATAAGTGAAAGGAACAAGGAGAATCAAATAAAAGAGCGCTGGATATTTGAGGCTAAAGCTGGCTACCTTAAGAAATTGTTCAGTGCGATTTCCTTGTCATATCCTGGATTCAAATTGGAGAAATTAGGTTGGCAGATGACCGACAGTCCGGATGGCGATGAGGATCTCAAATGTTTCGAAATGCAATCTCTAACTACTCAAATTGAAGCCATTGCCTCTAATAGTGAGCCTGAAGGCACATCCAGTGATGTTTCTGAGTTCATTATAGAAAACTCACCGTCACTGCTCGAAAAAAATGGGGCTACAAATCTTGGGTTTTCAGTTTGTGTAGCGGAAGAAATGTCCAGCTTAGATAGCAGGTCTTCAAAGTCCACCAATGCACCCACAATGGAGTTTGGTGAGAAAAATGGGGCACAAATTATCTTGGCAGCAGCAGAAAATGAGGGGGAGAACATCGAGAGAAGCTACGCTTCCCAACTTGACACAAGCGCGGCACTAGAGCCTGTTATGGCAGTGAAAGCAGGTAAGGCGAGTGATGTTTCTGAGCCATTGCCGCTTGAAACAAATAGAGTTACAGAGCTTGGGTCTTCAGTTGGTGTATCCAAAGAAATGGCTACCTTAGAACATAGTTCTCAGTTAACCTGTGCTCCAGGAATGGATTTTGGTGAAAAAGATGGGTCACAAATTGCCTTCTCAGCAGCAGCACAAAACGGGAGTGGAAACATGGAGAGACCTTGTGCTTCTCGGTCTGTCACGAGTGCAGCACTAGAACTTGCTATGACAGTGACCACTGATACAGAAAATGACCCCCCCATTTCTAAAGAAAAACGAAGGCGCATAAGTTCAGGCAATGGTATTTCAGAAGATCCATGTTGTAGGTCACGTAGAAAGTTTGGGGAGAAGGATGGGACACAAATCGCCTTCTCACGAGAACCACAAAATGAACTGGGAAATCAGGAGAGACCCTCTGCTTCTCGATCTGTCCAGAATGCAGCGTTAGAACTTGCTATGACAGTGAACACTGATTTAGATAATGCTCCCCCCATTTCTAAAGAAAAGGGAAAGTGCACCAGTCCAGGCAATGATATTTCAGAAGTCCCATGTTCTAGGTCCCGAATAGAGTTCCCACACATGCCTACCTCAAACCTTTGCAGGACATCATTGCGTCAAGAGGTATTTAGCTTGTATCTTCTAGTTATATTGTAATTTGGTGTTAATTTATATGACAGATAGGGTTGTTGGCGGCATGAATACTTATGTTGGAGATAAGTTAACTGAACACTAGCAAGAGTAACTAATTATCGACTTATCAGTAAGGATAAACAGTGAGCAAGAAATTTCTTTTTTTGTTTTGCATGGAAATGTCATCTGCTGAGTGTTAAATAGTTTAATTTGTAAGTAATTCAACCACTATTGAATGACTATAAAACTAGATTCAGAAGAATTTATAAGATGACATCTTAATTTAATTGTGAATTTCTTATCAAATGGTCTCTTGGTGGTATACAAATTATTAATAGTCTCACGGTCATTACTAGTGGCAGCTTATAGAATGACGTCCATGGCATTATTTCTCTGCAGGAATCTCCAGCTGCAAGGGCAGATCTACCGTCAGTTAATATTAATCAAATGATGCAAGCTGAGGATACAGACTGCGAAGAAGTACTTAGTGGTCAAATTTCTCATGTGGCCCAAGTTACTGAGCAGCCAAACATGCACTCTAATACCGAAAATGTATTGAACCAGTACCATTGTGGTTCTACTTTCCAGGCTGATGCTAGTCATCCATATCAACAGTCTGGTGGGAATACTCATTCAGCAAGGACTGGTGTAGCCAATCTAGGGGCATCACATGTTCATCCAGCATCACCCAATCAGGTGCCAACAGATTCCACTACTGGGCAATATCTGTCTGGAGATGGGCTTCCATCAGATCCATTTACCATTGAGTTGAGTCGATTACAGTCATTGCAGAATCTGATAGCAAAGAGGCATCAAGAGAAGGTCGCTTTCTTGAATTACTCTTCTTCTTTCATAATTTCTTGTTTCAAATAGCATTTGTATATAGATTGCACCGTGTTTAGGTGTTACTCATCAATTTCCGTTTGTGTTTGGCCAGCGAGAACAGCTTATTTTGGCACGTCAAATAGAGATCGCTCAAGCTAAAAAGAAGTATGACGAGCTGGTGTATAATTCAGAGGTGGAAGTATTAGAGAGAAAGAGAGACCTTAAGATAATGTGTGAAAAAATTTACAAACAGCAGATATTGGCTGAGGTATTCCAGGTTATATTTAAGGCCTCTGCTAGAGTTATTCCAGACAGTCCGAGAGGTAAATATTGTTCATACATCCTAAATCAGCTTTGTTGAGCTAGGTTGTCACAGTTGCTTTGTTGACATTGATATGCTATTCTTTGTTGATTTGTGTATCAGTTAGTTGCAGGATTTGATTATTTTTAAAAATTGTGACAACCTATAATAACCTGCAAATGGTATAATTGATATCGTGTACCGGTTATTTTCACGGTTTGACATATGTCTTCATTAACATAGGTTGTCACAATTTGACATTTTCGACTCCTAAGATTGACAGTTTAATTAATATTTGTAACCCCATGTCTCTGTAATGTTTTTTCCAAGACCAACATTTATCAGTAAGACATCGGTGGCAGTGCCAATCTTGGCATTGGGGAACATCCAAACTTAACTTTATTATACTGAACAAGTTGGTACCTTGTGTCACTCCTGCAATTATTCTATACAATTATTAAGTTTCTGGTGAAGTTTGTATATGGCTTGGCCATTTATGATGTGCCATTTGGCTGTGGCAAGAAAAATAACATTTGATGGGATTCCAAGCTGGCCTTGCTTAGAATCAGCATCAAACCACCATTGGGTTTGAAGCATTGAAATCAATCTTGTAATTGAATAGTTTATTGGCTCAACCTGATTGTTATGTAGTGTATCATGTTTCAATAAATGAAAGAAAGGAAATTAAAGGAACTTTGGTTACAATGTACGGACAACTGCTTAGGTTCAATTTTTGTTTTGATAAAAAATCTTGACGTGATTATGTTTTGTCATTATGGTTGGTCTGATATATCCCTAGCACATTGGGTGTATGTGGAGAGAATACAACCTTCTTGTAACATTGACAACATGCTTAAAAAATGGCAACATATGTATATATACAACATATATTTAGTTACTTGCCTTGCACTTTATTCTCTGTAGTATATCAATCATGTCACCCAAAAGTACCTCACATGCATCAGTTTTAAGAGTTACATCTACGGAAAAAATATCTTTCCATATGTGGCAGCATGATATGGAGGAAAATAACCAGAAGAAGGCAATTTACATGGATGCAACTTTTTTACTAAATCTATTTCGATAATCAACAATTTAGATCTGCTACTCCCTCTTAGGTGGTAGTTGGAGCGTCCAAAAAGTGCTCATCAATGAATATTTGGGCATTTAGCTGAACAAGAAAATTTTACTTACAATAACTAGATTTGTCTGCATGGCACCATCTGATTTGTTTTCATACGTGCAGTAACATGTTTACTTATACAGTCATGTTGATGTATTCCTTCATGTGTCAAGTGCAGCCCAAAAAATGGTGGTGGAGCCTAATTGTCCGTCGGAGCAGCATAATTTCCAGTTTCCTGCATCTGTTTCAGCTCGTGCATCAACAGCCATGTGCCTGTCACGGCAATTGTCTGTGCAACCATCGATAGAAGCCTCCCTCAGACAGCACTGTGTGACCACGCAACATACTACTATGGACACCTTTGGTAGATCCACTACTACCTCGATGCCTAATCCAAGTGGTGGCATGGGTAATGGACTTGCATACCATAGACGGGCACCTCTTCTACATTCATTTGTAAATACGCCGCCAGCATCCGTTCTCCGTCATGGATCTGCAAACCTGGAGGAATAGCCGCATTGGTTGCCCTTCAAAGAACCTGTGAGGCCTGTAGGCGTACCATTAGAGTTCACGTGTAGGTATCATTCAGAAGTCGAGCTTCCTTTTTAGTCTTGCGGACATTTTTTTTTCAGTCTTCTCTCTAGCTGGTGGCAGATTAGCCTGTCATGTCTGTTGATGTTAAAATCTGCGTTTAACATCTTACCTCTAAACCTGTTTCATTTATGATTGCAGCTTGCTGGTCAGGGGATTTCTGTTTCACACCGGACTGCCGGACGCAGCATGCCATGTGCACAGCAAAAGTCTCAAATTTTGATTACTTCTTTCTTGATTTGCTTTTCTGGTTGTAGGTTTGTAAGGCTGGCATGTAGATTACCCACTTGAGTGATCTTCTAATACACAATGAAGCGCGTTTAGATGCGTGCCTTCATTGTCTGGAACTAGAAGCTATGCTAGATAGCTTAATGGAACTAGAAGTCACTAGGCAGATCGTTGTCTGGTGCAAACATTACCATCAAATGTGCTAATCTGTTAATGCCTGCCTTCATCATGACTGAATGCTGACGCAGGGTAGGTTGAGAGTCTGATTCAGCAATACTTGTCACTTGAGCTGCAACTCTGGGAAACTAACATTAAAAGCTCTAGGCTCTAGCTCCTTTTCAGTTATTTGTGCGAATCATTTACTAGATTCGTAGAAGTTATAAGTTCTTCGTCAATGTTCTGATTGCCGGGGATATTAGGGTATTGTTTGTTATTGTACAAATATGATTTGTTAGGATTGATTGTTATATACTCTTTCCGTCCCATAATTCTTGTCGAAATATTACATGTATTCAGACGCTTTTTAAGAATATATACATCTATTTTTGGACAAATTTGAGACAAAAATTATGGAATAGACGAAGTCTATGATACGATTCGGTCTTATCTCTAGGAGATTATACTGTACTCCAAGCCATGTGCTCTGCACAAACCGCCCGCTTCGTAGAATACAAAGCACATAATGCAAGTTCTCATCTCTGACACATTCGCTACCGGCCACATTTTTTAGTCTCCTACATTGTAGCGTCACACGCGAGGCTAGTACCCTGGTCCCTCGAAGACGTCTTCGTCTTTCAACGAAGCCCTCGAGTTTGTGCTGATGGTGGCAGGCATTGGCGACTGGCACCAGTGGGAAGTCGGCCACGCTCGACTCGCACCGCTCGTCGCCCCCACTAGCTGAGCCACAGCCACTCCAGTGGGCATAGGTTGGTAGCCGCAAGTGAGACTTGACAAAAAAAATCATATATTAGTACTAGCTTTTCTGAAAGAAAAAAAATAAACTCTACATTCTAAATATAAGATGTCCTACGATCTGTCCTTCCAACCTTTTCAAGTTATCAAAAGTATATCTGAATACATATATAATGAAATATTTGATAAAACTAATTTAGAGTTGTAAACGTTGGTAAAAAATTTTATAAACTTGGTCAAACTTAATAATATTGACGTTAAGTTGACTTAGAACAAAGTAGTAGAACGTAAGCAATCCATGTGTAGAAACTTATCCATGTAATTTCGTAAAACATAATCATTTGTGATCTATGCGAAAACCACACATGAGTCACAAATGAAGTTGCTACAATACAAATTATGAACTTGTTATGTTTTAAATTTTGCACAACTGTAAACATCATTTTATTAACAAAATTTACAAGGCTAAGTTTATTTCTATCTAGGCAAAATATCATGAGAAAATCATCTCTACGGTGCAAATTCCGTAGGAACCATGTTTAGAAGTTTCAAAAACATCATAAAACAACATGTGAAGGCGTGATGCTCTACAAACAAGCAAAATTTCAAGTCGAAACTCAAATGCATTTGTAAGGAATTAAAAAGAGAAATATACAAATAAATAGTGGCAAATGATGAAAATTTGTTTTTTCCGTTGCTACTAAACGCAATTGTGTTTGGACACAGTCAAATTTCGACCAGCCACTTCAACCGTCGGAAGAAGGACCGGCGACAGCTCATAGACTAGCATAACAACATAGTATTTGTGTGTTGTTCAATATTAAATAAATAAGATACATGTTTTAAAGAAAATGTGATGTCCTAGGTCGAATAAGGTTGTTATCTGATTAATAGCAGGCACGGGTGAGGGGTTGTCTGGTTTCTGTCTGAAGCCCGTGTGTCTGGCCTGAAGAAAGCCTATGAGCAGCCTGTAAGTTGTTTGTATAGCACCCTGAAAATATGCCTCGCTCAGGGCACCAAAAACGAACGCTTGAGCGTGCGTGCTGTTTCCAAGTAACCGTGTCTGAGATTCTACTACTATCTTCAAGTCAGGCATATGCTTTGGAATAGTTCAAACTGGAATAGTTCAAACCAAACAACAATTTTCATACGTGTCTGGGCAGGCAAAAAAAAATTAAATTCTCAGGCATCTTCCATGCATCACATTTTGTGAAGCACTTAGCTAAGGTCTCTAACCAAACAGCTCCTGAATACGACGGACCACCGCCACCCCATGTGTTGCTATTTGTTACGAACTAAAAATCATATGTCTAACAAAATGTTGTACTATTATTTACTCCTCCCTCCGTCTAACAAAAGATGTCTCAAATTTGTCAAAATTTGAATGTATCTAGACATGACTTAGTGTATAAATGCATTCAAATTTACTCAAAGTTGAGACATCCTTTGTTGGACGGAGGAAGTATTTAGATTGTATTGAGTCAAATTACACTTTCATCTTTTTTTTTTCCGGGTAAATCACACTTTCATCTTAATGATTTGTGTCAAATCAACATGTGACAAAAGAATTCATACGTCAAATACACGATGGGATATGACATTAATTGAGTCTTTTATAAGATGAGTTAAAAAAAGTTAGACTAAACTTCCTTCTTTTCATCTGATATTCCAACCTCTGCTGTCCAGACTTCTACCGCGAGTCCGCGACACGTGGTCACCCGTGGAAGAGAGATTTCCTATACAAAACTGCACATCCATGTCTAGCTGATTTACCTCTGTATGTACGTCGTTGGCATGCAGATTTTGGTCCGGCATTGCCTAAGTTATTCCAGACGAAGCTATCGCACAACACTTTTCTGGGTGGAAGAGAGCCAGCATCTTTGAACACATGTTTTTACTTTTTACTCATACTGGTGGGGGAACCTTTTCTTCTCGAGAAAACGTAACTACGCTAACTAATTCTGCGTCTATTTTCATATCACTAGAGGTCTAGAGTCATTTCCTGGCAAAGCCGCCAAGGTCCCTGAATTCTGTTGATCTACCTGCTCAGGCCATCAGTTTCGCTTTTTTTGCTGTGGCGTTGAGAACAGACAGTGACGCGCAGGCTACTCGAGTGCAATGGTGCGTCTCAATCATCGTTGCTGGACACATATACCTTCTTCAATCGCTAGCCGAATTTGTCGTCAGTTGTATCATTGAACGTGTTCTACATCTATCATCTTCGGCTGCACGCCAACTTGTGAAGTAAGTGGTCTCCATGCCCCTGCACTTGATTTCCACCAACCATCGTCTAGCTACGTAAATATATAGTCGCCTTTTCTTCGACCAAATAATCATTATACAGTCCGTAATTTACCTACAGGCTGCAGTCAGAAAACTGAATTAATAAAGTTGAAACGACATTACGAGACTTGATCGATTGTTTAACTAGCGTTCAAATTCAGGGTTGGACCAAAATATTTTTGGGTCAGATTGTGTCATCGAAAATTCTAGTAAGAAGGGTGGGTAAAAGAAGATGGAATTTTGAAAGGAATGTAGAAGTTAGATGGGTATCAAAGACTTTATGTAGAATATATCCGTGACCTTATCTGAATGTTTGGTGAGAAGAGAGAGCATGCACGCACGGTTGAACTGAACAAATTTGTCGTGGGCTACTACTACTACTAGCTTTCTTTTTACAATGGATTGGCTACTACCACACCTGACTGACCACTAGTGCAGTAGTTGGAACCAACTTTCAATACTAGTTAAGCAATAGCCATCTGAGCTTTAGGTCAACTATGAGATGGATCTCCATGTCTCACCAACCTCGCGAGAGGTGCACCTCATCTGATCCTGACCGGTGACAAAGAGTAGTTCTTGTAGTTGTGTGGTACTAAAGGTGAAAATAAGATCAACATGCCGTCCTGGTTTTGCTTAGCTATCTGAAGAAGCAAGGGAGAAACAGTCCCCTGATTCAGAGATGGGGGCCATTTAAGATTTCCTTGCTTTATTGGTGATTTACTGCTCTGATTATTATTTTTCCTCCATAACCATAACCGAAGGAAAGAAGTAATGAACCTGTGACCTGTCCTCTGCTGCTTAATGTTCTTGGTTAGTGATACGATCCGGCTTTGCGGCGAGATCAAGGAACATGATGCTGCTAGCTAACGACCCCGAGATGGAAACTAAATGGGGGCACATGGTACACCTAATTTAAGCATACGCATCATTGCACCAATCAGTAATCAGGAGCACCAAGTGGTCTGTATAGATCTCTCAGACAGACGACTAGCATAATTTGTTGTTAGAAGTTTTATAACGTTCAACTACCAGATATAAATAAAATTAGGAAAGCACTACTGATTTTACCCTTTGTAACTCATTTTCATTGAACCAAACTAATGTTTCGATCGCACACAAATAATAATTTCATGGCACAAGATTAGTTACGCCGAAACAATTCGGGAAGTAATGTTTCATCTTACATTTACTATGTTGCACATATAAAGAAACAACAGCCCCACATTAGTGTGAAGTTTAGGGTCACGGTACGTAGTCGATCCTATGCAAGGACCACACTATCGATCCCCAGGTTTTCCCACAAAATTATCCTTGTAGAAATCTCCGTGACCTCTGAATTCATTTGCATACTCCTATCACTTGTCAAAAGAAGACTTTCATAATTAATTAAGGATAGTCTAGTCTTAAATCTAAGTCTTGTGTCAATGTCCAACCTCAACCTCACTCTTTTGCTAAATTGCACACTTTCCGCAAGGCAATGATAAGCTCGATAATATGGACTTTCAAGTCGCTGAGATTGATGAATCCTTCAGCCAACAAAGAAATAGCAAAACTGATAAACTTAAGGCCTATTATCTTAAGTCAAATTAAGTAGTATATATTTTGTATTCAGTTCCACAGACACAAGCACACTGATGATGGTAGTGCCATGCCATGTTGCCACTTGGCAATATTGTTTCTTGTCAATTTAGCCATCGGTCAACTACATAAAACAGTAGAGTCCCGCATCTTAATTGGCCGTACATGAATAATGTTTCTTAATTTCTGTCTGATTGAAGGGGCAATTCTTTCTTTAGGGGTTACACTTCATAAGAATCCATGGGTGGATGCACATGGCATACTTATCTTCGGTCTTACACTTCTTTTTCAGTTGGAATGATTGATAACAAGGAACCTCTAGATAATGCTCTTTGTGTACCATTAGCTGTCTTTAAGTGTATGACTTCTATGTATCCTCCATTAATGGCCATGCCACTAAGCCACTGACACCTCTGTTTCTTGTAGGTCTTGTAATACTCCCTCTGCTATATATGATGTACATTTAAGCCAAGTTAATCATTCTACTGCAGAGGGATCCCCTGACTTAAAGTAAATGACTTCATTCTACTTTTACGTTTCCTAAAACAGTTTTAATCGTACCATTGTCTTGCGTGAGGGGTTGTGGAGCTGAGAAAAGACAAGAGGAAGTTGAGTGAGTGGTTTAATTGCATGGAAATATAAAAAGAAATGCCAAGTGGCACTTTGTTTCCCTAACTCTTTTTTTTGCGGGTATTTGTTTCCCTAACTTACTGTGTCCTAAAAAAGACTGCAGATACAAGTAAAAAGAAATAGAGAGCTAGTAAGTGGTTTTCTTAGAACAACGCTATATAAGCATTATATATATCTTACTGGTCGAAGTCTTCACTCTTCAGATATGTTTGTAATCAAGTTATCGATTATTAAGTTATTGAAGTTTAGCTGGAACTGCCTGCCTCAAAACTTGGTCAGAATAACAGGTCATACTGTTGGCGAAACCTCAAGCAGGATGCCGTCGTTAGGTTGTTTTGAGTTTATCCTCTGAGTCTCTGACTAGTACCTCTTGTTATTGTCTGCAAGCAAGCTGTGGTTGGTAGATTCATATAGAAACATTGTGTTGTTTTCAGTGTTTCCTGGGGGCCCTGTACTGGCATCACGCTTGTTCTCGCTGAAAGAATAGCGTAAGTTTGATAACAAGATGAGAGAATGCAACAGAAGCTGTGGGCCGATGTGTTCAGATAGAATTGTAAGATGCCATATTAATTTACCGTCCATGTGATCATATCTAAATCCAAAAACATTGTTTACTCCCAGTCCCATGTTCGTTGAATTTCTCGGGATCCAAGCTCTCGTCTTCCTTCTATTCAGACACTGACACTAGCCTCATTTTATACCAACCCTTTTTTCAGTGCCATTAATTTTCTTTTATTCATATCTAAAAAAATTATATTATGGTGCGGGGTAGCAACCGTGGTAGGTAAACAAAGCAGCAAAGTTGTTGATATCCGTTAGGTTGCCACCTCACCTGCTATAATTTCCAGACAAAAGTTTTTTTTCCTGAACAAAGCTGTGTCCGGTCTAATACGCCAGCAGTTAGCGGATTAGACTGTCAGTACGTCAGTGGGGAAAAAATCGAATACAGGTCTGGCGAACTGAAATAAATCTCATCGCCAACAGTTAGCGGATTGGAACATCAGCACATCGCTTGTACGTCACAGAAGTCTCGTATGCAGGTCAGGTATTACTTGCTGATGGATCAGCCTAACTGAAGTCTGGATTAATTTTAGTCCAAACTCATGGAAAACTGCGACTATTCAGTTCCAAATACTGCAGTGACCACACCAAAACAGCGAGTCAAGTTTCTGCCTCTGATTGGTACCCGAGAGCGAAATTTCCAAGCGACTAGAATTATTTCTCGTCAAGCTGTTGTCGCGTGTGGTAGGTAAGAGTGTCGAGCTCATGGACAATTGGCTTCTTCGCAATCCATTTTGCCTTTGTGCTTGCCCACTACTAGCAATCATCCGTCACTATAACAACTTGAGCAAGGACTTTTTGAATGTTTAAGTGTTTAACTGCACTAGTAGGTCATAGACTATCAGACAGAACTGTTTCTGCTACAGTTTAAGGATGAATCTTTCTAGCCAAGTGGTTGAAGTGACGTTACTACTGTTCACTGATTTAGAAGCTTCAATCCTTTAAGCATGGGTGTGTTAGAATAATCTTGTTGTACGAGTTCGTTTAGGACTGGTCCATCCTGAGTTCGAGTAGTAGCACTAGTACGAGTCTAATTAGTTTTGCACATTAAGTCCTAGTCCTACTAGGATTAGATGATTTTGTGTGTATATATAGATGCGCCAGGGTCAGTTTTTGTAACGTGGGATTTGAGATATTGAGAAGAAATAAAAAGAGAGGTACGACAGGTGGCTCTAGCCAAATAAATTTCCGATCGTGTGCGTCTTCATGTGACTGATCTTTGGGCAAACCCAACATTTGGTATCAGAGCGAGGTTCAAGATTCGAAGATGCGCTTGCCCCGGGGAGGCGATGTGCTAGCGCCTCGGGGCGGGCAATCAGCGGCGGAGCGGTGTCCGCGGATAAGAGCGGGCAAACGGTGGCAGTACGCGGAGAGGCGTTTAGCGGATTGGATCGGGCAATTTCTGGCTGTGCAGTGGAGCGACGTTCAGCAGATCAGATAGGACTATCGTCCCAGTGGACCGATCTCCTAGTAACGGGAGATCATCTTGATCGTCGGAAAGTACTCGACATCGGGTCAAGCTGCATATGTACATCCAGGTCAGCGTCTGTGAGTCGTGGTTGTGTCCAAGTGCTCGTCTGTGTGGGACTCTGTTGCAGCCGAAGTACGTCACGGTCGAAGGGCTGTCCGGTGAGGTGTATCACTGAGGGCGAAGACGTGCGTGCAGACAAGGTGGCGGGTGTCATTTGTGTGTCTCGACGAGAAGACGGAAGCTCAAACGTATAGTGGGGCGGTGTACCAGTGAAGGTGAGTCTCTTCAATGAGGACATATCTCTACGTGGAGTTATGGGTTTAGCTAGCACGTATTGCGCTAGATGTGGACGGTGTAGTCCATGCGGGAGCTAGCGTGACTGGGAGTCTGGATCATACGTTGAGTATAGTCAACAAGTCGTGAAGCTGCGGAGAGTCAAGTTCAGGGGGAGCACGAGGAGACGGCAAGTCAAGATTAGGGGAAGATTGTTAGAATAATCCTATTGTATGAGTCCGTTTAGGACTGATCCGTCCTGAGTTCGAGTAGTAGCACTAGTACGAGTCTAATTAGCTTTGCACATTAAGTCCTAGTCCTATTAGAATTAGGTGATTTTGGATGTATATATAGATGCACCAGGGTCAGGTTTTGTAACGTGGGATTTGAGATATTGAGAAGAAATAAAAAAAGAGGCATGACAGGTGGCTATGGCCAAATAAATTCCCGATCGTGTGCGTCTTCATGTGACTGATCTTTGGACAAACCCAACACGGTGAAAATGAAAGTCATCTGTGCTGTGGCTAAAAAAAAAGGCTCTCTCCAATTATAAGCACTGCGTATTCAGAGCGAGACAAATGGTATATATATATATTGTATTATAGGAGCAAAACATTCTAGTATTACAGGGGACAATGGAAAAGAAGCAATAATCGAGTAGCATACTTCACCCCAAAATACAAGGACAATATATCTTAGCAAAAGCTGCCCGGCGGCCAAGGCGCGCGCATTGCAGGCGATGGCAGAGCAGCTGTACACAATGAACAACAAAGGGCAGGCGCCACACCAACAAAAGAAGCGACAGGATCTGAAAAGAACGACATACACGAGCTTAACCGTCTTATTTTCGGACTTGTAATTTTGTAGCCTCCTCTTCTTCCTCCCTCGACCGATGGATACGGGCCAATGGACGGTCTAGACGACGTTGATGGGCAGGGGCTCGCCGTTCCACTCCTTGAGGCACTCGAGCATGGGGTCGATGAGCTTCCCCTGGCTGATGCCGATGAACACCTTGTTGCACTCCTCTCCGGGGGACAGGAGCTTCTCGCCGGTGAGGTACACGCAGCCGAGCTCCTCGCGGACGAAGCGGTACAGCGGGAACGACCTGCTGTCCTTGATCAGGTTGGGGATGGGCGCCGTGCCCTTCTCGAACGCCACCCGCGCGGCCTCGATCTCCCGCGGCAGCGCCGCCCTCAGCTCCTCCTCGAACTTGTTGATCTTGGAGAACACCGTGGCCTCGCTCTCGCCGGCGTTGTCGACGCCGCTGCTGGTGAGCGCGTGGTCGACGAGCACGGCGCGCAGCTTCTGCATCAGCGGGTAGTTGGCGCTGCAGGCGTCGTCGGCGTAGCTGAACACGGCCTCGCGGTCGATGGCGGTCAGGAGGCTCTTCTCGCTGAACCGCGCGCTGGAGAGGTCCCCCGTGGGGTTCATGGTGAGAACCTTCTTGGACACCTGCGTGACGCAGTTCTTCACGGAGGCCTTGATATTCTCCTCCAGGTGGCGGAGGTCCACGGCCTGGCAGAGCGCCACCATGTAGGTGGAGGACATGAGCTTGAGGATGTCCACGGCCTCGGCGGTCTTCCTGGCGGACACGAGGCCCAGGGAGTTCACGTCCTGGTTGTGCTGCTCCGCGCTCTGCACGTGGTTGGTCACCGGGTTGGCCAGGTACTGGAGCTCCGAGCAGTAGGAAGCCATGGCGATCTCGGTCCCCTTGAAACCGTAGTCCAGGCTCGGGTTGCGGCTCCCCGCCAGGTTGGAGGTCAGCCCGTTGTTGTAGAACTCGTTGACGAGCTCCGAGAACTGCGCGAACATGAGCTTGCCGATGTTGGCGATGGCGAGGCGGGTGTTGTCCATGGACACCCCGATGGGGGTGCCCTGGAAGTTGCCGCCGTGGAGCGCCTTGCCACGGTGGACGTCGATGACGGGGTTGTCGTTGACCGAGTTGACCTCGCGCTCGATGGACTTTGTGGCCGACCGGATGACCTCGATCTGGGGGCCCAGCCACTGCGGCGACGTGCGGAGCGCGTACCTGTCCTGCTTCGGCTTCAGCTGCGGGTCGATCTCGTTGACCTTCTTGGCGTGGCTCATGAAGGAGCTCCCAGCCAGGATGTGCTCCATGATGGCCGCGGCCTCGATGGAGCCAGGGTGGTGCTTCAGCTTGTGTGTCAAATGGTCAGTGAACTCCGGCTTGCCGTTCATCACCTCGCAGAACACGGCTGACAGAACCTCAGAGAGGACAGCGAGGACATTGCAGTCAAACAGCACGGTGGCCGCGAGCGCAGAGCCCACGGAGGTGCCATTGACGATGGCGAGGCCTTCCTTGGGGTTGAGCGTGAAGAAGCCGCCCTCGATGCCGGCGACCTTGAAGGCCTCGGCGGCGTCCACCTTCCTGCCGTCGGCGGTGGTGGCCTGCGCGTTGGGCCGCCCCGTGATGAGGCCCGCGATGTAAGAGAGCGGGACCAGGTCGCCGGAGGCCGTGATGGTGCCCCGGAGCGGCAGGCAGGGGCTGACGCCCGTGTTGAGGAGCTTGGTGATGGCCTCCAGGATCTCGAACCGGATGCCGGAGTAGCCCTGGAGAAGGGTGTTGATGCGCACCAGCATGGCCGCACGGGTCACCTCCGCCGGCAGCGAGTGGCCGTCGGAGCCTGTGCCGAAGATCCCGGCGTTCAGATGCCTGTGGAGGCGACAACGACGTCGTGCATGCGCATGGTTCGTTAGTGGATAAACTTCCAACAATATCCAAGTTGCAACTAAAGAAACAGATAACAAAAATTGACAACGCCGGTACTAGAACTAGCTATTGGTTCCTGTCCTCTGTTGCATTTCCCATCAGGATTTAGTAACCAGAATTTACAGAGTTATTTTGGTTTTGGGTTGGACCACTCGTGCTCCCCACTAACTGCCTCCCTGGCACTGACATGATGAAACATCTAAAAGAGTAATTTTCTCGAATGTCAGCAGAACAGATCTAGAGATGCATTGTTTCCGATCTAAGTGTGCCAGTGCGCGCACCACAACGTCTACTTCATCACCGTAATTACAATCTTTTTCTACTTCCAGCTCACACATCACACTGAGTTCCCCATGCATGCACTCACTGCATGCCGACTCATGCGTGTCTCATTCATGGCCTTTTCACCGGGCACAGGCAGCCGTGTGCTACGCGTGACTCGTTTTTTTCCGGGAAGCATGCAAGTAGCATGTAGATCGATGTAGGAGTGCCCGGTGCGGCCGGCTGAGAGGCACGCGACAAATGCCAGCCGTGAGACTGAGACAAAATTCTCGCCTCGGCAACGGCACGGTGCAGATCCGACCAGTACGTACATCTGACCGGCCGTTCATTTTCACTACTCCTCCTGCGTCTCCCATTCTGTGCCGCCTCCTAATTCGACTTGTCGCCATCCAGAGCGTGGCACGCAGTTTAATGCTTACCTGTCAGTCGTCTATGCGGTGACGTACAGGGCTGCATGAGGTACATGCATCTACGGATGTGTGACGATGTATTTATTTTGTTACCCTTTTTTTGTCATGCTTCTTCTTTCCACTGATGTACTTGCTACAGCACATGAATCTCAACGAAGCATCGGCCAGGCAAAACATAAGTTAAGCTTTCCTAGTCCGACTGGTAGATGGACCCACGTACGGATCGATGGAGCCAGCAAGTACTACTAACAAACAGTTGAACAGCGTATATATATGGATCTGGACGCTAATAATCAACGTGATTAGTTAAGGTACTACTGTAAAACAAACTTTTGCGGGGGGGGTTTGATGAGTAAATTGTATTATTACCTGAGGAGCTCGACCTGGAGGGCGGGCCCGTCCTTGGTGCGGCGGTGGGAGGTGCCGCCGAAGCCGGTGGTGACGCCGTAGATGTCGCCGCCGGCGGCGAGGCAGCTGAGGATCCACTCGCTGCTGGCCTTGACGCGGGGGCGCGCCTCCTCGTCGAGCTCCACGGAGACACCGGCGGCGTCCTTTGCCTGGGCCACGGCGGCCACCTGGCCCACGCGGAGGCTGGCCCCCTCGATCTTCACCACGGGCTCCCGGAACTGGGCCACCATCCGCTTCACCTCGTCCAGGTGGCTGCCCGTCAGCTCCGCCGCCGCCGCGCCCCAGTTCAGCGGGTCCTTCTCCGAGATGGCTCCGTTGCCCGCCATTATATTGATCGGTCGGTGGCTAAAATTGAAGGGTTGAAGAAGAGCTAGCTGCTGGAGGAGACTGTGATGAGTGAGCTCTTCTTGGAGGGAAACGGACGCGGAGTGGCACGCTTAAATAGCGCCGGGGCAGGGCAGGTTGGTGGGTTTAGGTGGGTGGATGAGGGGCCTATCCATCCATCTAAGCTCGCCGGCCCTTTCTCATCTCCTCTGCGGTTACTACTAGTGCTCCTGCCTAAGCTAGTGGGTTGGTTGGTGACTGATACGGTGGATCTACTAAAGTTAATTTCATATGAGGAGTGCTTTATTAATTCTCTTATTAAATCGCGTTTCTATCTCTAAGCTCCCGTTCTTCCTACCGGATCTTCGGTGTACTCCAATCTTATGCAATGGGTCCAAAACAGCATCGTAGAAACTGGTACGACATTCAGGAGAACATGACAGTTATCAAAACCAAAGGAAGAGTTCCTTGGATAAAACAAAAGAACAAAAACTAAGAGTTGGGGACAGAGTTTATAATCTTCATTTTTATATGCAGCGGATGTTTATCATAGATAGAAAGAGGAAGCGAGGAACTAAGCCAAAGTCACTTAGATTGAGGAGCAGATGCAAATACAACCTCCTCGCCACTTCCTCTATCATTAGTAGAGCATCTTGTGCATTTTTGTTTTCTGTGCTGTCCTAAAATATCATTTTCTTTCTTTATTTCCAGAACTTAGATCGAGGATTAAGGATTAGGGAAAAAGTTCCCCACGAAGATTAAAAAAATATCTCACCAACCCCGAAAAGGAAAACCAGGTTGCTCTCAAGTGGAAACCGGAGTTGTTGGCGGGGTAATACGTGTGCCCCTCTCTAGCTTGTTGCCCACTGAATAACTGCAAATCCGTGGATTTCGCCTCGCTTTGCCCTCTCCAATATTTACGTGGTTGCGACGTCGTCGCTGCACGCACGGAAGACTGAACTGAACATGTACCCGCGCCCTTGCTTATAGTGCTTGGCGTTCCGGACCAGGTTACATCGTCAGATTCACGAGGATACTGTTGCTTTCCTCCCATCCGTGTCCGTGTCTGCTAAATATGCCAGGCAGTGTGAAGACATTCAGCGGTGTCTATCAAAGAGCAATGTTAAAACAAGGTACGCGTGGGAGAGATATAAAACAAGGCAAAGCTCCAACGATCCCAAAAATGATCAGTCGGTTACTACGAAAGAGCAATGTTAAGCCGGTGCTGCTATACGTACGCCCTTTTTACGTCCGACCTCGTACGATCCGTGTCACGCGAGTTCTTTCTCGCCTGTCAAGTCAGGCCGGCACTGACCTCCGCGATTCTGCCCAAGTCCAAATCCAAGTCCGAGTAAAAATACTAAGCCAAAGGTTAATCATGTGTCTCTCTCGTCTTTTATCTGCACCAAGGGCTGCACCGGTTGTGCCCTACTATTTGGGATTTGGTGCTCAACGGGGAGGCCTTTTTTCTCTTGCGCCCATCGTCTTGGTTGCTGTCGTATGGTATCTGCAGAGTTGTTACCTACTCACTTCGTTCCTAAATTTTTGTCGTGGTTTCAGTACAAGTTATTTCAGTACAAATTTTCTCCGTTTCTAAATCCTTGTCCTGGTCTTAGTACAAATTTGAACTAAAATCACGACAAGAATTTAGAAACGGAGGGAATTTGTACGAAAACCACAACAAAAATTTAGTACAACGGAAATTCCATGAGAAGTGTATCTCAGATTTGACGAGAAAAAAAAATGTTAACCAATATATACCAATGTCGTAGTGGTGTCACGGCAGATGCCATGAGATGGCTTATCTTGTGGCCGATGGACGAAGGAGGAACCGGAGGAGAGAGGACGTGAAGAAAAACACGCACGAATACACAAGCACACACAGATTTACCCAGGTTCGGAGCCCTCTTGCTGAGGTAAGACTCCTACTCCTACTTTGTTGTATTAGCCGAGATAGAGAAACTTTGCAATGACGCTCCTTGAGCTGTATGTGTAAGTGCACCATCTCTTTCTATAGAGGGGTAAGGTTCTATTTATAGGCCGCCCATGTCACACTGACATGTGGGCCGAGTTCCCCAACCGAGTACCCGAGTTTATTTTTTCTGTTAGTGAAATTTTATGACTGCTTTGTCGGCGTTCGACGTACGAATCGCGAAGTCATAGAACAACCCTTTCAAAAAATTAAACTCGACAAACTCGCTTGGAAATACCCGAAACTGGAATGAAATGCCAGGTTAAGTGAAACAACGCACATCTCGGCTCGTTTCTTTGTTTGTTTCTGCAATTGTTTTTCATGTGTTCAGTTATCTCGTTCCCAATCTCTAGCTTGCCATGAAGCCGGGTTGCGGACAGCAGCGAAGTCATAGAGGGGATTTTCAATACCGACACAGTACTAAACCGACATAAGATTACACAACTAAACCATGCCGACATACAAAATAATAATTGCAATATAACACGTAAATAGCATGGAAGTCCTCAAGTTCCTTTTGAGAACCCGGCGGATAATTTCATTGTCTCAAAACATTGAACATAAGGAGAAAACGATACAAATACTCATCTTTCAAGTATAGAACGGATGAAGTAAAGATACATTCCATGCCCTCTTGGGGTCCTCGCCTGACCGGTCCATCCTGTTTGCTTTGGGATCCTGCGCATCTATAAGATAGTATGAATCATTATGCAGCGCTTTGCTCACAATGAAGGGTCTTCCCGGGGGGCGACAGTTTGTGCATGCCGGCTGTGCGCTGCACAAGTCAGAGCACGAGGTCTCCTTCCCGGAATACTCGCGGGTTTACCCTCCGGCTGTGATAACGCCTTAGGTGTTGTTGATAGATGGCCGACCAAGATAGAGCCAATTCCCGTGCTTCTTCGAGCAGGTCGACATCATTTTCTCGGGTCTCTTTTACCTCGGCTTCCGTATACATGGTCACTCGCGGAGAGTCATGTTCAATATCGGCTGGTAAGACAGCTTCCGCCCCGTATATGAGGAAGAATGACGTGTAACCTGTGGAGCGATTTGGAGTCGTCCTGAGACTCCATGGCACAGCCGGGAGTTAATCTAGCCAGCATCCCGGAGTACGTTCCAATGGCTCAATCAGCCGAGGTTTTATGACGGGTAGAACCATGCCGTTTGCTCTCTCAACTTGTCCATTGGACTGAGGATGTGCCACGAAGGCAATGTCTTCACCTCGATTAAGGGGGTTGCGCCCGACACCCTACTGGCCTGCAGCAGTATTGGGTGCTGGACCCCGAGGTTGGTGTCCATGACTAGCCGAGTGACGTTCTTGCTGCTCTCGGCGATTGTTGCCGAGACGGAGACCACTCTGGCTGTCATCGATTCTCCTGACCATTTGTCTCTCGGCCAGAACCGGATCATAATGCTCCAGGCGCTTATCTCGGCCTGAGTTGACACTCTTGTCCCGTTTGCCACCAGGCGAGGACGCTTGTTTGTCAGCCCGGCCATCGGTGCCCGCTGCCGAGTGAACGACTTGAGACGCACCGGGCTTGCCGTGCAACCTCATGTATGCCTCATTCTGCTCGTTGGCTGTGTGGAGCAATTCTTTCACGCGCAATTGCTGCAGCGGGAGTGCCTCTCCCGTGAGATTCGGCAAATCTTCGGCCGCAGCCTCGACGGCCCTGAGATTCTTGGCAGCGGTGTTATATTTTGGCCTCAGCACCGAAGCAAAACTTGCCGACACTGCGGACACCCCTCTGCCATCTCTGGCTATCTCGGTATTCAAGTTCCACGGTTACGCACCTCTCCAACTCGGCTAGGGTTAGTCAATGCGGTGGAATTGAGACCATGGGCTTTCTTATACTCACGGAGCAAAATATCAAGTTCTTGCCAGGCGCGAGCCACATCGACGGCCTCCTTCAGCAGATTTTGGCGCTCCAAGTCCTCCTGCAGCTGGGCCGGGTTAGTGTTTGACGCCACCGATGCGGTCAGCCGTTCGATGGAGGCCTCGAGCTGAATCGGCTTTGGCGGCAGAGCCGACGTGCCAGTTTGAGCAGCGACATTATCCGGCTTCTCCAGGGGGAACTTTGCCGTTCTCCCGGATTTGCTTGGGACTGCGCCGCTCTCTGCGGTGCCCTTGCCAGCATCGACGCCATGAGACGTCACCATAACCTCCACGCGGTCAGCGGGGCAGTCGACATGCCAGCTGCGAACCGTGTTGACATGTCGGTAGCAATGTAAACCTCATGCATGCCGAAGTTGATGAAGCAGCCCGCGCAAGGAAGTGGTGCGTTGTTGAAGCAGCCCGCGTTGTTGTCGACGAAGCCCAGAGAACCGAATCTCTGGACCAAACCGGAGACCACGCGCTCTCCGGTGACGATGAAGTTTTCCGTCCGGATGAAAACTCCAACCAGCGCCGCTGCTGGCCCCACGATGGGCGCCAACTGTCGTGGTGGAGTCACGGCAGATGCCATGGGATGGCTTATCTTGGGACCGATGGATGAAGGAGGAACCAGAGGAGGGAGGACGTGAAGGAAAACACGCACGAATACACAAGCACACACAGATTTACTCAGGTTCGGAGCCCTCTTGCCGAGGTAAGACTCCTACTCCTGCTTTGTTGTATTAGCCGAGATAACAAGCTCTATAATGGCTCTCCTTGAGCTGTATTCTTGAGGAAGAAAAAGAAGAAAGGGGAAACCCTAGGTGCCTAAGTCTTGGATCACTCTCCTGGGAGGGGTAGTGGTCTATTTATGGACCGCCCATGTCACACTGACATGCGGGCCGGAGCCTAACATTATCTTCTTTGGGCCCCGCCGGTCACGCACCTTGGTTTCCTCCGGGTGGCCCCGCAAGGGATAAAACAACTTTA
Source organism: Brachypodium distachyon (assembly GCF_000005505.3). Taxonomy (NCBI): domain Eukaryota; kingdom Viridiplantae; phylum Streptophyta; class Magnoliopsida; order Poales; family Poaceae; genus Brachypodium; species Brachypodium distachyon. The sequence goes on from NC_016133.3 coordinate 50,401,494, forward strand.
CTTTTCCTGGCGCCCTGCAACAAGTACAGCAGTCATCTGCCGGCTTCCGTCAGAGATTCTCTTTCGGTGCTTCTTTGCGCAGTCGCCTGGCATCACAACGTAAGCGGCCACTGCTTTTCCGTGATAAAAATAGCGCGGTGAGGATAAGACCATTGAGACATCCCGGCGCTGGCCGAGATCAAAGTATTTGTCCTTATCCTGCAATCTCATAAGACAAAATAGTCATGCCGGCATACACCTGGTATGCCGGCTTAGTATTACTTTGACTTAACGATGCCGGCATACATGACTATGCCGACTTTGCGTTCATCGGCTCGACTAAAACGTATCATCGTGACCCTACCCGGATCATCTCCCCGACAATCAGATGTGTCTTCCACAGCGAGGCTTTTTAATTTGGGCTGCAAGGGCTCTCGATCGGATATGGACAGGAAGGTACGTACGTGCTGGCAGGATCGGCAGGGAGTGGGACCATGGTACGAAAATTGTACTAAAATCATGGTACGCACAGCATTTCCGATGTTAAGCTGACAAAGAACGGTTCCGGCTTACTAGCTAGAAAGTGCATTTTTCTTCGTGCTTTTTTTTTCAAGAATACCATTTTTTTTGTGCTTTGGAAAAACCGAAAGCCTGCATCATCACCTGTCTTTCTGTTTTGGAGAAGCTAATTAGTATAAGCTGTGGGACCACTTCATAGGAGAACATGTTTTGGAGAAGCTGCGGCAATAAAAAAAAAGTAAGTTTTTGAAAACTACATTTTTTGTGTGTGTTTTAAGTTTTCACGGAACCACAGTCATTGCTAATTGTCTCATAGGACCAACACTCTTCAGTCAGGGATTCTCACGGAACCCAAATTTAAGAGGTTAAACCATTTGATTTGGTATAAAAAAGGTTAAGCCATTTGATAGGGTTTTGACCGCCGTGTCCTGCATTTGATTTGACACGTCAAATCTAGACCTGACCAGGCTAGCCAGTTTTCTTTGACATGTGGGCCACATATGTCACATGTGTGTAAAGAAACAGACTAGCCGGAACACGTGTCACCTGACATGCAGAGCACAACTGTCAGAAACCCTATCAAGTGGCTTAATCTGCCAGATTTGGATTGTGTATTACAAAGAGCTAGTTATACCGAGAACGAGTGGAAGGGCTGGTCCATGTACAATCTTTACTCTTATAAAGGTCTCTATCGGTGGCGACGATCTGTCACCTTCAGACCACACCACCATTTGATAAAACACAAAATATCAAGCCTGGGTGTGTATGAATTATCTGATCTAAGAAAGTTTTTTGAACACGTATTGTATTTTTTTTAGTCCATATCACCCCGTCTGGAGGAGCCTAGCGATTCGAATGCTCAATCTATACCTTTTTGTTTGTTTGTTTTTGAGAGGAGCTTAACCGGGCTACAACTTTTTTTTTTTGAGGGGAACCGGGCTACAACTTAACCGGGCTGGGTGTTAGGCCTTGAGAACCCAGCAGAACTCACACTACATATCTCTCTTCCTGGGCCGCACGGGCTACAACCGGGCTGGTTTTATACCTTTAGAACCAACATCATTCCATGACTTAGAGACTGGGTTCTCCTTTTATTTAAGAAGAAAGAAACTAGGCTCTATTGTACATTCACAACCACAACTCCACGCCTCTCAAAAAAAAAACCCACAACTCCACAAGCAGAAGGCCGCAGTTCACCCCCCTAAAAAAAAGAAGTAGAAGGCCTCAGCTATTCGCCATGATGCCATCAAACGTAGCTGTTGCAGTCTCCTCTTCGCGCATTTGATATACGAAGTATATAATGCCTCATTCTTGGATCACACAACACAATTAAAACACAATAGACCATTGACTTTATTTAGAGTTTACAGTGCAGTTTAGCTAGATCCTACTAATATTGTGAAGCAGAGTTAGTACCAGTCTGTTGTGTACTTTAGACTTCGGATGAAGTGATGAACCTTTGCTGCAAATCCAGTGTATATCGAGTGCTTGTAGACCTAGCAAGCCAAAAGGAACTTGTCAGTTGTGACTTCATTGCGCACCTTTTGTTGGTACAAGTTTGGTTGAGCACTGCAAACATCGCTTTAGTTGTTAGAACAAACATTTCTGTTGAAGAAACTATGCATATCACTCCAAAGTTAGGCCAACAAGCACGTTGATGGATGTTCAATTATCGTCTTTCTCAGCAGAGTGTACTGATGCATTTTCAATTTCCCCGTCTACATCTAGCCTGAAGTCTGAACAATCTTCTCTCAACCTGCCAAATACTCCAGTTGGACTGGCTACAATTCCGTCATTCCGTGCGCATGGTATATATGACAACTTGACATGCTCATTGACTCATAGATAGACAAATAGTTGAGGACTAGTGTTATTGGATTTCCTTTTCATCATCCAAGTTCCTTCTCTATCTCTATTCTCCAGAAGATTGATACATATCCATCGTGGGTAGATGTCCGCTAATAAAAGCTCTATCGTTCATCGTCCGTGGAGCACGCCCAAATGAATATCATATTGGTAAGGTAATCAGTAGTCTTCGCATATGATTGACTTTGGCGGTTTGGCATGTCTAGGAATCTTTGGTGCGGCAAAATGCAAGCAAGTGTGCCAACTACTTGGCTGCATCGAGATATTAGCTGTCATACAGTAGTTCCTATCACTGAGAAAATAATTTGCTCACATGAACTGTACATCGAAAGGGCGGTGATGCAAACGAACAAGGCATGTTGACATCTGAACTAGAATCATTATTTCTTTTTTGTTGCCCAGCGGCGCTTTTGTACTCTTCATAGGATGAGCCATCACATCACATTGCCCGAGTTTGGCACTTGAAACCCTTCCCTGTTTTGAGTGGATCATCTACCATGCATGGAAATTGTATGTTTCCTTGGGTCTTCTTGTGTTGGTAGACAGTAGGGCGCCACTAAGCAACAACGAAAAAAGTACTCTAATTCAATGAAGCAAAGTATCTACTATGAGCTCGTTTTTTTAACGTTGCTTCTCTGAATTCATACCTGCTACTGAAATTTTACGCACCCAGGAGGTTTGCAAGGTGCTTATGCATTTGACGTTTCCAACCCGGTAAGCAAGAATAATAAAATGCTAACGATCGAATTATCCTCGTAAGCTGATCAGTGATCAATTCAACTCATAGTGGTTGGGCACCACCATCCGAAGTACAGTAGGAATGTAGTAGGATAAACAACCAGCTCGTCCAATTGAAACATGGGCACGTCTCTCGCACTCGATTGGAAACAGAGAGGCACCGCCAGTTCGGAAACAGTAGTGGAGTACATGACAAGATCAACGACCTAACTAAATCCCTTTTTCAACCGATCCTGCTGATTCCTCTGTTGTCGGTGTTGGTTAATCAACTCAAAGTATAAGAAAGAAAGGCGAGAGCACGGAGTATATATTATGAAACAAAATAATGTACTTAATCCCCCATCATCGTACAAGTTACAACACCACAAGTTTGAGAAGCTGCCTGCTGTCTGCTGTCATCGCAGCAGCGTGAAACAGCAACAATAACATCAACTTTAAACTACAAAGAAACATAGATAGTATCTTCACCTAAATGTATCAGGAACTTAACCTCCTCTTCACTGCCATGGAATGCTGTATATTCAGTTTGATATACGTCTCTTTTCTTTTTTTCCTTTTCTTCAGCTCGATCAGCACAGTGGCAGGGGCTCGCCGTTCCACTCCTTGAGGCACTCGAGCAGCGGGTCGATGTGCTTGCGCTGGTTCATGGCCACGAGCACCTTGTTGAGCTCCTCCCCTGGCGACCGCGTCTTCTCCCCTGTCAGGTACTCCGTGCCGAGCTCCTCGCGCACGAACCGGTACAGCGGGTAAGAGCGGCAGTCCTTGATCCGGTTCGGCGCCAGCGGCGTGCCGTTCTCCACGGACGCGCGTGCGGCCTCCACCTCCTTGGGCAGCGCCGCGCGGAGGTTCTGCTCGAACTCCGCGACCTTGGCGAAGATGGAGGTCTCCAGGGCGCGCTCGCCGTCGCCGTTGGCCAGAGCGTGCTCGATCAGCACAGCCCTGAGCTTCTGCATCAGCGGGTAGTTGGGGCTGCACGGGTCGTCGGCGTACGCGAACACCGCCTCGCGGTCAATCGCGGTGAGCAGATCCTTCTCGCAGAAGCGGGCGATGTGGAGGCCGCCCATGGCGTTCATGCTCAGGGTTTTCTTGGCCACCTGCATCACGCAGTTCCTCACCGCTGTCTTCATGTTCTCCTCGAGGTGGCGAAGGTCAATGGCCTGGCACAGAGCAATCAAGAACGTGGAGGACATGATCTTCAGGATGTCGATGGCCTCGGCAGTCTTCCTGGATGAGATGAGGCCAAGTGAGTTCACGTCCTGGTTGTGCTGCTCCGCGCTCTGGACGTGGTTGGTCACCGGGTTGCCCAAGAACTGCAGCTCAGAGCAGTAGGAAGCCATGGCGATCTCTGCGCCCTTGAAGCCGTAGTCCAAGCTCGGGTTGCGGCCACCGGACAGGTTGGACGGCAGGCCATTGTTGTAGAAGTCGTTCACCAGCTCTGAGAACTGCGCGAACATCAGCTTGCCAATAGCAGCAATGGCAAGACGGGTGTTGTCCATGGAGACACCGATGGGGGTGCCCTGGAAGTTACCACCGTGGATCGCCTTGCCACGGGAGACATCGATGAGCGGGTTGTCGTTGACAGAGTTGATCTCACGCTCAATTGACTTGGTGGCAAAGCGAATGACTTCGATCTGGGGCCCGAGCCATTGCGGTGATGTGCGGAGCGCGTACCGGTCCTGCTTTGGCTTCATCAATGGGTCGAGCTCGCCTTGCTTCTTTGCCTCCTTCATGTAGGAGCTTCCTTCCAAGATGTGCTCCATGATTGCAGCCGCCTCAATCTGTCCAGGGTGGTGCTTCAGCTTGTGGGTCAGGTGGTCGGTGAACTCCGGCTTGCCGGTCATGACCTCGCAGAACACGGCAGACAGGACCTCAGCAAGGATAGCCTGAATGTTCGCCTCAAACAGCACGGTCGATGCAAGACCAGAGCCCACGGCCGTGCCGTTCACCATGGCAAGGCCTTCCTTGGGCTGCAACTCGAAGAACCCATGCTCAATGCCGGCGATCTTGAATGCCTCAGCAGCGCTCACTTTGCTGCCATCAGGGGCCACCGCAACAGAGTTTTGGCGACCGGTGATGAGGCCAGCAATGTAGGACAGCGGCACAAGGTCACCGGAAGCGGTGATCGTGCCCCGGAGCGGCAGGCATGGCGTGACATTGGCATTGAGCAGCTTGGTGATGGCCTCAAGGATCTCGAAGCGGATGCCGGAGTAACCCTGGAGCAGGGTGTTGATGCGGACGAGCATAGCCGCGCGGGTTGCCTCGGCCGGCAGAACGTGTCCGTCCGTGCCAGTTCCAAAGGCGCCGGCGTTCAGGAACCTGTCGAACAGAGAGAGACAGACTGGTCAGTTTTCTATTCTGGAGTGTCATTACGGACTCTGCAGTTTGCGTAAAAACTCCTACTACTAAATCCCAAAACTTGGTCAGAGCTCAGAAATACCCATATACTAAAACTACACTAGGAAATGTTCCTCGCATTTTCCTTTCGTTTTTCTGACCGTGTACTAGTACGATGGCTCAAATACTGACAACAACTTGCGTGTTCTGCCGAGTATCCCATATATTATTGTTTGTTAGTACATACATGTTGCCCGCGACACTGAACTACTCGTACCCCATAATCCTTTTTTTTACTCTCTTTTTGTTTCAGAGACCGAGTGCTCTCCATAATCCTGTCCCCATTCGGTAGGTGGACACAGAAAATATGACATATCTATTATAGTGACAGGTTATACTTTTCTTCGAGAAAAAAAAAATAGTGACAGGCTAAACATACAGAGCACAGCAGCCGGTGCAAATAAAGTACGTGGCATGCTCAAGCCACTTGACCACTTCCTACGCTATTAAACTCTACTCATCTACCACTGCTTCACAGCTTGCTTAAGAAAAAAAAAACAAGACACGATCTGATGCCTTGCTTTATCTTTATCTGCAAAAGTCTACCGAAACTTCTGAGGCACATGACTCGTCCGAGGAGAGCTGGAGCAAGCAAGTTCACCACCAACAACAACAGTGAAGCGAATTAGCCTCACCAAACTCCAATTGCGTGTGACGCTCGCATCCCGCCTTCTCCGAACCAGCCACGCCCACGTCTTCTCCGTGGCCAGCCAGCCAGATAGATAAACTAGACTATGCGCGCGATGCCGACGACGACTTTGTCTATGGGCAATTGGGCGTGCATGAGCATGATGAGATGACAGGCGGCGCCAGGCAACCCAACTCCCACCAGCCGATCGCCCAACAAAGTCCTTTATTTTCCTCTCGGCGGGCCCGAAACAAACAAAGAGCGGAGGGAATGGGATCGTCCTTTTGCTACATCCCGGGATCTCGGTGAAGAAGAGAAACGTCGGTTTCTTTGATTCTTTCTCTCCTCGCAAAGAAAAGAGAGAAACCAGTAACAGCGGCATATGTGCGGCGTCGGCGGGATCTCCCTGTGAGGTCTACCGAGCTGTCGCTGCCGCTTTGTATGGTGGAGTGAATAGGCGGACACGGGCGGATCGGCACCGATTAAGATGGCCCGCCCAACAGTAGTACTCCTACTGAGCTCAATTCTGGATGTGTGTGTGGCCTACTCTCGTGTCATGTACCCTGGAATCTGAACATATCTATCTGAGTGAGGTACATGCCAATTAGATTGCTCATACATACTACTGCTACGGCCCTACCCAGTGGAAGTCCATTTTCATCTATCGTGTTGCTACTTCAGTTGTGAAACAGAGCACTACTAGATCCTGAACACACGGGTATTTCTGGAATGACGGCTGTGTCATGGTTGGAGAGATGGGTGGTTTTCTATTTGCAAAGTGGGCTACACAAAGCACGTCAGTGAATCTACCCGAATCCTTGAGTATAAGGATCACGCAGTGATGTCTAATTCGGGAAAAGATTCTGGTAATTTATGGCCAATCCCACCGTGATCCCACCAGAGGGCAGAGGCCAATCCAACCTCAGAAGAATCTTTCTGGGCTTCGAAAACTACGGAGTCCTGCGTACTCAACGAAGCAGAGCACATGCGCTGGTGCGGGCGCGCATCTAGCACAGCCAGATGTCTAATAAACTACCACCACCACTCGAATGCCTAATCTAGCATATTAAGTGGATCCTAATCTCAGAATTACAACTGCGTGTGAAACAAAATTAATCGAGCGGAGGGCCGGGATGGCGAATTTCTCCTCACCTGATGAGCTCCCTCTGGAGCGCGCCGCCCTCCTTGGTGCGGCGGTGGGAGGTGGCCCCGAAGCCGGTGGTGACGCCGTAGCTGTCGGTGCCGTTCATCATGCTGTTCATGACCCAGTCGCTGCTCTCCTTGACGCGGCCGCGGGCGGACTCGTCGAGCTCCACCCTGGCCTCGCCGGCGCCGGCGGCCACGGCGGCCACCTGCGCGATCCCGAGCGTGGCGCCCTCGATCTTCACCAGCGGCATGCGGAACTGCGCCACCATCTTCTTCACCTCCTCCAGGTGGCTCCCGGCGAGCTCCTCCGCGGTCTTGGCCCAGTTGAGCGGGTCGGCGGCGGCCCGCGGCGGCGCCGACATGCACAGGCCCTCGCCGTTGAGGGAGCCCACGAGCCCGTTCTCGCACTCCATTGCGAGGGAGGAGAGCAGTCCGGATCGAGGAGAAGGAACAAAATGGAAGGAAACGCACGGGACCGGAAGGCGGGGAAGGAAAGTAGTGATTAGTAGCGGCTACTTATGGGTACAAGTAATTATCGTACGATTTAGTTGTGGAAGAAGAGCTCGAGGAGAAGCTGGAAGCTCTTCTTGGAGAATAGCGGAGGGGGGAGATGGGCTTATATAGGAAAGCGCTGGGGGGGAGAAGAAAGGGGGGGTTGTTGGGTCAGTGCTTCTTGGGCTGGGTTGGTTGTTGGAGAGCTGACTCTGAGATCCGCCCTTGGATGGACCTGCCAACCGTGCCCCGATGCGCGCCACGTGGGCCACCAGAGCTGGCTCCCTCACCCCGGGTCGTCGTCTCGCGTGGCGTGGCTGGCTGTCTGCCGTCCGCGGAAGCCGCCGTGCGGGGCCCAGGAGGAAAACCGGCCCGCCCGGCCCACGGATCGGAGGCCCGGGACGCGCGCGCCGGTGTTGGTGGGTGGCGAGTGCCGGTCTGGGTTTGGTGTGGTTGGTGAGGGGTGGTTCGCGTGTCGTGTGGACGCGGGCTGGCAGCCTAACGCTCGCTCTTCTATTGGTCAGTCCGTCCGGTCGGTCTGGTCGCCGTCGCCCCGGCCGCGTCTCTACGGTTTACACGTGCAAACAGCTTTGCAGCTGCAGATCGATCCAAGAGACGGACCAAGACGCTGCAAAAGGCCTTGCCTGTCTGAAGATACTGACGGAAACTGGCCGGGTTGCAGTTTACAGGTTCAGTTCGTTCCCGACGCTCGGATTGTCAGAATCTCAACTGATGTCAAGTACTACTCCAGGCCAAAAAGATGGAATCTGCTCGGTTCTTTTGCCGGTAATTTCTGCTTCCGTCGACACTTGCTTGGCAATGCTTCCGCAGGGTTGGAGGAAATGCCGAACAAGCGAAGTAGAACGTTAAAGGTCAAGCTGCCGCATTCGATTCTTGTTGCCACCAAGAAACTAGCACATCACAACAGAGCTTCAAAGGAAAGCAATGCGATTCAAATGTGTCATGTGGTGCATGCTGCTCTGTTTTCCCCCATGCCGTGATCCCGCATAATAGTATTCATTCCAAGAAGCATTTGTGCGTGCAAAGTTCCTGTACACAATGAGTGACCCTCCGTCCTCCACAAAGACCATCAGAAAAACGCAGTCGAATCATGAAGATTCCACGTTCCTCTCTTTTGGAATGAAGAAATATTATAAGGGAAAGGGTTGGTTCAAGGATGCATATGCACATTTCGCCCAATTGTCTTGTCTTTTAGGGCCGCACTTTAGGATTGTACCAGTAGTTGGTACCAACGAACTCTCGTGGCGACCAACTCAGCAATTATGCCAGATAAACTCGACGCGCTTGGCGACTAAGCTAGCACGAAAAAAGTTTAATGATTGGTTTCTGGTCCCTCACATAAGTTCAGTCAGACTCAATTGTCATGATGTAGTAACACACCTCTTGCACCTAAACCCCAACTTTCCTTCTTCAGATCTGAACCTGACGAAACATTGACTACTTCAACATCAATTGACGATGTATATATTTATGAAATGAAGAAGTCCAAAAGGGCAAAGAGAACAAGACCAAACGGGATACGGAAAACCAGGTGCTAACTGAAACAGAGCATAGGATTTGTTTTTTTCCAGAAAAAGACTATCATAAATATTCATCAGGGCGATTGCTGAATAGACTAATTGTACTTCAGCATCTGTGAGGGGATTTGGTATTATTATATACTTGCCTTTTACAGCGAGTATGTAGGCAATGCTTATTACCCCCTTTGTTCAAAACTTCAAATGAAGTGAGACTAAGGTTAGGTACATAATGCAGACTGAACCATACAGAATGCTGAAAGTAATACAAGTGGAGGAAAAGAAGAACTTGAAAGCCGCTATGTAGTGGTTTAGATTATGCTAGTTCACGTTGTCCTATTTGAAAGTACTTCAGTTGTTACAACTTACGAGATTGTATCAAAACCCACAACTTTACATATTTGCAACAGGGTTAAGTTGCGGTACCTAACACCAGAAGATCAGTCTCAAATTCTTTTTGGTGATTCACAACACTTCGAAATTTGCCATTGAATTTGTTTTAGCTGCCTGACTGGCCATGCTCGTGGCAAATATGGCATTGCAGTTGCAGCTGTACATAGAAGAAGAACCCAAAACATGTATAGAAAAGAACAAAAGCAAAAACATTTCGCTCGTCTAAACGTATCACTAGTCGTCAGAAATCTGAGGACCACTGTCTTTGTACCCTCTCATCTTGTCCTGTCCGTTCTCAGTTTAGCAAATGGGCAGGGGCTCTCCGTTCCACTCCTTGAGGCATTCGAGCAGAGGGTCGATGTGCTTGCCTTGGTTGATGGCCATGAGAACCTTGTTCAGCTCTTCGCCAGGTGACCGTGTCTTCTCACCGGTCAGAAACACGGTTCCCAGCTCCTCGCGCACGAACCGGTACAGTGGGTATGAGCGGCACTCGGTGATTCTGTTGGGCGTGGCAGCCGTGCCGCTCTCTACTGCTGCGCGTGCGGCTTCCACCGCTTTGGGCAGCGCCGCGCGCAGCTCCTCTTCGAATTGGGCGACCTTGGCGAACACAGAGGTCTCCACATTGTACTCGGCGACGCCGTTGGCAAGGGCGCTCTCCACGAGCACACCGCGCAGCTTCTTCATCAGTGGGTAGTTGTGGTTGCACGGGTCGTCGGCGTAGGCGAATACCGCCTCGCGGTCAATCTCCTGGAGCATGTCTTTCTCGCAGAAGCGAGAGACGTGGAGATCACCGGTGGAGTTGGTGCTCAGAGTCTTCTTTGCCACTGTCATGACACAACTCTTGACGGCGCTCTTGACATTCTCCTCGATGTGGCGCAGGTCAATGGCTTGGCACAGGGCAACCAAGAACGTCGAGGACATGAGCTTGAGGATTTCAATGGCCTCGGCGGTCTTCCTCGAGGAGATCAGACCAAGTGAGTTGACGTCCTGGTTGTGCTGCTCGGCGCTTTGGACATGGTTGGTCACCGGGTTGCCCAGGAATTGCAGCTCGGAGCAGTACGAGGCCATGGCTATCTCAGCGCCCTTGAGGCCGTAGTCCAAGCTCGGGTTGCGCCCACCGGACAGGTTGGATGGCAGACCGTTGTTGTACAAGTCGTTCACCAGCTCCGAGAATTGCGCGAACATGAGCTTGCCGATGGCGGCAAGGGCGAGGCGGGTGTTGTCCATGGACACGCCGATGGGTGTGCCTTGGAAGTTTCCACCATGAATCGCCTTGCCGCGGGAAACGTCAATGAGCGGGTTGTCGTTGACGGAGTTGATCTCGCGCTCAATTGACTTGGTGGCAGCACGAATAACCTCAATCTGTGGCCCGAGCCATTGCGGCGACGTGCGGAGTGCATATCGGTCTTGCTTTGGCTTCATCAGTGGGTCGAGCTCGCCTTGCTTCTTGGCAAGCTTCATATAGGAGCTTCCCTCCAAGATGTGCTCCATGATAGCAGCAGCCTCGATTTGCCCGGGATGGTGCTTGAGCTTGTGGGTCAGGTGGTCGGTGAACTCCGGCTTGCCATTCATGACCTCGCAGAACACTGCAGAAATGACCTCGGCGAGAACAGCAAGAATGTTTGCCTCGAAGAGTACGGTGGATGCAAGACCAGAGCCCACCGCCGTGCCATTCACCATGGCAAGACCTTCCTTCGGCTGCAGCTCGAAGAAGCCGCCATGGATGCCGGCTATCTTGAACGCTTCCGCAGCATTCACCTTCCTGCCATCGGGTGCCACTGCCACGGAGTTCTCCCGGCCAGTGACGAGGCCCGCAATGTAAGAGAGCGGGACCAGGTCACCCGACGCGGTGATCGTGCCCCGGAGCGGCAGGCACGGCGTGACATTGGCATTGAGCAGCTTGGCAATGGCCTCGAGGATCTCGAACCGGATTCCGGAGTATCCTTGGAGGAGAGTGTTGATGCGGACGAGCATGGCTGCCCGTGTTGCCCCAGCCGGCAGAACGTGGCCGTCAGACCCGGTGCCGAACGCGCCGGCATTGAGGAACCTGATGAGTTCTCTTTGGAGAGCGCCGCCCTCCTTGGTCCTCCTGTGAGACGTGGCACCAAAGCCCGTGGTGACGCCGTAGCTATCGACGCCGTTGGCCATGCTGTTCATGACCCAGTCGCTGCTGGCCTTGACGCGCTCACGAGCCGACTCGTCGAGCTCCACCTTGGCCTCGCCGGCCGCGGCGACCGCGGCGACCTTGGCGATGCTCAGGCTGGCGCCCTCGATCGTCACCACGGGCTCGCGGTACTCCACCACCATCCTCTTCACCTCGTCCAAGTGGCTCCCCGTCAGCTCCTCCGCGGCCTTCCCCCAGTTAAGTGGGTCGGCGTGCTGGATCGCCGTGCAAATGCCATTGGCGGCAGCAACCCGGGCATTCTCGCGCGCCATTGCGGATTTGCAGGAGCAGAGAGAACTAATTGGCGCCACTAATTAAGCAGGCTGTGTGCGAGATGATTAGAGAGAAGTGTGTGATGAGCTGATGGCTTCTGCTGGAGTGAAGATGAGGAAGTGTTGGTCGCTGGGAGGATGTGTGGCGCTTGCTGGACTGAAATGGAAGGGGGGACGGGGTTTAAATAGGAAGGGGGGAGAGCTTGGGCAGTGCGCGCGCATGCATGCCGGTCAAAGGGCCACGAGGCCACGACCAACGGTGGTTTCCACGAGCGCAGGACTTGTGTCGTGTGTGAGGACTGAGGAGGGAGTGCTAGTTAATTTACGAACAGCACGTTTAGACGCGTTCCAGTGCTACGTACTACACCTACATGGAAATACTTCTTTTTAGGGACGGCATGGAAATTGTATGGTCGATCCAGCTCGGTCGCGCAGGCTGCGGTTGCCTGGTTGGTGCGCGTGAGGTTGGTGAGAAGAGAAGGGTGCTGCGCATGCTCATGCTCATGCTCATGAGTACTCCCTCCGTTTCATAATTCTTATCTCAAATTTATTTAAAAATAAATGTAACTATTCCTAAAAAGTGTCTAGATACATGTAATATTTCGATAAAAATTATGAAACGGAGGGAGTAGTATTTTACGCGACCGAGTCCAAAAGTAGTAGTTGGGCATGTATTTGGACATGTTTAATCGAGAATTTTGGCTACCTTTTTATGTTTAGCTTCAGCGGTATGTTAAAGCTAACGTGCCGATAAATATAGAATGACTTTGGTGACAGTGTGAAATGCTACGTACTCCGTGGTAAATAGTTCTACCCTCTCCTTCTAGCAAGGCCCCATTCAGAAACCTCCGATACAATGCAAACTGCATGTGTTTTAAAGAGCATGGTGATTTTGGTTTTGTTCAATAGATTTAGTACCCAAAAGATTTGCAATTATTATAGGGTGTAGCTACGCCTCATACGCACATTTTTTTAGTAAAATGCGTAAATCTCAAAGGAATAAATAGCACGTGATTTGGCCGCTATAGCATCACGGAAGTCTCGGCTCGACGCTCTGACGGCTTTCGTGAAATCAATGTTAATCCCTAATTTTGCATTAATTTTTTCTTCATATAACGAATAAATTTAGATCTACCGCTAATTTTCTATACGCGATGGCGCTAGTGCAACATGATAGCGGCTGCTATTGCGGCTTAAAGATATTGCCGCAAAATGATTTAGCACGTATCAAATCTGACAAATATAATTAGTACTCCCTCTGTCCGGAAATCTGACAAGTCACTTATTTTGGGACGTAGGAAGTATATCTAGACGCCATCCCTCCTCCCCCTTTCCATCATTCGCCTGAATCTTAAAGCACAAAACAGATCGGATGGTTGAGCAACCGTCCGAACAAAACTAAAGATTAGACGACTTAAACATAATAAGAACAATTAATATAAATTTGAAATTTGTAAATATGCATTAGTGGCATAACGCAGATATAAAATCCAAGAGACTTTTAATTAATCTAGGAGCATGATTTACCAAGGAGTTGGAAAATGGCCTCTGTAGGTTTAGAAAATCTAGATTTGAAACGTGGCCTCGTAAAGTTGGAACAACATGAACCATCAGATCAGCTGCATCATGACCGTTCGATTCGCGATTGGGACTGCTCATCCACGCCGAGTCGCTCAAACATCTCGCCGTGCCCTTGGACGCCCTGCCCTGCCCTGCTCTTCCTCCTCCTAGCAGGCGTTTCAGCCTCTCGCGACCTCGGATTTGATGAATCAACGGCCATCCCAAGCTTGAGCGTTCCCTCCGGGCCGAGAAGCCACTAGTGCCGCCGTTTTTCTTCTCGGCAAGGTAGTCCCCATGTCATTCCGATTGGTTTTGAGATCGCATTGGCATTGCCTAGAGTCGGCTGAACTTTAATTTTTATCTCTGCTGCCCGTCTCCTTCCATCCATTAGCCCTATGTCATTCCGACTGGTTTTGAGATCGCATTGGCATTGCCTAGAGTCGATTGAACCATCTTTTTTTTCCCTCGGGGGATACCATGGGTGGTTGCCGTTCACATACTTCATTGGATCCACTTATTTTCTTTCGTGCTAAGCTGATTCACGATTCACCTCTTGCAGATATCAATCTTGTATCGGCCCTTTAGGAACTGATTTAGACTTTAGAGGCTTATGCTACGTGATATGGTGTTGTATCATCAGGTTTTACTCTGATTTGTTTGCCAGGTGCTCGATGAAATTCCCACCCAAGCAGATTTTGTTCTGTTGTACCAGGGGTGCAAGGTGGATCTGATTTGAAAAAAAAAAAGATGTGCTTTCCTGTCTCCTGTATGTTAGATATGTTTGGTTGGATGTTATTTATACCGGTCCTTGCTTATTTCCATGAGATAATTTTTGTGAAGGTACAAATACAATACTAGAAAATTTCATAGACCAGAATGGGGATTATACCTTCAGTTCCATTGAGTATGCGCTTCACAATATCTAGTACACTAAATAAAGGAAACTGCAGGTTTTCCTGACATTTGACATGTAAGTAAAATTCTTACTATGTTTGCCAAATGACTGGATATTCTGAATTTAGCGTTTCATAGTGAAATCCTGTCATTCTGAAGTGTACATCATATTTTTTTTCTGTTATTTCATAATAGTGTTTATACAGTCAGAGCATGTTAGAACAAGCTTATGCTTTCTTCTCTTTGTCTTAGCCTCGCCTTTTTGTCTTCACAACCATGATCCAAACCATAAGCTATGCTCTCAACCTATGCGATTCTTTGAAACTGAAAAGAAAAATATTTGCAAATCCTCAGAGTACATTTTATTGCCCATTGTCGGTTTTGAGAGCAACACAAACATTTACTTCCATAGTAAATGGAAATTAACTTTGCTGGCATTTTGTTAAATTTGCTGGGAGCTTTACTTACGAGTGTGGTGCTTAATAAGATTTAGGTATAGCAGTTGGTGCATCTGTTCTGGTTGTTGTAGTCGATGGAGTTTTCTTTGAGCCTTTTATCTATCTCAGTAAAAGAAAGGGTTTTAAATTTGCAGGAGTATTCAGAGTTGTTTAAAGGAGGAATGGAAGGATAAAATGAAGTATCCACTACGACGGCCACTTCCTTATGCATATAAAATTGAGGTATCCCGTATATCCATGATAAGAGTAGTTGCCTTCCAATCCATAAGAAAACATACTGTGCCTTTGTGATTTTAGCTGCATGCAGTTATGCATCTTCCTGTCTTCTGTGAAATTGCAGAATCTCTGTTACCCAGAATTGCTCGAGACTTTGAGCCTACACGTATGAAACCTCCAGATTTTTTTTTGAGTGAAATACACCACTAGTGCATAAACTCGGATAGAATGCACAGTTTAGTCCACAAACTCAAAAAACGCACACATAAAGCCCTAAACATACTGTGCCTTCGTGATTTATTTTCGTTGCTTAGTTTAGAGATTATAGGACCTACATACTGATATTATTTTTGCGCAAAACATACTGATATATGAATGAATGGGCTAAGTTGTTTGTTTTCAGACAAACTGACTTACCTCGCCAGGCTTCTTGGTTTAGCTTGTGATCTTTCCAAAGTTATGAGATAAGAGCCGATCCATTACTGGACACTTTCTTTTTTCAATCTCTACATCTTTATGTCATGTTCGTAGTCGATTTAGGAGGACTTTCGCATGCTTATGGAAATAACGTTTCAAAAGTAAATGCTGAAGTTTTTCGTCTAATCCTAATTTCAACACTCAATTGCATATGCAATTCAACACATGTTATTGAAATGCCTTAAACTATTTTTATATGTTTTGCGAAATAGCTATCCGGGACCATGCAGGCATTTAGGTTGATGAGTAGTGTAAGTTTCTAGTGGAATCTACGCAACCCAAATAGCCAAGTGCACTGTGAAAGCTTTTGAACAACGATGATGCCATGAAAAAAAGTATAATTTATTGTTCCCAGTTCCAGAACTTACAGTTCGCGACAACTATTCATTTAGTTACTTGCCTTGCTGCTGTGCTAATGACAGGTTTACAACAAAGAATGATTGGCATAAGAACAATGAAAAATAATCAGCACCCAGAAGCACTCCTTCTATTCCCAGTTTAGCAGATGGGCAGTGGTTCACCGTTCCACTCCTTGAGGCACTCGAGCAGAGGGTCGATGTGCTTTCCTTGGTTGATGGCCACGAGCACCTTGTTCAGCTCCTCGCCGGGTGATCGTGTCTTCTCACCAGTCAGGTATGCAGTTCCGAGCTCCTCGCGGACAAACCTGTACAGAGGGTATGAGCGACACTCCTTGATTCTGTTGGGTGTCGCAGCCGTGCCACTCTCCACTGCGGAACGTGCGGCCTCGACCGCCTTAGGCAGTGCTGTGCGCAGCTCCTCCTCAAACTGAGCAACCTTGGCGAACACGGAGGTCTCTGCGTTGAACTCAGCCTTGCCGTTGGACAGGGCACGCTCCACGAGCACACCACGCAGCTTCTTCATGAGTGGATAGTTGGCACTGCAGGGATCATCGGCATACGCGAACACTGCCTCACGCTCAATCTCCTGGAGCAGGTCTTTCTCGCAGAAGCGAGCAACGTGAAGACCACCGGTGGAATTGGTGCTCAGAGTCCTCTTGGCCACTGTCATCACACAGCTCTTGACGGCACTCTTGACATTCTCCTCGATGTGGCGGAGATCAATGGCCTGGCAGAGGGCAACCAAGAATGTCGAGGACATGAGCTTGAGGATTTCCACAGCCTCGGCGGTCTTCCTTGAAGAGATGAGACCAAGAGAGTTCACGTCCTGGTTGTGCTGCTCGGCGCTCTGGACATGGTTGGTCACCGGGTTACCCAGAAATTGCAGCTCAGAGCAGTAAGAGGCCATAGCAATCTCGGCGCCCTTGAAGCCATAATCCAAGCTTGGATTGCGGCTACCAGACAAGTTGGATGGTAGGCCGTTGTTGTAGAAGTCATTCACAAGCTCCGAGAACTGAGCGAACATGAGCTTGCCGATGGCAGCAAGAGCAAGACGGGTGTTGTCCATGGACACACCAATGGGTGTACCTTGGAAGTTTCCACCATGAATCGCCTTGCCGCGGGAGACATCAATGAGTGGGTTGTCGTTGACGGAGTTGATCTCACGCTCAATTGACTTGGTGGCAGCACGAATAACCTCGATTTGTGGGCCCAGCCACTGAGGGGAAGTGCGGAGTGCATACCGATCTTGCTTTGGCTTCATCAGTGGGTCGAGGTCACCAAGCTTCTTGGCAAGCTTCATATAGGAGCTTCCCTCCAAGATGTGCTCCATGATAGCAGCAGCCTCGATTTGCCCGGGATGGTGCTTGAGCTTGTGGGTCAGGTGGTCGGTGAACTCCGGCTTGCCATTCATGACCTCGCAGAACACTGCAGAAATGACCTCGGCGAGAACAGCAAGAATGTTTGCCTCAAAGAGCACAGTCGACGCAAGACCAGAGCCCACAGCTGTGCCATTCACCATGGCAAGACCTTCCTTGGGCTGCAGCTCGAAGAAGCCACCATGGATGCCGGCAATCTTAAACGCCTCAGCAGCATTCACCTTCCTGCCGTCTGGTGTAACCGCCACAGAGTTCTCGCGACCGGTGACGAGGCCGGCAATATAAGAGAGCGGGACCAGGTCACCTGATGCGGTGATCGTGCCCCGGAGTGGCAGGCACGGCGTGACATTGGCATTGAGCAACTTGGCAATCGCCTCGAGGATCTCGAACCGGATTCCGGAGTATCCTTGGAGGAGAGTGTTGATGCGGACGAGCATGGCTGCCCGTGTTGCCCCAGCCGGCAGAACGTGGCCGTCAGACCCGGTGCCGAACGCGCCGGCATTGAGGAACCTGATGAGCTCTCTTTGGAGAGCGCCGCCCTCCTTGGTTCTCCGGTGAGACGTGGCACCAAAGCCGGTGGTGACGCCGTAGCTATCGACGCCGTTGGCCATGCTGTTCATGACCCAGTCGCTGCTGGCCTTGACGCGCTCACGAGCTGACTCGTCGAGCTCCACCTTCGCCTCACCGGCTGCGGCCACTGCCGCAACCTTGGCGATGCTCAAGGTGGCACCCTCGATCGTCACCACGGGTTTGCGGTACTCCGCCACCATCCTCTTCACCTCATCCAAGTGGCTTCCCGTCAGCTCCTCGGCCGCCTTTCCCCAGTTAAGTGGGTCGGCGCGGGGTGTCGCCATGCAGAGACCAGTGCCATTGGCAGCAAATTGGCCGTTCTCGCACTCCATTGCAGTTGCAGATAAAGCAGTTAACTGAAGCACTATGCTGAAGAATGTCACGAATATATGTGTTGTATTGGTTCTCTGCACTACAGAGGCTTGTGCAGATCGAAGAGCTAGTGTGGCTTAGATGTTGCTGCTCTTCTTGGGAGAGAATGGATGGGGAGGCAGAGTTTAAATAGGGAACGTGCTTGCTGCTTGGGAGGGTTAGGTGCAAAGCAGCACGAGTGCTGTGTTTGATACTGGGAACTATTTTCTGAGGTTACTGGCCAGAGGCGCGGAAACTTCGTGAGAGGTATTGCTCGGTCGCACGGGCTGTGGTTGCTGCGCGGCACGGGGGTTGGTGACTCAGCGATCTGCTCGCCTGCTGGGTCTTTGGTCTCGCTCTTAGTTCCAGTCGTCTTATCATTTTGCCTAGCATATGCATTTTCTAAGTGAATAGCTTATACCAACTCCACGGATGTCTTCGCACTTATAAAGATCTGAGTTGGTGGTCGCGAGTTCACTCCAACAAGACTATTCTTTAATGGCTACGAAATTATCTAATTGCCACTCATTTTATACATATCACGATTTTTTGACTATGCTTGATTGGTTTTCATGATTTTTAGGATAATTGTTGTTTTCAAAAATAGTATTTGACAAAATTCCTACTTATCAGAAAAATTTAAAAATATGAGTGACACATATTTAAACAACTCATGCATAATATAAATTTTTAATTTCGTAGCCGAGCACGGACATTTAGCTAGTCAGGTAAAAGGTCCATCTTCTTTGGGTAGTTAGAAGTCTGGAGGCTTGGGACAATGTTTGATCAAGTATCCTTTCTCAGGAAATAGCTGGTTAATGTTTCGGCTGTTGGGGCAATTTTCAATTGTGCACTGGTCTGGAGGCTGATGATTTAAAATGGTTTCTTTGAATTGCTCAATGATCATCATGTTTCAGGCGACAGAAGACTATTGATGATTTAAAATGGGTTTCTTTGAATTGCTCAATGATCATCATGTTTCAGGCGACAGAAGACTATCAGCTAATATCGATCACAGTGCGATATTCTCCATTTTATTTCTATATACTACGTTCTAATTAAGGGGGTGACCATGCTACCAACAAGCAACAGCGTTGAACTCCATGAATTGACAACTCTTCGGACGGTCGGTGTACCCCGGTCTGGGTGTGGCACGGTGGCTATACAGGTTCTATCAGACAAAACGGCACGGTTTGGACAAAGTCGACATCGATTAAGAATCATATGGCAATCGCCCTTATTTCAGATCTTTGAGGGTTTGCGAGAACTGACGCATGCATAGAGGGCCGGGAGAGCCGTCCAAAAAAAAAAAGAGGGCCGGGAGAGCCTGAACATGGTCGTCGAAGATCATTGCACATTTACCATCAACAACACGTGTAGTCATGTCTGAGCATCTTGTAATGTAAGCGTGCCACTAGATGATTTCTTGCCAAAATGCATGCATGTGGAAGATTATATCTTATGCCACTAGATGATTTCTAGTGGTTTCTCGTCATGTGTCATGTAAAGGTGAGATTATTTTACACACTCAGACTGGACGCCGGCCGGTAGACAATCCGTATAGATTTATGAAAACAAAATGTGGGTCCATTCCATAACCAAAATCTTACCTACGCTCTCTGACTCTTCCACCCTCTGTTTCTATGATTTCTTCCTCTAGGTCCGACTGACGTGGCTCTCACTAACACATATTCAAAGTTAACTGGACCAACAAAACATTGTTTAGAGCATTGTTCCGGCCGGTTCATGTGCCAAAAGAAAGAGCAGCGCCAAAACATTGAACACGCTTGTGGCATATCGCTGGTCCACTCTAGTGGCTATACGCGTGCATGCGTCGGATGGACTATAGAAGAGAAGAAAAAACGGAAGGGCTAAAGCTGGCTGTGATAGTGTCTGGCGGTAGGTGAAAATGCAAGCTTCACCGACCTGGAGACTATTGGGCATTGGCATACATCTATTTATTTTTCGAAAATGAGAAGCGATCCTCGGCTTCTGCATGGATTAAGTCACACAACCATTTTTATTGGCCATACATTTGGAAAATAACAAGTGGCCTTGCAATAATGTCACGTCGTAATGGTATGGCCTTGCCGTATCAACCAAATCCTCGTAGAGAGATAATCATTAATTACTACTCCCTCCGATTCTAAATTATTGTCAAAATATTACATGTATCTAGACGACTTTTAAGAGTAGATATATTTGGGCAAAATTTGAGACGAGACAAAATTTAGGATCGGAGGAAGTATGAAACAATTTCTTGTTGCAATCCAAGGAAAAAAAGAAAGATAAAATATACTATTGGAACGGGCGTATCCGCGTAGAGCACTGCAATGCGTAGTGGTTGGTTTTGGTGATACGGACATATATACCTTTTCTTAACACATGTAATTAAGTTTAGACTTGAAAGTTACACATATATAAAACATAACTTATTTAACATATGTAATTTTTTAATCGAATAAAACATATGTATTTTTTAGAACTTCTTAAACTCTTAAAGATGGTTTACGGAGTTTTCACCAGAATAAATATTTAAATATATATTTACACGCAAGTAGACATGATTGAGAGGTGTCCTTAAGAGTTTAAGAAGTTCATGAGATCACGTATGTATCTAGTAGGAGTACATGAGATTAGGAAGTCCAAAAGTTGGAGGAAGAACCTGACCTATCCGTTGCTAGCTAAGCCGTTTGTGCGGTCTGACGTTAGGTGTTTCGATTAATTCCAAAAGTCCAAAAGCTCTGTGCAACTTCATATTCAAGGTTAGGTCCGCAAGAAGAAACGGCAAAGGATACAAGTTTCAAGTGCCACCAACCACACTCGGTGGCCTGCTGCCAAAAAAAAAAAAACGTGACCTCCTCACAAATCACAATGACCTCGTCAAGAGTCACCGGCCACATATCCCAACCTCCAGATCCAGATATCGGTTTCTGATTGGGTCGTCTTTCAGACTATTTTCACTCCTACCAAGCACCTAACCTCTGGGCGTATGGGCTATGCAGGGTCATTTTCTTGTATGGGAGAAAAATCCGAGAATGTTTGGACCTTTTGCAGAGAAAATTCGTTTGGTTTGTGAAAACCTGGACAGAGAGATCTGACATTGGAGCATGGAGAGTCTGAAAAGTATATGACGATCGTACCAAGTATATGAAGCTGGTCACTCTACCGATGGATTGCCATGCCATCCTTCCTGGCAACAGTGCTTAGTCACGACGATCTCTGAAAAAAAATTCTTTCTGAATGCTATAATCTCTGAAATTCGCTGTCCCATCGAGCGCTAGTGGGCTACTTGGCACGTCTAACATCCGCACGTTCTACCAAACAAAACTCGCGCACAAGTTGCATCGACCCCTGCAATGAAAACGGCCTCTGGCGTTGCATTTTCAGGTAGGTAGGTCCCGAAAGCAACATTATCACTCAGATCTCATCCGCCAGCGAGAGGAATCGCGAGCTCCGTCAGTTGTCAACTCAGGCAGCCAGAGGCACGGAGCTTACCAAACTCCGACGTTGAAGCATGGAACCGCTGCTGGATTGCTGGTGTTGGTGTATGCAGATTTCCACCACATGGACTGCGGAGAAGGGAAAATCCCCTGCAATTGGGTAGAAGGATGGACGACTGAGTTCACGGCGGCGCACTGATATGTATGACGCACGGGGAGAGAAAAGGAAAATTCTTGGCGCACGAGGAGAGAAAAAGAATTCTTGAGCGACTTGAAAGGCATGTGCGGTGCGGCCACTCATTGTGTGATATCCATCCTGAATTCCTGGCACTTGACATCGTGCTGTGCCTGCCTGATCAATGATCATATTCCTTGATGGGGTACACAGTAAAAGCATCATGCTATCGTGTTCTTCCAATGGGGGCAATAATGCGTTATCTGGACCATCTGAATCGGCGGCTTCCTAGTTCTATTTGAATGCCGATCGGGACCGTAATGGGCATTGCTACTGACAGTACTCTCAGGACACTCAAATCTTACAGAAAGTGTATCCTCGACACTAAAAGGCAGACTAAGAATGAAAATGACGATTCTTCGGCCTCCGGACGGCTAAGGTTTGCTCGAATGTCGCGCACACCAGGCCTAAATTAGATAATGCTAAAAAAGGCAGTCGGCCCATTGTCAACGGACCGAGTTGCCCATGTTGGGCCATACACCCCATTTCTGTTGTTTGGGAGTATAGAAGGCCTAAATTGGGCCATACAGCGCATTACAGGTCTGGCTCCACGGAAATGACGTCACTTTCCCACGAAAGGAAATGTCATCCCCTATAAAACAATTAAATGGAAATTTTTCGAAATTTACTTCTAAATTACTTTTGACGGCCACTCTACAATATACGAAGTAAATGGCATTCGCGCGCACACCTATATTAGTGTCCCAGTTTTGAGAGGATTTGTTCTCGACTAAAAATATTTGGTGGTCATGGGTCATAGCAGCAAATGGAGATCAGTTACAGGCTAGTACCTATCATTCTGGTGTTGCTAGCAATCAAGACACACTTGCAAGCAGGCGTAGCCAGGTTTTGAAGTCAGAGTAGTCTCATGAATATATTTTTGTCACAATATAAAATTAAAATTTTATGTATACACACATTCATATTTGGACAAATTTGAATCACTTAATACGAAACCGAGGGAGTGCTATAGAATCAAATAAAACCACATATAATTGTGCTCTTGCAAGCATGATAAATCGTGGCAGTGGCGGTTCTACAGTTTGCTCTTCCACCGCATTGTCCACCTGCACCGAGGAAAGAGCTGAAAAAGGTGGAGAACCTTCTTCTTTTATGCATGTTTCAAAACACAGAGACGCAATGTCTCTTCCTGTCCTCTTCATTTTTGCAACAATTTTACAATCAATGCTCGATTTATCAATTATCGAAAACAAGCCAATAATACCTCGTCAGGCACCAAAACACTCTTTTACCCATCTGATCAAGAGCTTGAAGTCGGGCCGCCGCCCGTCGGCCGGCCGGCCACTGCGTCGTGCGATGCCGTTCTCCGATTCCCCATTCGCTGCAGCCTCCGCGCTCGTTACTCGCAAGGGCTTCCTGACTAGGAGACGGGAATTTGGGAACTGGGAGTCAGTGGTTTCAGGACGAGTGGAAACTGGAAAGGCGAACGGCCGAACGGGCGAGCTGCATCCTTCGAGGCTTCGATTGATCGATGGATCAGCTATATGCCTGTATTAGGGATGCAGCTGGGACGGGATCAGCCCGCCCGCGTCCCACCGGCGAGATTAAACGGGACGTTCGTTACCGCCCGCGTCCCGCGAAATATCGTCCCGCTGGGATAACTGGGCTCGTTGGCTTCAGCCCGTTTATCCCGTGAGAACCCGTAACGAACAGAATAGGTGTTCGTTCACTGCCTAATTGCCATCATCGATCCAAAACATTTTTTAAAAAAAAGAAGGGTTTCCCCTCCGATTTTTATTAATAGCTATTAATAGAAACCAGCATCCTACAGGTTCAGGTTTGTAGCAACAGGAAAAAGAAAACAGAACAAGACAGATTACAATTCGGAGCTTCGAGACAAGCCACAACAGCTACAGGAGTCACAAACATCGAAGCTCTCCAAGCTAGAAAAAGGCACTGCCTGCACTGTATTCCCTTCCATCTGCTAGAACAGCAACACTCCAGCAAGACACATTAAGACAGATCGAGCCCCTTAGCACCATCGATCCAAAACTACATTAGCTCATTAAAACAAAGACTTGCAACTCAGCACTAAGATGGATCTGGACCTAAAAAGCATTGTCACTAAATGGGATATCCTGAATTCATCCCACTGGCAGTAACAATCCTGATAATTACATGCAGCTATGGATCAACGTCAAGAATCTCATCATCAATCAAATCTTGTTGTATTGTTGTGAGATCAGATACAGCTGAACATAACAATGAGAAATAATTAATTATGAAATAACACTTTATTATTTAAGGGCATAATAATTTATTAAAACGAGACCTGATGGTCGCATCCAATCCTGTAGGCATATCAGTGCATCCGCTATTTCGCTATTCAACCGACTTCGGTAGTCACTTATCACTCTACTTCCAGTGGAGAATGCGGATTCTGATGCTACCGTTGAAGCTGGAATTGCCAATATGTCTCGCACCATACGCGATATAGTAGGATACTTCCTCCTATTGACCATCCACCATTGCAGAATGTCAATAGGTGTATTTGGACTTACTAGCGCCTCTTTTAGATAGCTATCTAGCTCATTATGCTTAGTGCGATGTCTCTGCTGCTCATCAACATGGTTGCTCCAACTCGTCCATGGATCATTTGTTGGAGATGGTTGTGTCTGCTGCTCATTGCCAATGTTTGAGTCACCATGTGCAGAAAAAAATGCATTGAACATGTCTCTGAAAATCCTCTTCACCTTAGCTAAACATTTGGGTCCTTCCATTTCTAACTCATCCTTCAAGTTGAACTCCAAAAATTTGTACTTGCACCGAGGATCAAGTATTACTGGGATACAAATTGTCAAGTATGAAAGCCTCCAGTACTTCAGGAATTTTTTCTTCATTGCATTTACCATTGATCTAATGGTAGAGTTTGCATTTGAAGCTTCCTTTCCCAGCATCCATTTAACCTTCCAAATCTCATTGAAATAGGTGTTAATTGTAGAATATAGTGAACCAGAAAGTACCATTGTAGCATCATTGAAGATCTCTAACAACTTGCAAATTTCTTCAGCAATTTTCCATTGAGCTACTGTGGGTGCACACTTGAATTGTGGATCTTGCAGCGCTAATTGATCAAATGCTAATATATATTCAATTGCTATATTTGCCATGAAGTATGTGGAATTCCATCTAGTACTAACATCCAATGGTATCTTCTTCTCACATGTTATCCCAAGCTGTGCCACAATATCATCAAACCTTTGCTTCTGATGAGGCGAGCTCCTTAAGTATCCTACGCATTCCCTAATGGCGTCAATAGCCCCACAACTAATTTTGAAACCTTCTTGCACAATCAGATTCAGAACATGTGCTCCACAGCGATGATGCAATAGGTCTCCATTCCCAACCAGCAGTCTCCTCCCATGCAAATTTGATTTGACATAACTAACCATCAAATCGTTTACTGATGCATTATCTAATGTTATGGTAAAGATCTTATCTTCTATGCCCCAATCCTGAATGGTCTTTAACATAACATTTAGTAGATTGCGTGCATCATGTGGGGTGGCAACGGAAGCAAATTTGATAATCTTCTTTTGCAGTTTCCATGTGTTATCCACAAAATGACAGGTGATACAAATGTAACCCAATTCTTGGTTAGAAGTCCAGAGGTCTGCTGTAAGAGAAACTCAGGAAGGTGAATTTTTCAATACCTCTAGTAGCTCTAGTCCTTGCTTATGAAATTCAGCCATGCAATCGTTTTTTATCGTGGTTCTAGACATGAGTTTGAATGCTGGGTTTAGTGCTGCCAAAAATCGCTTAAAGCCCTCATACTCAACTATGCGAAAAGGGAACTCATGAAAAACAATCATTCTAACCAGTTCATGACGTGCTTGTTCTTTACCATACTTAAACCTTTTTGGAGCCGGTATCCTTGCATCACCAGGTTGCATGTTACCGATCATCTCATCATACCGAGGTTTCTCCTTGCAAACCTTTAAATGCCTACGACACTGGCTAGATCCAGACTTCTGTGTAACTGAATAGATAACATCACAATGGTTACACTAACCTTCCATAAGCCTGCCTTCATCATCATAGATAGGTGTGAAATCATCCTTCCATAGGTCAGAAGTGAGCTTTCTTTTCTTAGGATTGCTGCTTGAGGGGCCTACATCATGACAAAGAAAGCATATATTATCAGCAAGGTATTAGTACTAAAGTACTAGCCCAATTTATGAATATATATACATAAAAAACTAAAGAGAAATTACCTTTTGGAGCTTCAACTGAATTTTATGGACTTGTTGGAGACATCACAATAGATGGAGACCCCCTTTGCCTTACAGATGGAGACCTCCTTAAACCCCTTTGCCTTATAGATGAAGACACCCTTTCCCTTATAGATGGAGACCCCCTCAAACCGCTTTGTCTTGTAGATGGAGACACCCTTTGCTTTATAGACGGAGACCCCCTTTGCCTTGTAGTCATAGATCTTGACAATGATGGTGACAAGTACCTTCTAATCCCTGGAGAGTTAACAATTGATAGCACCGGCGACTTGAAATGTTGGCGTGTCTGAACATCCATAGAGCATGTTCCTGAGGGTCTGACATAACTGATCCTGCAAATTAGATACTAGATAAGGAAGGCAGCAATAAGGTGGCAACAACATATCATGTGCTGATAAGTGCTTGAACAATTTACAAGAAAAAAAATTGCCCCCATTTTTTTTCTTATAACTGATATAAAAGATATTAAGATACTACCAACAAGCCTCAGCATTTGAACTTACTGAAGTAAGTTACACGCATAGCAGACTCGCATATACACCTGAAGCTTTTTTCCAATTATTTCAGAATCATATTTAACTATACATACGTCAAACTACTTAAACGTGTTTAATAAATTCAGAATTTCAGAACTATAATAGATTCAGCTTCTTGCTGTTGATAGTTAGAACATCATCAAAAGTTCATTAAGTATAATGCATATTCTAACCGTCATAGTGGACACACACAATATCCATGACCAAAATTGAACTCACGGTACAATGCATGTTCTAATAGTCATCTGTAAGTCCTCATTTATTTGATTGGATCCAGGCCTTTCTTTTCCATAATTGCTCCAAATTTGCAGTGCTCATGATTCAACTAAAAGAAAAATTCTAGGATTATACAAGCCAGGTGATCACCGGAACTAGCAGAAACTTAATCGGTACTAAACGACTGGAAAAAAAATTAGAGGATGATGGGGGAAAATCCCCATTCCCCACCGGGATTGCTCTAAAATTCCACTGCTCTGGAAGAAAGCACTATTGAAAATTGCTAACAAGAAACACCTCACCGAGTCACAGATCTGGAAGAAAGCACTGACCTGAAGAAATAAGAGTCCGATCTCCGCACGGAGGCATCCTGCCGCCGCCGGCCAAGGCGAGGGGAAGGTAGAGGAAGCAGGACCTGCAGGCCAAGGCGAGGGGGAAGGTATTGGAGGGAGGACCTCAACGCCGGCCACCGGCAGCCTCCCTTCTCCTCGGTTCCGAGTGCTATGCGCCTGATGCCGCCAGGTCCAGCCCTCCTCGATGCAGCCCTCCTCGATGCAGTTGGGAGAAGACGGGATAAGTGGACTGCCCGGTGGAGTTGGTGGGTTCGTCCACTTAAAGCCTTACGGGATAAATGGGCCTCATTAAACGGGATAAATCAGGTTTTTAGGTGGGCTGGGAGACGGGATAAGTGGCAGGCCCATCCCACTTACATTCCTAGCCTATATGGGCCAGATTTTGTTTTCAGCCCATCCAATACTACATCAGATTCTCTTTGCTTGATTTTTTGCTTTTCTAGGCTGACATAGCTGTAGTATATTGGACTAGGCCAAAATCCCAGGGTGGTCCTGGCACCCTTGTGGCTACGCAAAACACGGAGTTGATAGCGAGGAAAAAAAGTCAAGTCCGACACATTCATGGACTCATCGAAGCAACGGCACAGTTGTTTCGACATCCAACTTGTTGATGCGGAGAAACTATAACCTGCGCATCACATGATTCACTGCACCCCGAAAAGCAAAATATGGGGTAGCATTCACTAATTAATTGCTTAAGTAAGCTTATTGCCTTAATGAATGTGTTGTTCAAATGATCATGTTGTACTCTGTCCTAGTAGCCTAAGCGCATCTTCAGAGGGGGAGGGGAGAAAAGAAACGTCTTCAACAGGCCTCTACTAAGACCCTATTTTAGAGAGGCCCCTAAACCACCCCCTCCCGCCCTTATTCTCAGAGGTCCCTAAGCCCCCTCCTCCCATGATGGCCATCTCCGCCCCTGCCTCAGTGTTGGACCTAACCAAGACATCCAAGGTGGTCCAACAGTCATATTAATCATCAAAATTAATTTTTTCTTTTATTTTGTGAGTGCAGTTCATATGATCATGAAGGAGCCCAAAATCCCAGGATGGTCCAGGGACCACCCTGGCCACCCCCTAGATCCGCCACTGCCGCACCGCACCGCCTCGAGCGTCTGTTACTGGTCATGGTCAGTCTGCTGCCTGCGTCCAACACCCTCGGCCCGACGAGGAATACATCGGGGAAGAAAGGAAAAAAACAATAAAAAATTAAATGAAAGACAAGTCACTGACAAGTAGGGCCCACATGTCATAAAGAAAAATATGGCAGAGGTGGAATAGTGGCTATTATTTAAGTTGTTTAGGGGCCTTGTTTTAGGGCTAATGCTGAAGATGTTCTAAGAGAGCTCATATCCACTTTTCTTCTTATATAAAGGCAAGTTTTGGCTACCGAATGAAAAATTTAGCGGAGATTGGTATTTGCAGGTACCGTTGTGACCGTAAAATACCACTCGGTTACCATCTAGGATTTCTTTAAAACAAATTTTAAATTTCAAACTTTTTATGCATCTAAGTGTTAAAATTTAAAATTTCCAAGATAATTTGGTATCTTTATTTGTAAGTTCATTTACCGGAAGGCTTAGTAAAGGCGGTTACCAGATGATAACCAAAATTTCCGTCCAGTAACCAAAACCCTGCTACACACGCTATACGATTTTGATTGTACGAATGGTTCGTGAGCATTCTGCAAAGCCCCCCAGCTTCACGAATTTTTCCTCTGCGACATAATCATTAAACATTGATGGATCTTAAGCCATTCTAGGTTTTGCGAATAAACATGTGAGAACCAGAGACAGGAACGTTAAAGTAAGCTTCACATGCATGTTGATAACCTGGTCACATGTTATTGGTGTTGGCCTGTCCAAATGAACAGTGACAACAAATATTTCCATTGGTCTCCCCAGCTTTACGTACAAAACCACGAGATGCTTGTAGAAATTAGTTGTAGATGGCCTTTCGATCGGTTCTCGTGGCTGCGCACAGTGCTCCCGTCGCTTTCTCTCCCGTCTCCGGTCGAAGAAATAGTACGGCCGGCATGCCTGCCTGCACATCATACAGCCCCCTCTGCTTGCTTATAAGTTTGTGCCCATGTACACTTGATGGTTTTTGACCAGAGACTGGCTGCTAAGGAGCAGCATGGCGTGCTGTGGTTCACGAACCGTCAGGTGAGCATCCCTCTCGATCGGTCTCTCCACCTCGCTTATCAGGGTAAAATTTCCACATTTCGATTGTTAAGGATTTACTACGTGTTTGATGTCACCAGTACAAAATATAAACCTCTTTCAGCGTACTGAACTCAACTGATTACTTCCAGATCGCTCATTGCATCTGCCTATAGTAGTATTACTAGTATTTAGACTTGTTAATTTCAGCTCGCCGAATAAATGTTTCAGATAACTATGCTGTAAAATATATTTCATAATTGAGTAAAGAATATGTTATAAACTATTTTGTCGGTTTTTGCTTCCTCGCAAAACATTCGAAGAAATCCATGGATAAAAAAAGACTGTTGTCTTCATAATCTCCTTCACTTGTTGTTCATATCACTACTTCTTCTGATTAGTGCTATTCCAGGTTTCAGAACGACCTCGAGGTCCAGCACTTGAAAGCAAGCGCGTTGGGGAGCACGCCATCGCCGAGCAGCAGCAGCAGCAGGAAGCACAAGAAGCCACATGATCCAAGGAAATGCAAGCCGGGTGGCACGTCCCGAGGCTGGCCGCCGGAGGAGCCGGAGAAGCCGTGCAGGAGGAGCCTCAAGGACCGGGTGCTGTCGCGGGCCTTCTCGGAGGAGCTGGAGTCGCTGATGCACGCGGGCAACAACAACCACCACCAGCTGCCGCTGTTCGACCCCCGGGGCCGCGTCATCCACCTGTGGAACAAGGTCTTCCTGGCGGCGTGCCTGGTGTCGCTGTTCGTGGACCCTTTGTTCCTGTACCTGACGGGCACCCAGCAGAACATGTGCATCGAGTTCAAGCACTCCCTGGCGCTCACGCTCTCCATGATCCGGTCCCTGCTCGACGTCTTCTACGCCGTCCACATCTTCCTCCGTTTCCGGACCGCCTTCATCGCGCCGTCTTCCAGGGTGTTTGGGAGAGGGGAGCTTGTCATCCTGCCTTACAAGATCGCCAGGAGGTACCTGTCCAGTACCTTCTGGTTCGACCTCATCACCGCGCTGCCTCTGCCGCAGGTAATAACTGACCGTCAGATTCAGTATAAGAACTTGAAATATTGTGTGAGTGACATCTTCTGAGTTGTGTGCGTGAATTTGCAGTTTGTGATCTGGATTCTGGTGCCGATGCTGAAGGAATCCGCAACGGCGAACAGGAAGGACATCCTTCGCTTCAGCATCATCTTCCAGTACCTCCCCCGGCTTTTCCAGATCTTCCCGCTCACGAGGCAGATCGTCATGGCCACCGGTGCCATGACGGAGAACGCGTGGGCCAGCGCCGCGTACAATCTCATACTCTACATGCTCGCAAGCCATGTATGTCCGTTCGTTTTTGTACGTGAAAAGTACTTGTACTGTGTCACTGAACGCTGAATGGAATCAACGTGCAGGTGCTGGGAGCGTTGTGGTACCTGTTCTCGGTGCAGAGGCAGGAGGCGTGCTGGAGGGCGGCGTGCCACCTGGACGGGCCCATGTGTCAGACCGAGTTCTTCGACTGCAACACCGTGAGCAACAACAGGACGATCTGGTACCAGCTGAGCAACATAACAAGCTTGTGCACCCCGAGCAACAGCTTCTACCAGTTTGGGATCTACGGGGAGGCGCTGGACCAAAAGCTGACCACGTCGGCGTTTACGCAGAAGTATTTCTACTGCTTCTGGTGGGGGCTGAAGAACCTCAGGTTCAGACAAATTAATCCATGTGTAGTCTATCTGATTATTTACATGTTGGTTTCTGAATAATGCAAAAAAATAAAAACTGTTTCAGTTGCTTAGGACAGAATCTGGCGACGAGCTTGTTCATAGGAGAGATAAGCTTCGCGATCGTCATCGGCGTTCTTGGGCTGGTGCTGTTCGCCCTGCTCATTGGCAATATGCAAGTAATTAATTAAGCTCGTTGCTTCTGCTACTCGGTCCTCTAGACAGTGACTGACATTCTCTAGCTCTGTTCTGTGCACAGTCTTACCTCCAAGCGACGATGATCCGGCTGGAAGAGTGGCGGACCAAGCGGACGGACATGGAGCGGTGGATGCACCACCGTCAGATCCCGCAGCAGCTAAAGCAGTGCGTGCGTCGGTACCAGCAGTACACGTGGGTGGCCACCCGGGGCGTGGACGAGGAGGCCTTGCTCAAGGACCTCCCCATGGACATCCGCCGGGACATCAAGCGCCACCTCTGCCTGGACCTGGTCCGCAGAGTTCCCCTCTTCGACGAGATGGACGAGCGCACGCTCGAGGCCATCTGCGAGCGGCTGCGGCCGGCGCTCTACACGCGCGGCACGCGGCTGGTGCGCGAGCTCGACCCCGTGGACTCCATGCTCTTCATCATCCGGGGCTACCTGGACTCGTACACCACGCAGGGCGGGCGGTCCGGGTTCTTCAACTCGTGCCGCATCGGGGCCGGCGAGTTCTGCGGGGAGGAGCTGCTGACTTGGGCGCTGGACCCAAGGCCGTCGGAGTACTTGCCCCGGTCCACGCGCACCGTGAGGGCGGTCTCCGAGGTCGAGGCGTTCGCGCTCGTGGCGGAGGATTTAAGGTTCGTGGCGTCGCAGTTCCGGCGCTTGCACAGCGCGAGGATCCGGCATAGGTTCAGGTTCTACTCGCACCAGTGGCGCACCTGGGCCGCGTGCTTTATTCAGGCCGCGTGGCGGAGGCATAAGCGGCGCCGCGCGTCCATGGAGCTCAGGATGATGCCGGAAGGGGGAGGAGGGGGAGCGAGGGCGGGAGGAGGGGGCGTGAGGTGTCGGAGGCATAGCTGCGACGGCAAGGCGCTCAAGAAGCCCATGGAGCCGGACTTCACGGTGGAGGAGGAAGACGACTGAATTTGTTATTTTCACTCCGTTTTAACTTAAGTACGGAGTACTATAGCTAGCGTTTCGGCTCTCAAAGTATAGTATCGAAATCGAATTTGCTCGGCAAACCATAGTTACATGTCCGAGATGCGTCCGATACTCTCCTGCGCCCCATTTTGATGTAGTGATTAATTTGATCGAAATGTACTGGAGTGTCGGATGAGTATCGGACCGGAAATCGTCAGACCTATAGCACCTCTCCTTTAAAATCTGGTGACGAGGATTTGCACGTTCTTGAATCGGTTTTGCTATTTCTTAAACGACTGAGAAATAACTGTTTCTTAGTCGACAGTAACAACCTTTTGATTCAATCACTGAGATTCGTCTAAGATTAATGTAGATCAAATGGATAAGAAAATCTTCATTGGATGCTACGATTGTCGATCGAGAAATAACTATTTTTTAGGCGACTGAGAAATAGACACTCCCATGTCCCATATGTCTTCCACGTCTTGCTCAGGCACCCAATTTTGTTAAAGGGAACTTAATTAAGAAATGAACATTGTACAAAAAAAATGTCATGCATGACTCCGTCAACTAACCTAAGCCGCCGCCGCCTCTCCCTCGCTGCCCCCGGCGAGCACCGCCGGCGCAGGCGGGGCCTCTAATGATTCTGCGATGGATCCAGCACAAAGGGGCCTGGAGATCAACCGTGCGCAAGACTAGGGAGAAGTTGAGGGCGGAACATTTGTTCATTGCGCGGAGGCGTTGTCCAGCGGTTTCATCGTCGAGCTCGTCGGTGGGAGGCTGCGGATCGACAGGCGCTCAGAGTGCAGATTGATGGTGCCGCCAAAGGCGTGCGCCCATGCCGCGTGCAGACCAAGTAGCGATGCGAGTGGTGTCCTAGGTGGAAGGAAGTCTGAGTCAGCTCCTCCTTCGCCGGTGCTCCTGCCGGCACTTGCTATTGTGGTGATAAAGAGTCTGCTGTCTTGGATAGCGGAGGTCCGCTGGAGTCGGATGGTTCCGACCAGAATTGGTCATGGAAGCGCCGGATCTGCTGTTGTAAAGTGGAGGCAATATTGTGCTCAGGCGGGTACGTAGATGTTCTTCGTGACATCTGGGTTCATTCTGGTCCGTCAGGAAGTGTATATTGTCGGCAGGCGCTACACAAGACATTTGTTTTGCAGAGACATCAAGTCATAAATGTTGTTGTTGGCCCGAAGGTTGTGCAACAGGGGCCGAAAGCGAGAGGGTCGTTGTCTCGTCTTCTAGTATCTTCTCAGCGGTATCCGGCTAAAGATGTGTCGTTTGCCGGCGATGTGATGATGGGAGAGACAACTTCGACGACAGGTCTACGCACTCCGGTGAAAGCACTTGATCCTTGATCGGGCATCGCGCACCTACGTTGTGCCCTTGTTGAAGTTCGTGGCTCGACGCTCAGCTTTGGGGAGGAAAATCCCAAGTTTGACCTTACGATTGAACTCGTCATCTTCGGCGCACAATGCGGCGTTCCTGCTTGGATGCTTTGCTTAGGAGTGGTGTTTCTTTTCAATTGTTTCGGTCTTATTCATAGGGTTTGGATGCATAGGCTGGGGTTTATGCATCTAGTTTAATCTGTTCAATTGGAGACCTAGGAGACTGCACCTAGTTTAATCTGTTCAGAGCATGCCTGATGTTCCTTAAGATAATACGCCTAAACAGGACTAGTTTCAAGGGGTGGGGGAGAATTCAAGTCAAATCAGAGACACATATAATCTCCACTTCGCTAGTGGTGGTCTGCACTCGAGTATATACGGCCAGGCAGGCTAAGTCTTGTTGTAGTGGGTTATCTCAGCAGTGAGATAAAATAAGAAGGAAAACCCTATAGAACCTGAAGAGAAGAGAGTACTAGCAGGCTGCTACTAGCAGCAATGGAGATCAAGATCGATGAGAAGGCACCGGAGGTGGTGGTGCCATCGCGGTTCAGGAGGATATGTGTGTTCTGTGGGAGCAGCCATGGCAAGAAGAAGAGCTACCAGGATGCTGCCATTGAGCTTGGAAAAGAGCTGGTAGGTTTCGTTTCTCTTCCTCGGAGCTTGTGATCTTGTAGCTTTCGTTTTGTTAGTTAAGTGGTAGATGTTCTGCTCATTTAGTCATATACTCCTTCCATTTATCGTTGGGAATACTCTGTTGTTTCGATCATGAAAAGCAACATGCTGAAGCTTTTCAAGTTATGTGAATTCCATGTGATTTAAGAGGCTTCACAGTGTAAGTGTTATCTTCACGGATGCATGCCATATTCCCATGCATCCGAGCTTGGCTTATGTTACTGTTCTCACAAAAACATTCAGCTTCAAATTTCAGACAGAAACAAAGCAGTCCAGCATGCATTTGCTTGAATGTTAGCCAATCTCTGTTGCTCATCGTTACTACAGTATTTAATACTATGCCGGTTTAGATGCACAAAGTGACAATCTACCATTACAAACGTGTTAAGTTTCTAATTTTTATCTCTATGTGGACTTCGGAGCACTTTTTACCGTTGATATGATCGATCTCTTTAGGTGTCAAGAAAGATTGATCTGGTGTATGGAGGAGGGAGTGTAGGGTTGATGGGCCTGGTTTCTCAAGCAGTGTACAATGGAGGAAGGCATGTTATTGGGTATGTAACAAACTAGTTTCTGCTATGGAGAGTTCAAGACTAATACTGCTAACTTGAGAGCAGTAGGTTGAAAGAATATCATTCCAAAAAGTGATGTATTGGTGTCTTCCTCATGTGCTAATTAAATTATTTATTTTGTCATTTTGTTGTCCCCTATGCAGGGTAATTCCCAAGACCCTCATGCCTAGAGAGGTACTCATGTTCTTTCTACCCTACTTAGTTTATTGTCATGCTATGGTTTCCTTGAAAGTAGCATTATAAATTCGATCTTCACTGGTGAATGCTGTAGTGTTCATAGTGCAGAGAAGGAGTAACACAAAAAATAATACTACTCCTACTGTACTAGTAAGGCAATAAATCTTTGCATGACCTAAATATTGTGCTGATGGGAATCAATCTATCGTAATGCTGAAGTGCACAGGCTACTCAGCATGTTTATCATCAGATATAGTATATTAGTATTTGCACAACAGAGCTGTAAAGGTATAACAAATTGATACTGTCCATAGATCTTGCTCCTTTCGTCTTTCTTGCTAGTGGGAAAGAAGAAAGCAAACTTATGATGAAAGATCAGGAGAAATGCCCACTGAAATCTTGTTCCCCCCATGATAGATGAAATCTCACTGATCTTGACCGCCATCTCTCAAGCAGATGCTGGCCAGATTAAACAAAGGGAATGCCCATCACATCTTCTTCTCTTGTCCCCCCACGCCAGCACCATCATTGCCTCTCCTGAACTTGTTGTCTCTGATGATTCAAAACAATACTGGCGCCGTAGAACAGTCGACACACACACACGCTCCCGTTCTTCTTTCTCCATCCGTCGAAAGTTGGTCCTTCTTTTGGTTAAGCAGAAAGCTGCAGGTTCCTCTGGTAATTTTATCATGCGTGTTTGCTTGTGCGTGTGATCGATGGCGTATGTAACCTGCATGCAGATATCGGGTGAAACGGTGGGAGAGGTGAAAGCAGTGGCTGATATGCACCAGAGGAAGGCTGAGATGGCCAGGCAGTCCGATGCCTTTATAGCATTGCCTGGTGAGTGAGTGAATGTGTGTGTGTATCACCTGAGTAAGTAGAGCAATCAATCAGTGAAGATAGTAGTACTTGTAACTGGTAAACTTTGGTTGTCACTTTCTCTTCACTTTTGTTATGATTCACTACTGGTAGTGCAAGCGTGAGTTGAGTGGAAAAGGTTAAAGTTCAGGTTGTATCGTCTGACTCTGACTACTTGACTAGGCTATCTGCTTTGAGCCTCTGAGACATCTGTTCTGCACTGTGACTATATGAGAAACTGAAATTAATTAGATCATGAAATTTTGAACAGAGCTTTCTTTCAACAACAAAACAGTACCTGATATCAAGTATAAACCTTGGGATACTAAAAATCGGAGTTTATATCATCTTGAAAACATAAATTCAGCCCGAAATTTTTATGTAAGGATGCCCAATTTTTTCAGTAAAATCTTCACGATATACCCAAAGTGCTAAACAAAGTCTTGCAGGGGGGTATGGAACTCTTGAAGAGTTACTAGAAGTGATTGCATGGGCTCAGCTTGGCATCCACAACAAACCGGTACCAAACCTTAACTTCACTTCTTCACCAGTAATTCAAGAACTATTGCAGCAAACAAAAAAACTGTATAACAGGTGTTGTAAAGTCTGAAATATTGCGGTTGAAATGTTGCAGGTTGGACTGCTAAATGTCGACGGCTACTACAACCCGTTGTTGGCTTTCATCGAGAAAGCTGTGGAGGAAGGGTTCATCAAGCCTACAGCCCAGCATATCATTGTCTTGGCTCCAACACCTAAGGAACTGATTGAAAAGCTGGAGGTATTTTGTGCTAACCTCACCATTTCTTATGTCCACTTGTGTAAAAACTGGTAAAGAATCCACATGCACAAAAGCTTCAAATGACCAAACTTTCAGGAGAGAAAAAAATCTAAACATTGTTTCTTCTGTACTATAGTTAAGCTTTGCTTATAAGCAAAGGTTACCTGCTTGCCTTGTCAACCAATCATAATCAGATCTGGTGTTAAAACTTAAAACACTGGAGCGTTTCACAGATGTTGCAAACTCAGCTGTCAGGCTGAAAGTACAACCAAATAAACTGCAAAAAAGTATGATTTCACAATCATGAGCATGCTGTTCTTGGTCCATTCAGTGTCAAGGTCTTCATTACTGCGATAACACCTAAAGTGCAAATTCAGATTCCATTGTACTAGCACTAAAGCAATCCCTAGCTAGCGCACAATGACAACTTGTACCTATTAACTGAAACAATGAACTTTTTCCGAAAAGGAGGGCACACCGCACCCCATCCTCTGCATCGCACGCAGCCGCAAATTGAAACAATGATAAACCACAATGCTGACAGAATTTTTTTTAACGATTGGACATATATCTTTCTTGTTTGCAGGAGTACTCGCCTCGGCACGAGAAAGTGGTGCCGCAGATGAAATGGGAGATGGAACAGCTGAGCTACTCCCAGAACTGTGAGATCCCCGTGGCAAAGGAGGGGAAGGTGATCATGGAAGCGCAATTGGGAAACACGGTGTGGATGTAGGCACTCACTACGGGAAGCAGGTCAATTTGTAATATCATTGTGACACTAGTAATATAGGTCGGACATTGGCATGGACGCGCCAACAGTATGTCTGACTATTGTCTTAATCTTTAGGTTGCTGTAACTTTGGTAGAAGGTGCTCGTTCTTGATATACAGTATTCGGCTTGATCGTTCATGTAAAATTTGGTAGTCGTATATGCTATCTATGGAACTTTGGTAGAAGGTGCTTTATCCTGGTATATCTGTGTACTACTTTGTACACAGATCTGGAGTAGATCTGTAAGCGGTACTATAGATGACTCTGTTAGGAATACCTCGTAACTCCATAAATTCGGCGTCGGGCCTCCCGTTGTCAACCCTGATGTACTCGGCCGTCCCTGATCTTGCGTCCGGCCGGCCAACGGTCCGCCTATCGATCGGTGGCCTCGCCGCCGGTCATGGCAGCGCAAAGAACATCCGCCGGTCCGCCGACTGGAAGTGGAAAGGCCGGGCCTTCACAATCACACCGCCTCGATGACCCGAACGATATGCATTACGGATCGAAAGGCCGGGCCTTCACTCCGCCGCCGCCGCCGCCAGAGGACGCTCTGAAGTCTGCACCCCTATGGATTATGTTTATGTATGGCCCATTCAAAGTCTGCAGGCCGCGGCCCGTGGAAAGGCTATGACCCAAACAGCACAAGGCTATGGCCCATCCAAACAGGATGAGCGTACCATGGTACCGGTTTACCGGATTGATAGGGTGAACCCGCGTCAGTTTCTTGTGAGATCTCGTTTCTTGTCGGTGCAACTCGTGAGTTTAGAGCCTGATGATTTGGTTCATGCTCGAGTTAAAAGTCAGAGGTATACAATAGGCGAGCGTGAAGTCTCACCAAACGGTCGAAATAATGCCGGTTGCTGTAGGGCATAGCTGTGCTGTTGGGCCGTTACCTTTGCTTGAGTTCCCAGAAAGCCTACCTAGCAATGCCATGCAAGCCTACGACCACCTACCCCCCCCCCCCCCCCCCCTCTCAACCTTGTGCACCGAGTGACACAATTTCCTTTGTTTTCCCCCTTGCGTGTCAATTATTGGATTATTAGTGAAAGTTCGCATGTTCCCTACGTGCCTTAACTTAATCTAGTTTAGTGGGTGTGGAGTACCTTTGTTAGGTCGAAGCATCTGCTTTCCAAATGCAGCATCCCGGCTATTCCCCCCCGGTTGGTGCATTTTGTATGCAGGATTTGACTGCTATTCCTTATGTATAAGAGAATTGGTTCAATGTATATATTTTTTATCAAATACTCCTCTGATCCATAATAAGTGTTCGGAAATTTATTATAAATTGGAGGATCAGAGGGAGTACCTTGTGAATGCTCGTTTATTTGAAAAAAAAAAACCTGTCATTAAGCAAACAACCTAGCCTCCACGAGGGAAAAACATAATAGCACCGTGACAACTGCTACCCGATGTCGCGGCAACTAGCCAACCTCAAGCCAGCCTCCACCATTGGTCAAGGGCTCTAAGACGGCATCTTCAAGGATGGAATGACGTCAAAGATGCAGCCGCCTTCCGATTATGAGTTTCGATCGGGCACTAAGGTAGAAGAGACACAGAGGCTCCACAAGATGGGAATGACATCCATGGAAGCTGTTATCACAAACACTGAAAAATATATCTTTTGTTCAAACGTTGCGGGAGCTGACATGTCATTTCTTGATGAGTCGTCATATAGGATATGTTTGGTTTGAACCCAATTCTACCTCACCAAAAATTCGGCTAGGTAATATTTTGGATAAAGTTTTGGTTATCCACGATTCGGCTAGTGTTGGCAAAACGATAAAATAGAGTTGTTTATGGAGTATTTGTCTGCCAAAATTTTGGCAACCATCAAAAGAAGAGCCAAATTTTTGTCGCGTCCAAAATGTTGGTGAAACATGATTTGGTAATGAACCGAACACACACACAATACTTTTTGGAGTACTTATTGATAATGTTGGTAAAACAGGATTTGGTAATGAACCGAACACACACGCAATACTTTTTGGAGTACTTATTGATATAATGTGGCTCGTACTAGTTAATCTGTCAGTCTCCAAATTCCGTGACTCTAAACTTCAGAATGTGTTGTACTCATGGTGATGTTTCTCAATTATTTTTTATTTCTTCTCCACGGTCGTCTATCATACCAAGATGATACATACTAGGTGCACGCACCCTCATGGCGAAAACTTATTTCTGCTTTGCAATAGCTTTAGCCTTGATCGCGCTTTTTTAATCTAACAAATCCTCGTGGCATTTTTTTCTGTTGAAACAAGGACGAAAGAAAAAATGATTACACCGCCACTATGATTTCCACCTCACCTACTATCAAAAGGGAGAACTAAAGAATAGAATTCGGACCTCCTCGGCCTATCATGCCATCCCTGGTGGTGTGTCAACTAATAAAACATTATTTTATTTTTTTCAATTTTTCACATGAGAGATGATTACCCATACGCTGCCAGGCCATACCCCTTAATTAGTTAAGCAAGGTTTATGTCACATCGGTGAGTACTGAAGATGAAACATCTTCTTCACATGGCCCTTTACTTAAGTAAGTACTCAAAAACAGTACGATCTCGATGTTGTGCTAAAGCAAGACTAGTTGTTAAGCGTGATTAGTACTGAAGAAAAATAAATAGCGGTTGTTGCGATGGGAGACTAGGCCAATGAGATACGTGCGGTCCACGAAGCAGTCTGAGGCATACAACTTGAAATACTACTACCTTGCAATCAATCAGTCTGTACTCACGTTTATGTAATCATAGGACCCCTCAGAGTTAATTGCGGTCGATCACTTCATCTAGACGAGCAAAGAGGCATATCGTTGGACTATTCTCTGCCACCGTCGTTGCAAATGGAGCAAAAAAAACAGGATCAAATTTGGATCGTAGCAGAATGTTCCACCCGAGCAATCAGGCGGCGTCATATTTTGGCATTGTTGGCCTATCCCTAACTAGTTTTTGCATTATTTAGTCTAAAATTGCGTGCACCGAGATCTCCAATCTTGGTATATATTCTTGACACATCTGCGCAGATTTTTTTGGAAACTTGGAAAACGAAAACACACTGCAAGCCTGGTAGTATTCTTTTCAGCGGCATTGACTCGGGAGAACATTCGGTGATTCGTCCACTGGGAAGCATTCATGAGGGCGAGTTGTTATACCTGACTGCACATATTTTTCCTCCTCCCCCCACCCTTTCTGACGGTAGCACGAGCATGAAGCAAACTAGGAACACCGGTGTCAAAGTAAGGAGGACCAAACTGCCCAAACACACACCGACACACGCCACCAGCACCTCCTCCCCCGGCACACACCAGATACATCATACCTGAACATAAGAATGCGCCCCCCTCGCCCACCCTTCTTCATCCTCCAAGGCTCCAGTCCACCACCTACAATTCGTAGTCTCGACCATTCCTTCTCTTCTCGCTCACACAGGAGAAGGAGGAGACTAAGAGCAGAGCAGAGGGAGGCGCGCTCCTGTGCACTGCAATCAAGGGCTTAAAGTGAGTGCTAGTTCCTCAACCTCTGGTTCTAAAGTCATATTTTGTCTCAGGTTTTTCTTGCTCCTGTTCTTGAATTCGTAGACATATATACTCCATGTTCAATTATATGCTATTTGTAGATACTTAATTCAGTTAGATGGGTTCTCCTTTGGGGAGGTGATGTACTCCTGCATGCTTGCTTGAATTGAGTTTCCCATTGCTCGGTTCTATTTACGGGGTTTGCTTGGTTTGATTCAATCTGGCCGCGTCCAAGATGCCAGCGGATCAAAAAGGCGCGCATGCAGTGGCTTTGGTGATGAGTTCAGTGACAGTTCTTCATAGATGTTCATCTTTGTGAAGTGTCAAGTGATCAATCACCCAGGAATTCAATGGCAAGTGGGAATTACCTCTTGGCTTTTGGGTTGTTGTACTTCCTGGGACCGGAGTCAACCATCGAATTATTGGGACCTAAATTACGTTAGGTCAGGGAATACAGTAGTACTTAGATACCACCACACCATGTGATATGTAGCATTTCAGGAAATGACTAGGCTTTAATGATAGACTTTAGTTAGTTTTTCTTTCGGCGAAACAGACATTCCCAAGCTCGTACAATTCTCGCTGGATCCAATCTGGCAAAGGCATACGTCCAGCGGGATTCCACCGGCCTCAACTGGACGGCACTTTCTCCGGTTTTCCTGACGCGCTACGCGTAAAGCGACCTGGTTCCTGCCGGTGTTTCGTCTGGACTTTGCCATGCCAGTTTGAGCTTTGAGGCTTGAAGTCAATGTTTCCCCACATAACAGTAGCTGCAAGATGAATATATTCTCGGCTGGTGTGGTGGCACGACAAAATGACTTCGGAAAGCATCACAAGGCAGCCGCTCGAGCAGAATCTCGTGGGCTGTCGCGGCAGCCACTTGGCAGCAGGAGCTATACAACGTCGGCCAAATTTAATCCCATAAAACGGTGACTGATTCTGCTTAGGCCGCCGGTCCTGTCGTTCCCGCTTAAACAATGAGCACTTGACTTTGTCTCGTTTCGATGTGTGGTCTTGTCGTGGCAAAATGAAAAAAAAATCCCAGTAGCATTATACCTTAAAACTGAGCTTCTTGACCGTATGCAGCTTCAGACTAGCAGACGCATCAGGTGGCCAAGATGACTGCCGGTTTCCAGCTTGGTGTCATCGGGTCTCTCACGCTCTCCGTGGCATCATCGGTCGCCATTGTCATCTGCAACAAAGCCCTCATCAGCACACTTGGCTTCCCATTCGGTTTGTAATTCAGCTCTCTACTGTACTGTCTACTTTACAAGCTTGAGTTGAGACTTGAGAGAACCCCATTGGCAATTTGGCATCATGGTTATGGTGGGCATTGGATGCTTAA
The DNA here is from genome assembly GCF_000005505.3 of Brachypodium distachyon. Taxonomy (NCBI): domain Eukaryota; kingdom Viridiplantae; phylum Streptophyta; class Magnoliopsida; order Poales; family Poaceae; genus Brachypodium; species Brachypodium distachyon. The sequence continues at coordinate 50,443,972 of NC_016133.3, forward strand.
GGAGACTAATTAATTCTTCACTTGTGATGTGATCAATGCAGCTACAACATTAACAAGCTGGCATCTCATGGTGACCTTCTGCACCCTTCATGTGGCGCAGCGCATGCGCTTCTTTGAGCCCAAGGCGATCGATGGACACACAGTGATACTATTCGGGTTACTGAATGGCACCTCGATTGGACTTCTCAACCTTAGCTTGGGATTCAACTCCATTGGATTCTACCAGGTTGGTGATCTTGTCGTTATGTTTCTTTCATCGATATATGAAATGCAGCAGATGCTCAAATTCATGTTCTGCAGATGACAAAGCTAGCAATCATACCTTTCACAGTGCTGTTGGAAACAATCTTCCTGAAGAAAAGATTCAGGTAATTAATGAAATTTGATTAGGCCATAACAATGATGAATATTACATAGAGCATATACTAACACGTACATGTAAATTTCAAATTCAACTACAACTGAAATTTATGTGTATCCAGTGTAGCATTTATTCATCAAACCAAATGCGAAGAAAAATATTAGAGCCGAACTAGATGAAATGTCCCTTGAAAATGAAAACTAGATGAACTGAAACTATGCTTAGTTTTGTTTTTTTTGGTCCTCTATGGCTCATTAAGTGTTTTTCTTTTCAGCAACCAGTCCGTTTCCTTTTATTTCTTGCTACGCTAACGCCAGTCGAACTACCAATGTGCAGTGAGAGCATCAAGTTTTCTCTGCTGGTCTTGCTGCTTGGAGTTGCCATTGCTTCTGTTACTGATCTCAAGCTAAATCTCCTTGGGTCTGTTCTTTCTGGGCTCGCCATCGCCACTACGTGCGTTGGCCAAATTGTATCCTACATTTGAAATAATATGCTCATCATCTAGGTTTGGTAAGCTGGCACCCTTACATGCATCATGGGCATTAATAGTAGACTTACAGAGAAGTGGAATAAATAATGAAATAAGAAAAATAAAAAGGATATGTGCTACTTGTTTTCTTTCCAAAAAGGGAAAGATCCCATCAATGATATGTGCTAATTGTACAATATGTCTCTTCATCATGTTGCAAAAACGATAAGTTTCTAGCATAAACCAATTATGCTATTTCATTAGAAAGTTCCAAACAGTATATATAGTTACCCGTTGTCTCTATTTTGTTACTTTAACAGCCAAATGCATTGTTCATAACTTCATATAATGTGAAACTCTGAACAAGAAAAGGGCTAATTTCCAAACATCATTTTGTACGACTTCCAATTTGCCATAATGTATCCTTGACCTGTTAATTCGAATGAAGCTCACAAATACGATACAGAAGAAGTTGAAAGTCACCTCAACACAGCTTCTGTACCAGTCTGCACCTTACCAAGCGGCAATTTTGTTTGCAACTGGCCCCTTCGTGGATCAACTCCTTACCAACCGTAGCGTCTTCGCCCATAAATACTCTGCTCCAGTTGTGGTATGCACTGTAAAACCATACATTTCGGGATTTTTTGTGTGTGTTCCAAAACGGTGCTGAGTCTGAATGTTGTTTCGTTAACTTTTGCAGGGGTTCATCGTTATGTCTTGTTTGATTGCGGTGTCAGTGAACTTCAGCACGTTCCTCGTGATCGGCACGACGTCGCCAGTGACTTACCAGGTACTAGGGCACCTGAAGACATGCCTGGTTCTGTCATTCGGCTACACCCTGCTGCACGACCCCTTCACCATGAGGAACATATTGGGCATCCTCGTCGCCATATTCGGGATGGCTCTCTACTCCTGCTTCTCGGTGATGGAGAGCAAGAGGAAGTCAGCAGGCGACGCCCTTCCGGTGTTATCACAGGTTTGATCTCATTAACCATCACATGACTAGTGTCCTTAGCGAAGGTTAACTACGGCTCGAGGGCTTGAGTTCGACGGCTCACCAACTCGGTGCATCTTGATGTTGTTGCAGATGCCAGAGAAGGAGACCGAGCCACTCTTGGAAACCAAGGACAGTGGCGACACCAAGAAGGCAAACGGCTGCTGAATATCTTGTCTTGTTTATTCTAGCGCGCCCAGCTCTAGCACCAGGCATGTACACCTACTCTTTTGTAGAGGCCAGGAAAGGAAATGTACTTCTGGTATCTGTTCAGCGGGTATATAAATTTGGCATGTCAGTTACATACGGTACTCTCTTTAGACAGACGTACGGCTCAACGTGGCCGAAACCGAAATTAATTACGAGTATATGGAAGCGGGGTTGTTTGGATCAAGGGGATTAGAGAAAGAATTTCTGAATCAGCTAATGTGGCCAAAGAGAAGTGCCAGCACAAACCTTCGCCGTCGTTAGTCGGCTTCGTTTGCATCTGCTGAATTTGTTGGTGATGGACCAGGTTAGTTCAAAAAGGAGCTTTTTTTTTTTGAGACGTGAACCTTAGCTAGACGCCTCTTTAGCGACTAACTGCTTGGGCGGTAAATTCTTTCGCCCACCCTCTCGCTCTTTCCCCCTTTGTCGCTTTGCCACCGCGGCCCTCCTTCTCCCACCGATTTGCATGCTTCCGCCGTCCACCTCTCCCATGTTGCCAACAGGGGAGGCCGCTAAGAGGCCACCATCATCGACGGGATTCGGCGGATCCAAACCCGACGCCATGATATCCGGCCACGTGGATCTCTCCTCTCGGTGATCGCGCCTTCCCGAACATCATGAGTTCCGCCGGGAAGATGCCTGCCGAGAGGCCACCGTTGGGGGAGTCAATGCCGGGGGAAGGCGAGTTTTATTTTATTATAACCTGCAAAACAAATAAAATTTGAAAAATAAAAGCTTCAAATTAAAAGTTGACAAAAAAATTGGCTGTAGAACTTCGTCCGCAACTCTCTCCATGCCCGAGCTCCGCCAATAAGCTCACCCCAACCGAACCTTGGACTTGTACTTTTTATTTTGAGAACATCCTTGGACGTTTTTTTTTTTAGCGAAGAACATCCTTGGACTTGTACTTTGATCGAGTTCCACCTTCACGCGGAGGCCCTTCTTTTTCCAGACGCGTGACGTGTAAGGTGGCTACTGGGCTCTTTTCGGGCCCGTTGAACCGCGTGCGGGCTGCCTTGGGTATATTCCTATGCGGCAATTTACCGGGGTGGACTCTAGCTCAGTGTGCGAAGTTAATGTGACCATCCTGGGCTAGTCTGGCCTAGGCCCAAATTTGTCTGTACTAACGTCTCTATTGTTCCAAGCGACCAAGGCTTTTTCAGTCACCCGGTGGACATAGAAAATAACTACTCACTCTGATCATAAATTTTTGTCTCAAATTTGTCTAAATAATAATGTATCTATTTTTAAAAAGCGTCTAGATACATGTAATATTTCGACAACAATTTAGGATCGGAGGGAGTACAACCAGTAACAGACATGAGTCACATGACTGCACGCCATGTTGATAACGCATAGTTTTTTTTGAGTAATTTGATGCTAACCCATAGTGGACTTGGGACTTCAATCAAACCTCATAGATAATGAAAATATGTACTCCGTGATATGGTAGTATCATCTCTAACTCCACTTTCAAAAAAAATTAAAAAATCACCGAACCTATTTGAAAACGTCCATCCTTGATTGAAAATAGGGGAAATTTGTGCAATCCACTCCACTAGTTATACTACTCTATGTATGAACTCTTAACAATACCAATAGGAGGGGAAATTTTGTGCAATCCACTCCGCTAGTTATACTACTCTATCTTAACAATACCTATAGGAGCACAAAATATAGGGCTTTCACACGTAATTCAAACACATGACGCTCCCAACAGCAGGATATAGCTTTCCATCCATGCCGTCCGGGACAGACAGAGACAGGCAGAGAGCAGCAGCAGTACCAGCACCATGTACTCGTGCACGGACAGCTAGCGTTAGATGCATCTATAACACTAGATATATAAATAAAGATCCCGATAAAAAAAAAAGCACATGCTGTCATCATGGCCCCTTGCTTAACTCGCAGCTTTGACTTGTGCCGAAGCACACGCCATGCAAGAACCAGCAGCATGTGCATCAATCCTCGCTTTATTATGCATCTTAACGACCCCTTCCTCGATCCCATCCCACGCGAGAAGACTAATAAATAAACAAGCGGCAGCAAGTCAACAAAGCAGCTTCCATAATACTATCGTGTTCGCGTCGCGTGGTCTCACCGTATGGATCGCCGGATGCTCGGATCCCGCAGCTGGCGCCGCGCGCGCGGAGGGGGCGGCACGGGCATGTGGGGCGCGACCGGCGAGCCGGCGCCTTGGCTGGGGCTGGGCTGGGAGTCCTCGGTCGTGCCGGTGCCGGCCGGTCACGTGGGGCAGGAAGGCATACACGTTTCTATGCTCTGCTGCTGCCCCGGGGAATCTTTGTTCCGAGGCAGACACGATCGATGATCCGCCTCAAAAACCCCTTTCCGTTTTCCGCCCTGACACGGCTAGCTACGCGCCCTATGAGTTGTTGTTGACGCCGATCGAGTGCATGCGTGCATATGCCCATGCACTCGCTCTCTCCTCTGTAGTCGCGCTGTCCATCGGCGATATATAAAAACGAGTAATAATATGAGAAATGGGTTCGTCTCTGTAGTTGTCATGTTGATTCCCTCGTTGGATCGCACTGTGTTTTCTTCTTCTTCTCTCCCCGGCCTTCTTGGTACATGTAAGTCAAACTTGGTGACCCAACCTGATCGGTGAGGGCCGAGGCCGGGCGGGGAGGATGCATGGTTGCTCCACGCCTAGACCGTTTTCTTTTTTGGGGGGGGCGGGTTTGATCCCAACGCAGCGGTCTTCGCTCCGTGGTTCATGCGAATAACGGTGACTTCCACTCTCTGACTCTTGCTCCCACCGTCGAGATCCTACAAAAAACTCTCCTCCCTTCCTTCCTTCCTTCCTTCCTTCCTGTACGTCTCCGCTCTCTTCGTTGTAAGTATTCAAGCTCGTCCACAGGCAATTCTTTCATGCATATATGGGTTGACTACGGGCCTATTTTTATCTGATCCCCCTTCTCTGATGGCAATAATAACCAACGGAGTACTGTACGTGTAACAGCATCGCCATGTGCATGCGCTTCCAACGAGCTGTTTCTGCTTGTTTCGGGCCGGGGCTAGGCACTGACGCAGCTAGTGCATACTGTATGTAGGCGCAAAACTACAACTGGGAGGGGTGCAGGGCCGGGCAGACAAGCAGGGACAGGCAAACGTAGCCCAGCATTGGAAACCGGGTTGAACCGTGTTCTGTATATGTCTGCGGCCCCTACCCTGCACTAGCAGAAAAACAAAATAAATCCAGAGAAAGAAAAAATCACCCGTCCAAATCCACGGATTTGCCGAAGTGCCGTATCTGACAGATGCTCCCTGCTTCCGGTTTAGGGACCTTTCGTATGCACTATTGCACCATTCATTCTCTTCGGTATAACAAGTAGCGTAAGCGTATATATAACAGCTTTTTAATGTGTGTGAATGGTTCCAAAGAAAGAAAGAAAGGAAAATAGACGGAGGCTTTGGACCTGGAGAGCGAAGCGCCAACTAACAGCAGAGGCAAAACTTCGCCTTCAGCCACAGACCCCACAGTGGTTTTGTTCCTTTTTTCTCTCTCTCTTTTTTGCCCACATGAGGCAGTTTGGACACGGGGGAGTGTCGATTGTGTGGCGCTGAAGTCACGTCCCTTTCACATGACGGACTGTTTCAGCGGTCCGATCATTATGTCTTGTTAAGCAGAAGCGTTTAAACAAGCGACCGGCGTGTATTAAACAAGTAGCGAGATACGCAGGCGTACAATATCTCGTATAAAAACATATAACACCATGCGTTTTCACACGAGGTTTCGTAGCGTAGGTGGCTCGGCCAGTTCATTTAACTATGCTTAACCCTCCAACAAGCTAGATTACCTGTTTCATATTACCTCCTTCCCATATTAAGTGACTTTTTATTACATGCATCTAAACGTTTTTTAGACACAAATACATCCATATTGGGACAATTTGAGTCACTTAATATGAGACGGAGTGAGTATTACATGTTGGTATCATCCAGGTTACCAACAAATTGCATTATACTGCGTACTCTGTCTGATCATCTCATCGGAAGAAAAGAGAGAAAGAATTCCGATCTGAAACAGTGAACACCACTACGGAGGACTCCACTAGCTATGGGGTCGATCGTGCTGTGGGTGCTACTGCTAGTAGATGTGCCCACCATTTCGATTATCGAGTCCGGGCCCACGCATGCGGGGACGAGCTAGGCGGGGTCCGGCGACAGCGGAGCGGAAGGCGACGCCGATGCCCGCCGGCACGCATCGCCGGCGACAAATCCCCCACCAGCGCGCGTGACGAGGCGCAGGCCGCGGCACGCCTCCCTTGACCTGGCCCCCGTCCCCGCGTCAGCGACGTCGACGCCCCGCTGCTGCCTGCACGGCTACAGTGCCTGGCCCGGTTGTCTGTTTGCTGTCCAAGGGATCCGGGCCCGTGGGCCCGTCGCGCGGCTGGCGGAGGATCCAACGGCTCATACGCGGTTGATTTGCATGAGATCAACTTGAGATGGTAGTACCACTGTGCTGATCTCAAATATTCTCGGTTTGGTTGGTAGCACGGCTTCTGTGTGTCGAGTAGTCCAGTCCACATGGAGGCGTTTCAGATGACAGATGGATATATGCCATGTTTACTCGAGGAACAGTGTTTGACTGTTGATGCATCCCTCATGTGTGTGATGGTCACGAGGGAATAATGCTGCTTATATTATATGGGTTTTTAATTAGTTTGTGTACATCTGTTTTGGATCTCAACATTAAAGAAATTTAAGTCCTTATAATGTGCATCTAGTGCTAAGGGCATGACCGAAAAAGAAGTTTGGAGATGTGAATCTTTTGTTATGACTGTCAGCGATGGTCCATCATTTCAGATTATGTCCCTTCTTGATCCGAGACAAATCAATAAAACGGGAACACATCTGATTGTATGATACTGAGTACTTCCTCCAATCCATATTAGTTATCGTTGATTTAGTACAAAATTATACTAAAAATCCACGTCACTCATTTTGGGACAGAGAGAATACTAAATTAGCGACAATTAATATGGGTAGAAGAAAATAATAAATAATATTATACCTTGTATCATTTTTCTAAGAGATGTACTGTATTGTATTTTTTTTTAAGTGTGCAGAAATGCAAATGTGATGTGCTAGTGAAGAGAGAAGGTTTTTGTGATAAAAAAGGTATCGGCCCAGTTCGTGTAAACTACATGCAACCTTAAGTATCTTCGAACTCTAGGTTGGCTTATGAGTATATGTTAGTCATGTCTTTTTAGTATGCCCTAACACATTACGTAGATTTAGCAGTTCGCTTTTTTGAGTTATAGATCCATTTAACAAAATAATTCTACGACGTGGATCAATATGTGCTTTGCCGTATTGGGACCATATGGGTCTCGAAACACTTTGATGTTTCATTGATGCCCAATCTTCTCATTAAAACTTGTCAATTAATTATGATATCTAATGGCCTAAATAATTCAAATGATGTGGATTAACATGGAGTTCCCTCTATTATTGTGATTTTAGTATATAATAGAATATGTATTGTTAAATACGTTACAATATGTTGGTTTAAGCGTAACACCCGAAAGTATAGGGCGTCAATGCTTGATGGGTTGACTGCAAGTGAGTCATGAGTCATGAGTCAGTGAGATTCGTACGCCGGTCATGTTAGAGATGGTCGTCGCACACTCGACAAGTTGGCGCAATGACACCGTTGAAATAGTTTCGATCCCTCTAGTTGAGCGACAGGAGAGTCACCGAGGGTTTCCTATCGGCTATTTATAGATATCATCACTCGACTTCGGGTCAATCTAATTTTCCCAAGTTTCGATGCTAGAGTCAGAAAGAGCTCTTGGCTTAGCCTTGAATTTCTAAGGTGTCAATACTAGAACTCAAAGGATTAGACTCTCCCATTAAGTTTATCCAAGGTAGATGAAGATGAGTTACAACCCCATACAGAGGGTATTCACAATCATATAGTCTCTCCCACTCATTTGTATGCTTGGGTTTCCCCCTTTAATTAGGTCTTTATCTTGACTTGTTTAAGTCATCGACCTGCTTAGGTGGCTTGGCCAGTATTCGTTGGCACATTGCTTGAAGGAAAATTTCCGCTGGTTTGGTCTCTACTACTTCTGTTCCTTATTTGTACATGCATCCTTTTTCAGTCCAAATAAGTTAAGGGTGACAAATTGCTGTTTGTTCTTCCCCTTACATTCATAATACAATTAGTTTTACTATTCATTCAATGCTCCTCCAATCTCTCCTCTACACCCTACCTCACCCAATAGAATGCCAAAATTAAAATGATTTGCCTATGAAAGATAAACATGCACAGATTAATTAGGTTTTGGGACTCAAATATTGGGATCAAATTTATAGATAATTTGAGAAAACTTGGCTATAACTACATATGCAGCGTGTACTAAGTAGGAACGATAGGTTGACTCAGAGTTCAAAAGTCAGAAATCACAATGTGACAAACATTTTGAAACGGACTAAGTATAAAATAGATAATGTTGTGATGCTAGTATGTGAAAGCAAATCATTTGGCCTTTGTGAGTGCTCTAACTTGGTGGCATCATCGTCTCCTACACTTCCACAACATTTCTTTTTTGTCCATGTGTTGCAAAATTAATATAGAGATGGTGCCGTATATTCTAATTGATGCCAATTTCTTTTCTTTTTTTGCCCATGTGTTGCAAAATTATTAGATTTCGCACACTCGTCAACCAGTTAGCACAAAAAACTTTAATAAAGCGAAGTTTACTGTACAAATATATACTCTAGTGAAAATACGATAAATTAGGATCGATAACTACTAATAGTACATGGAAGACGTTACCATGTCACCAAATGTAACAATGAGGTTTTGTTGCGACCACGAAAGGCTTCTGGGTGCGATCCGTCGGTTGCGCAGACCAAAGCCAGCCGCAGCGACCATTTCCTCGACATGATGAACTCAGCGGCTCAGCTTCACAGTCCACTCTTTATGAGAGGTTCACAGTCCACACTTGTCCACGCGTACCACAGAGATCCCGCACCCCTGTTCCTACGGCGAACCGCCACGCACCACGGACTATTGTGTCTCCCTAATCCAGTCCCAGTCCCCACCCACCAGTCTCCCGGCCCTGCACTTATAAGTCCCCAAAAGCGCCCCCAGCAGCAAGTCCATGCCGTTGCTCGCCTCCGCTTCCTCCTCCGATTCCCATCACAGCCAGTTAACCAGCAGTACACACCACCACCACTCCAGGGGAAACCAACCACCACCTTGCTCTGGGATGATCACGTTCGGGGACCTGACGGATCCGGCGCCCGGGGGCGCCGAGCGGTGCGTCGACCGGCAGCTGTGGCTGGCGTGCGCGGGCGGCATGTGCACCGTCCCGCCGGTGGGCTCCAGCGTGTACTACTTCCCGCAGGGCCACGCCGAGCACGCGCTCGGCCTCGCCGCCGCCGGGCCCGGCGTCGGCGGCCTCTCGCGCGTCCCGGCGCTCCTGCCCTGCCGCGTCGCCGCCGTGCGCTACATGGCCGACCCGGACACGGACGAGGTCTTCGCCGGGATCCGCCTCGTCCCGCTCCGCCAAGACGTCCAGGACGATGGCGCGGCGGCTGCGGGCGAGGACGAGGAGCACGAGAAGCCGGCGTCCTTCGCCAAGACGCTGACGCAGTCGGACGCCAACAACGGTGGCGGGTTCTCGGTGCCGCGGTACTGCGCCGAGACCATCTTCCCGCGGCTGGACTACTCCGCCGACCCGCCCGTGCAGACCGTCGTGGCCAAGGACGTGCACGGGGCGTCCTGGAAGTTCCGCCACATCTACCGGGGCACCCCGCGGCGGCACCTCCTCACCACGGGCTGGAGCGCCTTCGTCAACCACAAGAAGCTCGTGGCCGGCGACTCCATCGTCTTCCTCCGCGGCGACGCCGGGGACCTCCACGTCGGCATCCGGCGCGCCAAGCGCGGCTTCTGCGGTGCCGAGGAGGGCTCCTTGCCCGGTTGGGAGAACCAGCAGCTGTACACGATGGGCCCGATGCGAGGAGGAGGCAATGTGAGCCCGTCGTGCAAGGGCGGCCGCCGTGGCAAGGTGCGCGCCGAGGACGTGGCCGAGGCGGCGAGGCTGGCCGGCAGCGGGCAGCCGTTCGAGGTCGTTTACTACCCGCGCGCCAGCACGCCCGAGTTCTGCGTGCGCGCCGCGGCGGTCCGCGCCGCGATGCGCGTCCAGTGGTGCCCCGGGATGCGGTTCAAGATGGCGTTCGAGACCGAGGACTCGTCCCGTATCAGCTGGTTCATGGGCACCGTCGCCGGCGTCCAGGTTGCCGACCCCATCCGTTGGCCGCAGTCGCCCTGGAGGCTACTTCAGGTACTAGCATCACGAACAAATCATCAAACAGTTGCTGCTTGTACTTGGTTTTACTCACTTCGCTTGTTGAATTGGCTGGCACGCAGGTGACCTGGGACGAGCCGGACCTGCTCCAGAACGTGAAACGGGTGAGCCCGTGGCTGGTGGAGCTCGTGTCGAGCATGCCGGCCATCCACCTCGCCAGCTCCTTCTCGCCGCCGCGCAAGAAGCCCCGGATCCCGGCGTACCCGGAGTTCCCCTTCGAGGGGCAGCTCCTGAACCCATCGTTTCCCCTGAACCTAGTGGCACACGGACACCACCATTACCACCACACCCAGAGCTACCATCCGTCCTTCTTCCCTTTCCCGGACGGTAGTGCTCCTCCTGCAGGCATACAGGGAGCCAGGCATGCGCAATTCGGTCCGTCTCTACCGGATCTCCACCTTACCCACCTGCAGTCGAGCCTACTGAACCCGGGGCTCCGCCGCCACGATCATCTCACTCCTGCCTTGGTCCAACCAAGAATCAGCACTGACCTCACCATCGGCAGCTCGCCGGCGCGCAAAAATGGCGTCTCAAGCACTCTGCCCGACGACGGCGCCAAGAAGCCTAAGCCGTCGTCGGGCCTAGTGCTGTTCGGGCAGACAATACTGACGGAGCAGCAGATGAGCCGTAGCGATTCGGCCGGCGCGACATCCCCGGCAGCCAGCGGGAATAGCTCCCTCAACTGTGACACCGAGAAAGCGGGGAATGTCTCGGAGGGCTCGGGCTCTGGCGTCATCCAGAACGCGTCGCCGGAGAGACTCCGGTGGTTCGGAGACGGTAACAGTGTTTCCGAGCTCGGGTTGGAGCCCGGGCAATGCAAGGTGTTCATCGAGTCGGAAACAGTCGGCCGGAACCTCGATCTCTCGGCGATGAGCTCGTTCGAGGAGCTCTATGGTCGCTTGTCCGAGCTGTTCTGCATTGAGAGTGCGGAGCTGAGGAGCCGTGTGCTCTACCGCGGCGCCACCGGCCAGGTGAAGCACGCCGGCGACGAGTCCTTCAGGTGAGAGGGCATCCTTGATTCCTTATGTGTCTTACACTTGTGCCACTAGTAGTAAATAAATAATTTCTAAATGATCTTACTTGAACTGACGAAGCCATGCTTTAATTTTCCCCTTGTCATTTCAGCAATTTCATCAAGTCGGCACGGAGGCTGACAATACTGGCAGATGCCGGCAGCGACAACATAGGGAGCTAGGCTAGAGAGCAGCAAGCGGGGCGGGAGCATCGTCCCGTCGTCGTAGTCTGTCCAGGCAGGCAGCTGAGCTCAATGAGCAATCGTTTTCAATGAATTTCAGTTCTATGCCACCATATCTTTCATCAAGAAAGCCTGTGTCCAATCAGGCAGTCCACTTCTCCTTCCCGTGTATGTATCCCATCCTATAATGCGTGTAACGAGACATTGGGAGGGAAGGATAATGGTGGTAGTACCATCATGTTCTTTTGTGTAGCAGCATCCTTTCATTCATCAGATATGCATGCAATCGTTGATCCCCGTGCGTACGATGCGAAATCATGTGACCGTCCTCCAGACAACAGAGACTTGAATGCCCCCGCTGCTGCGTCTCCCGGGCCATCTGAGCGGCGTACTGCCCCGTGGACAAGGGACAAGCGCAGCGGCAGCACGTCCCAGATGCAGGCGTTGAGACGCAGTAATGTCTGTGTGTGCGCTGCAGCTGGGGATATCATTGCAAACTGCGCTAGCTGCGGCTCGCCTCCAGGCGTTTCTCTCGCGGTCTTGCCTGCCCCCCGCCAGCGCCTCTGCCTGCCTCCTTGCTTTGCCCGATGAGCTCATCGATCCATAAGATCGCAGCAGCAGCAGGATAGGAGTATCGCGTTGCGTATCTCGCTGCCTTTCCGGCATAAATGCTCCAGGCTCCTGTCCTTTTGCTCAGGGTGAGGAATTATTGCGGGTGTCCGGCTACAGGCTTTAATTTGCTTGAGGCCGACACGTCAGCTAACAAGCCACAGTGCCCGGACTAGCGACTGTGCGTGACGATCTCACACTCACGTCGCCGTTGGTCCACAGGTATAACACGAGCTGCCCCGCCGGTGCGTGTCCCCACATGACCTCAAGGTTTGTGTTTTGTTGGCTTTCCGCTGATATTTTGCCACCCTTCGGACGCTTGCTCGGCTACCTGTTCCCCTCAAGGCCTCCTGGAAGGAAAATCAAGATTCCAGAAATGCTCACCCGGATGTTTATATGACCAAAGCACAGCCACATCGCGCCACACGCTCGGGCTTATGAATGTTTAATCCGGGTCGTTTTCACCGGGTAGCTAGGAAGGCGAGATAAATTGCAACAACTCTAGCTAGCTTAATTTTGTTCGGTTGCGGTTTGCTTGTCGAGCGAGAGAGTACGTGCATGATGATATCTCCTGAGCTTAATTTATCCGTGTAGGGAGCCCGTGTGCAACCGTGCGATTTCTTGTTTAGCCGCGCGCCAAAGCTACCACAGGGTACAGTACATCCAACGGGGTCTTCTTCCTTCCCTGTCGGCTGTCGCCCTGACTTGAAAGGACGTTACACACACACAATTTTTTTTGAAAGGGTTATGTGTGACAACACGCATTTGCCGGACAAGTTGCTGTCTTTGCCGTCACGTACGTACGCGCGGCTCTAACAGGACTCGAGCCTTCAACTTGTGTTAGATCAGATGGAGCTATGTACATAAACCAAAAATGAGGCGTGTAATTTTAATGCGTGAGATGCTGCACTCTTCTTCACTATTTCTTTGCCAACCAAGAGATGTCCTTTTTTTGGCTTTGAAAAGGGATTTAATGTCGCGCAGGCAGAAAACAGTGTTAGCCAAAGGACAGGTTCGGTTTTGCTAGTTTAAGACTCGCGCAGTCTGGCTGATATGCAAGTCGCCTTGCTTGGTGGCGCAAGTGCTGGGCATTTCTAATTGCCGTCTTAAATGGTCTCTGCACGTTGGGATTGGCTAAACTTGCCTGTCAAAGCGTACGGGGGGATTATTTAAACTGGTTTTCTTTGAGATAGGGTGTGTGCGCGCGCCAGTACGTAGAAGTGGATCTGAATCATCTGATGCGTGAGCTACGATCGAAAGCTTCATTTTGGAACAAAGTCTTGCTAAGTCAAGCTAGGTTAAGTTATGTTTATAGTCTACAAGTGGCTATTATGAGATGATGATTCCACTGCGCTACGGGAAAATATGTGTCCATGTGTAGGCTTTCTATAATTGGTAGTAGTGACTTATTTTACTGCAAGTGCTGGCAACCTTGAATATGGGCTTGAACTGATCCGTGTCACTTTTGCAAGCTCCTTTTCGTTTAGTTTCAGATATTTATGATGATGGTTGTTTGTCGGTGCCAATGCCGTAGCCATTAACTTTGCACCTTTCTTGCCTTTCCGAAAAAGTAATGGAGGCGAGTATCCGATGAATCACATCCGAAATTAATCGTGCGAAGTCCTCTTCGCTTTCAAAAGGAAAATCATACCCGACAGGTACCGAACTGCACTTGATCCCCAAGTAACCAGGTTCATTTCTTTACATACGTGGGCTAGCTCTCGCAAGACCAGTAACTTCAGCACATGTCTACATCCGTGAGAAATTACAGGCATGCTTTCAAACATGCAGTACGGCATTTTGTGGCTTTTCTAGCATCAGCTCAAAGCTCTTTTTCATGTTTGGTCCCGTCGCACGCGATGGCAATTGGGCACCGGCAGTCGGAACCCGTTCGGATCTTGCTGCCGTGAGGGTCCGCGGGTGCATGAACTGCTGCAGTTACACCGCAAATATGTAAGGAAACCCGTACCCAGCTGGCTAAACTTTAACATGAAAATGAATTTGCCAAGGAAGAGGGCTGTGATGCATGTGTGTGAGCCTATTGCTGATGCGGGTGTTGTGCCAGTGACATGATTTGAGGGCAAATGTTCCGCTGCATCGTGCATCTGTGCAATCGCCAAGTGCAAGGCCAGTGGCATGCCAGGTTCGCCGCCATGTATTGTCGCCTTCTGGAAGTATAGTCGTGTGGGAATCAAATGTGCGGACAACAATTTACTTTTTTCAGAACTGATTTAGATGTACTTTAGAGACTTGCTTAATCTTTCTAATATTACTACTTTTTGACAGCGATCGTTTTAATATCACTTTGTTTAAAGTGGCGACTAAGATATCAAGAAAATAGTAAATCTATGCCTCTCGCTGATCAAGTAATTGATGGAGTAGCATGCAAACAAACAATGTGGCTCATAGGCGCGGGCGCCAATTTTGAGCTATGCAGGATCACATGCCGCCCAATAACAAATGCAGACGCTGGGTTTCCTTGCTTTCAGTGCCCCAGCGCAAACAAACAGCTATAAACAGGCACCAATCCAAACCGCAAAATAAGCAGGCTCCAGCGATCCCAATGCCGGCCTGTCACCTGTGCCCGGGTTGTTTTAGGTCACGTACGTTAGCCGTGGTCTGGATTCCGATTTTTTTACTCTCCACTACGTACCTCCTACATATATCTAGTTTTTGTCATGTTTAGTTGACCGGATAGCGAAGCTCCGGCCAGTGAAAGCCGCCGCGGCACTCTCTCCGGTGCCGGCTTCGAGGGCTTTGTGTTCCCGGAGAGGGAAGGCAATTTTTTTGGGGTCAAAGTTGCCTCGGTTGGATAGCGACATATGTATGCGAGTTTGATCGGAAAACTATTACTGTGCACGAACGGCCTTGGGAATTGGCACTCTGCTGTCATGGGAAGTCGTAGTAGACTTGAGTAGTTGTTGATCAAGGGGAATCCCAGAATTGCTGGCTATGTGTTTGGTGGAGCTGACTCGTGGGCCACACGAAATGTAAGTACACATGAGCGATGGTTACAAGGGTATTTAGTCTGATCGGTGATAGACACTGTATCAGATCTACTTCCCTCTGTAAAAAAAAATGATGCTTCAACTTTGACTAAATTTAAATGCATTTATACACTAAGTCATGTCTAGATACGTTCAAATTTTGACAAACTTGAGACATCTTTTGTTGGACGGAGAGAGTACAAGTTTTTTCCTTTTCTTTTGCGAAAATATCAGATGTACCAGTTGACAGTACACTGGTGCAGTATTTAATAATGGTGTAATAATCACTAATCAGAAGTAAAATTGATCTTCTACTCCGTACTAATTGATCAAGCATGGATTGTTTACCTGCATCGATAGATAAGCAGGAACCTCACCAGGACGACATTTGTTACACTCTGATAGTGTGTATTTGCACGTCAGAACCTAGTAATCAGTTTTGGGCCTGCCAATTGTTCGTGTGGGCTTGTGCGAGGATCCAAAATCTTCATCTTTAGCACATTCCACGCACAAGATACAAGACGAACTAAACTAAAAATGATCCTAGATGGGCCGTAAGATGGTCTACAAAGACAAAACGTAGCCTGTAAAAGTTAGCCCGGTGACAAGTTTTTGCAAGTACAATGGGAACAATCTTTTTTGCAAGTACAATGGGAACACGGGCATTCTCCTCGTCACACCTCCGCCCGCTGAATTCTTCCCCGACCCCGCCACTTATGATCTCCTCCCGGTCGCATCGCATCCTCTGCCTCTCCACACACCGCTCGCCACGAAATGTGCAGCAAAGCTATACCTGCATTTCGTTAATTTACATCAATGAACTCACAAACCCAAACGTGAAAATTGGGTCAACCCATTCACTCCGACTAAGCCAACCAAACATAAAATTGATTCGCCCCACACTGACAATCAAACACGAAATTGGTTTGCCCCGCCCCTGAAATTAGGTTTGGCCAACCCACCGCCCTCCACCAACCAAAAACACACCCTTAGAAAACGAAAAGAATTTAAGGGCCGTGGCAAATCACGGGCACTGTACTAGTATTACTTTAAAGTAAGAGTTACATAAGCGAGGATGGTTAGTCTGGAGCGGAGCCAGGATTTGGATATAGGAGGCAATTTTTTTTTATCGTGCAACAAACATAACACAACAATCTATTAAATCTCAGTAAATCATCAAGACAAAAAATATAACAAGAAACTTACGTATCTAGAAACCAATATGTACTTTAATCAATCTAACAATTGGAGTACTCGGTAGTACTAGTTTGTACGAATATCATAATAGTACATGAAAAAACTTGAGATTTAGGTCTAGTTAGACGTGAGTTGTGAGATAAGACATCTGAGAATCTGAGCTGAAACGGCTGGCACGTCGTCGCACGGTTCGACAAGAACTGGCACCCAAGGCAGGAATGTCCTGGCATCAGCGGCAGCCAGCTATCAATGACTCGCATGTGAAATCGAATCGTCGAAGGCTGAGAAATCTTTCACGCGAGGTATCATCTAATTCATCCGCTTTACCGCGAGGGAGCACTTGTGGGTTGGCTGACTGGCTTGGGTTTGAATACTTCGGTAGTTAGGCATTCTAAAGTTCTAATGGCCAGCAAGTAATGAAGGTTCGTTGTGACGCATTGCCTTATGGCTTAATGGAATTGATAGAATACTCATATTAATAAGGTATACCTTGTTTTTCGGGAGCCCATCCGAAAGAAACCTCAAAGTTAAGCGTGCTTGGCTGAGAGCAATTTGAGAATGGGTGACTGACCGAAAAGTTTCTTCCGGGAGTGCATGGGTGAGGACAAAAAACGCTGGAAAGACATGTGTTGGTCTGTGGGGCCAGCCTTGAAGCCTAGAGAGCTGTCAGAAGTGATGCTGGGACGTTACATTCATTTGCTAAAAAAAATAATAATAGTGAAGGTTCAAGGCTAGTAGCACTGTGTACTGCCTATTAGGCCTCCTAATAGAATTATTGAAAGTTGGCATAGAATTCCGCGTAGGCCTTACGTACCCGGACGGAGGGGGTATTTTTTTTAAATGATCAAACCATTAGTGAATCCAAACATGTCGGTGTCATCATCTAGATAAATCCTCGTGCCTTGCATATGTTTTTTACGGTGCCAACGAGAATAATCTGCAAATTTAGCAATAAAGTTAAATTGACATTGCATGGGTAGTAACGAAGCACAAATCCACACATTAGTTTAGGTTGTACCATGTTAACTTTCAAACCGTTACATAGTGCTTCACCGTGACTTCCGTCATGCCCGGCGTAGCCGACATGCACAATATTTTTGTTGTACTCCGCAACAAAGTTATTTTGGGGGTGGGATCTAATTACTGGAGGTAGAACACATTCATAATTAAACAATGATAAAAAAGACACCTCAGTCAAAAAATTCATATAAAGTAATGCATTTGTGTTATGTTCCAAGTTGAATAATATGTACAACAATTTGCGTCTGAAACCCAGCATATAGCTCTACAAAAAAAATTGGGAATTAATGTGTGAATGAAATATTGTCGATGTCATGAAACTTTGTGACAAGAAAATGATGTGTAACTGGTTCAAACAACTCACGTCCTGTAAAATTATCCATGTATTTCCACATAAGTAAACCGCACTGTGAGTTGTAGTATTACAAATATTGATTAGTACTTTTATTGCCTATGAATCATGACAAGATGGTCATAATTTAATGGTGTTGAGTGTATATCTCTTTGCCTTCTTTGCAGTAGCATTTCTTTGAATTATCATAATGTAATGTGCATGTCTGGTCATCTATTGCACTTTGAGTCTTATGTTGTCTCTTGTGCAATTTTTATATAGTTCATCAAGCGTTTTACTTGTGAAGGTTTGCAGGGCTAGCATCATAGACAAAAATATTGGAAATTTAATGAAGTAGTAAATACTCACCGTGGTGTGGAGGTCACTGCGACTTATTTGGTGTAAATAATCGCACACCAGGACGATTATTTAGTACTTCACTAAATTCCAATATTTTACTTGGTCGCTAACCCCACCCCGCAAACCTTAACAGCTAAAAAGCCTAATGAAATATATAAAATTTTCCCAAGAGACAATATCAGACTTAAAGTGCTATAGATGTCCAAACATCACATTAGAGAATGAGAAGTCAAAGAAATGCTACCACACACAAAGTGCAAAAGATAGGTAACGCATAACACCATTAAATTATGACAATCTTATCAGGATTCATAGAGGATAAAGGTATTGATCAATTTCTAATCCCTCGACTCATCGTGTGGTTTATTTATGCTAAAATGCATGGAGAATTTTACGACACATAGTTTTCCGAACTAGTTACACATGTATTTTCTTCTATCACAAAATTTGATGGCATCGACAATATTTTATTCACATTAATTCCCAGAATTTCTTTGTAGAGCGATATGCTGGGTTTCAGACGCAAATTACCATACGTATTATTCAACTATAGTAATTAGATCCCACCCGAAAAAGTAATCGTCTCGTGGAATACAAAAAAATATCATGCATGTCGGGCACGTCGAGCATGATGGAAGTCATGGTGAAGCAACGTTTTATGACGGTTTGAAGGTTGACATGGTATAACCTAAACTAATGTGTGAATTTGTGCTTCATTTCTAACAATGCCTTGTCAATTTAACTTTGTTGCTAAATTTGTAGATTATTCTCATTGGCAGCATAAAAAACATATGCAAGGCATATGATATGTGCATATTTCCTGCTAGATGATGGCACCGACATGCTCAGCTTCGCCAAATAGTTTGGTCGTTTAAACAAAATATGTATTTGGAAAGTAGGCAATATATTAAGCATGAATTTATCGTATAGGCTAAATGATGATGCAGATGAAAAACAAGTTGCTTCAATCAAGTAAGCAACTATTGCGTGTATTTTTTTTTATGATTGTTGCAAAGTTCTAACAAGGGATGATGAGTACTTCTCCGTACGTGAAACCTTAAAACCTATAAAGAATAGCCTTCAATTGCAATTGTAATCAGGTTACATTTGTAACGTAATGTTGCTAAGGCATTTTAGACGCCAATAGTTATAGTATACTAAATATTATGGATATTAGCTTCGAGAAATGCA
This sequence comes from Brachypodium distachyon, assembly GCF_000005505.3. Taxonomy (NCBI): domain Eukaryota; kingdom Viridiplantae; phylum Streptophyta; class Magnoliopsida; order Poales; family Poaceae; genus Brachypodium; species Brachypodium distachyon. Next base: position 50,463,235 of record NC_016133.3, read on the forward strand.
TATACCATATATAAATTAACCAGTTTCCCCGTCTCTGCAATCGATATGCCGACGCCCTAAACTCTGCAGAGATCAGAAATTCAGAAACAGCATGGACCAGGAAAGCAAAGTCTTCAATCAAAGAAAGGAAAATAAGTCGCGATTTTTCTTCCAAAACACCACTCAGCACATCAACATAGCAACAGAAGTTCGCCCCCAAACTTTCAGTAGCGTGCCATCCAACGTACGTACAGCAACAGGATCCAATCGCATAATAACAGGGGTTCCGGGTGCACCGAATGACAGTACCCTAGAGAGACGCAGAGTTATTCAGACCAGGGCTCTGGATCTAGGAAATTACTGGCTAGTTGTAGTAGAGCTCGAGGCCCATGCCGTCGTGGATCTCGTAGTCGGCGAGCGTGATGTGGTCCTTGTAGGTGGTGTACCACTTCTGGATGCGGATCTTGTCGGCGCGCGTCCCCGTCTGCGCCGCCACCAGCTTCTTCAGGTCGCCGATCGTGTCGTCCTCGTTGCACTTGACGCGCACCTTCTTCCCCAGGCGGTCGTTCAGCACCAGCTCGATCATCTCCGCAGCAGCAGCAGCAGCAGCAGGCGTGTTAGCCGGAACTCACGACGAGGCCGGGCGAGCGATCGGCGCAGAGAGGAGATTGTGCGCTTCGCGTGCCGTGCGAGGACAGCTCGGGACGGGAGAAGTTTATTTATCTTACCAGGCTGGGTACTAGGTCGGTTGGAATTAGGAGTCGGTATCGTCTCTCTGAAACCGTGTTTGACACGTTCAACATTGCCGGCTTTTCCTTTCTTACGGAGGGATTACAGCACGAACAAACAAAACGCATTTCTTAAAAAAAAAGATAATTTCTTAAAAAAAAAAACAAAACGCAATATAATTAGTGCTTCGGGCCTGTTTTGGATGACGGTTTCGTGGCCCAGTACCGGGGTAAAACTCGGAGCCGGAAAACATTCCAGCAAGGCCCAAACTCCCGCTTGTTTCCTTGTTTTCATTTTTTTCCCCACCCAATTCCATCCCGGTGCACGTTATAACAATTTTTTTTCCTAACTTACATTTATAATTTAATGATCCCGTTACGTCATGATGTTACACATGTTTCATACTTACAAAACTTTTCATGGTGCGTCGAGTTTTCTATGTTACAAATGTGAAAAATACAACATATACGATACTACAATGATGAACGGACGAGATATAGTTTTTTAAGAGATCAACGGCCGGGGAAGCCTAGCGCGGTAGCGGCGCCTTCTATCAAGGAGGACAAAAGAGAGACACGAGTAAGTAGCTATGGCGTGAAATCCTCTTCTCCTCCCTCCTACAAACTACCAGCAGCTCAGGCTCAGCAATGGCGGCAGCAAACATCCTGCTTCCCCTTGACCCACGAGCGGCGGCGCCTCCCCCGGCAACTAGCGCCTCCAAACCCGAAGAGCTAATGGACGCGCTCGTCCACACCTCTACCCCTTCCCTCCGCGCGCTATTTCTCCGGGCGGTGGACCCCTCACGCCCTGCCTCCTGGTCCGCCGCCGTCGGCGACCTCCTTTCTTCTGGAGATCCCGTCGCGGCGCTGGCTGCCTTCGCCGCCGCTCTCCGCGTCAACCCCGCCGCGCTCCGGCCGGCCCTTCCACCGGCCTTCCGCGCAGCTGCCGCCGCCACCTCCCTCGCCGCAGGCCGCCAGCTCCACCTCCTTGCCATCCGCTCCGGTCTTTTCCCCTCTGATCCGTTCTCCGCTTCCGCTCTCCTCCACATGTACAACCACTGCTCCCGCCCCATCGACGCCCGTAAGGCGTTCGACGAAATCCCCAGCCCCAACCCCGTCATTATCACCGCCATGGCCTCCGGCTACGTGCGCAACAACCTAGTCTACCCCTCGCTCGCTCTCTTCCGCAAGTTGATCGCCTCTGGTTCTGCCACGGCTGTCGATGAGGCGGCTGCACTCGTGGCATTTTCTGCATCAGCCCGTATCCCTGACTGCGGAATTACCAGTAGCCTTCATGCTCTTGTTGTGAAGACTGGGTTGGACGGGGATGCTGGAGTGGTCAACACAATGCTAGACGCTTATGCGAAGGGCGGCAGACGTGACCTGGGAGCTGCCAGGAAGGTGTTTGATACCATGGAGAAGGATGTGGTATCCTGGAATTCGATGATTGCACTGTATGCTCAGAATGGGATGTCAGCAGATGCGCTCGGGCTTTATCGCAAGATGCTGAATGTCAGCGGAAGCATTAAGTGCAATGCTGTGACACTCTCCGCTATTCTACTGGCTTGTGCACATGCTGGGACGATACAGACTGGAAAATGCATTCATAATCAGGTGAATTACTGGCTGTTAAACATATTACCAGATGTTGCTTGACCACTTGCATGTTATTTGTATCAAACATGCAATCAAAATAGTGGGCTAGATGATCAGATCACCTTGTTGATGAAGGCATGCTGACTATACCTATTACAAATATAATTGTTTGATATTAGTTGTGGAGGGAATGGGCCGCAGTTTAGAATTGTGGGAAAAACCTCTCTCACAAGCCAGCTTTTGGACTGTAGGATTTATAGCACCCAACAATAAATATAAGCAAGAGACATCAAAACTTTGTGAAACAATACTAGTTTCCTGTTAGTTATATCTCTCTCAGGCTTCATCATCTCCAGTGCCAGCATATGCAATTTCTTCCTCTGGCCCTGATGTGGGCACTTTCAGAGGCAGTTCGGCGGGGCATCTCGCCTCTTCCATGGTTGCTGATGCCCCTCATCTTCATCTCCGGCGGCAGGCGGCACATTGGAGAAGGCAGCACGTTCCGACGGCGGCACTCAAAATCATCATCATCAAGATGTTTTCTTGTCTCCTGATGCGTAACCCTCTTATGTGTCCTATCCCTGCTTGCTTTGGGGAAATGTAGTCTCAGGGGCGTCTTCATACTTTCATGTATAACAGTGCCTTATGCCTTGTAATATTCTACAGGGAGGGCTTTATGCCTTGTAATGTTCAGTGTAAAGTGGGTTTAAAAAAAGACTTAAAGAAGTTCGACTTAGGAAAAAACTTATATGATTTATATTTTGGGGAGGAGGGAGTAGTTATTTCTGCATATTGGCAACAAGCCTGAAAAGGTAAACACAAAATGTATAATATTTTAAACACAAAAGTATTGACGTACGCAATCACTTAGAGGTCCACAAAATTATTGCTTTGCATTTGGAGATCTTCCGTATATATTGATGTTTTTTCGTTAAACATTCAAATATTCATGCGAGTAATTTGGAATACCTCAAATAGATTAGCACTTCCTAACTGTCAAATTTTTCAAATTCCTACATTCAATGATAATTTGCTTATCACTATGTGTCATACAAATCTTAAACTCAGGACATTTAAGCGCATTCTCTTCACGCGGTCTACAAATCATCGATTCATTTGAGTTATGGGTTAAAATGCTAGTCATTTTCATCAATTTGGAATTTAACTGGTGGAATTATTCAAAGCTTAAGTAACTCACAGGCAGCATAGGAGATTGGTCATGTCTCATCTGTTTTACGTTCCCAGTGCCTTTTACTCATATTATCATATCGTAGTGCTATAAATGTTTGTCTGTTCTGTGCGTGTGATTGAAGTTTTCTCTTATGATATATTGAAAGGTGGTAAGAATGGGTTTGGAGGAAAATGTCTACGTTGGGACTTCAGTAGTTGATATGTACAGCAAGTGTGGACGAGTTGAAATGGCAAGAAAGGCCTTCCAAAAAATTAAGGAGAAGAATATCCTTTCATGGTCTGCCATGATTACTGGATATGGCATGCATGGTCACGGACAAGAAGCCCTTGACATTTTCAATGAGATGTGCAGATCAGGGCAAAATCCTAACTATATAACTTTTATCTCAGTTTTAGCTGCTTGCAGTCATGCTGGTCTCTTAGATAAGGGTCGTTATTGGTACAACGCCATGAAGAAAAGGTTTGGAATTGAACCCGGTGTGGAGCACTATGGATGCATGGTAGATCTTCTTGGCCGTGCTGGTTGTCTTGATGAGGCTTATGGCCTCATTAAAGAAATGAAGGTGAAACCCGATGCTGCTATCTGGGGAGCTCTTCTTAGTGCATGCCGAATCCACAAAAATGTTGAGCTGGCAGAAATATCTGCAAAAAGATTGTTTGAGTTGGATGCGACTAACTGTGGGTACTATGTTCTATTATCCAATATATATGCAGAAGCTGGAATGTGGAAAGATGTGGAAAGAATGAGAGTTCTGGTTAAAACAAGAGGAATAGAAAAGCCTCCGGGGTATAGTTCAGTGGAGTTGAAAGGTAGAACCCATTTGTTTTATGTTGGTGACAAGAGTCATCCCCAGCACAAGGAGATCTATTCTTATTTGGGGAAACTGCTTGAGAAAATGCAAGAAGCAGGCTATGTACCAAACACAGGTTCTGTTCTTCATGATTTGGATGAAGAGGAGAAAGCATCTGCATTGCACATCCATAGTGAAAAGCTTGCTATTGCTTTTGCTCTAATGAATTCTGTCCCAGGCTCAGTTATCCATGTCATAAAGAATCTCCGGGTCTGTACTGATTGTCATACAGCAATCAAGCTTATTACAAAGATCGCTCAACGAGAAATTATTGTTAGAGATTTACAGCGGTTCCATCATTTCAAGGATGGATCATGCTCTTGTGGGGATTATTGGTAACAGTGTACAAGACTGAGGTTGTGATACCATCTTCTCTGCCATATGCCTGTATATGCTCATGTGGATTTAGATCCAAGATATCTCAACTGCATTGAAGGTTGGAGCAGTCAAACAAAGTTCACGTGATAATAGTGAAGGTTAGTGCATTTTTGCATCCTTTTTTTTTTTGCCTCTAGTCCTCATTGGTTCAGTTTGCACATTCATGTGAAAAATATGAACTGCCGTCATCCTAATGAATTATCCGGTGAGCTCATCAAGACTAGGAGGTCAAATTAAAACAAGTAAATGGGACACAAGGGAGCGCTAATGGGCATGGCCACATAGCATTACTGTGTAAGTTTACTGTTCGCATGGTTGGCTTCCCACCAGCTCTCCCTGGGCTATGCCATGTGTCGAGCAGATCCATGATGAAGTTGTGTTTCACTATTTCGTAATGCTGGATATGGTAGAGCAGATCCATGATGAAGTTGTTTTCTTTAGCCCACGATTTTGTATGTTTGCATGGCAAGCATGTTCACCATGGTTTCACACATAATGTAACTAAGGAACTGTATAGAGCTGGTTAACCGGACTATAAAGAATGACCAGCAACTTCCCAATTTAGACAAGATATACTCCCTCCGATCCATATTACTTGTCTCAAATTTGCTCAAATATGGATGTATCTATGTTTAAAAAGTGTCTAGATACATGTAATATTTCGACAAGTAATATGGGTCATAGGGAATAGTAGATTTATATATATAAGCGATTTATCTCTGCTATTTCTTATGGCTGAACATAGCATAATTTGTGTAAGCTATTGTCCATATGCAGAGGAAATGATAAAAGAGAACAAGCAGGTTGCTGTTGCTGTTTCTCATGTGCAGAAGTCTGCTTTTGGTGTAACACATAATTTTCTTCTAATTCTTGAAAACAATGGTCTACAGACGGAACTAAAAATCTCTGGTGAGCTCTGATTTGCCGCGACCGCGGTTACTCTTCATGCATGTTGTTTAACTTCAGCCGAAAGTACTTTAAGCTCTTTGCCGCCACCTTGGTTCCTTTTTTCACTGTATATTGTCTTTCCAGACTGCTCTCGGCAATAGATGCTCTTGTCTGATTCTGATTTGCAGAAGAGCTGCAGATGTTTGCATTTGAATTCATATATGGTCTCCATGCCCATTACCAGTAATTCAGTTCTGTTTTCTCACTCAGGTTTATGCAAACGTCTTGTTAGTATTTACTTGCAGCTGTTCTTGATCTTTAGCAAACCGGACAGGTACACCTCTTTGCTCTTTCTTACTTTTGCACAACTTGCGGCAAACATGATTTTTTTAGAATTAGTAAACATGATTTGATATACTGCTTTGTTGAGTTACAGAGTGACATCAACTCCACTTTTATATGTTTAAATGCTGAAAGTTATGTTGGTTGGCAAGCAGCAACGCCTCACTTGGTGCTTTTAACACAGCTATCTAGGTCATTGATTTGACAAGAACTGAAGATATAAATTTTTGTTATCATTTAATTTGTGTTATGATATGAAGAGTACAATTTTTTCATTAGAAAGTGCCACGGCAATACTTGCATAGGAACCATACCTGATCCCATTCTGGCTAATAAGCTTTATTAATCAGGTTTAGACAAATTGTTGTCTCCTATTTTTCTTTCAGTCGAGAAAAATATGCAATATAGAACATTTTAGACTAGTCATAGTGGGAGTAACAAAGGTGGTAACTGAAGTGCCAACTAAGCAATTTTGATGATGTGTCATGTCATTAATGAGGAAAAAGAGAGTGGGGTAACTAGATATGTTACCGTCACATCACACTCCCCAAGATAGAATGACTCTATAAAGCCAATAAATGAAGTTTCTATGTTACCACAAATATGTTACTACCCACTATTGAATTACTAACATAAACTAGTAACATGCATATGTTACTAGTTCATGTTACTCCCCACTATGACTAGTCTTAGGTCGCACGGAGTAGTAGTAGTAACATGATAACTGATGAATTGTCTCCAACAACCATGATTCTGGTATGAGGGTTGTTCTTTAGTTTCTCTGTGTTTTTGTTCTCGAGGTCTTCAGATTTTTGTTGGCTGGTCAGTTCATTCTGTTGACAGAGCCTTTTGGGGGTTTTATATACAAAAAGAAGCCTTTTGGGTTTCTTCCTTCCAGATTGTGTGAATCAATCATTTAGGGAATTGAGCTATTGAGAAGTTAACTGTGCTCGTAACTGCTCCTGAGAAAGTTTGTGTTAAAAGGAAGTCCAGTAGCATCGAGGATCCTGAACATGTTCCTTCTGTGGTTGATCATTCACTATCCTTGTAATATCATCACCCTGCTTCTCTCAGATACTGAGATACCTAATGGTGTTGAGTCATGACCGTCCAGAATAAAATACATCTATCTGCCGAGTAGTTGAAGTGCTTCGATGTTTTACAGAACTTTTTTTGCAGCAATTCCAAAGCAAAATAAGCAGTTGTGATTAGGCTGCGACTAACTCGAACTTACCCCGTTAGTTTTTATTAGCCAACTAAGTTTTGTTCATCGATTCCAGACAGGAAATTGGCAGCTTGCCAGTGGCCTGGAGGCTCTGTTCCGTTAACGTCTTCCCAGTTTGTAATATTTTGATTTTCAGGTGTTCAATTTTTGTATAAGCAAAGGATGTTACAGCAAAGATAGTACTCCCTTCGGCCGGAATTACTTGTCGAAATATTAAATGTATGTAGATGTTTTTTACACATAGATACATCCGTATTTGGGCAAATTTGAGACAAGTAATACCGGTCGGAGGGAGTATCAATAAAGTATTTGGTTCAGAGTTGCTAAAAAATGTTCCCTAATGTGCTTGGAATTAACTTAGCTTAAGAAAGGGTGGAAATAAAATTCATAATACCCTACTTTGTTGATTCGGGCTTGAAAGTATTGTGCTGGTTTCATAATGTCCAACTTGAGATAGGAATTTATTTCTCATATTTTGCCTCGTATTTGGAATTATGTTTTACATTGAATTTGATTTCTGCGTTTTTTCGATTTAACAAATAAATTCCTGCATTAATGGGCTGAAATCTCAGCTGCCCATCTCTGCCCTTCTCTCTTTCCTCCTGAATGGGTCTCAGCCCATTTTCGTTTCCAAAGACAGCATCAGCCTGAATGCAACAGAACGCTTCTTGTTCCTCCTGCAATGGTAACGTCGCCACAAATCATGCCATTGGTACCATGATATTTTTCCTTGCAGTTTCTTGCAATTCAAGTGCCTCACTCCATGCCCATGATTTCCCCCTTTAAATCCCCTCTCATCTTGGACATCGTTCCTTTTACTTCTCTTATGAACCAAAAAATTCTCCTCGCTGTTGCAGTGCTAAGATAAATTACAATTCATACTTCTTTTTGCTTGAGCTCGAGGATGGCGGTATGGATATCGTTGACCTCTGGATTGGTCTCCTTAGGGTCGAAGGACCAGTTCCTCTTCTCTTCCGGGGGGCCGACTTCGAACCCCGTTAGGTTGATCTTGTCGGCCAAAGAGTAATTTTTGACATAGAAAAAGGTCTTGAGCCATTTTTTACATGACTCAAGACCCTGGATCCTTGGGAAAGCCGAGTTACGGCGAGGGAAGATGGTGGCGGCGCCGCATTGGGTCATCGGCTTTGCGGCGCCGGGATTATCTTTGTCTGGGAGAACCTGTGGCCGGAACATGAAGTACCGGGACCACAGGTCGATGGATGGCCAGAGGCCGAGATAACCCTCACAACAGGTGACGAAAGCCGAGAGGGTGAGAATGGCATTCGCCGGAAGATGGTGCGGCTGGAGGCCAAAGAAATCTAGAAAAGTTCTAAAGAAATCACTAGCGGGGAGAGCAAAACCGCGCTCGAAGTGCGAGAGGAAGACGACGCACTCACCGGCTTCGAAGTCGGCACGATTTCTCCGCCGGGAACCCGGCACTCGACTTCCTCCGGGACTCGCCGGGAGCGGCGGAGCCACTCGATATCCGGGGTTACATCGAAGCCCTCTCAGGCTGCGCACTCGGAGCTGGCCCTCTCCTCTGCCTGAGCAGCAGGGTCGACGGCTGCGTTGCGAGAAGAAGACGCCATTGAAGGGAAACAGATCTAGGGTTTGGAGCTTCGATGGGGAAGTGCCTGCGCGAGGCCTGAGCTACCAAGCTAGTGCGGCGGAGGCCTAGGTGGTTGCAAGCGAAGCGGCGGCTGTGAGCTCGGAGGCGAGAAACCGCGATGGCGGGGATGCTTGGAGTTAGCAGACGGCGACGAAGTGCGCGAGGAGCAGAGGAGAACGAAGGGGCGAAGAGAGCGAGGAGTGCGAAGGGTTTTCTGCCCACGCCCTCCTCCTCCTTTTATATACGAGGCGAAGTAATGGGGTGCGCGTTTCCCGTGCCACCACCTTAGTGGCTAATGGGAAGATTGCGCACGATTTGGGCAGTTATGCTCATTAAGGCGCACGCTCGGTTACTGCGCGGCGTGCCGCCGAGAATCCCGCGAGATTCGGAGGATAAGTGTTCGCGTGGGAACCCAAGTTCTATCCTTAAAGGCTCTGTCGGCCTTACTATCTGACGTGACAGCACGCTCGCCTCAAAAGCGCGATGGCAGTAACTCAAGCCTTATCCTCCCGTTGGTGGCGGTTATGTCGGCAGAAGTAAGTTTTTAATTGTCGGTCATGGAGAAGAAAGAATCTCGGCTAAGGGCTGGATAAGCACGCCAACCCGGAGTCCCAAAACGAATTGATCTCGGCTAGGAGGACTTGGAGTTGTCTCGGCATTCCTCTCGGCTGGACCCAAGTAGGTGTGAGTGGTCTGTCTATGGGAAACTGTCACAGCCCGACATACTTCTATGCCGGACCACAACAGCTTCGGAGACTAGTGTCGGGGGGATGATCCTGGGTAGGGTCATGGCGACACAACTCTAACCGAGATAACGGAGGCAAAGCCGGCATAGCAACGTGTGCCGGCATCATAAAGTTAAACTAACGATAAGCCGGCATCCCGGGCATATGCCGGTATAGTTTTCTTATCTTGTAAGTTTGCAGGATAAGGACGAGCCCCTTGACCTTGGCGGTGCCGAGGTCCTTCAACGGTCTTATCCTGACCACGCGATGCAAAGTAAAGCAGCGCCATCATCATCTCAGAAAAGCAGTCAGCGCCTGCGTATCGGTGTCAGGTGACCACGCTAGAGAAGCACCGAAAGGGAATCTATGACAGAAGCTGGCAGATGATAGCTGTACCCGTTGCAGGCTGGCAGTGAAAAGTAAAGTTGTCTTGTCCCCTGCGGTACTGCCTGGAGGGAACCGAGCTGCGTGCCCGGCAGGGCCAAGGAAGGTGACGTTAGACTCGGCCCACATGTCAGTGTGACATGCCTGGCCCATAAATGGAGCACTACACCTCCCTGAAGAGGGGATCGAGCACTTAGATATTTTAGGGGTTCCCCTTCTTCTTCTTCTTCTTCCTCAAGAATACAGCTCAAGGAGCGCCATTGCAGAGCTTGCCTATCTCGGCTAATATAGCAAAGTAGGAGTAGAAGTCTTACCTCGACAAGAGGGCTCTGAACCTAGGTAAATCTGTGTGTTCTTGTGTGAATCGTGCGTGTTCTTCTTCACGTCCTCCCTACTCCAGTTCCTCCTTCGTCCATCGCCCTCAAGTTAAGCCATCCTATGGCATCTGCCGTGACACCATCACGACAGTTTTGAAATTATGAATTAAAAAAACATACATTGGCAAACAACACAAGTACTTCCTCCGTTCCGTAATGCTTGTCTCAAATTTTGCCCAAAAGTAAAAGTATCTATTCCTAAAAAACGTCTAGATACATGTAATATTTCGACAAGAATTACGGAACAGAGGGACTATTATTTAATCAAAGTGCTCTCTAATTGTGAAGAAATGAAAACAAAGAAACAAATAAAAAAGGAAGATATAGAGCGAGAGAGACTAAAAATATGAAAAAACCGAATCGAACTTGGCACATCATCGAACGCCGCACAATGCTAATAAACTGGCCATACTTAGGTTACGGTCCGAGCCTGTCCAAAAGGATTCTAATCTATTCTAAATCAGTAAACCTCTCCTGTACGAAGTACTTGAAAAAAAAACTCTAACATCCTTGCATGTCTTTCTACTTCTTCTGTTCCTAAATGTAAAAAAATTAGGATTGTTGTAAGTCAAACTTCTTAAAGTTTGACCAAATTTATAAAATATGTTATCGGTATCCAGAATACAAATTTAAGGATGCCATAAATGAAAATAGTTTTTATAAATTTGGTCAAAATTTAAAAAGTTAGACTTAGAACAAAGCTCTTAAGTTCTTACGAACGGAGTGAGTACTTTTGCTAAGATATCTGATCGATCGGCATCGACACGATTAGGAGGCATGACTCGGACACAAATGCGAGACGCGTACGTGCTAACATATGCATGATGGATGCGGGCCCTGCATGCACGGATGATGATCTTATCCATAAAATCCCGAGTCAGCCACACAGAAAGGCAAAATTACCTGTTTGCTACTCGAGTGGCTTTGTTAGGCTTGCCTGTGTTCTGTTCAAATCCAGGGCTTTCAGAGCTTTTGAGGTTCAAAAAAAATCTTGTTGTATTTTTAGCAGAGCGGAAATGTTTTGCTAGGCTGCTAACGACGAAAACATACACGTAAGGTCAACACGACTCACTGGTGAATGACAAATCCTTCATTGTACCGTCTGTACACTCCAGCAGAGCACACGTAATTTCTCTGGTACTGTCTCCATTATTATTGGCCTGACTTTTAGGCCAGCGTATTTGCAACAACAACAACTGCCAGTTGTTTTGTCAAATCAGTTGGCGCAGCGCAGCAAAGCGTTTGGCATATTCCCTTCGCGTAGTTGGTGTGTAAAATTGGCAATCGCCGATGATGCCCCACCGCGCTGCTGACGCAGATAAGGACAGCACACTCGAAGAAAAAGTCGCCCGTTGATCGCCTTCACGACAAATCATTTTACCTGCTTATTAACATCAGCCAATTTATTGATCCATTTTATTTTACCCATATAAAATGGCAACACAAGATCATCAAAGGCACGTTCTGCGTTGATGTCATCGAAAAGACTGCACAACATTGACCGACGAATTACAACGATCACTCCTCACTCTTTCTCCCCACGCCGAAGGGGAAATTAACCAAGGTCTGTCAAAAACACCAAACTTAATTAACTACGCTGAGCTAGCTAGCAACTGCCACTACGCAACGCAAGAGTTTATCCCCATCTGCTCTGTCAAAACAAATACAGCTATTAGCAATGACACGACTCCTGACTCGTGGGTGCGCGCGCCAGGTCAGGCCTGGAACCCGGTCTTCTTCCAGACCGCGTCCCGGACCTTGAGCGTCCTGCCGATCCCCATCCCGTCTTCGTGCTCGTGCACCGACAGCGACGCAGCCCGGCGCCGCCACGCGAGCTCGTGCGGCGGCACCACCACGGAGGCGCCGCCGCCCCCGATGTCCTCGTCATCCGCGTCGTCGAGCTCCCACTCTTGGTGGTGCCCGGCGGCGCCCCGGTACTCGTCCCCCAGGATCTTGGACCAGTCCGGGATGTTCACCGGCAGCGACCCGTGCGCCGCGGCTGCCGGCTTCGTCTTCCGCCCCGGCCGCCGGGGTATCTCCGCGCCCGCTCGAGGCCGCTGCTCGGCCTCTGCCGCCGAATCGAACGACCCCCAGATGTCCGACTCGTCGAACTCGTCCGCGCCTGCCGCTGCCTCTGCCGGTCGCCGCCCCGCCGTGAAGCCGTGCGCGCGCGGCGCCGCGGACGAGAAGTACTGGTGGTACGCGCGCTCCCCCGTGCCGCTCCTCGCCATTGCCGGAACTCGAGCTAGCGCGCGCGCGCGGTGAGAAGAAGAAACGTGACGCGGATCGCGCAAGGAGGGGAGGCGAGAAAGTTGAGACCTGCGAAAGAAGAGAAACCGCAGCGGGGAGAGAAGGGAGGTAAGCGAGGAAGGCGTGGGCTGGTGGTTTTGGGCCGGCATTTATATGAGCTGGAAGGACGAGAGTGGAAAGCGGAGGAATGCGGATAAGGCCGTTTAATGGAATGACCGTTTTGCCCCTTGACGTGTTGGGGATCGCTACGCGGGCGATATCTACACTGGTGACACTGTTAAACGGGTCCCACGCGTTTTCGCGGTTGCAGATCGCCACGTACCGTACGTGTTTTTGTGGTTGCGGGTGATAGTAGGAGTTTTTGGGGTGTTAACTGCTTGCTGGCACGTTGCTATTGGTCGTTGCCAGTGTAGTGGGCCTGGTGTCTTAGTTTGCTTCTGGATAAGGAAAAATCAGGCATCGGACAGATGATTAAAAATAAAGGCTTATCCGTACGACGCCCGGAAACGCAAGAGTTTCATGTCAAATTCTTCTCTAATCTGGGTGTCATGAAGCTATTAATAGAAAGTGTTTTACCTCGAGCAATGCGCACTCGTCTCAACACGTGTTGAAGAGGGAAGATTATCCTAGTCACGCATCAGGCTTGTCCTGATCTTAGTACTCCGTATTTACTATTCACTCTGTTTCATAATTTTTGAAGCAATTTTATTTAGATACGGATGTATCTTAACGCATTTTGGTGCGTATATAGTTGCTTGTTTTGCTCAATTTCAGAAAAAAACTTGCGTCAATAATTTATGGAATGGGGAATAATAATTACTATCCGTAGAATGGCTTCCGCCTGATCCGAGGATGTACATAGACGTACGTGTGTCCAGATCACACGAGGAACCACCGTACCCGATGTATGTGGTTGATCGGTAGTTGGCTAATATTTGTTGAAAAATTAATTGGATCGAGAATTGGACCGGCCAGCTTTTCGGCGGGCGCGACTAAAGCTCGCTCAGTCTGATCTCTAGCCAAGCAAGGTCGAACATAATTGATGTCTTCGGGGCAGGTCATGATATGCATCCATGCATGCCTGGGTCCCGAGCCCGGCCCACGTGTGTTATCAGACACTGTCGATCAATGGCTTCCCCGCACGTACGTGCCGGGTCGTTATCCTGTTCCCTACCTTGGCCCTGTCCAGCCGGCCCGGCCTGCTCTGCATGCATGCATAATCTGGATATGTAGCTCTCGAATGCTCGATCATGCATGCGACGAGAGAGCCGTAGACACGGTCTCCAAGCGGATGCGGGCGTACGTGTCGTCCTCGGGATGGATCGGGCCCGGGCAGCCACGTGGGCGGCCTGCGGATGTATGTGTGGCAGGGCGCACGAGGATTAACACGGACAGCGGGACAGCTCCGTATGTCCCCGCAAGGCGTTTGGAGCCATGCAAATGCTGCCAATATACGTTTGCCAAAGAGAGTGAAGCGACGTAGAGGATACAGGGGCCTCTCATTTGTAATACGTTGTGTGTTAGTGGCGGCTAGCGTTTGCGGGCTGTGCAGACAGGCGAGGCAGGCTAAAGACGAGAGTTGCGCGTTGTTCCATGCATGCGTGCATTCGAGAGGTTGCGAGGGGCAGTCGAGCTCGCTCGAGTTGGTCGAAGAAGACTTCGTTCGAGTAGACGCACGTGCGCAGACCGCACGGTGTGAGCAGAGAAGGCTGGTTTAATTTGTTCCTTATCCTTGCATCAGCTGCTCCGGAACTCGAGACGAAGCTAGGGCGAAGAAGACGAATGATAGGAAATTAGGAGAGAGGAGAAGAGCGACGTGATATCCTAGTTACCTCGCACGTGGCAAAATACTTTTTCTTTTAACGAACCCGTTTCACAATTTGCCTATTTGAGCGGATCATTATTTGTTCTTTCTTTCCGATGGAACTTGGGAGTCGGCCATTTGGGTCAGCATACCTGTAATGTTGAAGAAAATGCACGCGCCGGTCCATCGTGCTACGCCTTGGTAAGTAGGCTGTGGGGGTTGTTCAGCCTCTTGCCATTATTGGTGAAGCCCAATTCGGCCTGCTTAGGGATGCAATCTGGCCATGGTCCATTTAAGATCATCTAATCTTTCCGGTCATGAGACACCTGCAGCCCATCAAATGATACTTACACTGTTCCTAATTAATTGGAGTCGAAAATTTCGCAAAAAAACCCTTACTATTTTCTAAAATCTACCTGCAGTCCACGTTCTACCAGAACTTTTGCAAAAAACCTTGTAGTTTTCGAAATCAACGTGCAGTCCACATTCAATTGAAGATGTGTACTGCAGGTTGATTTCGTAAATCAATAGGTTTTTTTTTTGCAAAATGGCAGATGCCAATTAATTCGGAACGGAGGAGCACCATTATACTTTATCCATCGCAAAATAGTAAAGCACCATTGTGTCTGAAATTTGAACTTGACTCCATGCAACTACATGATTAATGATACGCCACATTCCACTACAACCATGTGATTTTGCATCACACATAAACCATATTTTGGTACTAATTGTTGCTCAAACTACAATTTTCAAATATGTTCTTTTTTAACGGCAAAATTTTCAAACGAGTTGGGAGCTAACTTACCATTGCAAAAATCCCGACGGATAATCTGTTCTTGTACACAAATCCTGCAAGAGCTTCTCCAGCAGATTAAGGTCACTGTAAAAAAAAACTCAACAATAGCGAGATTTTGAGAAGTTCTCTTGGGAAATGACACCAATATGTTTGAGAATTGGTTAAATGGGGTGACAAAAAGTCCAAAGCTCACAAATGGTCGGTAGATTCCGCATTTTGTTGGGCTATTTGAAAATGCAAAATGATATTATTTCTAACAGATCAAGAGATGCACTTATTTTTTGCAGGTTGTCAATGGTTTGATTCGTCTATGGTCCTTTCTTTTGCTAGTGGACAAGCGGGAGCATTTAACTTCCGAATGCAACGGGCTGGAGACTGTCGCATGAGATATCTTCAACTAGGCTAGTTACCAACCGGTTGCTAGGATTCAAGGTTCTTAGTCACGATATACGAGACTTTAGATTTCTCTGGTTGATTTTTATATCCACACTGTGTGACCCGTGAAATGGATTGTTTGTCTATCTCAACTTTGATATAAAATAGATGCGGGCATCGTTTCGAAAAATAAGTTGTGAGATTTTGAGAAGTTCTCTTAGGTAGTGTTTGGTCGAGGGCACGTGATAGAATGACATGGAACCATATGATTCCACCGTTTTTGAGAAACCATTTCTTTCTTCTAAACTGAAAAATACAAGATTTGTTGCCAAGTCATATTTATAAATCATTGTTTTATATTATTTTGACGCTAGGTCCGATACAGGGCATATTTTAGTAACTTAGAATCTACTTGTTGCTACTTCCTCTGTTCTGGTTTGGCACATATGGATTTGACTAGATTTTTTGAGATTTTAGTTCATTTATAATTCTCAGAATTTCCACAAATGTCATGAAATCCAACGACGCCAAACATGTCCTAACGGAACAAAAACCAAGGAGAAACACCTCTTGGTGTGGTAGTAGAGTTGTAGGTGCATGGCTCCACCCATCAGGGTTCAAATCTGGATGCTCACAATTACTTTACATGTTTCCCCTACAGTATTTCTCTAAAAAAAGAACAATAACCAAGCATTTACTCTCTTGATCATAATAATCGGTGACATGTGTATTATTTCAACACAAAAGATTATAGGACAAGATCATAATAATCAGGTGCATGTGTATTATTTCAGATGCTCCATCATACAATTATATATTGAGATATTACATATCAAACCTGCATTTCTTACCCCAGAAGAACTGATCGGCTCATTTGTCCTCTGATACAAGTATAATCCCCTTCCTATAGCTATCAAACCGGCCAAGCTGTCCAACGTTACCGCCAACGAGTTCGATCGATCACCTATGCCATTCCACTGGCTCGCCATCCTTTTCCAGCTAAACCGCCCTCGAATCTTTCCATGCTTACACAGGACCCATCGCCATCGGCCGGTAAACAACAGCACAACGCAGAGGAATCCAGCGGATCATACAATAGAGAGTTGATTTTACATATCTGTATGTTCTTCTATCCTCTGCTCCGGAGGACGATCGAACTACTTTTGTCCTGTGTAGGCAGCACAGTCGTAGGGGGGGAGGCATCTGAAATCTGACTGATTGGGGCCGTGAATGAGACCCCAGCCGCCCGGTTCTTCCCAGCCACATGAGCGTAGCTGGCAGCGCCGGATTGGCCGGTCGGGCGCCGCGGCGGTTTCTGATTCTGTAAAATCGTAAGGCCACCGTTCGCCCACGTGTCACGTTGATGTCGTATAGAGGCCTGAGTACTTGACCAGTCGATCGGGCTTGAAATTTCAGGAGACAGAAAAGAGTTTGCTGAAGAGGAAACTAATTCAATTGGAGCGAGATCATATCATCGAGAGGGCCCCGCCAACGAAATCTTAAAGAAATATTCGCAGACAGGGGAACGTTCTGCGCCCATCTGTTTCGGTGTTACACTTGGCTTCTTCATAGAAAGCGATCATGGATGATTTCTCTACTACGCAAAAAGGGGAGCTGACAGAACTAATGGCCAGAGTGGCCAAGGGTGACACAGTGCCATATGATTAGCTAGATAGCGCATGCAGACAAGAGACAGGGCAGCCAGGAGCGAGCAAAGAGAATAGATAACAAATTAAATCCCAACCCAAAAAGATAACTCACGATGCAGTTTAGTTATTATGTTGTGTAAAATGCTTCTGTGGTTCGATTGACAGTCTGCTGCTTAAAGGTTAACGGTGAGGACACATGAGTAGGAGTGATGGGTTATCAAAGGAGTATGAGGTTAGCTGCATGCCTATTCGTTCGGAATAGAGACCTGAGTACTTGACCAGTCGATCGGGCTTGAAATTTCAGGAGCACGTTTCTCTCGGGAGGAAGAGGCGGGACTGCGGGAGGGAGCAGCTAATGCTGTCACCTCATACAGCTTGTAGCTGCAACTAATCGAAATCGAGCAAGTGATGAGAATCTTAATTTGTGTGAATCGCTAGGACGAGCTGTCTGTCTTAGCAACGATTCGCTGTCCTTGTATGTTATTATTAGCAATCAAGTTTCTACGCATCTCCATTGGTGGATAAGTATGTATATATACTGATCGAACTTTTTAAAAATACAGAGATCGGATACAGAACTGTTTTCTAAAAGATAGGACAGCCGAATTATGTAGGCTCTAGAACAATCGACAACAATAATAGCATGTCGAATTCCCCTGGTTCTCCACCCATGTTGTTTGGTTGATTTTCGAACTGTCACTGCAGAAAAAGGACTCGAAACCACCAGTGAACATAGAATTGGTTACTCCCTCCGTCTAACAAAAGATGTCTCAAGTTTGTCAAAATTTGGATGTATCTAAACATGACTTAGTGTATAGATGCATTCAAATTTGGTCAAAATTGAGACATACTTTGTTGGACGGAGAGAGCAGTTAATATGTTCGCATTAGTATATTCTAGAAAAAAATATGTGCGAATTAGTCATCTATAAAATTGAGAAGATTTACGATTAGTTTTGCTTTAAGGCGATGCCAACTTATGCATGCTTTGGATGTGCACGCAGTCGGGCCATTTATCAGTATGCCTGCATGCTTTGTAGGGGAATACATACTTATCATCGATGTGCTGCATGCCGTGCCATTAGCTGAATCCTGCATGCATGTGGAGCAGACTCACCGTTTCAGGTCAATCTTAAGCTGTTAAGCCTTAGGCCTTGCGTAAACCTATAACCTCTATGATAACTCTTCACCAAGCCCCTAGCGAAAGGTCGCTATACACCATCACCGACTCACCGTTACTGAACACCAATTATAAGCCGTGATGTGCCTTCTGACCTTTCTGCAATATTCTTGTTCCAGAATAGTACAAATAAAACAAACAGTACGTAAGCACACAGCTAGCTAGCTATCTAGCCGTTAGAATAGCCCCTCCGATTAATCACTAGCGGCCAGTTAATTAGGCTCCGAAATCCGTAACAGTGACCTTACGATGATGGCATAGTCGGTTTCGGGCGGCAAATTATAACGCAAAACCCCCATAAATTAAGCACAAAACCTTATCCCTCTATCGTAATCAATCATTCTCGCGCTTAACCAGACAAAGTGGAGCTGATGATGATGAGCTCCTCCTCTCGCGCTCCCCATGTATATATATATATACACCTGACCTCTCCCATCGCCTCACACACACAAACAGCAGCCAAGCGCAAGCTTAATTAGCCCAGCTGCAGATCTCCAGCAGCAAGATCAAGTTAATTAGCAGCAATGGCCAAGGACATCGAGGCGTCGGCGCCCGAGGGCGGCGAGTTCTCGGCCAAGGACTACTCGGACCCGCCCCCGGCGCCGATCGTGGACTTCGAGGAGCTGACGAAATGGTCGCTGTACCGCGCGGCGATCGCCGAGTTCGTGGCCACGCTCCTCTTCCTCTACATCACCGTGGCCACCGTGATCGGCTACAAGCACCAGACCGACGTCTCCGCCTCCGGCCCCGACGCGGCCTGCGGCGGCGTCGGCATCCTCGGCATCGCCTGGGCCTTCGGCGGCATGATCTTCGTCCTCGTCTACTGCACCGCCGGCGTCTCAGGTAATACAGACAGAGCACTATATATATATATATTGTAATTTCTCACCGGATCACCAATTATTCTGATGGCTTGGGTATGTATGTATATATGCAGGTGGGCACATAAACCCGGCGGTGACGTTCGGGCTGTTCCTGGCGAGGAAGGTGTCGCTGGTGAGGGCGGTGCTGTACATCGTGGCGCAGTGCCTGGGCGCCATCTGCGGCGTGGGGCTCGTCAAGGGGTTCCAGAGCGCCTACTACGTGCGCTACGGCGGGGGAGCCAACGAGCTCAGCGCCGGCTACTCCAAGGGCACCGGGCTCGCGGCAGAGATCATCGGCACCTTCGTCCTCGTCTACACCGTCTTCTCCGCCACCGACCCCAAGCGCAACGCCCGCGACTCCCACATCCCGGTGAGCAAAATACATACGTGCACGTTAATTAATTTCGTTATAGACGAAATTAGATGGAGTACAATACTGCAGTGCAGACTGCATGCAGAGCATGAACCATGGTGCAGAGTACACTTTTAAGAGTGTAGAATTGATGCTTTCGGTTTATGGCCACCCAATGATAGAAGTCAGAGTTAAGAAAGGCGTTGACCAACTTGCTTTGGCACCGAGGAAACATTTTCAACAACTGTTCAAAATTAAGAACCTTTTTCAAATAAAACTGTTCAATATATGTCCTAACAGTACACGAACAGTTTAAAAACAAATTATACTCTGGAAAGAGAGGAAAAATCTTTGTGTAGCACTAGAACATTTCGCAAATGTGCCAACGACATTTTGGACCTGGACCCACATGCCATCGAGGCATTGACGCAATTAGTGACAAACACAAGGGGGTGGCTAACTCAAGGACGTCAAAAAATTCCCCCAAAATAAGGCACTCTGGTCTTTAGTAAATCATTGCAGTTAAGTGTGCAACAAGTACACTTCGCCTACTAAGTTAAGCTCGAATGTTTACACAAAAAAAAGAGTTAAGCTCGAATTTTCGAACATCGCATGTTAAAAAAAAATCGGCGGTACTCTGAATCTCTGCTACCGGTGCCTATACTGTTAGCACAACACTTTTGGGTAGCAGCCCCCAGAGAGTGTGCATGTTCACGAATGAATAATACTGTATATACTACAGGAGTAGGCCAAACACGTTCGTGAATCCTGACAAATTAAGCATTTTAGTGCACCTAAATCCTAATTAAAGTACACAAGATAAACATGCAATGTCATGGTCCCAATTGTACAAATAGCTTCTGAAAACCACTCAACACCCAATGTGCAAATGATGCGGCATGCCAATAGGAAGATAGGAACAGGAAGATTCTCTCGCTTTTTATAATCAGGCAGCAGTCCCTGTCTCGTTGTATTGTCTGCAGCAAATGTGAGGTGGCCAATGGCAACTGATTGCCGCCAATGACTATATATATTCCATGGATAGCAGCAAACTGCAAAATTCCAAGAGAAATTTTTGGTGAGACGATGACTGCCTGGATGTATCGTGTCCTTCAGATTTGGTGAACCGTCCCTTTCTAGGACCACAATTTTCAATTAATTATGCACTTCTTTTGGGTCGAAATAAATATTTAGTGCGTTTTGGATTTTAAATGCTGTCCACACTACTGGCTGTCCAGTAGTTTGTTTTGTCCTTAACAAGCTAGTAGCGGAGTACTATATTTATATCAAGCTGCAAAAGCTTTTACTACTTTGAAACCTCAAAAAAAACATCAAGGAGCAAGAAGCTAGCTAGTGTTAGGTTCTTAGATTAGGATAATAATTCACTCTGATCAGTCTGATGTTAACGGCTCAGCGTGCTACAATGCAATACAACTAGTATACAAGTCCATGCATGTGTTTGATGATTTTGATCTGAATGTTCTGAACTTATCCATCTACTCAGGTGCTGGCTCCTCTCCCAATCGGGTTCGCTGTGTTCATGGTCCACCTGGCCACCATCCCCATCACCGGCACCGGCATCAACCCGGCGAGGAGCTTGGGAGCTGCTGTCATCTACAACACTGACAAGGCCTGGGATGATCAAGTACGTATACAATACCATTGCCAGTATATTACATGTTATATGCTGTCCGTATCTACTAATTAGCTAGTAGTACTATTAATTAAGAAGTACTAGCCTAATTTTTTGTCCATCTACTAGCTAGCTACTTCCTCCGTTCCATAATTTTTTTATCGAAATATTACATGTATTTAGACCCTTTTTAGGAATAGATACATCCATTTTTTTGGCAAATTTGAGACAAGAATTATGAGACGGAGGGAGTAGCTATTTCGCTTAATTTAGTCACAACTCGCTATCGACTAGGACTTGATAACACTAGACTGCTGAATTGACAATCGCGCGGGATATGTTTGATTAACTTATCATGCCCCTGTTTACTCTTGCCAGTACTCAGAAATAAGAGAGGAATTAATTATGGGCTGCAATCAACACATGAATTGTCTACATTGCAAAACGAACGGCAGGATAAGGCTGGCCAAAAATTAAACAGCTAGCTGTCACCATTTTTTAAATAATCTATCAACATTCGAACGATTTGTTTACTGATCGGTTATGCATGGCATTTGCATCCACCCACTTGATGCAAATATACAACCTAATCCCTTCCCACTCCGTCCTACTCCGTAGCACCTTACACCCACCTAAAAGATGCCCCGTGTAACTGAAGAAGCGACATATACCTGAGTTTCGACCATCACAAGCATACATGTCACCATCGACCAAATAACTTGACTATGTTTCGTGTAAGTTCTAATCAAATCGATAGAAGATAAGTAAAAATGAAAGTTGCTTTGGATATCGTTCATTATGCAAATGCTAGCTGCCGGAGTTTAATGATGCTGGAGTTTAATTAACTGATCTCTGACACTGATTGCGCTGCCTGTTTCGTGCAGTGGATCTTCTGGGTGGGGCCACTGATCGGCGCCGCCATCGCCGCCGCATACCACCAGTACGTGCTGAGGGCCAGCGCCGCCAAGCTCGGGTCCTACCGGAGCAGCAGCTAAGTCCGGCGCTCGATCCGGGCGGGCGAGGGGGCACTGAAATGTAGATATGCGACAAAGAAGGACGCATCCACCCCATTGCTTGTTTAGTTCAGCCTTATTTTGCATCATCAGCTGCTACCGTGCGTACGTTCTTCGGGTTGTAGTCGATTCGATCGATCTTCTGCACATGGTGCCTCCGTACGTGGCCGTCGATCCGTTCATATGCATGTCGATGTCTTCCGAGTTCGCCATGTCTGCTTGCTCTGCTGTTTGTTCCAAGTGTGTGATCATTTCTTTTACTCGCTGTATGTATGCATGTGGAGAATTTCGGAATATTAAAGAATTGTTGTCATGTGCAAATTCTGAAGTACTACTAATTGCATACAGGGTTGTGATCTCCATCGTATCAATGTCTATCCATTCGTCTCCTCACTCAATGTTTCTGGCCGCGAAATACCGTGAATTATGGTGGTGGTTGCAACTTGCAAAACCATGTACCTTGCAGTATTTGCACTGTAAAAACTCATAGGAAAAAGTCGCCGCGAAAAAGAGCTCATAGAAAAATGAGAGAGGAATTTATTTTTTTGGGATTTGCTATTTCTCAGACAACTGAGAAATAGTTATATCTCAGTCGATTTATTAACTGTCTGATATTGGTTAAGATTTGTGTTGTTTTTATTCTCCCAATTCTTGCCCACGTTGTCCACGTAGCAGGCCAGCAGAGGATGATGATCTTGGCCCAGCGGCTGTCTGGGAGCTTCATGGGCCGTAGGTTTTTGCTGGTGTGTTGGCCTTCTAGCTGTAGCAGGTTCATATGTCTCCGTTTTTCCTGATTTTTGGTTGTTACGACTGTATTTGTGCATGCTCTTTTGTGTCCTTTTGTGACATCCCAATTTTCCCAAACTTTGCATCACGCATTTGTACTCATGAGCATCATGTCATCTATGCACTTTGAGCATTTTAAACCAAGGATTCAAAATTTAAAATCTTATTATTAAGCTTTTGCCTCTTTAATTTTCCTTTGCATTTTTGTTGGAATTCTTCAACCCATGGGGTTTTTGTCAATAGAAAGGGTTTAATGCAATAAGATAAGCTACCCCCATAATTTTTAGAATTTATTTTGGATGTGAAAAACTATTTTATTCCTAAATATTATTGCACTAGAGGCAACTATTTAAGCAAAAATATTTTTAAATAATTTGCTTTTGGAGGGAATCAAGTCCCAGATGCTTTTGCATTAAAGGATATGATTTTACAAATTTTTTGAAATTTATTTGAGGTCATTTGGAGTTCAAAATCAAAAGATATAAAGGAAAAACAGAAAAAGAAAAGGAGAAAAGAAAACGAACAAAAAAAATAAAACCGGACCGGCTCGGCCACCTTGGGCCAAACCGGCCCAGCCAGCACCCGCGCGCGCGTCACAACCCAGCCCGCGAACCGGCAGCCCGCTAGCCCAGCCCACCACCGCCCGCTCGCCCGCAGTCGCTGACAGGTGGGGCCCTTCAACCCCTCGCCCGGAAATCTAGCACCGGCCACCATTACTCGTCTTCATTTCACGATTTAGAGCCCGCCTTTAATCCTCTCTCCCGCGTCACTATAAAGAGGGCTTCCCCCTCTCTCTTTTCCCCCTGCCCTCTCACTCCATCTCGCGCCCACGCCGCCGCAATTCTTCACCAGAAAAGCTTCGGGCGCCGCCGCTTTTCCCGTCGCCGCCGGTGACCGAGAGGGTAAGACCCTACGAGGCTTGCTCCTATCTCTTCTACTCGTCGATGCGCAACTTTTGACGCGCTCCGCTCTTTTTTTTGTGCTCCGTAGCTCCTCGTCGTCACTCGCCGGAGCTTCACCGTCGTCGTCCTAGGCGTCGATTCCGACGTCGTCTCGCCGCGCCGTCCGCGTCATCTTCTTCGTCTCGCCGCGCCGCCCTCGCCTACGTCTTCCCCGACGTCCGAAGACCGCCGCCCGCCCGTGACGACGCTGCCGCCGCCGGAGACCACCGCCGGAACCCTAGGGTCACGGGAGGTGAGCCCGACACCCCTTGGCCGTAGAATCTGGGCCAACGGCCGCGATTAGATCACTTAAACGAACCAGTACCGACGAATCAGAGCGCGACACGTGTCATGTAATAAAATGTAATTTTATTCCCGGATGAATTAAATGGTAAAATTGCAGAAAAACCCCTGAAACTTCAAACGCTCATAACTTTTGAACCGTTTGGCCAAATTTGATGTTCTGCACCTTTTTGGAATCCTCATGGAATGTAGAATCTTTTGGCACAAATTATTTTCAGTTTTGGACAACTGAAGCAGGACCAAGTGACAGAATGCTTAACTATGAACGTATCCACTTAAAAATTTGCTTAAAATTATTTTGGACGAATTATCCACTCTTAAAATTTCTTAGAGACACCCTCCAACCAGTGGAGTCAGAAGAAAAATTGTTTATGTATAAAAATGAATGTATAACCAAAGTTAGTATAATCTAGCTTAAAATGGATTAAACTGGCTTAGTTGAATGATTTCCAATTTACACCCCATGATCATGATCCTAACCACTCACCACGTAGATTTAAATCACTAAACGAGTTATTTGTGACGGAAACAAAGTTTAGGTTGCATCATGTGCATGGCATCATGGCATATTTCATTCGATTGCTTGTATGTATTGGATGGTTGTTTATTGTTGCTATACGTTTCGATTGATAGATTTTACGGAGTGCGAACCATGTCTTTGCGACGAGTGTGAGAACAACAACAACTTTGGACAAGGCAAGTTTATCTTGATCATGAATCACCTATCGTCGCAATTATTTTATTCCTATATGCATTAGCGTTGTTTTGTAGAATTGCATTAGGATTAAATTATTGTATTTATGCTAACTATGTTGTCCTAGTAGAGTAGATTTTCCTCGCCGTCATATCCCCACCAATAGCCATCGAATTAGTTTACGCTTAGCCGTGCTATGTAATTACACGTGGGAGGAAACCACTTTCATTCTAGAAATATTGTTGGTATAAAATGTTATTTTGAAGTATGGTTAAAATCAACCCCTAATGAACCATCCTGGGTGGGCGGTTTTGAGTACTGTGGATGTACACGACGTCAGGTCCATTTCTATGGGGCCCTCTGAGTCGTCTCTTCGTGGATTCGGGAGCGTCCATGGTCGTCTCTCCCGTGGATTCGGGGAGCGACTACGTCGCAAATGTGGAATGCCACCCGGGGTAACCAGAGGCTGAATTGGGTTCCTATTTAAATTGCTTCCGGTACAACCACATGCTATATGGGCTCTGGCGAGAATAGAGTATGTTGTATGAACCTAGACCCGAAGAATTGTAATGATGTAGCCGTGTAGGTGGAGCGTGATTCTCTCGTGGTCTAGGAAATTACTTCGGAAAATCTCGTAATCGACGCCGTTGCTACTCTACCCTGAGGACAGCAGGGGATCAACCCGTCGGTTTCTTGTGGGGAATGTGTACAACCTCTCGAGAGTGTCAAAACCAAGTATTTAGCCGTGTCCCCGGTTACGGACGAATTATGAGCAGTTGGATATGGAAACTAAGTAAGGTCTCACTCATTCAAATTTTTAAATAAAATGAATGGTTTAAACTTGGGTTAGGAGCATTGATGTGTCTACTCAATGTCCTTAGATTTAAATAGGAGCATCGGTGTGTCTACCCGATGTCCAATAAATTTATACTGTTAAATTTAATTGTAGTAGGATAAAAATGTTATGTTAATTGCTTCCATGCCAAAAAGCCTGATCTCTACCTAGCCAATAATTTCATATATTTGTTAGGTTCTGTTATAATCCCCGGTGAACTTGCCAATACATTGAATGTATTGACCTTAGTGGCTGCAACCTTTAAACTGTTGCAGGGAATTTCGACGACGAGTAAGGTTAAGTTGTTGGGTCATGAGCCTGCATTCCAACATGCACTCTCTGTGGCGTTGAATTGGCTCAATTTTTCCTTCATTTTCCGCTGTTGAACAATTTATGTTATTTCTAAATGCTAACCCGAGTGGTTATGCAAAGTTGTAAGTACTATAAAGTTCTGGATGATGACGTTGTAATAATATTACTTGACCTTTGTTTCTCGATATTACATCTTGAACGGTGTGTGCTAATGAGTCGATCCAGGGACTAGCACTATAAGCACAGAAACCGAACCCTGTATGGGGGCGGTCGCTTCACCTTTCATATGTGCGTCAGGTGAAGAAATAACAAGGCATGCAGCCTAGGCTTAGTTCGCTTAAAGAGTTTGTTGAACCAAGTCTTGTATTTTTTTTGGTAACGAGTCGTGTTTCTTTTTGGAACAATTCTCATTTTCTCCCTAGAAAAAATATTTTTTTTATTTTCTAGGTCTATGCTTTAATTAAATCGATCGGTTAAATATTTCAAAGACCGTGTGGTTGCACAAAATAATATTTTTTTGTCTTTTTGGTCCACATCAATTTGTAATCCCTCCGATCCAAAATAAGTGTCTCAATTTTGAACTAAGTCTAGTTCAAAACCGTGACACTAATTTTGGATCGGAGGCAATACCTTTTTGTTGTTGTTCCTCATGTGATTTATATGAGATTTTTGTAAACGTAAAAAATGCACATTCACGATTATTGATGTGGGAAAATTTATAAGGAATTTTTCGAAGTTTAGACATGAGCCCTTCATATTGACTATTTCCACATTTTGAAGATCGTAGTTGCGCAAAGATGCTAGAAATGTGCATCTAGGGTAAGTTGCACATTCCTGACATTAATGCACATTTTTTTTGCCTTCATTGTTAGATTTGCCGTCATGGTTTATGTGGATTTGTTTGTAGAAAAGAACTCAAAATAATTATAGCATTAAATTTTTTGGTTTATCATCTTTTGGGGGTCATTTGCCCATGCCTCGTATGGATGTGCAAAATGGGTTAATTGCGACGCCTCATACTGATGTGTAATTGAGTTTTTTTAGGTTAGTTGCACATCGCCACTCTTAATGTGCAACTAATGTTTTGGGGGTTGTTGCTCATGGCAGCTCTCAGTGTGCAAAAATAGTGGCTAGCTTGCACATTTAGAATTTTTGACGTGCAATTAAATTTTTAAGCCGGTTGCACAAGACCACTCATGTGTAATTAAGTTTCAGTTTCCCATGCCTCGTATTGATGTGCAATTGTTTTTGGGGTTAGTTGCACATCATATCTCTTGATGTGCAACTGAGGGGTTGATTTGCTCATGCGAGCTCTTGATGTGCAATTTGAGCTTATTCTTTAGCTACTTGGGTTGCACATTAAAAATTTTGATGTACAATTGAGATTTTTAGATCAGTTGCACAAGGCCCCTCCTTATTTGAAATCAAGTTTTTTTTGTCAATTGTCAATGCCTCGTGCTGATCTGTAGTTGAGTTTTTTTGGGTTAAGTTACACATTACCTCTCCGGATGTGCAACTGATGTTTGAGGGGCAGGGTGGGGGTGAGTTGCTCATGGAAGCTCTTGATGTTTAGTTTTTTTAGGAGTTGAGTTGCACATTAAGATTGTTGATGTGCAAATTTAGTTCTTTTAGGAGTTGAGTTGCACATTAAGGTTCTTAACGTGCAATTGCACATTTAAACTCTTTATGTGCAATTGAATTATTTTTTCTGAGTTGCACATGATTTAGACTTAAGAGTATTGTTTAGGTGAATTGCACATCATCTCTCCTAATGTGCATTTAATTTTTTGACGAGTTGCACATGAAGTTTATTTTGTGCAATTGAGTTTTTTATGTGTGATTTGTGCATGAATGAGATGTGAACATATTTCTTCATGAGAGTCTTTTTATGTGAATTTCACATTACCTCTCCTAATGTGTAATTTAATTATTTTTTTGTGAGTTGAACGTTGAGTATTTTTTTATTGATGCACAACTGAGTTTTTTATGTTGATTTTGTGCATGACTGAGACTTGAAAACATTTTCTTAGGTGAATTGCATATCACCTCTCCTAATGTGCATTTGTGTGTCTGCGCGCGCGCGTGCGTGCGTTCGTGTGTGTTAGTTCTTCCGCAGCATTTGGAGGTGAAGTTAATTGTCTGTGTTCTCGGAGTTGCTCTAACTGTTGTGAGCCTTTTAAAATGTCAAGAATCTCAAAAGTAATCTTGGGAGCATGTTGAAAATCTGATTTTTCCTATCTTGCGAATGGACTGAGAGGACCGATCTAGGCTTGTACTGGGCTAGTTGTTTTGTGGACTTTTATCCTTTGGTGTACAGTACATGCTGAAATTAACCAATGGCCCAGGCCTTTGGAGGGGTGGATGAATGGGACGCAAGTTGCTAGGCCGAAAATCACAAAAAAAAAACACTTTGCTTGGTCCAATCGGGAGGTCTTGGGTAAAGGCAGAACCCAATTAAAAAGCCCACACAAACCAATTAAAGGCAGAATCATAAATTGCGGCAGATCAGCGCGGGATGAATCGTACGACTTGTATTGATCGACTGAGATTTAATGAATTCTCTTATTTCTCAGACGATTGATCCATAGGCGGTCCCTTTTTTTTTCTGAGAGGAAGATAAGGGATTTTTTTTTAGAGGAATAAGGGAAATGAACGATAAAGGTATCAAGAGAGATGGGCTCTCGCTAGCTAGGCCGGCCGGAGTCCAATAAGGAAAACTCTACTATATGGGCTGCCTTCCGGATCAATCTGCGAACTCATACGGGGCTCTGGCTTAACTTGTGCTCTGCCCGTCTCGGCCAATCGGGCTATTGGAAGAAGTTGGGCTCAACTCATCAGCCTGCCACTGAATTCCCCTAAAAAAATAAATTCAGCCTGCCACTGAAAAGAAATGAAGGAAAAAACAACGGCAGAGCACGGCTGCGAACTACGCTCGCCCGATGCGACGGCGCAGTCGCCCGTCGGGAAGGAGATGAAACCGGCCGCCGGTTCGTTGTTGCCGCCCACGACCGTCCTCCTCCGCGGATGCCCACACCAATATCGGGCCCGACCTCTGGGCGTGGCGTCATTCTCCCTAGTCCTGCCCGTCACAGAGACCCTAACAGTGAACTATTCCGGCAAGCGCGGGCGTGCTAGGGCTGTGACGTCCAAGCGCCGTGGAAACCGACTACGCGTACCGATGGCGCAGTCGATCGCTGTAGCGGCGCACTGGTGGTGGCTTAGACGGGTGATCGCTGTACCACGCGTGCTACCTGCTCGACCGAATGCCTCAGTCCAGGGCTCCTACCTACCAGGTATGTATCGCACGCAGAGATGCTTCCTGTTTTTCTGGGTTTATTCTTTGTTTGTTTTTTCAATGATGTACCTGAGTTAAGCATAGCGAGTGGAAGGGGGTTTCCTGAATAAATTCTTCTTTCGTTCGAATCGTCTGCAGGCAACAAAAGATGAAAAGAAAGAGCAGTTTCTCCTCTCTTCAGAAAATTTTAAGCACAATTCGATACTGACGAGCCAGGACCAAGGAGCCAAGGACTTTGTATATCTAGTCATTTACCTGAAATGCCAGTGAAAGAAACCGAGGATGGCTGTGGATATGACGAGGTAAGGTTTTGTGCATAGCTATGCAATTTTATTTTGCCTTCCTTCCATTTAATCAGCCATAGATAATGTCTATAATTCTGATTAAGTTCCAGTCTTCCAGCACAACATAACCGGACTTTAATTTGGCTAAGGTGAACCATAATGCTGCCTATGGTAAATGCAGGGTAACATGTGATATGTTAACTGCAAAATGTGTACAAAGCTGTTCAAAGGAAATAAACATTATGTTATCTTATCTCCTTGGAACGTCCCACAAAAGATAAAACTCTGTACACCATATCGGACCAGAGCATAAGAAGCGGCAGATAATACTGGCACGAGCTACCAGAAAACCTAATTTACTGCATACAGTAGAACAAATGTTTCACTGTTATTTTGTATGCAATCATCATCATTATGTTACATCTTTTAACTATGATAAAAATCATCCAAGAGGGAAAATTGAGTGCACGTATATCCACAATGGTCACTGTTATTGTCTTATTGAACTTGGCATCACTTTAGTTTATTGCTTCACCGCTAGTATCAATGGTGTCAATCCATAGCACTAGTTCATGGCTCAATGGTCTCAGTTTAGGTGACTCACTGATGCACAAACAAGCAATATCAATCATCTTCATCATTTGTATCTCGTATTTCTTCTCATACATTGCACGGTCCAATACGTCGGCTTCACGGTTTTCTCCTTTCATATGTATGACCCATGAGACCAACTCCCTAGCCCCCTTCGGCTTGCACATATCTACAGGCCTTTTTCCTGTCAATAACTCCAGAAGAACAATGCCGAAACTATACACATCACCTTTGAAAGTGGCTACCGAAGACTGGCCATACTCGGGGGGGATGTAACCTAGAGTGCCAACTAGGTCAGTTGTCACATGTGTATCATACGGACAAATTAGTCGAGCAAGCCCAAAATCAGCCAATTGAGCTTCAAAATTTTCATCCAGAAGTATGTTGCTTGACTTGATGTCACGGTGGAGTATATGGGGTTGGCATGATAAGTGGAGGTACGCCAGACCTCGTGCTGCTCCTTTGGCTATCTGAAGCCTTCTTTGCCAGCTTAATTTTGGAGGGCCATCAGGCTTTTCATGGAGCCAATAATCTAGGCTGCCATTCTCCATGTAAGAGTATATCAGGAGTCTGTCACTGCCAACCCTGCAGTAACCTTGCAGAAGCACAAGATTACGATGCTTGGCTTTTGATAAAGTCTCCACCTCTGCTTTGAACTCCCGCTCCATCTGGCCAAAACCACCTGATAGTCTTTTGATGGCAATCTTTGCACCATCTGGTAATGTTGCCTTGTACACTAGACCAAAGCCACCACAGCCAATGATGTTAGCCTGATCAAAGTTATTTGTAGATTTCAAGATGTCACTGATAGTATATGCCTTGTCATCATCCTTGTTCTGAAACAGAAGAACCAGTGAGGCTGGTGCCAACTCCAGGGCTCCATCTGTATCTGCAACAGCCTTCACTGTATGATCCTGCCTCCTGAAGCTTCTCTTCATCACAAATACAACAGAAACGGACAAAGCCAATGCTGCTCCAAGTGAAATACCAATAGCTGTTCCTAATATGAGACCCTTGTTCTTCCCATTTTCGGTTGCAGACATGATGGGAGCATGACTCGAATGACATTGGGCTAAGCCAAAGCGGCTACCGCAGAGTCTGGGGTTCCCCTCATAATCAGAACTTGCGAACGTTGAGAATTGCCCTCTTGTTGGAACTGTGCCCGTTAGATTATTGTATGCCACTGTAAAGCTTGATAGAAAATTCAGGTTTGTTAACGAAGAGGGAATGCTTCCAGTAAGATTGTTATGTGACAAATCCAAGGATTCTAAGCTTGACATGCCTGATAGCTCATCAGGAATGATCCCAGTAATATGGTTGTTACCGAGGTCCAAGACATACAGGTTTTTGAGGCTTCCAAATCCCGGCAATATGACACCGGTGAGCTTGTTATGGCTGAGAATTAGAGAGGGCGGGAGCCTGCTAACCTGATTGTACTGCAACCCTTTGCCTGTTTTGTTCCTTTTTATGAAGAAAGGAAAATAATCAGTCTCCGTGGATTGCTGCGAGCTGTTGCATGTGAGAAGGCCCTTCATGCTTGAAAAATTGTTTGGAATTTCTCCAGTTAGTGAATTGTTAGAAAGATCCACATAGAACAAAAACTCAAGACCACCAATCCATGCAGGAATGTTGCCAGCCAATTGGTTCCAGGATAAATCTAGCACCTTCAATTCTGCGAAATTAGCCAGCCATGGCGGTATTGCTCCTGAAAGATGGCTGTTAGCAATGACAAACACTTGGATGTTATGAAAGCCATCTATTCCAGTCATCGGCAAGGCATTCCCATCACCGAAGTTCTTTGTCAGCACAAGGCTTGTTAGGCTTGGACAGTTTTGAAGGACAGATAATGCTGATGGAACATTCGTGAAGCTATTGTTCGAAAGTGAGATGTAGGTTAAAACCTGAAGCTTGCTGAAGCCAACTGGGATTTCACCACTGAGGTTATTGGTGCCAAGATTCAGGCTTCTGAGATGATGGCAATCTGACAAACTATCAATTGTACCAGTGAACTTATTTGTTCCAAGGTCAAGTGAGCCCAGTTGTGCCATCGCTGAGCAATTGAGATTGATATTTCCATTCAGTGAATTGTTCCTCAAGTACAGCATCTTCAGCGATGATGAATGAGCCAGGGAGACAGGCAGTGGGCCCCTGAAGAGGTTGGACTGTGCAGAGAAGTACTCCAGCTTGCCAAGGCTACCAAAAACATTTGGAAGGTGTCCATAGAATGAATTGAAAGAAATGTCCAGCTGTGCAAGGCTGGACAGATTGCCAAACCTTGGGCTCATCCGGTCAGCCAGCTGATTCTCCTGCAGAGACAGGTTCTTTAGATATTTCAGCATGAATAGGTCATCTGGCAATCTCCCGGAGATGCCGTTGAGCTCTACAGATAACTCCTCAAGCTTTGTGCAGTTCCCAAAACCTGCTGGGAAATCCCCAGCAAAGAGATTCGATGTAAATCGGATCACACGGAGCATTCCTGACGCCTCACAGATGCTTGAATCAATTCTCCCAGCAAACATATTGTACCCTGCGTCGAACACTGTGAGCTGCGTTGAACCATGGAGTGTGGGATGAGTGCCGCTGAACGAGTTGAAGGATATGTTGAAGACCTCAATCACCGGAAGTGACACGTTGACTGGGAATTTGCCTGAGAGCTCGTTGTTGCTTACGTCGAGCTGCTGCAGCCTATGGAGCTGAACAAGGGATGCCGGGATGGCACCATGGAGGTTGTTGTTGGAGAGGTTGAGCCACTGGAGCTGGTCCAGCTGTGTGAGCGAAAGTGTCAGCTCGCCCTTCAGGTACCTGCGCTGGAGGTCCAGCCCGATGACCCGGCCGCCATCATCGCACGTCACACCCAGCCAAGCACAGCAGTTAGCTGCTTCAGAGGTTTTGTTTGGGACCGCCCAGCTGCTGACGCCTGCGCTGAGACCTTTCAAGAAGCCCATTAGGGCATTAAAATCACCCGGGCTGCAGGAGCTTTGATTGAGGGAGTAGGCTGGAGACAAGAAGAGCACCTGCACAGACAACCAGAGGAAGAAGAAGAAGCAGCATGGCCATGTGGTGGCGCGTTGCATCAACAAATGCTCCATAGAAGCAAGAGCTATAGTGATGGTGCTGAGCAAGGAAGAGAGGTTCTTGTTTAGTCTTTTCAGGAGCTACTGTGTGATATCTAAGACATTTTGGTGCGTAAAGCAGGCCTCCTGAGCGCTTGCACCCCAAGCAACAATGGTGGCGGTGGAGAGAGAGAGGTGAGGTGTGAGACAGTAGGACAACGTAGCAGGGAGCTGCGTGCTCTGGTTTTGACTTATGATTGTGTATGCACTTAACCAAGGAAGACCCAAATTTCTTGCGGAAATCGATTGTCTCTGTCAACTTGCTAGAAAAATCCATGGTCGGAAATCTTTTGACTTCTGTTTCAAAGCTGGCCTAACCATCTTTTTCGTGCTCGCTTTCCTTCCTTTTGGCTGTTTTGATGGAAATGAATCTTATAACTAGCATGAAAGCAGACAGGTGCAAGGATAGAACCTGCATACCAAATGTATATTTATACTTCCTCCGTCATAAAATAAGTGACGTGGATTTGTATAAGATTCTATACAAATCCACGTCACTTATTTTGGGACGGATGGAGTAGATATTATGCGGAACTAGACAAATACTCTATGCGGTTACTGTTGAAGAGAAAATAACTGCGACGGAGCAATACGTGTAGATAGTACATGGTAGAGAATATAAACATGAAAAGGCTGACAATTTTATAAATATTACTTCCTCCAATTCATAAAAAGTGTCGTTCAATTTTTACTAAGTTAGCACAAATTTTATACAAGTGTACGACACTTCTCATGGATCGGAGAGAACACATTTAACGGACACCAAAATGAACTGTTTTTTTTTTATGATCTCATCAGAAGAGCCAGCAGGCACATGAGAATGACTTCTATTATTGCATAAAGCTAAACATTTACATTGTGCTGGAAATTAGGTGAAGAATGGCGGGTTGTGAGTTGTGACACGTTGGCAGGAGAGTCAACGGCCAGCGGCGAGCTACACATGTGCAGCCGCCGCTTTCGGCCGGGCCGGGCCATCGCCCTGCGCTGCCCGCCAGAGTCCATGCACGGCGCAGCACGGCACAGCTCCATACCTGAGCGCTTTATACGGGACAAAGGAACGGAGGGCAATTATCCTGCATTTTGGTTCGAGCCGACGGCTGGCAAAACCCATGGACGACACAGCCGGCCGCGGCTGCTCTGCAAGATGCGATGATCCGTTGCTATGCACTAGCACTGGGTTGTAGGTGAGAATTGGATGATCGTTGGTTTAAAATTATCTCGCTCACTGTTTTTCCCTGCAAAATATTCAGGGGACTACATGTGCACTTGTGCAGTTGTTTCTGGGAAAGAAAACATGCATAATTGGACTCTCTTTTTTTAATCCAAGGCATAATTGGACTTGATCGGCGAGTCAGTCGGCTGGAGTATTCAACTGCGCATGTGATTCCTTTAAACGTTTTGGAACTTTAACCGGTGTTGTGAGTGGGTTAACTTAACCCACAAGTGTCAAATTTCGTATTTCGCCGGTCTGCTAGATCGCTTTCTTGACAATTACTTAACTGACGTTTCACAGCCTCAGTAACACAATGAAGAACATAAGCGTCGTAAAGCATAACAAAGCTACTTGCAGTAGCTAGGTACGTACCGTGCAAGTTGCCACCGCCCACCGGTGCGCATGTCGTCCGTGGCCACTCGGACAGTCGTGGCCAATTTTTTACCTAGCTTGCGAAAACGCTACGCCATTTGCACGCCCACTATCCAAGGAAACTTTCGTCCTTTCCTTTACCTTATTTTTTCCACGAATTGCTGGTCTTGCGCATGAGATTGAATAGAGTTTTAACTTGCACGAGTGCACGACCAATATTTGGACTCTGGGTTTCCTTTCCCCTGAGTGCATCACGGCGTACGTGCGTGCGTGCAAGACCAGTAACGACCGACCGCTCTGTCTCGGACCACCGGAGTTTGGTAACGATCCCATCACGCATACGTACCAGGTTAGTTACCAGCACAGCTCTCGTTGCCGTCATCTACGTGCGAGGACAATCCCTGTACCGTTCGTGCTTTTAGCTTTGGTATATGAAGCCACGCGTACTTCCTGTTACGTACTACATCGTGTCATTACTCTGTCTGTCTGGCACAGCACAAATATATAACTTTTCTGATCTCCATATCTTACCCCTTATATTCTTCTTCCCACCTTCGTGAACTAATGGCAGGTCCGCAAAGTAATCATGATATATGGTACCGTCAGCTTAGCTCAATTCCGCTCTACTAGTGCGTATCTCTCGTTTCTCTTTCGCGAAGACTTTATAACCAAGAAGAACATATCCCCACGATTAATTGACAACCGTAGCACGTACGATTAGCCGGAGATAAATAAATTAATCCAGAGTCGCAGAACCGGATTCTCGTCGCTAATCGTGCGTCTTGCTTACTTATCTCCCTACGCAACGCAAGCCCCACTAGCTATAGCTAACAACAAAACATCCCGTGGTGGATCAATCCATCGGTCGATTCCTTCTCCGGATCGAGAAATATTGCTATTTTTCCCCGGTAGTGGCCACGGGGATTATTTGTCCTCCAGCCAGTCCAAACGTCCAATCCGGTGAGCTCACGATCCGGCGCCTGACATCGATCGCCAGAGAGCACGCACGTATAGGCACTACTAGCAGCTCTGAGTGGTGCGACAATACTGGCCAGTGGCCACCGAAATCGGGCGATCGGGCGTGCAAAAGCCGTCCTCCCCGGCGAGGTGCTGCTTCTGCCTGTGACGACGCGCGCTACGGGGCAACGGGAGGCGGAAGCGCGACGTCGACATGTACCAACAACGCCGGTGCGACGCTAACCCCGCCAGTTTCTCCGAGGATTATTCTGTGGGCGGAGGGCCGGCGTCGTTTCATGGATCGCGTTTTTGTTTCCCTGTCATGACCTAATTAACCATTGGGGAGTTGGGGACTGGGGAGAGCCTTCTTTGCAATTCCAAGCTACTCCTACTCTTTTAGTTCGTGTTTCCTTTTTCTCGAGTGGACTTCAGTTGTTTGCCTTGGTACAGTTCAGGTGGAATATGAGAGATTATATCATGTCTTAATAGAAGGAAAAAAATGAAGGTAATAAGGCTGGGAGTACATAAACTTGTCCTGCATGTGCAAACTGGTACAAGAAGTTGAAAAATGGTTCAGTTGCCTACCTGAACTCGTCATGTGCGTACAGCTTGGTGCAACACGATCAAACCGGACTAAATCTTGCCGACGTGGCACGCCACGCAGACGTTAGGGCACACAAAGCGCACATGGGGCTCATGCAAGGCTGAAATTTTGCGTTTAGACTTTAGACCCTCTAGTTTTGTCGAATTGGCATTACCAAGTCCTAACAAAGGAGTTGCTAGTCGAAATCCCTGGAAAAAATACCCATGCCTTGCGGCCTACCCAAATTCTCAACCCCTCTCGGTCTCGACTTTGTCGTCTGTTGGCCATCGCCATGGTATCTTTGAGTACATCCAGCTCCATCCGCCACCCGCAGTGAACAATTCATCCCTTTGTGGTGACTAAACCATTTTTCAACTTGTTGTATTAGTTTGCACGTGCATGACAAGTTTATGTACTCTTTTCATTATTACCTAAAAAACATAGAGAAATACCTATCTGTCGGTTCGCTTTTAATATTTCAGAGTACATTTGGAGTTAGTGGAAGTATGACCTGGTTACCAACATGAGATGAACCAACTTTTTGCAAAATTGTTTATAGCGGAACACCATTTAGTAACGATATATTAAATCTTAGCGCTCGTGCAACTGGTTTGGTAGCAAGTCTAGATGGTGCATGCTTACTATAGGTGATTAGCAATCAGTACTCCCTCCTGTCCAAAATAGACATCACAAATTTAATGCAAAATCAGTACAAAATTATACTAGATCTGAGACACTTATTGTGTGTCGGAGCGAGTAGTAAATTTGAGGTGCACGAGGCTTCTGGAGAGTCTCGAGCAAAAGAGAAAAATAGACGTGCACCTACTTAAAACCAAAAGTGCCGATCAAATCATGGAAATTTGCAGAGACCCTGGCTAAAATAAAAGGAAAGGCCGGTAAGAACTGGTGCATTATTTTGTCAGTGCTGGTAGTGGTAGAGGAGGCCGGTGGTAACTTGACCAGGAGTTTGGTCGGTGAGAAAAAGGGCGTTCAACAATTTGAGTCATAGTGGGCACGTTTTCATGTCCGCGTACTGCCCAATAAAAACAGTACTGTAACTCATTCTGCGGTCACCTGAGGTTTGGTAATTTGTCGGTAAATAAACGGAGAACTATCCACCCATGCACGGAGCAAATTTGAGCTTCTGTAAGTGCCTAGTGACGCGGACCGCATAACGTTTGTAGTTTTGTAGCTCGACACAGGCAGTGTATGGTAGCAACATCGCGAAGGTGCCGGTGGTCTGAAACCATTGAGAAAATAATCTTTTCTCTCCGATTCATATTATTTTGTTTCAAATTTTCTTAAATATGAATGTATTTATGTCTAAAAAACGTCTACATACATGTAACATTTTGACAACTAATATGGATCGGAGGTAGTAGCATAAATATTCGCCTTTATATAATTCAAAGAAATAAGCTTTTCAAAAAGTTCGCAAAAAGAAATACTCCAGTATAAAATTTTACGCTAGTGAGAAAGGGGTTTTAAAATAATATAAAAGGAGTTTTTTAGCGAAATACAAAAAGAGTTAAAAGCAGGGAAAGAAAACGACAGAATAAATTATCATTATTGGGCCGGATGGTGCGTGTCAGACGATGCTTGATCGGCCAAGAGATGGGCCAGGGAAATAAGGCCCATAAAGGACAGACGAAAGAAGATGGGCTACTGACCCTACTTACCGAGGCCTGTTGACAGAGAAGGAACAAGGCTGGACTGAGCGCCAGGTAGAGAGAGGGGGGGGGGGGGGGGGGGGGGAGAGACATTCCGCCCAAGAGGCTGAAAAAAAAAGAAAAAAAAAAGGAAAGGCTCTTCCTTCTAAAGAAAGCTAGAATAAATAAATAAACTTCAATTAAGTACCAAATGAACTCTGAAAATCCTACTCAGTAAAACTCATAGAAGCATATAGGAAAAATTTAGAGTCCAAATAAAGTACAAGACAAACTAAATATCAAGTAAAACTCACATTCAAATCCTAGTCGGTGTTAATTCAATTTGAAACTAAAAAATTAAGAAATTTCCAATTAATATTTTATTAATTCAATTAAATATTCCAATTCTCATTTCTAAAAATCATCACAAGTTTGAAAATTCAGATTGTTGCAACGTACCAGCACCACCAAGTGAAAA
The DNA here is from genome assembly GCF_000005505.3 of Brachypodium distachyon. Lineage (NCBI taxonomy): Eukaryota > Viridiplantae > Streptophyta > Magnoliopsida > Poales > Poaceae > Brachypodium > Brachypodium distachyon. The sequence goes on from NC_016133.3 coordinate 50,501,831, forward strand.
TGAGGAGAAATACCAGGATTTGACCGCACGCCCGCAAGCTTGTCATTCGGATGAGCGAAGAGAAAACAAGACTAGGAAAGACTTTTGTGCAAACTTTCCACTATTTGCAAAAGCCCCCAGAGTTTAATCCTTTGGCCCTACAAAATTGTCACGTTGACAACCCGAACTAGTCGATGCATGCCACAACGATATACATATATCAAAAGTTACGAGTGTGCTTTTTTATTTTGTAGGGATGGACAGACTAGCTACGAGTTCATGATTGTTAAGCTCATTATGTTTTACGAGTTGAATCTCGTGATCGGCTCGGTTCGTAAGAGCTCGTTAAGCTCGCGAGTGTTCACGAGCGCTCGTTATGACACAACATACTAGATTATGACAGCTCGTTTTTTTCATGACTTCGTGTAAGAATTGTGACTCCGTGATGACTCGATGTGACGGACCATAAGTGAAATAGGAAAAGAGATAGCTAGACGGTCTCGGTTGGCATGTTGGGATCTGGCCGTTTAAGCCTCTAAGGATGGGTTGGATTTACTGGCCATCAGAAAAAATAACGAGGTGCTCAAGAAACTGGTTCGCCCACTCATTAAGCTCATTAATACTTTCTCTGTTTCATGATTCTTGTCTCAAATTTGCCCAAAAATGAATATATCAATTCTTAAAAAATATCTAGATACATGTAAGATTACGAACAAGAATTATGAAACGGAGTTAGTATTAACGAGCTAAAATGGTTGATTGGCTCGGCTCATTAACTAACGAGCACGAGCGGCTTGCGAGTTACGAAATTTTGTCCAGCCTTAGTATTTTTACGGTCTTAAAAGAAGGCCCAATGACCATCTTAGAATATTGTGATGGCCATTTAGGTCATAATTCTCTTTTTTATTTATTGATGGGCTTTATTCATCCTAGCTCGTTCTAGAGCATTCCAAAATTCACTTCTGCAGAAATTCAGTTATCTTACAAAACATATCAGCCTCGGATCCTCCTCCGAGTGAAACAGGACGTGTCTAGTGTTCACCATGCATCTTGGGGCAGCATGGGGTGAAGATGACCAGTGTTCATTGAACACGTCCAGTCACGATTACGCAGAGCATGGCCGGCCGGGCAGGCAGTGCGATCTGCCCACAGGCCAGAGGCTGGCCCCAATCCCACGGGCACTCACGAGTTTTCACGCCAGTATCTATTTGTCCTCTTGTGCATCGACGTGGGCGTGCACTGTGTGTGGCTCCCATGGTGTATGTGCGCTTTTCACGTAGAGGTAAAAAAGCTTGGCCCAAACCAAGCAAGCTCGCGCGTGAGTCGTGACGTGCTCCAACCGATGCGCCACTCCATATCCATCCATTCGGAATCCGGCCGTAGGTCCCCCTACCACCCCGGCCTGGGAAATTGAGTCTGCAGCATATCCATGGCGCGTGCCCGCAGTGACCCACTACAGTCCAGCTGCTTGACGTTGGTAAATTTGGCCCGTGAAGGTACACGCCCACTATTGGGCGTCGAATTATTGGTCCTTGGATGAGCATGCGAGGAATGGGCCACCTGCTCCAGAGCCGTAAATCCTGAATCGGTCCAGAAAGCATTCAAGTCGGCAGCAGCTTTTATTTTTTGACAGGTCGGCAGCAGCTTAGCAGCACTTAAATGCGGTACCAGGATTGAGTTAGCCCACAACATAAACATGCCTCGCCTCGCCTATATAAACCCCACCCAATCCACCCTTGGCTCCTGTATCCATCGACGCAGCAAAGTTCAGATAGCCAGCCAGTGATAGCAGTGAGCTCTGCTCGGTTAGTGTGACACTGATGGCGCTCTCTCGTCGCATGGCTGCGTCCGCCCTCCTCCTCATGGTCCTCCTCGTCGCCACAGGTGCTGCTTCTCTTCCCGTCGATCTGCTAGCAAACTGTTTCTTTCGCGCAACCTGTTTTGTCGTGATTAAATGCTGATCATGTGTTAGTTTGTCTGTGTGCAGAGATGGGGACGACGAAGGTGGCGGAGGCGAGGCACTGCCTGTCGCAGAGCCACAAGTTCAAGGGCACCTGCGTCCGCAGCGGCAACTGCGCCAACGTGTGCAAGACGGAGAACTTCCCGGACGGCGAGTGCAAGACGCAGGGCCTGGAGCGCAAGTGCTTCTGCAAGAGGGTCTGTTAATTAATGACGTGCAATGCATGCTGTTACTAGATTTGTAGCTCCGTGATCCATCTGGTAGTCGTGTTGTTCGTCGGTTGTCCGTGTGTTCCGTCCGCGCAGAATAAAGTAGACTCGGCATTGTTCATCTGCATAGTCCGGAGCTCTGTTGTTTAGGTGAGGAGTTATCGGGTTTCAGTAATTCAGTTGGTCGTCTTGTTTGTGCTAGACAACTACTAGTAGAGGGTGCTGTCATTAATTGTACTGTCGTTATTTCAGCATGGACGTATGCAATGCATCTGTTATGTGTGACCGTTTCGTGTTGAGACGCAGAGAAACCGCAGCTCACTGGTCGTGCACCGAATCACCGGTGGAGTCCTTTTGCCGAGAGCTTCATGGCTCACTTTCAGGAACGATATAATCTGGCTTCTGTGTGGTGCAGTGCACGTTGCTTGAACTTAGGTGGTGCCATGAATGAATCGATCAGTTGTCTCGTCTGTTCAACACAGAAAGGACCAAGGGGACGTGCGCGGTCGGATAAAAAAGAATGAGCAGGTGTTTTTTTTTGCGGATACGGCCCATCCAACCTTAGGACCAACCTGCTTCCCCCGCAGGTTCGAGGCGGAATCAGGCCTGGCCGCCTGGGGCAACGGGGCTATAGCCCCAGCCTGGCCCGTTTCCTAGAGCCTGTTAATTTTCTTAGCCCACCAAAGAGTAGCCCCAGGCCCATGTAGAACTCAGCCCATCTTCCAGGCTTCTCCACGACAAGAGCACACCACACACCACAGAGAAAAAAAATATGGACGGGACTAGGGGTGCCCGTGCACTTTTAAATATCCAAGGGTGCACATCCAAAAATGAAAAGTTTTTGTCCACTTTTCTAATATGGAAAAAAGGTCCCCACAAGCTGTCTCACCCCTCGGGTCTATTGGAGATCAACCCGTTTTCTTTACCGGTCTTTATGCTGTTGCCAGGTTGTCCCAAAATTGCCCAGCCCCCCACACAAGTAAAGCAAAAGGCAAAGAATAGACCCTCAGAATTGCAAAAATCTGGTTCAGGAGCTAAAACTAGGCATGTGATGAGAAATCAGTTTAGTTTCAAACAAAGTCGCACCCTACAAAAAGCAAATCTAAACCCACATACAGGTTAAAAACTGAACATAGTCAGGAGCTATACAGCTAATGTAAAACAAATCCATGAATCATCATTCAGAACAAATTCCAAAAGCAAAAACCACTAGTAGTAGGAATAGCAATAGTATAGACGACTAGATAGTACATATATGCATACAAAGCAGTATTTCCAAGAGCACTCAAGCTGAATCCCCACAAAAAGTGCCCGAACATTTGATTCACACAAGTAGAAGATTTCCATATGTAGTAGTTAGGCCCAGCATATGTTCCGCCAGCATTAGTCTTGTCTTAGGTTCAAAATCACAAAGCTAGCTGTACAAAATGTGCATCCCTTGTTACGCCTTCATTAGGTTTCTTGTCCCATATGTACAAATCCATTCTTCAGAAAGCCGCAACCCTGTGAAAAAAACCCAAAGAAAGCATATTAGGTTGACAAATTGTCATATAGTTGCAGGCAGAAAAAGAAAAACAACAGAGTGGTAGAAAAATAACAAAACAATGAACAAAAGCAAAAAAAAGAACAACTTGTCATATGGTTGTTGTTCCCTATCCCCAATTCTCAGGCGTACATTGCCCCCACCGTCTCCTCATATTCTCAACTCCCGCGGGCACCAAGCTGTAGAGGTGGCAAGTAAAGCTATTACCTCCAGGCAAAAAGCAAAGCAAAAAAGCACCTTCTCCATGCTGTTCTCTTAACTCACGGGCAAGCAAAAGGCAAAGCTAAAAAACACCTTCTCCATTTCTCTTAGCCCAGACAATGTAACCAAGTGTTACCTATTGACTTGTGCATCTAGGCGTCTAAGCATAGGCACAAACAATATCGGTATTCTCTAGTGATCGTGGACAGACCAATGTGAACCAAAATCAAATTTACCAACGATTAGCGGGTCTTAAGCAATTTTTTGGAGGGCCTAATCGCGAACTCCTATGCAAGTCGCTTAGGTCAACGTACATTATGCGGCCACGGTGCTTGATCCTCCCATCGAGCTTGATGTGGCAGCCAAACGCTTCAGAAAACACCATCCAAAAAATAGTTCAGTCCGTCGAAAGGCAACTTATAATCTAGAAATTAAAAGAACAATGAAGCAAATCCTAGTCGATATTTGCCTGATTAGTCATACAGTAAAAAAAAAGATCAGTATAAAAGGCAACTTATAGTCAGGAAACAACTATTTGCTTAGGGGGGTTTGTTTTCTGTCAGGACGCAATTTTGGTCACAAATTTTGCATAGATTCATATCCCTAACCCCAGAATTGAAATCTGAGTCAGGAGTAAGGTCATGCGTCAGGCACCTGTAACAGCTAAATTCAGAAAAGCAAAAGCACAAAAATTGTAGATGTAAACACACACACACAAGGTTATCTGATGCACACAGAAAAAACAGCTACAAAATCAATTTAGTTGCGTCCCTGCTTCACCTAATCCCCTATACAAAGCCATCCATTAAGCAAACCATTTCACCCATGTTTCCTCCTCCCCCTAGCTGCAAAAGTAGCTGCTTCACATAGTCCTAGAAGCAAAAAAAGTTGTACAAAAGACAAAAAGTTGCTGGGTTGAGTTGTGACAGTTGGAAAAAAAATGTACAAAGGAAAACACAACTTAAAGATTAGTGGAAGCCACTATATATAAATAGTAAATAGAGAACGAAAGCAACCGTGTTTCAAAAATTTGCCTAAAGCATCTAAAAAATCTTTGCACAAAAATTCCTAAAAAAAAGCAACTCCTACACCCACAGTATGATAAATCAACTTATAGTTTTGATTAGTGGGAGCAACTTATAAATGAAAGTTTGCCTTAAAAAAAGCAACCCAAAAAGCAATGCATCTGTTCCTAAAAAAAAGCAACTACACCCCTGAACCATTTGAATCCTAGAAAAGGCAACTTAGGCTATTACGCTGCTCAAATCCCTGAAAAGCAACTCCTACTGAATGACTTGCCTAGCCAGTGATATAGCTCCATTCAAAATAGCTAGGCATCTTGTCATTACTAAATGTGAACAGTGACAAGTAAACGGCAACTCCTACTGAATGACTTACCTAGACACTGGTGCAAACTGTTGGGTTCGTTGCATAGGAAACAAAAATTTTCCTACGAGAAGTGCGGAAGAAACCCAAGAATATATATATACTAGATGTATGTAACGAGAGGGATCATGAACACCATACCCTCGTAGACCGCTAAGCGTTACGATCACGAGATCGTTGTTGGTGTAGTGGAACTTTCAATGAGATCAATCTCAGTGCCGAACGGACAGCACCTCCTTGGTATCCACACGTTCAGCTTCACGTTATCTCCTCCTTCCTCGATCCAGCAAGCGAGAGGGAGAGGTAGACGAGATCCCGGCAGCACGACGGCGTGGTGACTATGGTGAATATTCTCACGGGCAGGGCTACGCCGTGCGCGTGAGAAGAGGAGGAGAGGAGGGCTCAGGGGAGAGAGATCCAACTGAAAGCTTGGGGTGTCTCTCTCCCTTGCCCCCCCTTCTATTTATATAGGGGTAGAGGAGGCGTGGCCGGCCAGGACTATCCGGCGGCCAGGACTCTCCCGCGGCCAGGACTCTCCTCCTGGCCGCATGGACCCTGTGGGCTAGCCCCTCGGCCCATTAAGGCCAGGGTGCTCCCTCACAGGCCAATTTAGCCCAGGGATAGGTGGGCCTCAAGGTGGAACCCTCCGGATCCCTCCGGAACCTTCTAGAAGCTTCCCGGTCAAAACCGGGAAATATTCCAAACTTTCCAGAACCCTGAAAACAACTTTCCATATATAAATCTTTATCTCCGGAACATTCCGGAGCTCCTCGTTGCGTCTAGGATCCCATCCAAGACTCCGAATCATAATTCGATATCATCATCATTTATCTCATCTAACCCAAGCAACATGAAACGTTAAGTGTGTGACCCTACGGGTTCGAGAACATGTGGACATGATCAAATATCAATAACCAATAGCGGGACCTGGATGTCCATAATAGTTCCCACATATTCCACGAAGATCTCATCGGTTGAACCACTATGTCGAGGATTCAATTAATCCAGTATCCAATTCTCTTTGTCTCGCGATATATTACTTGCCCGAGATTTGATCGTCGGTATCGCCATACCTAGTTTAATCTCGTTACCGGCAAGTTCTCTTTACTCGTTCCGTAATATAATACCCCCGCAACTAAACACATTAGTCGCATGCTTGCAAGCTCATTAGGATGTTATATTACCGAGAGGGCCCAGAGATATCTCTCCGTCACAAGGAGTGACAAATCCCAGTCTTGATCCATACAACCCAACAAGCACCTTCTGGGATACCTGAAAAACACCTTTATGATCACCCAGTTACGAGATGACGGTTGATGCCCACAAAGTATTCTTCCGGTACTAGGGAGTGGCATGATCTCATGGTCTAAAGAAATAATACTTGACATAATAAAACATAAGCAACTTAAACTTAAGTGACACGATCAAAAGCTATGTTTAGTTTTGGGTCTGTCCATCACATCATTCTCCTAATGATATGACCTCGTTATTAAATGACAACACATGTCTATGGTTAGGAAACCTTAACCATCTTTAATCAACGAGCTAATCTAGTAGAGGCGTATTAGGGACACGGTATTTGTTTATTTATCCACACATGTATTTGAGTTTCCAATCAATACAATTATAGCATGGGCAATAAATATTTATCAAGAACAATGAAATATGATAATAACAAATTTATTATTGCCTCTAGGGCATATTTCCAACACAAACTCCCCATTAAAGGGGGGGGGGGAAGCAACTACAAAATGGTAAAACAAAAAATCCTTGGAGTGGGAAAACGCAACTCCTAATAATCAATAAAATGTGAAAGGTGAAAGCAAATCCCCTACTACACAATGCAACACAGGATTAGCCGATTAGGCACAAGATTTTAGGGGACAAATTGACAGAAGCATTGCCCAAAATTAAGGCCCAATTAACACATACTAATCCCAGTGAGACTACCCCCTCCCCCCTTTGTTGTAGATCAACAAGCTCCACCAAAATATGCATTCCTGAGTTAAAGTAACGACATAATGTTGGCATAATGTTCGAATCACATAAGTTCATGACATACTAATTCAATGATGCGACCTCCTTCAACGACCCAGGAGAGGCAACTTTTAGTAGGTAATGCATCTAGAATTCAAAAAGGTTGCTTAAAAATCAAAACACATATGGTTCGATTAGCTTATAAGCAACTTTTAAATAAATAAGTGCCTAACAAAATGGAGGCAGTCAAAGCCAAAACGAGACGACTAGCACAACTACTTCTTAGCCCCTTTGAACAGTGAACTTACATTCACGAACACATCGTTGCATCTAAAAAACAGATGGACGATGGTCAGATGATGTAGCATTGGATATAGATGTGTCGCATGACAGAAAATGCATACACATCATAACTGACCCCCAATGTCCATGCAGCTTGCTCATGGTCTGAACCCATGGAGGATACTGATCCTCTAATAGCTGCCAATTTTGCATGTAAATTACAGGTTTCCATTAACAAATTGAACACGTAAGTACAACTTGCGTGTGGCAACAACAAGGGAACAGACAACGGCAAAACCCCAGCGCATGCTTGTCTAGAGGTATTCCACACAATTTAGGGTGTTTGGATTCCAAAACCTCCGAAAAAGCTAACTAACCTAACCTAAACCTCCTAGTTTAGCTCTAACAAGCTCTAATTTTCCGCACTAACAGCATATCCGCATCGCAAACCACCAGAGCTCGTTGCGGCCGCAAAAAAGACGGGCAAAATCACCAACCCCTATCTTGAAACAGCACAAGCGGGAGCCAGCCAACACAAGAGCAACGACAACGCAAAAACTGAGCGCTGCAAATCAAAGTACCATGCGCAGATGCTGGCTTATGGGGAGGGTACTAACCGTGAGGAGTGAAATCATGAAATCGATTCCGCCCGCTGCGCTCGAATTAGCAACCGTAGAAGGTTCGCGCAGCCGCCACCACCGTGCCGTGTGACATGCAGACGCCGAGGCCCTGCGTACTGACCACGACATGACACGAAGCCACGGCGAGAAAATCGACAGTGAGCTCCTCGATGTCCCACCTACTTCAATCATGCTCCCCCTACCCCACGCGCAGCGCCTCTCTCTTTTCCGTTGACCCGCACCGCCGAGACGCCTCATGCCATGGAAATCGCCGGAAAATCGCCACCGGGCAGAGGAAATCAGGGGCGAATAAATAGGGGAAATATATATGAAGGACAAAGGAGATCTAACCGAGGTCGATGTGCCCCGCCTGCGTCCAGCAGAGCTGGATTCAATTATGCAATCGCCTTCGCGTAGCCCTCGTGACCTCCCCCCGCGACATGCAGGAGGTCCCGTGCCCTGTGGCCTCGTCGGTAAAACCGCACCGCGACGAAATCAACCAGCAAAACCTCGGGCAAAACTGCACATCGACGCCGACGCCGCCCCTCCCGGGGCTGCGTATGACCACGCCGCCAATCTGCTGCTCCTCTCTGACACCCGGCGGCCCGGAATCGCTGCTGCGAAATCGGCCGAGAGAAAAACACGACGAGATCAGAGTTCGCGAGAAGTAAATGGGGATGGGGAAAGAGGAATGGATAAAATGGCACGGTCCTGCTTTGGCTGACATAGAGGGACCACGTGGGAACCTCAGAGACTCATGTCCTCTAATTAGATTGCACGGTGCGGGTGGCTCAGGGTGGATCGGACGACGCGCGCCCGTTTCTTCCGATAAGTGCATAAGAACTTTGAGCAATTGGGAAAAAAATCCCCGGTCGAGAGTTCGGCTTCGGCCATTCATCTCCCTGATCGCACCACACGTAGGACAAAATCCCTTGCCGACTGCTTGTCGCCGGCCACCGCTACTCCTGCTCGGACGCTCCCCGCTCCCACACACGGCCAGCCGGCCCCAGGCGCTGCGCCGCACCCGCACGGCACAGTCAGCAAACAGCAGAGCAGGCCGCGGGAGGGGAAGGCCGCACCAGCACGGCGGCGCACGCATTGTCGCGGCTCCATCCAATCAAGGTAAATGTGTGCTGGATCTCTAAATAAATCCGTACTATTTGCATTTTTCCTCACTTGATTGGTAAGAATAGTAAATTTTGTGATTATAATAAAAATTTCATCATGATCTACACCATCATCGGACACCAACCAATACTGTAGAAGGATAACCGAACCGAACCGAAATTACATGTATGCTAAGAGTCCAAATAATCTGAGTACACCGATATGTGCAATCTGCTGGAAACCAATGTCGTTTTTTCCTTTTAATCCTTTCATTGTTGTCCACGTGTAGACAGAAACTTCCCGGAACTCAGAACTCGAAAATTGCCGGAACTCGGAACTTGCCGGGACTCAAAACTTGACAGGAAGTTGGATCTGAATTGCTTGGCTTCACGTGCACACACAAATCTCTTCTTCTTTTTTCTTTAAGTTGCTCACCGAGTAAACACTGGAAATCTGATACCAAGATGATAAGGGATGGCTCGATCTTCTCAGAGAGCAACGTGGATAACTTGTATGATTCTACAAATCTTCCGGCTGTTCACCCGTCGCCGCACGACGAACTTGCAACCCAATGGAAATTCGCAACACAACACACTTGCGCAGTAGTCTGCCGACCACAAGCGGTTTCGCAATCTTCCAATTCTCAGCGAAACGACAGATTACGCTCGAAATTTCAGTAGATAACAAACACCCTATCGAAACGAATATGGTGTATATGATTCCAGATGAATGCTTCTCGCAATCAACAAGAGTCTCGAAAATAGCTAAAACGTGGTCTAACCCTAAACCTAGGCGTACCCCTTGTTTATATAGACGAGGAGTAGCCCAAACTCAATACAGACTCCAACTCAAATTCAAACTAGAATTCGACTCAGACTCAAACTAGAACTGGAATTCGACTCAATACAGACTCCGACTCAAATTCAAACTAGAATTCGACTCAGACTCAAACTAGAACTGGAATTCGACTCAAACTAGAATTCAACTCAGACTCAAACATGGGCTCGCAGATCTGGGCACTCCTTAGACGTGTCGGACTCGTCGTAGGCTGTCCTAGTGTGCCTCATATTCGTACTCGACTTGTGGTGCATCCTAGGCATATCATCCTTGTCGTTGGCTGCCCCTTGCACACAAGACATTCTTCTAACTTATATCCTTCATCTTCACTTTTGGTGCGCCTGCCTCCCTCTCCTCCCTCCCGCATATCTTGATGTTGGATATCAACACTTGAGGATCCGTACCCTCATCAGTTAGGCTCGATGCTACTTGCGGCTCTATCACTGGCCCAACAAGGATGTCTAGAAGAGAAGCAATTATCTAACTAGCTATAACTACGAAACCCCAACCAATATAGCACCACTACGCCAATTTTAGTATCCTCATTCTCCAATTTCCGGCTCCACCACTGGATGGTTTCTTCAGCTTTTTAAGCTCTCAAATGTAAGGTTTTTTCACCATTTAAGATCCCTAAAGTTATTCAAAAGATTTTGATGAAAGTATATTTTGGTCCCTCAATTGACAAAAAAGTCTAAAAACGATTCATAAACTTGAAAATACTATACATTTGGTCCATCAATTGGCAAAACCCAATTTTTTTTATCCTTTTCCTGGATTTGACCCCATGTGGTTTCTTTTTCTTAGATTTTTCAACATCAGATGTCACGATGCCGTCCAGTTTCTCCTTGAGCTCGAAATCGTATGCGTTTAGCCTCTCGATTGTGCATCGTGACATCTGAAGTGGAAAAGTCTGATGGAAAATTGCTCTATGTGGAGTCAAATGGAGTCAAAACCACTCAATACGGTTCGAATCCAGAAGAAAGACCAAAGTATCTGGTTTTGTCAATTGAGGGACCAAAATATACTTTTTTCAATTGACCGTACTTTATGAAACAACTTAAAAACTACAAGGACGAATTTACCCTTTTCAGCTCATATTTATTATGGAAAAAGGCCTTTTTGTTCTTTGAGAGACTAGTTTCTCCTATCTCCTCACATTCTGTCCTCCACGTCAGTCAAGAATTGATGTGGTATGCGAAAAATGAAAATCGATGTTCCACCCTCTAAGAAATAGTTGGGGGTGTATTGTTCAGCAATATGCTCTTGCAAATACAAAATGCTAGTAGTCTGTACAAGTACAACACACGTTTTAATACAACCACCTGGCTTATATCGTAAAGATGTCTTACTTGAAACACATGATTTTACAATGAAAATAAGCCAACGGAGGACAAAGAGATCGAGTAAAAGAATCAAAATATATTGGCAAACATACAGAAATTAAGATCCCCTAGATAAACTGTGTAAATCCCTATCCTACAAGTGTACTCCTTGAGGAGATCCTTCTTAGGGGTCTTGCGAGCTCCATTGACCCCGGGTATGTGAGGGTGGGCGACCCGCGGGGTCAACCCTTGTTGCATGCTTGAGCTGTTTTTCTGTTTTTTAGCTAGTCTTGTAATTATGAACTCCTCTCTCTAATCTAATGTCAATCTACTGCCTTTTCTTAAAAAAAATTACCAGTCTACTACTTGTACTTTATATCAAACAATAAATGATGATGCGCATGCATGCACTCTTAGGTAAAATAAACGATGCACTATTAATATTACACAAGCGGTGTATACATGTATATATTGACATGGACAAAAAGAAAACTACTACAATCTGCATGCATGATATTAGTATGCAGTAGTAGTTTATAATTACACCATGCAACAATCAAGACCAATATTCTACAGCAGAAAACCGGGGAGCCCGACTTTCTTCCCCGTCTTCTTGACGTCCTCTTGCACCCTTCTCCGGTACTCCCCGAATGTGAAGGTCCTGTAAGGGGAAGGCTCCTCGCAGGCGCCGATGGGCGAGTCGTACGATGGGCAAAGGAAGTATGCCACGGAGTACCTCTCTGTCGTCGCGTTGGTTACCACTTTGTGCTCCACGCTCCTGTATCGATTGTTGCTCCATGCCTTGACACGACAAAAACCAGAGCGGACAGTAAGAAAACCGACCTTTTAAACAAAAGAAAATAGAATTGCTTTTGTGCATTTTGCCCCCTTTTCGAACAAGAAAAAAACACTGACTTTAATTGCTCTGTTTGTAACTGTACCTTACATGCTCGATTCAGCGATGAAACTAAATCTACGGCTGTACGTATATAATACTACTGATCAATAGGAAAAGGCAGTCTGCAGTAGATCGGTTCCTTAGCTAGCGAAAGTTGCAACGTATGTAACCATGTGAGCATCGTGGATAGAGGTCTCGCTTTTGTATATCCAATGTTTTCCTGTCCCCCCTGAACTCAGCGGAATCCCTAGGCTTTATGTTAGCGGCGGTACACAGCACAGCACAGCGATATACGCAAGTTGCGGATATGTATGACACGGCAGCTTCCGCTTTTAGAGTGTCCGAGTACACTCCCCCCGGCAGATGTTCACAGGTGCCGCACTTGTACGCAGCCAGCATGTTACTGGAGCGTACACAAATAATCAATCGCATTCTGACTCGTCAAGTCAAGCTAGCTATGGATCGAGGCCGGCCGGCACTGCAGTGCACACGCACATGTTTGTGTGTACCTTGTGAGTGGTGGATCTTAAAGTATATTCTGAATGCATGATTTCCTTTTTCGTATGGATAGCGAGAGGGCAAATTAACTCTAGTCCTAGTTAAGCTATGGATGCATGGCTCATATATTGTCGTAATGCTACACGTACGTACGGTATACCTGAGTAATAAATACAGTATAAGTATATGTCGACGTGTCCGTAGGTATATACGTACCTGGAAGAGGTCACCGATGTTGACGATGAGAGCGTTGGGGATGGGCTTGACGGCGAGCCAGCGGGAGCCCTTCATGAGCTGCAGGCCGCCGACTTGGTCCTGGCAGAGCACGGTGAGGAAGTCGCTGTCCGTGTGGGGCACGAGTCCGAAGGCGTCCGGCGAGAGCGGGCACGGCGGGTACCTGTTGAGCCGGAGGAAGCACGTCCTCTCGTCGCAACCCTCCGGGAACCGCTCCCCCGCGTGACCCAGCCTCTCAGCCAGCACGCGCGCCAGCGTGTTGGCCAGCTTTGACATCGCCGTCGCCACCTCCTGCGTCACATCCCTGCAACATCATATCGATCAGCTTGTGTCTTAATTTGACTGTACTGGGTAGTATTCCCTCCCTACTGAAATAAGTACTTGTATTTGCATAAGAATTTATACAAATTCACGTCACTTGTTTTAGACAGAGGGAGTAGTAATGTTGTGTTGTGAAATTTCTCCCACGCATGTGACTAAGTTAAACTAGATTAGTTACTGGCATGCAGGGCTGGGCAGAAAAAGCGGGAACCGAACACCGAAACCGAACAAACCGAAATCTCGGTTTTTTCTTGTTTGATAGTCTTTTTCGGTTTTTGTTGTTGCTAACCGAATTTAATCGGCGGTTCGGTTTATTGTTCGGTTAACCAGTTAACGAAAGATGGGCCAGCCCAACTGGCAGCAGCAGCGGGACGCACCCCCTTGGCGGCCTGGCCCATAGCATCCAACGGCCCACATCCCAACAACTAAGTAAGGCCAAGCAGCTACCAGAAGCGCCTCGTCCTCTCTCCCGATCTCTTCCTCCCGTAGTCTCTCTCTGTCCCGTAATCTCTCTCCAGTCTCCACGCATCGTGCAGGCCTCACCTCGAGCACAGGCCGCCGTGAATCCTGAGCCGTCTTCAGCCCGCGCGAATTGGCCGGCGGCTGCCGCCTTTTCCCGCCCCCAATCTGCCGAGTCGCCGAAGGTCGCAAGACTGCCATGAATCCCCGCCGCCGTCGTTGACCGCGACGCGCCAAATCCTCCGCGGCGCCGCCGACTGCCCCGAATCCACGCCACCTTGGTTGAACGCCGCGAATCCCGTCGCCACAGCCAGCCCGCCATGAATCTCCGCCACTGTTGTCGACCGCGACGAGACTAATCTTCCTCCGCCTGCTAATCTCGGTATAAACCGAAACCGAATTTCCGGTTAACCGGATTTTCGGTTTTTCAGTTTCAGGCGGTAATTTCGGGTAACTCATTTGCTAACCAGATTGTGAAAAACCCCGAAATAAAGAAACCGAAAATTCGGTTTTTACCGAATGCCCACCCCTGCTGGCATGCATCCTTGCCCGGATCAAAACCCAAATATCCAAGGAACGTAGCTATAAACGTACAAAAGTTCAGTCTGGTAGTAGCTTACCGGCCGTCACGATCGAGTAGGTATCGTTTTCACCACGATAGGGCATACTCATGATCTTATTGTCAGGCACCCGATAGATACATATATAGTTGATAAGAAGTTGATCGAGACATCATACACGGAGTAATAATAATTAACAAGCTAACTAGAACTACTGCGTTTTTCCACATCAGACACCGAGGGGTTTGGATCTACTTCTTGACCACGCCATGATAACATTCCGATGATGTTGCCAGGCCAGCTTAATCGCCGTACGTTACTAATCCAATCCCTCCTTTTTACCGGGTGCATGCTTAGTTATTCGGCCGCACTAGTCAATGTCGCCATCATATTACCGTGACGGAATATTTTTTAGTTACCAATCCCCGCGGGATGGGAAAAGCTTATTCCCGGCCGGTACTTGAGAAATACCGGCGCTTCAGTGAATGAGAAAAGGGAAATCTGGATCAGGATCCAGGAGGCACACACACACATGTCGATCAAAGCAGCCTATTACTTGAGATCAGAGTTGCACGTAGTATGTAGCTAGGAAGAAGGACGTTGATTACCTGAGGGTGGTGAGTTGGCCGTAGTTGCAGGGCGGGTCGCCGGAGACGGCAGCGAGTGGAACGTGGAAGGCCTCGGACCAGGACAGCTGGGCGGGCGACGTGGCGGTCGGGGTGCCCCAGCGGTAGGAGTGGTTGAGCAGGCCGGCCGTGGCCTTGGCCTCGAACGGCAGGCGGAAGAGCCGCGTCTGCTCCCGCCGCATCGCCTCCAGGAGCTCCTGCTTCACGCCGTGGTTCACCACCTGGAAGAAGCCCCAATCCTCGGCCGCGCCCGCGATCGCCGCCGCGCACGCCGCCCGCTCCTCCGCGCTGCCGCCACCCGTCGTCAGGCACCCGACGTCGATCATCGGGAGCTCGCACTCCGACACTGCCATATCGGGCGCAGGCAGAACGTGATCGGCATGCACCGTCGGCGTACAGTGCGCGTCTTTGTTCCGGCCGTCGGCGCCGGCCCGGCGAAGAAGCGCGTGGTAGCTGTCCGCCAGCGGCGGCTCGGCCGCGCTCTCGGCGAAGGCCGGCATGGCTTGGCTTGGCTTGGCTTGGCAAGCTGTTCAAATGAATTCGCTAAGCGGGAGCTGTGAGTGGCAGTTTATTAGCTGGGCGTGTGCACGCGCGCAAGCTTGCAGTGATGGAGAGTTGGCTGTGGCTGTTCTTGGATGCGAGCAGGGGTTAAGCCTTTATATAGGGGACGACGGAAGCCACTCGTGGGCAGCGATGGAGCCTCGTTGATTAAGCTGCTTGCATGGGTGTGGCCCGCCCGATGGAATGCGGGTGTTTTAGACTTTAAAAGAGCAAGGGAGAAGGCTCGATCGGGCTGGTAACAGCGCGGCACAGGCCGACACTTGGAGGCGACGCGGGCAAGCGTGGGGTGGTCCGCGTTTTCTGACTGGGCCGGCGAGCGACCCGTGCTTGTCATTTCTCAAGAAATGGAAAATAAAAAACAAAAAACAAAATTTGGGCGTGCATGGCGATGCGGACGGCTTAAATTAAATTTTTGCCTACTCTAAAAAGCAGGAGTATCGTCCCCCTTTTATATCTCGCTACACAGTACACAGTGCGTGCGCGTACGTACGCAACAGTGCGAATTTCCCCTAGTTAATTCCGGCGCGGGGCTTCGGCCCCCACCCCGGCGGCACGTCGCTGTACGCGTGGTCTACCCGGAGCCCTACGCGCGCCTGCCGCGCGTCACCGCATCTGCTTATCATACTATGCTGCTCTCGTTCGTATTTAGTGCGTAGTGTGATGCTCGATCAAGGACGTCAGCGCGCGATGGTAGATGGAGCAACAGGAGGAGAGTGGTGGAACACGGGTTGGGTGGAACCGAATCTCTGCAGTATCATTAGATTGGAATGGCCATCGAATGGACTTTTTAATTATTATTTTTCATATAACTTACTCTCACCGTTTCATAAGCAAGTTCTTTCTAAAATGAGCCAAGTACATACATCCGTATCTAAACAAAACTATGTCAAGAATATTGAACGGAGGGAGTATACCGTTAGTTAAATTGGTGACTTAGGAACACACACAAATGTATAAACATAACGATGGAGTAAAAGAAATATAACAATATTATAAATATACTATTAAGATATATTTTCTCCTTTTTCACAAAGGTAGCATATTTGGTATCGTTAAGACAAGACTTTTACCAATGATAACTCTAGTGATATGTATTTTATTTGGCACGAAACCATAATTATTAGTAAGAATTTTTGAAAACAAATTTATTGATAAAAATTTCATGTATGACAAAACACATATTAATCTAGTAACATTTGGTCAAAACGTACCTTTGTGAAAGGAAGGGAGTATATCATGACATTTAATTAATTTAGAGTTATAAATGTTGGTAAATTTTTCTATAAATTTTGTCATTTGGAATAAATAACCCAGGATTAAACTAGTACAACTTATACATATTCAGGAACAAAGTGACCACATCGTCATTCAGAAGAGAACCTATAGGGAACAAAAAATTTATTGAAACTTAACTCCCCTACCGTCCTCTGAAATATAAGGTATTCCGATTTTATCTTCAATCAAACTTTAACCAAGGTAATAGAAAATATACTATAATATCTACAATGCCAAATAAGTATACTATGGAGATATATATATTATGACGAATTTAATAAAATCTATCTAGAGTTGTAGATTTTTGTTGATGGTTCTATCAACTTGGTCAAATTTCAAAAAGAGAAAGAAAAATTAACTTAGAATATAGTCAAAACATCTTATAATTTAGAAAGAAAAAAACACTACAGAATATGCTATCTCACCAGGTACAAAAGGTCCAACTGTGGCGTTTATAGCCGTCTACGGTAGAGCAAATAATATTCTATCCCAATTAATTAGAACAGAAGGAGTACATTGATTAATCTATCCCTGCACCCAGGGCGAAAGATGCCACGCCATCTTGCTTCATGCTGCTCCTTTTTGCTGGGTGGGGCATATGGGTTGGTCTGCAGTTTGTAGCTAGATTTGGTGGTTGGCATATGCAGATTGAGTTGGTTCTGACCACCTCCACGTCAGAAAAGGCATGACAGAATTAAAAGAAAACACAGGGCTAGACTCCCAGGACCGGTCATATGAGCCAGGCAGAGATATTTCGGTCCCAGGAAGCTATCTGCAAGTATTCTGTCCGTCTGACTTTTTATTACATTTATCTAGACATATTTAAGATACATACATAATTTTATATAATTTTGAGTTACTTAATATGAAACGGAGGGAGTACATTACATTATCGGATGGACAAATGGGCAAGCCTACTTCTTCGGGTTTCTTTTTTGATAAAAACTTCTTCGGTTTTCTCTGTCCAGTTAATTAGTGCGGAGTAACTAATTTGTAACCCCTCCACTGAAATGATGTGTCCATAATGTTCAAAATAAAGAGAGTAGTAGAATACAATATAAGTAGGCATGGACGGTTCTCAGATGCAGAGAAGTACATGCAGTACTGCGTCGATGAGGCCGACTGACACGATTTTTCTTACGGCTCGTCTGGCAACCAAGAATTCATTTCATTGATCAAAATGAAATGAAATCCAATTTTGATAGGATTTTATTTGATTAAATTTGAATTCTGGGTTGAAAAATCATGTTTGTCTACCACATGGAATTGAAGAGTGAGATCCAATTCTAAAAAAAGATGGCTTTTAGAGAGGAATTGAGACTAGTTATAGTGTGATTTCATGAAATTTGAGATTGAATTCCTGTGACTAATTCTGTGCCAGCCAAACAAGTTGTTTTTTGAAATTCAAAATGAATTCTAAAATTCTATACCCAAACGATGGGTGCCAAACAAACTGTAAGAGTACGAAGAAGAAGAGACACCGTCGCTGCTACTACTTTTTAAGCATCCGTACGTAACCATCTATACTGGCCGGGAGTCAAAAGCGTTTTATATATACAAAAGCATGTACTTGCCCGTCCGGCGCTGCTGACTTAACAGGTTGGATAATTAAGGAACATGCTCCATTGAGGAACAAAGGGAGTTGTCAAGGACGGCAGTTTGTTCCCTCCATCCACTAGAGCAGACAAAACTTTCAAACAGCGGCTTTTCCGTAGCTAGTTTAGTTCATACTCCGACCGAACCCAAGTATTCTAACCCTACCTCTGTTTCCTAGCCGATCTGAGATTTGGCATCCGAAGAATCCAATGGTTTCTTCTCAGCAAATGCAAGACTTCAACGGTTTCACACGCATGGGATCACGCGCAAGCGCAGGCCACGCATATTCTACTCGTCTGATCTAGTATCAGTCTGCTGCTGGCCAGTGTTTCCTCTGCTAGTACTACAGTACTGCTCCGGCCATTATTCTCGATCGTTTGTATAAACAATATGCGGAGCTAGAAGGAGCCGGAAGCATCGTCGAATCTCGTTTGCCAGCACCATGCCATGTTGCATTGTTCCTCCATCACCTCCAAGAAGGTCCTACAATGCGCTCGCGTACGTGTACGTCCTCATTTATGTTTTCCTCTTACAGCCTTTCTTTTCGTAGGATTAGAAAAATAAGAAAAGGAAACCATATCTACTAGATTTCTACGAAATTTAGAAAACAAAAGATTCTTCGTTAAGAGTTGATGTGGATGAAAAAAATTCTACAAGATTCAGCCCTACAAATCAAACGACTCACACATACATTTTTTTTCCTATGGACTCCAATTAAACCTCCCAAGTTCTATGAAACGATTATGTGACGTGGAGTAATAGAAAAAATCACATGAATTTGATACATATGTGCATGCAAAACTTAGGGCAAAAAAGCACATGGATTCAAAAGGATTTTGGATGATTCTATTTCTAAGAATTAGTTCCTACACAACTTGTTTGATTTGAAGACGTAGGAACTTTTCTCATGAACTTCTTTGTGTACAATTGTAAGGAAATTTCATGAGGTCCAAACCCATAGTAAACTTCATTTGTTTTTACGAGAACAATGACTAGCACCTCCGCTGAAAAAATACAATTACCTTTTTGTGTTTTGAATTCTTATGGGATTCAACATGACATTAGTGTTCAATTTCTACATTTTTCTAATTTTGAAATCATGCTAATCAAAGCGGCACAAATAAAAAAACAAAAAATGAAAAATAAATTTTAAATGAAGTATTAATTATGACATCTGGTTCTCATGCATATGATGTATGATCCAATTGGATTTTAGTGTTTTTGCTTCATTTTTGTTTCGAACTAAGATCAAAGAATAATTTTCTCATTGCCAAAGAAAACAAGAATTTTCGTTTGTTGTTCTTTACTCCATTTATTCGAATATATGACTAGAGCCAGAAAACCTTGTGCTATGTGTTTCTTAAACTTTTCCCACAAATAGATGAGCCCTAATAATCAGCCCACTGACAGAAGCCTATTATATCGTTACACTAGAATTCCTAAAAAACTTGACTGGTCATACCACATGCACTTTGACTGATGCGGCAAATCGTCCCACGAACTTGGTTTTTGGTTCCGTGCGCAATTCGGCGATCTGAAGAACCATTTTACAGCGCTAGCCTATAAGTATGTCGAAACCTGTTTAAACTTTTTTTCAAACTTAGTTTGTTCCCTTATAATTTGATAGTGGAACCTGACCAATGTTGATCGAATGAAAAAAAGAAATCCCCCCAAAAAACTTGTTATATGTAATAGTATTCGTCAACAAAAATATGTTGCACTAGCTTTCTATAGCCAGCTGCTCTACTGATAATACTATAATTAGCACAGTAGCTATCGGGTTTTTCAAACAATCAACAAGAAACGACGGCATTGCTGCTTGCCCTATGTCTACATCGATTAATAGACTGCCGCGGCTGTATTAGGACCCTGTAAATAACTGGCCGATCCCGCGTACGTGCGGCCGGCCGCAGAAGAAAGTCAAGGATACGCCTTCTTTTTAGGTCGGCAAATGCTCCGAAACTTCTTCCGGCCTGGACCTAAACAGCGCATCGATATCGCAGCTAGCGAGATAACTAAAGCCCACGGGGCGGTCACCAGCGGGCTGGCCGGCAAACGCTTCTTTTCGCTCCCCTTTCGCGATCCAACGTAATAGTGTACGTGTACCCTAAGCTGTGTTTTGTGGTTGGCGGCAAACGGAGCGCGGCCTGCGAAACCCCCTTTCCTTTTCTGTCTGTGTGCGGCTCGATCTGGATTCTGAAGGAAAAAAGGACCTACGTGCTGTGTTTGGTCCCGTCCCGCCGCTTGCGCAATGCAAAGCGCTGGCGCACCCCCCACGGCCGGCCCTTTCCCAAACGCCGGTGTCTATTTTCTAGCGTGTCCGAACGACTTGTCACTGGTAACGTCAACAACGACTCGCTTCCTTTTAGTGAGTGAGATCGATGTTCCAAATTGAGGTATGCTAGACACTTACATTGGTTAATTTTATATACTCCCTCTGTCTCAAAATAAGTGACGTGGATTTGTATAGATTTTTATACAAATCCACATAACTTATTTTGGGGCGGAGGGAGTATATCGTTTGTCAAGCCAGCATTATGTGGCTCACTGCACCGCTAGAAATAGAGTGCAAGGTTGTATTGACATTCCAGTGTACGCATGAGATGAGTCATAGCCGTCGGAAACAGAAATTCACCGGAGTTACACTTTTAGTCGATTTCTCTACTTCTCATACTTCAATTCGGCATCGGGAGGTGGATGAACCACGGATCATAATTAGAAAATACCTCTTTGTGAGGACCGTCAACAAGTCCAGGAGAAGACTGCAACAGAGCAAATTAAGATGGCAACCACAACTTCAACCGGGAGGGACAGGGAAGGGGGGGGGGGTTTGACGTCAATGAATTTTACATTTTATAGAATGTGGTGTTTATTCCCTACAGTCGGGGGAATATGAAAGAGAATATCGGTGATCCCCTGGAAAGTTTAGGAGTGAGAAATGGATAGGAGAACGGTTGAAAAGAATTTTAGGACTTTTTTTAGAAAATGGTAACAATTGTTAGGGATTGAAAATTATGGGTATTGAGACGTTGTTAAAGATGCTATATGAAGACCATCTGCTCTAGACTGCTCGCTTATACATAAACCGTACATTTGTCTTCAATGGATAGACATCACTCTTGACTCTTTTTTTCACAAAATAGTTGATCTAGCTAGTGCGAGTGATTGTTATGATATTGACATATATTCGATCAATCCTTATCGAAAACAAGCCCATTTGTTATGCAGTTATGGATCTACAATGTCTACCTCTTATAATTTGGCCCACAATTTTTTACTAACTATTCATGTTTTTTTAGAGGATTTCTACGGGTTGATCGATGTTGGAAGACCCGTACGTCCTACCATAAGTTGTTCATGACATGTACAGTGATTTGAAGTCCCAAGCTAGATCTTACGTGTGGGCCAGCATTAGGTCGTCTTTGTACTGTCGGCATGACTGATATTCCTGTTTCCGTAAAACTCATAGCAACAGCGTCCACTGTCACTAGCAAAGCAGCCACAAGAAGAAACTCTGATGGCAATCACACGCTGCTCTGATTGTCTTCTTGCACAATCTCCTTTCACGCATCCAGTACACTGTGGGCTAGTTAATTTGACTATAGCGGGATCTTGACATCTTTTTGTCAGCTTCAACCCTAGAGCTTTTTTTTTGAGCGAATTCAACCCTAGAGCTTGGCTAGCTATCTTGACATCTTGCACATACTGGATTCGGGCCGTAATAAATATTTTTTCCGTTTCTAAATTTTTATCGTGGTTTTAGTATAAATTTGAAATAAAGCGACGATAAGAATTTAGAACGGAGGAAATAATTATTATAAGCAATCGTGGCAATAGTTCTAACTATGACCACATACGCATATACAGTTCTAGTGCCAAGCATTATCTAAAATTAATACTACAGTAAAAACGGTGCTTCTATGTCCACTGTTTTTTGCACGAATCCCAAAACACTAGTGCTTGGTTATAGCTTAGTCCAAGTTTTTCAGTTAGAGCCTGCATCCAAGCGCACTTTATCTGACGGACCGGCAGCAGCGGTGGCGTCCATGGCCGCCGGCGCTGCGGCATCACAAATGCACATTTGCGGCTGCGCTTGGTACTGCCGATCGATCTGCTATCAACAGTGGAATAATACACGAGATGGACCTAGACAACGCGAACATGACCGGCCGGGCCAAGACTCGGTCGTACAAGCCGAAGCAGTTGATCTGGCTCAAGTCGTCGTCGGCAATACAAACCTTAGTAGGCTAAATCAAAATTATGTTGTCTCCTTTCGAGCTATGCCTAACTGTGAATGATTTCCTCTGTGCGGCATGTTAACCAAGTTTGGACGATATTCACATTTGCGTCGACGCATGTACATGATTGCAGACTCATCCTACTAATAACCAGTTGTTTGGAAAATAATACTCCCTCCGATTCATAAAAAATGTCATCCACTTAGTACAAAATTTGTACTCCCTCCGTCCCATATTAGGTGACTCAAATTTGTCCAAATATGAATGTATCTATACTCAAAAAACGTCTAAATACATGTAATATTTTGTCACTTTGACGGAAAAACAATACTAGTTTGTACAAAATGGGCAACATTTTTTTTATGGATCGGAAAGAAAGGAGGAGTAATAATCAGTTACTCTACTTATCTGGAAGCGCAAAAAGATCAAACATACAACCGCGATCCCCTGCCGCTGCGGCACAACTGTTCTCCAATTAAAAGTTGTCAGCTCGCAGGAGAATAGCGATCTCTGACGCTGAGAAGCTGAGGTTGCGGTGGAAGCCTGGGGGCGGTGGAAGCTTGGGAATGCTCTGGAATACCGATCTCCAGAGATCCAGCCCAGTAGCCCAGCCAGCTAGAATTAAAGAGCCGTCGTTTGGGAGTAGTACGATTTTGCGACGGTACACTATGCGATTCGATACTCTCTCCCTATCCAAGAAAAAAGATGTTTCAAATTTATCAAAATTTAGATGTATTTAGACATAACTTAGTGTATAGATGCATTCAAATTTAGTTAAAGTTGAGACATTTTTTGTTGGACGGAAGGAATATATGATTTTTGTTCGTTCAAAAAATGCCATGTGATTTGTTTGCTCAAAAGTATTTGCACGATTCGATACGTATCTATAGCTAGATTCAGCTTTGCACAACTTTGTGAAGAGTATCAACCGCTGCTAGCCAGTGGCTGCCAGTAGAAGACCGGAACTTTGCACCCATCTTCATTCCATCCAACGCTTCCGATTAAATTTCCGTGAGTAGATTGAAACTCAGGGGGCCAAGCCCCAGGCGTGTTTCGTCGTACGTGGAACCGGTCAATTTCGAAATCATCAGCTGTTCCCAAGTGCAGTGGAGCCTTTCACTACTTTGCACCAAGAGTAAAAAAACTCGCGCGTGGGCCTTGGTTCTACCACTTCTGGACATTTCCGGATTCCCCAATCCCCAACAACAAAAGCATACTCTTTTTATGGAGACTTTTCAACAACAAAAATGCTTCTTCCAAAAAACAAAAATGCTAGTACTAGCTTCTACTAAAACGATTCTTTAGAACCAAACCAAGCCATGACTACCATGTGTACAAAGTACAAACGCACAGGGCGGCACCATCTCCTCCATGTGTCCATCGACAGCGATGAACTGCCGATGCTAACCCCAGGGCATGGCGTTGTTCCCTCATGGGTTGCACCCGTCCATTCGGAGCTAGTAATACTACAATTTACATCACATCCGTTGCCTAGGATAACGCATCTTAACGTGTGGGGTCATGCGAGTCCCGGTTCCAACTCGTATCGATCTCTACTGTCCCTCGGAAAGGCGAATCCTTTCTCCGAATTGAACCAAGGCATATATCTCCCACATGCGATACATCGACAGCTCGTGACACAGCTACTGGTTTCCGACCTCGTTACGTCCTCCGTATATATGTTGTGGCCCTGCGGCTGCTTGGCACGATCAGCAGTCAACTTTGTACGGAATGGCGCTTGAGTCGCGACTAAAAGCAATTCTTGCTTCGGAAACGGACAAGAACCCTCGTGGAATGGAATTCGGAGAGCTTTTCTTTGTAGGGAATGGAATTCGGAGAGCTTTGCTGATTGCGATTTTGCTTGGGAGATGTCGCGACGTGGGCTGGCTTTGTGCAGCTGTTCGGCTGCTGAGATTTTTTTTAGGATTTGGACAGGTCGCGCAATGGACGGGCGCAGCATGTTACCTTTTTGGGCTTGTGCCCTCGTCACTCGTGTGTTGTTGGAGCGCAAAGCCCATTAGTTAGAATTCTTGTTTTAGGCCCATTAGTTAGAATTGTTAAGACAAGGATTCAGTGTTGGGCTCGATGGTTACTCCCATTTTTTTTGCGAGATAACTCCCTCTTGTCTGCTAGTAATTTGAACATGGGCCGCGTATGGCCTCCCCATGCTGCCCAACAGCCCAACGCATCTGCTGGACTGGACAAAGACCGCTAAAGTTTCGGGGTCAAAACAGAATGAAAGGTTACACTTTTCTTTGATTTTTCTTTTGAAAGTGAAAGAACCTAACTTTCGCTGGCACTTGCTATGGTCACATTCTTTTCTCCGTATCTTGCCATGGTTACTGGGCTGCTACCCAGATTACAGAGCAAGACCTGGCTACCTGTAAAGAATGGACTACACATGGTCAAGTACGCGCCCATCCGCAAGCTGCCACATAGTACATCCAAATGAAAAATACCACCAAGATCAACATCACCATGAATACTAACTTGTACTTTTTCTTGCGGGAAATGAATAACTCTTTTCTCAGTACGACTGAATAAGATGTTCAACAACTCAACATGTGTAGTGCCCCTGCTGCACACCCGAGTCATGAGTTGGATTTCCGAGCAGTCCACGGCTTGGTTTTTTTAATGCGCCGGCAACATCAACGGAGAAACATGGAGGCATGACGGATGACGCGTCGGGTGAGCTTGTTAGATCGGAGCAGGTGACTTCGGGTGATGATATTACTCTGGCTCACCCTTGTTTATGCCCTGCGTGTTGACTTGCTGGTGCGTGCCCCCGAGCCGAAGGCAGACTAGGCGTGCACATGCTACGCAGCTCGTATTCCCCCGCTTTGCCAGCCTCCCGACGCCACGCCACCGAAAGTTCGCTTTCTGATTATGCGCAAAAAAAGAGTAACATTCACCCAGAAAAGCAATGGAATTCGGTGCTTTTCGTGATCCCGCGATCCGCCGAGTCGGTCACGATCCATACTGTTTGCTGATTTCCGAAAGAAATACGTAACGGGCATACGGGAAACGGTACGCGTTGGTTCCAGTGGTTGGACCTTGGACGCGTGCGTGCCCTGCTTCGTTTACCCCATTTCTCTTTCTTTCCCTCTAGCCCCACTTGGACGCCGAGTCACCCCAAAAGGTAACAGAGCGCTGGGAGGGAGTTCTCTCGAGACTCGAGAGCCAGCAAGGAGGCAGCGCGGAGGCCAGGCCACCGTCGCGTGGCGTCCCACCACCCTCCCTCCCTCCTATCGGATCCCGCGACGAGCAGATCGGGCCGTCCCAGGCAATGGCTTCCCCGGCGGCGGAAGTAGCAGGCGAGCCAGCGGAGGGGAAAGGGAAGGAGGAGGAGACGAAGAAGGGGGGCGGGGTGCTGGGGAGGATTTGGCGCGGGCTCTTCGGCGGCCGCGAGGACTACGAGAAGCGGCTGCAGTACCTGTCCAAGGAGGAGGCCGCGGTGCACGCGCGGATGCGCCGCCGGACCCAGTTCTCCCGACGCACCGTCCGCAACATCATCGTCCTCTCCGTCCTCGCCGAGGTTTTCAAATCCCCCCACCTCTCTCTCTCTCTCTCTCTCCCTCCTCCCTTGACGAGATTACTGCGCATAAGGCCATGTGAGATGATCTGGTGTAGCGGCTGTTGATGTTCTGCCTATGTTTGGATTCGTGCTGATTCGATTCGTTGACGCTCGGAGATTTGGCTGTCTCTGCATTTCTCCGATCAAACCCTGGAGTTTTAATTCTCGTGCGACTGTCCTTTCGTGCGTGTGAACATGCCATAATAGTGTTATACGGAGTATTTTCTATTGAGGGTAAAAGGGAAACAACTTTATCAGAACAAAGTAAACACTGTGTTTTCAGAATTTTCACAAGTAATAACAGAGCTATGCATTCAATGTTAGCTATCTTTGTTGTCGATGGATCATCCGTGGTGATGAGACATGGACGGTTACACTGCATTTCTAGTACTTAGACTCTAGAGCAAATCTTCTTACTGAAAATAGATGCACAAAGGTTGGCCATGATTGATCCATCCATGTCCATAAGCCAATGCTATTCATGAATTCCTCTCATAGTTACTCATTAGTAGCATCAAAATGTCACCTGCGCTGAATTTGTGAAACTGTAGGTGTTGTTTTGTACACTTGTGCAAAATGTTCAGTCATGTGCTATTGATTCAAAGTGGAAATTAATGCATGCTTTGCTTAGATTATTACCGCATAAGTAGCAGGTATTTGGATGAAGCAGTTGATATGTTTACATGAATATTATACTAGTATCTAGTTGCACCTTTGTGTATCTGGGGTTTTGATCAAGTATGTCGGCTGAAGAGGTTTATTATTGGGTATCAGCTGAAAAGGAAAGATTTGGTTTCTCTCAAGCTGTGTGTGACTGTGTGAGGGTCTCCTTTGGGGCTCTGCAAGTCTGCAGGGGATCTTGCAATTTTACAGGTTACAGTTATCTTAGAACAGTAATGGACTAATGGCTATGTTTGCACTGCATATACCCAGCAAGCAATCTGTACATGTCAATTTATAGTTTGGTGCTGTTCTCAGGTTGTGGCTGTTGCTTATGCTATCATGATGACAAGAAATGAGGATCTAACTTGGCAAATGAGGGCAATTCGTGTGCTGCCTATGTTTGCTTTGCCTGCCATATCCTCTGTGCTATATTCAGCGGTTGTAAATTTTACAAGGATGCGTAAGTATCCTGAAACCCCTTTCAGAACACTTAAATATTTAGTGATCCACAATTCCACACATTCGAGCTATTGCTTTTATGGTTTGTAATAAGTCCTGCATTTCTGCTGCTGATGCTTATATATATGTTCAGTTTCACTTCTGTAAACCATATATGTGCTTGTATTTTTGTTGTGCATGAAGGTCTGTGTTGGTTTCTTTCTGACAGTCAATACTTCAACAGCATACTCTTATCTGGCAGAGTATCATATTAGTCCCTGGATACTGGGGTAATTTTATTGCTACATTTCTGTTTTGAGTTTTGAAGAAGTTAAACTAATCTCCATTCTTTCCATTTCTGATAAGTACGCAACACAAATCAATTCACAATATATGTATGCACTTGTGTGCATAATTTTCTGCACATTTTCTATGTATGTGATGCTTCTAGTTGGCTGCTTGAGTACCATCCTCACACTCTTGCTTGTGTGCAGTCTTATCAGAGGTGTTAGGTTTCCTTTTGTTTTATTTTACTTTCTTAAAAGGTGTCTTCAGTAAAATTGTGGTGTCTAACTTCAGAGGTTGCAACATATAGCTGATTTTTCCAGGATTGATGGTTTATAATTTATAGTATGAATTGATCATATTGATCATGTTGTGATGTCGACATTCTGAAAAATTTGATGCTAGTGAAAGTTTGTCTTGAATTGTTTGAGACTTCACTTAAGGGGAAAAGTTCTCCACAAAGGAGGTTGTTTTCCTCCTGTTCCTACCTGTCCAAAACGGAAACATGAGTTTGTGTTATAACCAACTTCTTGATCATTTTATCCAAAACCAATCTTTAGAATAGAAAATGGAAGGAAGAATTATTCCTTTGCTTTGCTGCTGGTGCTATGTGTATTGAACTCTTTTTTGGCATGTTAATCATCTTTTATTTTGTTGTAAATAAAATGACAAGATATATTTGGCAAGTTCTGTCTGCTGTATTTGGCATATTGTTGTATTTAATTATTTATCAACAAAGTGATAAATTTTTTGGCAATTGAACAGTTTCGTGACACATTAGTGTCAGAGATCTGCATTATTCTTGTAGAATTTCGCATACTTACTATAAGCATATGCAAATGACAAATGGGTAACATCGTTTTGCCAGGAAGGATTTCGGCACTAAAATTGTATTGTGATCTTATCCAGGACTATGATTTAGCATGTTACCAGTACACTCTGTTAGTAATACTTGAATTACTTCCTATGTTCACAGGTGAGCGGAAAGATGAGAAAACACTTGAAAAGTTGAGGGCTGAGAGGAAAGCCAAGATTGATGAACTGAAAGAACGGACGAACTATTATCTTACCCAACAGCTTATTCAGGTAAGTGGCCAACTGGCCATTACTCAAGATATTGAATCCAGCACTTGGGATATAATTTTATCATGGCATTGTCACACCAATACTAAATGATGAACATGTCCAGAAATATGATCTCGATCCAGCTGCAAAAGCTGCTGCTGCTTCAGCTTTGGCATCTAAGCTGGGCGCGGAGTCTGGCTTAAAGATACATCTCGGGGAGGAACCAAATTTGGATGCAGCAGTGGCTAGGAGCAACGAAGTTGACATATTGGCAACAGATGGGCTGAGAAATAGGAAGCAACCGAATGTAAGAGGTGGCAGGACTGGAAGTACGACAGCTGCTCATACTTCCGCACAGGGGGCTGAATCCAGTTCAACTCTTAGTGCTGGCCTGGAAAATGTACAGCCTCAAAGGGTTGTCGAACATTATCAAGGTTCAGGGGCAAGTGATGGTGGTTGGGTTGCAAAAATCGCTGCCTTACTTGTGGGGGAGGACCCATCACAGTCGTATGCCTTGATCTGTGGCAATTGCCATATGCATAATGGTGTGTATAATAAACAAAACTCTTGAGCTATCACATTACAAAGAATGGATGCTTACCTACTAATATATCAATGTGCAGGCTTGGCCCGGAAGGAAGATTACCCACACATCACATACTATTGCCCACACTGTCATGCACTAAACACATCAAAGCAGTCCACGGTGCACTACTCAGGCTCCAGCTCAGGCCCGTCGACCCCCATTGCTCCTGCTGATGGACTATCTACTACAAGCTCAGTAGTAGAGAGTGAATTGATTAACATGGCTACAGTGCAGGAGCTGCCAAAGGAAGAACATGAAGAGAAGCAAGAAGTGGAGGCAAGTTGATGGCTTATACTATTACTGTTGGTCTTTGTGAAATTAGTTCAGCTTTGCGGCATATATCGTGGTGTTTCAACTTTCAACTGGTTTGAGCCGCAGATGTAGCACTGTTGTAAAATTGGTAATAGTGACCGATATGATCCACAGCAACCCAGTACAATAATATCTTTAGCCACCTTACGTGTGACCATCCTTAAGTGGATGAATTTTGTTGCCAATGGAGATTGCCGGACTGGAGAGTGAAGGCTGCCTGCTGCCTGTAAAGATGAGGTTGGGAAGTTATGAGATGGAGGCGAACAGGTCAGTTGGTAATGTTGAAACTGGGTGGTGTATAACATACTACGTGATTGGTGTAGTACATGCCTCCAATGCTCCAATTCTATTTTAGGCACATTTGTTTGCAGTTTATTCCGTTGGAGACGAGGAAGATGGAATTTTTATGACAGTGTTTTGACCTCCACCTTTATAGATGTATACTCAAGTTTGTAACGTTTTTAGCATTTCATCCGTCCCAGAGTCCCACTGATACTGCGACTAATGTCTCGTCATATCCCTTTTAACTTCATCCTCTTGTTTTGCCTGGCCTGGCTGGATTAGTGGCACTGCGGCTCTGACAATGGGTTGTATCACTGTATGCTGTTGCTGCCTAGCTGGATATGTGGAGTTTTGATCGACTGCTCCAATTGAGCAACCTGTTTACGCGTGGCAGTTTGCTGGAACTTCCTGGCCATCGAATCAGCATGGACCCGCGTGTTTGCGTGGGCACGCTGCCTCGATCCTCGATGATTCTTTGTTCTTGCTGGTACGGGTGCCCGCGCAGCGGCCCAGGCCAGGACCGATGTGGCGACGGGTTACTGCACAGCGATGGCTGAGTCCAGGTAGGGAAGTGGATATGACTTTGAGTGATCCTCCAAGCAGGGCTGCATGACGGGGACAGAGGGCGCAACAAGGAGATGGGGTCATGGGGGTGTTGGAATTGTCGAGCAAACTGACAGATTTCCTACGGCGAGAGCAACACGTCGCAACGCAAGCAAGAGCGCTGAATCTGATGAACCACTCAAAGCCACGTACGTAAACAAGCGTAAAGATGTCCAGAGCCGATTCTGACGACTCTGGCTTTAGCTAGGTGCCCAGTGCCCAGGACCAGGAGGCACAGTTGACGCAGCTGGTCAAGGGTCGGTCCAGGACTCGTTGCGCTTGAGCCAGGCTTCTCCGGCGACTATTCTCCCGGGTGTTATTTGGGGTTTCGCCTTCGTCGGGCTTGAACGGAACCAGTCCACCTACTCTACTTACAAACTCGAATGCTCCCTTTTGTGTGTTGCGCCGCGTGGGTTTCTTTCCCGATCTGCCAATGTTGGGTACCATGTGGATCCTGGTCCTACCTCTTTCCCTTCTGGAGCTTAACCATTGATTCTTAACTCGCCTTGAAGGAAGACTTGAATTGACTGGGCCGAACAGGAAAACGAATACTATCTGAAACCAACAACACAAATGGATTCCAATCTGCTATCCCCATCGATACGGAAACCATGGGGAACCTGGGAAGGCTTCAGATAATAATTGACCGTGTTCACATATAGAGATACCGCAAGGACTAGCAGGAGTATAAAACCGCACGCCCAACATCAGGCTCGGCCGGGGGTACCCGGGTAGATCGTGGTCGTCTTCTCACAGTATTTCGTGTCTCGTAGACCGCGCAGGAATCCTCCCCTCCTCGCTCTGTCCTCTCTTTACCGACGCCGTCGAGGTACGCTACACACAGTCTCCATGCTTCTCTGCCGCTTATTACTACTAGCAATATTCTCTGTAGTCTGTACCTAATTCTTTCTGATTAAACATTAACTGTGATTATCT
Organism: Brachypodium distachyon; assembly: GCF_000005505.3. Classification (NCBI taxonomy): domain Eukaryota; kingdom Viridiplantae; phylum Streptophyta; class Magnoliopsida; order Poales; family Poaceae; genus Brachypodium; species Brachypodium distachyon. Next base: position 50,533,264 of record NC_016133.3, read on the forward strand.
TAATCGATTCTCGATGGAGGAGGGAAAATGGGGCAATTTTTGAAAAAAAAAAACCTTTTTTAGGCGTCTCTCGGCAAGAACTGCGGGCTTCCTCACCTGGTAGCCCGTTCATTGATGAAATCCCCCCTTTTTGCCCCCTCTTTCAAAGATTTCTGTCTTCCTGTGGGGTCGTGACTCAGGGCTATGTAGGGTTTTAAACTCTTTTTCTTGCCTTTCTTTTGGGGAGGAAGAGGGGGATTGTCGAGAAAAAGAATCTGATTTATGTTCGTGGTAGAAAGTTAGAGTGGAATGGCCAATGCTGGGAGGGGAATCTATGGTTGATTTGGTCCTAATGTTGCTGATTTTCTATCTCGATTTGATCTGGAAGAAGCTGGCTCCGATCGGGCGATCCTGTCTGGTCAGAGACTCGGTTGGGTCCAAGGGAAATGCTTGTCCATTCTCCGCTCCTGCTCTTAGTTTTTTGTTCTGTTGCTGTTCTTCCATATTGCTCAACAAATTTTGTCTGCCAGAAAGGTCCGCGATTTCAGGCTGTCACTAGTCAGGTTTTCTATGAGATGGGATTCAGTTGGATCGACATGTTTTGATGGGGGCATTTGGAAGTCGTGCGACGTTTAAAATGAATGACAGATAGAGTTAGTAGATGCAGTTAGTCTGATCATCCTAATGCTCTTTAGTTACATCAGTCATTCACCTTAATTCTTCTGTTCCTCTGTCACGGCAAGCTGAGTTAAGGAATCTGTACTGTGTTTCGTTACTGCGCCATTCCTGTTTATATGCTCCATTCCCTGTTTCTATTAGCTAAATTAATTTTATCTTTCTGTGGCCCCATCATTTTCATTGACATTATTGAACTCCTCCTCCTTTTGACTACTTAACTATCAACTCGTTTTGGGAATTATGTATGATGACCTGATAAACCCATTCTGAAGCATATTACTCTGTACCTCTTTCCAGTGAAATGTTGCCAAAGATTCATGGATCTACTACTTTACTTGAGTGTTAAAATGATTTGTGCTCTCCACTCTTGTTCTGTTATTTGATAAATAGGTGAGGGACTCTCACTCTTATAGGTCAGGCTACAACCAAAACCCTGTGGGGTCGACTCATCAAAAGATATTTTTATGTAGAATTTCCATGTATTTTTTATATAGACAATTATAGTATTGAATTTCAACCATGTCCTAAGCTGCTGGGCATTTAATTATTGGTAAAAAAAATCGAGGAATGGTGACATGTACCTCCATACAAGCATGTCATTGGATGAATAAAGACGAAAGATTATAAATATGAAATATTTTCAGTTTCTAAAGTAACTTCAGAGTCATCTTAGAGTTTTAAATGGAAAAGCCTGGGTATCACCAATGCATCCTTGACCAAATTATATTTGCATATTATAGTTCATCCTTATAATTTGACATTTCTCAGATAAATAATAGAAGCATTTTTGTTTTCATAATCGATTTTGGCACACCATAATGTTCCCCTTCCTCAGTTCCTAAGTTTCGGACCTTTTCCGTGCCCTCTGAATTCCTATGGCTGCAAATGGAAATGGCTGTGACTATCTCATAGATTGTCATGTTTTCCTTGGGGGCAATTCCTGGTAGCTTCTTCTGCTGCACCTTCCTTCATATCTGAACAAAGGCAAGGTAGCCAAACTTGGCTTCCTTTTTCTTTGTCTTTTTTAATATGCCCAGCAACATTCAGAAAGGTCTCATCCTTAACCAACCTTGTAATGTTCACTGACCACTTTGCCCCTTGCTGCATTACACGGCCCCTTTCCTTGGATGTACATGCTGACATCAGTTGCTTCTAGATATGCTCCAGGAATCAGTTTCTTTTTGCCTTCCATAAATACATCCACATCCTTGGCTCTGATCTTTTGTCTTATGCAAGTAGGGGTAAGGAACTGCACAGAAAGCAGCATGGATCAAGGGATAGAGATGAAGGGGTGCGTTTGCCGGATCAAGAACTGCGCCGGCCAGCTTCTGTCGATGGAGGAGGATCTGGTGACAGATCTGGATGATGACTCGTGGGATTTGGTCTGGAGGGACCTCCGGCTCAAGGCGACCTTCTTGTACATCGATCTGAGCCGTGTAATCTCCCGGAGCGAGAACGACGAGCGCAGGAAAGCGCTAACCCTTCTCGCCAACAAGTTCTTCTACTCCACGGATGAGGTGATCGATCTTTTCTTCTCCCCAAATCAGAGCTTGATTTTCTTGCAGGCATGTCTTTCTTCATTGGTATCCTAAATGATAAATGTACCTGTAACGGAAAGACGTCACGTGGCAGTTATTTCACAAATTCTTTTTTGTAGGGGAATTATTTTAGATTTTTTTTATCAAGGCACCTTACAAGGTGTGAGCTTAAAATTTATTTGGGCCCACCTATGAGCCAAACTTAGAAGGAAATACTACATGTATTTTTCACAACATACATGATAGTGCTCAATTAACAATGTTCATTTTTTTAGAGTTATCTTCATATCATGTAATAGCAAATTCTGTGATCTCTAATGTCTACTTCAATCTTCCCTTGTTTTGGCACGTTTTTATGCCATGGTTATGGGCCACTACTTCCACTCTTAGTAAGTTCAACTATTCAAGTAACACTACATGAGAATAATGCTATTGAGAGTTGAGAACCATCTCAGCCTCAGCTCCCCACATCATCAGGTAAACAAAGACCAGTTAAATCTTCGAGATGTCTCATTGCAGATCAATGCTTCTGCCCCTGTAGCAAGCTCCTATGGTTCTTGACTTGGATCACACAATAGTTAGACGCCAGTTGCATTTTACTATTCATGTTACTTCGTTAGCAATGTATGCAGCCAACTATTGATGGTCAAATATTGAAAGTCTCAAACTTTTGTGGTCAGCTCATGTTGTTTGTTTTGTGGATCTGTTTGATGCTTTGATTTAAACCTGATTTTGGACAAATGGCAGCTCGGTGATGCGGTGACGAGCCGAAGCGTCCCCCTCGTGAGGATGTGCTTTAACGACACTGCTCAGGCTCTCCGTGAGGTGGTCGCAGCGCTTACACCGCCACAGTAGCATGTTGAGCTCATGCCATGTGCCCCCGCCCACAGCATCACGCTGCAATGCGTTGTTGGAAAGCATGATGAGACAGAGATAGCATTGTGGTGCATCTTATATGAAGCAAGGAAAGGGGCACGTGTGAAACTCTTGGAAATGGATGAGTCTATTATGACTCTTATGTAAGGAACATATGTGCCCTAAACTCACATGGGTATCTTCCAAATGAGCAGTAGCTGGAGCACATGTGTATATACATGATGAGATTGTCTTTGCAGTTGAAGCAAGGCAAGAAAGATATCTCCAGCAATAGATAAATAAATCATGTTTTCTTCTTTTGATTTATATCTGTGTTTGCTTTACGGTAAATATTGCATAAATTTCGGCAATTTATGCAGTAGTAGCCATAATTATTTGATCAGACGACAAGGAGTGGCAAGTTGCTGCAGTTCGTGCTGCAGTGCTATATCAGCCGACAGAAATCGATGGGCTCCAAGGACCTTTGAAAGGCCAATATAACAAAGGTTCTACTGAATCAGGGAACGGGGTTCTACATTTTTTATTTTGGTAACGGTTTTGATATATTCAATAGAACCTGTACGATCGATCGATCAATCAAAAATACCCCCAAAACTTCATCTTTGTCATATATATTCATAAACCAAAGCTACTACTCGTTCCGGCCGGAATTACTTTTCGAAATATTACATGTATCTAGACGCTTTTAAAATATAAATATATTCATATTTGGGGGAAATTGAAACAAATAATATGGGTCGGAGGGAGTAGATTCTGACTCAGACCTGTACGATCGATCAATCAATCAAAAATACCTTTGTCATATATTCATATGTTACACTAGATTCATATTCATGGCATGTGATTCGCTCTCAAGATGGCCAAGTGGTAGACATGCCGAACTCTATCCCATCAAAAAGCGAAGGGGTTTCGAGTCCTCATAATGTGTAGAATGGGCATCCAATGAGAGGATCCCGTATAAGCATGATAGAAATATCAAATCTGGGTTGACGGCGACGGTCTCCTTTTTCTTCTGCGGTTCTTGAGCATCTATCTGATGATACTTCTGCTGCAATCTTGCTGTTTTGATCGACGATGCTCAGCACATCAAGCTGGGAGAGAATGCATTGAAGCGGGAACTTGCATTGCACACATAAGGTTATCTTGCAAATGACAAAAAAAAGGCCTTTTCCTGCTAATTATTCATATCAAGTTTCTATGCTACACCTCTGTTAAGACCACCACTTGGTCTGCAGCTGAAGACACCAGGGGACAAAACCAAAAAGAATCAATATGTGCAACAAGATAGAGGAAATCTGCAATTGCGAAAACCCTCCCTATTTTCAGTCACTAACATATTTATATATAGATTTTCAGAGATAGCACGCTTGAATGCTCAATTTGAATGCATGCGGTGCGGTGCGGCTCGCATTACTTCCTCCAGATTTCAGGTAGAGAACGAATGATGCTTCTTTCACCTCTGCTTCTCCATGCAGACACTGAGGCAAGCGTCTCTCCAAATATTTCATCAAACTACTGCTGAAAATTGAGCGGCCACCTTGTTTGGCAGTGGCCTTCCAATTACCATCCTCTGGGCTCTTGTTTCAGATGGCTGCTGCCAAGAACTTGGCCCTTCAAATGAAAATAATAAAGACATCAAGGCATGGCATTTCAGTATACAGTCTGCTAGGTAAGAGAGCAAAACAATATTGAAGAAGGTTATTCTTTTACTATACATGTTTCTCACTGATAAACATTCAGCACTTGCATGAAGAACCAGTCATTTTACCTAACTGATCATTTTAATTTTGTACCCGGCGTAAATTATTTTGAGTAAAGGATGGGAACATATCAGGTGAAAACCTTTATTCAGTGAAAACGTGGGAACTTTTGATCCTAGCCATTAAATCTCAGATAAACGGATCGGATGACAGGTGGAAGCGTGAAACCTCTAATCACTAACATATTTTATGAAAAAAAAGAGATTGGACTCGTGATTAGAGGTCTGCGGGGTTTTTCATAAAAGATCAGTGATTAGAGGTTCCACCTTTCATCTGATCTGTTTATCTGAAACTTAATGACTAGGATTGAAAGTTTTCAAGTTTTCACTAAATAGAGGTTTTTACCTGATACGTCGCCGTAAATGATTGGTCACAATCATACTATCACAAGCCATATATTATTCTCATTACTGAGTACTTGGATTTATTTTAGTGTTGCCACAGGCAAAAGCAGAAGAAAATTTACCAAATTGACACCAGGGAGCAGGTAACTAGCAAGCTTTTCATCCACCGAGACAGGCAACTGAGGCATCTTGCTCATTATTCCTGGTATTTGGCTCATGCTGTTCATTGAGGAAAGAGCCACATCAGAAATGGCATGGGTACTAATGGCATAGCTATAGATTTTCTTTTCTAGCGACTTGTACCTTTGTAGAAGATCATTGATGTTCCTTCTTGTGCGATGGAAAAGGTCAATGTTGTTCTGAGCCTGTAAGGGGTCATGAATTTGCAATGAATTTCCCTTTGCACAACCAATGCCCTCGTGCATGAGAACTTAAGGGGGAATAAAAAGATTATTACTCCAACCATAAAATAAACAGAATACCAACCTGTGATGTCAAAATATTTGCTTCTATCTGATTGAGAAGTTGAGCATTTTCTTCCAATATATTTAGCATTGCACGATCGATATCAGAGGCTGCAGAGTGAAATGTACACATGTGGTCATATGATGTAATAAATTCGATGAACTAAAAAGCAGTACACAGTCTATCATCAGATCTTATTGGCAAATAGAGTTTGCGCGTGTACTTGAAATGAAACCTAGAAAGGCTCTAGAAATCAAGGAGTACTCGCGTCTGTGAGTTAATGGTATTAAGTAGTTCCAGCAAAAAATTAGCAACAGAGTAATCAACAAAGAAGTACAGGCAAGGCATTGCATCAGAGCTTTGGTCATCACTATTTGTTTTATAATCTAGGAAACATCCTTAGCTCGCAAAGCATAGGAATACAAAACCCATCCAGAATGTCTTGATTGATTCATACACCAAAAACGGGCATGAATTTTCTTTTTCCAAGGGGAGTAAGTTACTTTAAGTATTTCAGACTGTTCACCGCATGGATAATTTAACATGATGATTGCAAGAAAAAAATACTTAATATAATTTGTTACACAGTACATCCATAATTGATCTACCAACCTCCAGATAGAAATCAGTTATCATGACTGGTTACCTGACGGAATGGAAGAACCTCTGATGTCTGTCTGAACAGGATGATTGGTAGTCCACAATGAGGACTCCGCCATTTTCTCCTGAGATAGAGCCTTCATGAGCACCAGGCAAAAATATGCGCAAAGATTATTTCTTATCAATTTCATTTTGAACTAAAATCACATTTTTCCCGTTTGGGGGCTAATCTAATTCAAAGACCATTAACAGAGAAAAGTGCTTAATATGTCATCTTTGCAACATCAGTTTCACAATCGACACATCATTAGTGTACAACATGAGCAATATATATACTCCCTCCGTTCCATAAAGGTTGGCACAAATTTGAACTAGGGCTAGTTCAAAACCGCGCCAATCTTTATGGAACAGAGGGAGTAGTGGATTTGAAATATATTTGTCACTAAAACAACAATTCCAAATGTAGGGTATGCTTTTCAGGAATCAGAACAGAAATTGCTTTATAAGATAGTATTCTTTAGCTGGCGAGACAGCACACATTTCATTAAAAGAAGCAAAGGACTAATACCTTTCTGTCTTTAATCCTTTTTCCATGATAATGTTCTTCAGTCTTCCTCCGTCTTGTATTTTCCTTTTTCTGTAAGCATATCCAGTTATTGGTATTATAAATAATGAAAAAGGTTAACATCATTTGCATACATGCTTACATGTCATCAGAATAAAACACACTTGTTTTTATAGGTACATAATTACTGAAGAAAAGCTCAACCCCAATGTTCAGCTATCCCTTTTCAACACAATTTGGAATATTTCTTGAACGCTCCACAATTTATTTCTTTCTTTATTTATAGAAAATACATGACATCAATCTATTTACTGTACAAAATAATGTCAGTTTGGCAGTGATACCAGATTAGGTATTTTTTGACAGTAAAATAATGTCAACCCTGATGTAAAATTTATATAACATAACACATGTTTTATTGGATTAATTGTTGGTCCAAAGCATGGATTTGGACAGTCAAAATACGCCTTACATTTTGCAACAGAGGGGGTACTTCCAATAGATATGCATGCTTTTGTCGTGAAACACAAGAAGGCCAACTTTTGATTGGATAGCCTTTTGCCAACATTAGTAGATAAACAAGTGTTGCTACCTATATGTCAGAAACAGAACCTTTGCAGCCCTATTAATATTATTCTAGTACACACTAGACAAATACAAAGGCAAATCTGTGGGACAACAGCACAAAATGATATATAGAATAGAAGCACCAGTTCAGAACACACTACCTTTATAGACCATAATAGACCACCATAGTATTTATATCGAAGTGTATCTATGCATGATCTACTTTCATATATGCAGCACTGGTTTAGTGGAATTACAGTGATAAGCATCCTACCAGCCATAGAGTATAAACTACTGTTAGTCCCTTCCACAAGCTGTTACGGGACCACATATTCCTTTACGTTGAAAACATTATTTAGAGAATGGATAAACACGTTGCATATTTTTTTAAATTTCAGAGTTCAGATTTAAATAAGGATCTGCAGACAATTTGCGAATATAAGGGGAAAATATCAGTTAAATCCTTTAAGAGTAGATAAGATGAACAGGGTACTAACTGCTATCCACTGGCATCTCATGGCAACATCTCTTACTGTCTTCTCTGGTAACATAGCTGCTATCTTGATATATTTCATGATTCCCGGTTCATTTGCATACCTGGCAATTTCATCCACAGTTCACATACGATACAATGATTAGGCTTGGACCGACATGCATAGAATTTAAAACTAAGTTCGTAAAAAGGAAAGTGAACTCCTCTGTTTCAAAAATAAAAGATAGTACTTTCCAACTAATGAACTCATGTAATAATTCCTCAGCTTAACTTGAAGTGTCCATCTTAGTAATAACAACAAGACAAACTTATATCTCAACGCACTATCATAAACACTCATTATTATTCTGAAACAATATAGGAAGCATAAGTATCTTATACTTCCGTGTGTTGCCAAGTATAATATATATCAATAATGTTAAACTATATGAATTCAGTTTGAATTGTATAAATGTAATAAAATGCTCTCTTTTTTATAGATGGAATTCAGTGAGTTATGTAAAGTAGCAGAAAAACATACTTGTGGAGGCCATCGTTCAGCATCTGTAGCTCAGGGTATGACCACTCCACAGCCATCGGTCCTCCATACTTAAGGGTCTGACTAGAATCAGCAATCATGTTGGGTGAACCAGTGGATACAATTGTCGAAGGTGTAGTGTTCAACATCGCCAGATTACCATTCATCCCATTGGAAGTGTCCAGGCAGACCGGCATGGCTCCTGATCCATTGCTAATTGCGCTCGTCTGAAATGAAACCACATGTTGGCTGTAGAATGACTGCGGAAATACACCATAGTGGTTAGGATCTGTTGACATCTGCATGCCAGGTGAAATTGGGTGCTCCTGCTTCAGCGTCACAAACACATCATCAAGTTTTGGAAGAACACTTGATTTTGTTAACCCCTTCAAAACTTTCTTCTTCAATGAGGGAACAACTGGTGTAGCAGAATTTAAACTTCCACTTTGGCGCAACCTAGGTGAGTTCGGCATCCAGGGCTCCATAAACTCATCAAAGTAACCATGGATGCCATCCAAACTATGAAGATGATGTCCAAAGTTTCAGTGAAACAAGATCACTCCTCCACAAGCAGTACCCAGATTTGAGAAGCTTGCAGACTACACTTTCTGCAGAAAACATGGAAGGGGCAATCTCATCATCCTTGCTTCAGACAACACAAAAGTAATACATATGTGATTTTTTTTGTGTGTGTGACAATACATATGTGATATAAGGTCTATCTCCAAAATCACTGTAACCAAGGAGGGCTAATAAAGTGCTGGAAACTAATCTGGTCGCATAAACGGCAGAATGCAGTAATGTAATCAGTTAAACTAATCTGATATAAAATAAACTTTGCAAAATCATCGAGAACGAAGTATTAGAGGAGATCACACAACAACTGTAGACTGCAGTAATGTAATCAGTTAAAATTAATCTGATAAAAAAAACTTTGCGGCTTAGTTGTTAGTATAACAAAAACAATCTTTCAGCTACTAACTGAACATAAGGTCTTCTTTTTTTCAAACTGTACCGCTATTGTTCACAAACCCAAAAAAAAGTCCTAGCTAAGAAGTTTGGACAAAGGAAAACTGACAGCCTCAAGAGTACCATCGATGATCAATCATTTGTTTTGAATTAAAATCCAATCAGTATTTTCTTATATTTAAGCAGCATGTGGAAAACTTTGATAAGGAATGCCTAACCAAACCATTGCTTTAGGGAAAATAAGTACGTGGCACTGTGGCAGCATAGTTGATGGGAACTATGCAGTTACATGATTTCACATGGAGACTCACTGCTAGATACACTAAAAACTTATCATAAAGGGCTAAACGTGGTTTGTTGATATAACCCATTTAAATACATAGCAAGATTGACCCGAAGAACAAAAGATTGGGCACATATTTAATTCCACAACTAGATGTCTGTCTATAGCACTATGAAAAGCAATATTGGGTATGCAGAGCAAGAGTACAATACATGTACCACAGTGAAGTACATCAATCATTCGGATATTTGTCTTGTGGGTTGTGATGGACTTCACTCAAAAAAAGAGCAATAAAAGACTGGATATGACAAAAAAAAAGAGAGCACCAGAAGTCTAGAGTATGCAGAGCAACAGAAGATGCATGTGTTCATCTTGTGATAACTATCAGCCATATAAATCAGAATAAAATCATCCATGATGACCAAATCATTTGCTGAACTGACAAACGGAAATAGGATAGGAGGCTTCGGAGCAAAAGAATGCATAAAAGATTCCACATTCACAATCAAACCAACCACCCTAATCATGCTTAGAACCTAATCAACGAGTAATTAATTAGGTTTCTCCCAGAGAGCAGTTCCGAGGCAGACATACCAATCAATCCGTACAGCGAGAACAGAGTCCAAGAAAAAATAAGAGAAGCCGGACACCAGGTAGCACGATTGAAAGAAGGGTAGAATAAAACAGCCTAATATTTGGCACCCGCAAACGCTAATCTGCTGATGCAGACTTGAAGCGATAGGAAGAAACCAAATCAAGCAACGATGATTACACGGAAGACGGCGGCCCCAGGCGTGGCAAGCACCCACCGAAGGACCCGCTTTTCACATCGAAGTGCAGCGCACGCTCGACCCCCTGAGAATCCCTCCTCCCTGGTTTCCGCTAACGAGGCAGTAGTTGCCCAGATCAAGAAGAAACCACCCACGAGCACGAGCACGGGCCGATCCGATCCTACCGAATCAAGCACATAGCCAAGCGAGAAGAACCCCAAATCAAAAGAAACGCACCTCCGTCTTTCGGGCCGTCGGTCTCCGTTCCCGGGGTAGCTGCAGTGGGGGGAAGAAACCGCCAAGAGGCAGAGGCGGCGCAGAGAGGAGGCAGTCCCAACAACCAGAAGCCGGCGCGATTCTTGCGCCGCGAGTGCAGTGCAGCAGTAGTGATGGTTTGCGTGAGCCAGGTGGTGGGGGGTGGTGCGTTCGCTCCTTTGGGCTTTGGCTCGATCTCCTCCTCCCCCTCCTTTAAATGGTGCCGTCCAGCTTTGTGCGCTCCAATGGGACGGAAGGAGCCCAAAAAGCGGCGGCCCCGCAAAGGCGAGAGCAGAAGAAGGAGGAGGAGAAGAAGAAGAAGAAGAAACAGGGTGGCTGCTCTGTCTAGGTGCGCTCAAAAAGGCAAAGCAAAAATTCCACTGCAGCTTGCACCACCACCAAGGCCAGGACACCCAAACCGGGAGAAGAGCAACGCAAGGAAGAAGGAGAGAGAGGGACGAGATCTCGTGGAATTCAGCGCTAAGCTAGTAGTAGGAGACGGGAAAATGGCGTTGGGATTCCCGATGCCCAAAACAATTATTGCCGCTATTAACTACTCCAGCCCGGTTCTTCTGCTTTTCTGTTGTTTTTCTGGTGAGGAAAGAATCAAGCGCCCACTACTGCTAGTACTCCCTTTCCTGCGTTTTTCTTTTCTTTTGCCGGTCCGGTCAGTGGTCGCTGGGCTTACTTGTTCCAATTGTGCGCGTGCATTTCGTATAACTCTATCGTATTTGCCTTTTCAAGCCGTATTTCTTCTTGTCCTGGGTTACTAGCAGAGCAGGCGAGCAAGCAGTCAACTGGGGTTGGCAGTAAATAATTAAGAGGTCTCTAGCTACTCTCCTTCCCTTAATCCTTATCCTCATCGTGCATCCTTAAGGTGCGGGTGGTGGTTGCATCAGTCTCTAATCAGAATGCCAAAACTCATCGATCGATCGATCGGTCCTACCTGGAGACGTGGACGTGTAATTCCGTACGTGTCGAACGACGCCGCGAAGCGATATATACAACCACTCCACATAGCGTTCGTAAAAATGATTAATATAATTACGTACTAGTAGTAGTAGTACGATAAATATCTTGTGATATTTCGTGATTAGGACTGTTAGTTTTTAAGCTAGACGAATGTCTACTACTTCAAGACGACACATTCTTCTTCATCAATTAATTCGAATGAACAATGGTGCGCACCGAGCCTTTGCATGGATCGAAAGATATCTTAACACCTGCAAGTAAAACTTTAAAGGAAATATCTATTTCACGGTCGGTTTAGAAATAGTTATTTTCAGTCGACTTCCACGGAGATTTTTTTATCATTTATAATCACATCGATTTTGCACAGAAGTCAATGATTAGATTAGACGGTTGTTAGTATCGATTTATAAATAGTTACTATCTCTCAGTCGTTTTAGAAATAGCAAGACCGAAATATAAAACATTAAACCTAAACCGTCGTACAAATCAATTCCTGCCTGAGATATATGCGATGATTTCTCAAGCCCCGAAATTGCTGTGTAGGAGCACTTGCTGTTCTAAAGTCTGGAATTACTTTCCTCGAGAAAAAGAAAATAGACTAGAATTAATTAACAGGCATTGCCGCCATTGACAAAGATTATTGAGAAGCTACCTCCGTACTCCAGAATCCAGATCATTAGCTGGAAAAACCCTTCAGCATTCGGACACAAGATTTTCATGTAAACCTCTGAAAAAAATCCATGTAAACGGCAACGACGTTAGCTCTCTTGTCACACATTTACATTATTTATAATTCTAAATCGTGTTGACTATGCACCATACTGTATGCTTACCTACGTTCGCTTTGAATGCGGTATGTGTGCTCCTCTGACACCTGGAGTTGCTAAGCTATAAAATAGCAAGCGCATGAACCACAAGGCTTGATACTATAATTAAGGTAGAAACGTGCAAGTCCTTCCATTGGCTCCATCTCTTTCCGTTGTTAACTAATTTTCTTACTTCCTCTCTCTAACAATCCAACAATAGATGTTTTAAGTTTGTCAAAATTTAGATGAACCTAGACATGACTTAGTATATAGATGCATTCAAATTTGGTCAAAGTTAAGACATCCTTTGTTGGACGGAGGGCGTACTAGTAATTACGAACTATATATCTCGTTCGCAGTCTGTCATTTTCACCGCACGCAAGCAATGTTCTCATGTTGCCGCCATGACGTCCGCCTAAGTTAATTTTCAGTTAACTAGATGAGGTCGCAACAAATATTTTGCAACTTCTTAGAGTACATATCAACGTTTTCACTGTTTCTTACACAACCGAATAACTACTTTAGGTTGGCTAACAATCATACGATCTGATTACTCAATTTATGCAAATTTCGTCAGACAGCTAGCTTTGATTGTCATCGAGAAATAATTACTTCTAAATGAGTGTAGGAATAGTCAAAGTTTTACGTACCTTTGCAAGCCCAATTCGGTTTGGAGGAATCTTGTAGGATTTGTATAGGATTTTTTTTTCCCTATGTAGCATTCGTTTCATAAGAATGGAGATGCTAAAATCCCAAGGATTATGTCCAAATTAGCCTAATTCCTAATGATCCTAATAATTAGGTAAGAACTCATCGAAAAATCGTGACATTTCAATCCTCTACTTTTCCTATTCCTATGATTTCAAAATCCTACTAACTGAATGCCCTAAAAGGTGGAGTTTTGTTTGAACAAATACTTCCACAAGTGTGTTCATATTTTGAAGATATGCACATATGTTTAACAACTGAATTATCCAATTTAGTAACAAGTTTTTTTTTCTCATTGCCCCCTTTAAGAGTTACATGCACCAAGTCAAAACTGATGAAGAAAGATGGACAATTAACTTATACTTCAACACTCTCTCTCATGTTTGATCCCCTCAAGCCTAAACCTAAATCGAAAGTAGGCAACATTCTTTTTTGTTTAAATTGTACTACCTAAGGTCTTAAATTCAAGATCTCTTGGCACTAATACCATGTAGAAGACATAGTCAACCGGTTCACCCAAAAAATCGAAGTGATGAAGAAAGATGACCAATTAACTTATATTTCAATAATCCTCCACCAACATTATCTATCCAGAAATCGACTTTGACCTACCTCATGGTTCTCCTCCTAAAAAAGGGCATCCCTATAGACCCAGACCCTAACACGTACACCAAATGCGTCATCCAACCTAACTTTGTCGGCATCGCCATCAGTTTTTAGATCACATCATGCCTCAACTTTGTCGGCTTTGGTGTGTCATCCATTAGCTCTATTTTGCATCATCCGTCGCTTATGTTGGTGCTACCCTTGATCTGGCTGGCAGTGTGTTTCGCTTCCTATGGTAGACGTCATCTCTGGCTCCATCCATCATCGACTCTGCTTGTGTCACCATAGATGTACCAACGCTGAGTCTGACACAGTCTCCGTTTAATTTGCATGTTTTACACGAAGAAGAATTACGAAGCAATTATTGAAATAAAACTAGTGTGTTGGGTGATTTTCTTTTAACGATCATCTCTAAGGAAGCCAATTCCACGGTTCCATTTTTTTTAATGTCTGGTGTCATTTAGGAAAACCGCCCAAGCCATGTTTGGAGTGAAGAAATTCCGCGTGGTTCCCGTGAAATTTCTGCATACAAAAGGTTGTTTAGAATTTTTTGAAGGTTCTCTCCGTCCAACAAAAAATGTTTCAAGTTTGTCAAGAATTTAGATATATCTAAACATGACTTAGTGTATAGATGCATTCAAATTTAATCAAAATTGACACATCATTTGTTGGACGGAGGAGCAGCGGTATGCGGCCGAAGTTATAGCTGGCCGACGACAGCGAGTGCCAGCGAGAAATGGATCCACTGCGTTTTCATTTCCTGGGCTCGATGGCGGTCGTAGTCGTACGTGCTGAGGTGCCACAGGCCACGCGTCGTCCATGCAAGGTGTCAAGGCAGGCAGCCCGTTTACCAAGATTGCTCGTGCGAACGTACGGAGGAATTAATTGTTGTTTACCATCACAGAGAAGATGCTTGGGCGGTCAACCGAGCTGCTCCCAAGTTTTATTTATTTAACGAGTTTAACGAAAACGATAGGCCGAATTAAAGGAAGAACGAACCGATCGACTGGCAAATGTATAGTACATGTTTATCTTGTCCCGAAAGAACTTGCTGAGGTACGCGACTCCAACGCGAAATCTTTTGTCTCGTGGGAAAATAACATGGCATCCCCGGCGGATCGTTTTCGTTTGGACACGAATTTCGACCTGCCCCTCTCTCTGATGGCACCTTCCCTCTCTTCCGGTGCTTTGCTCCGCCTGGATGGTCGGCAAGGTGTGTCCCGGGCCAGCGTACGACGCTGACACGACCCTCGGGCAAAATCAGCAAATGATTGGCCCGCGCGCGGAGAGGCGGCGAAAGAGAGATGGGTGGATGGATTCGTGCGCGCGTCGGGGACACGTACAAGGCCTCTGCGGCTGCGTGCGGGGTCGGCGGTGCTACACTAGTAGACTGCTAGTGCACGGTCCAGGCGGCAAAGCACCGATCAACCAACCAAACCCACCGGCGGTCGCGCCACACCGCAAGGGGTCACCCGTCAGCCGTCGCGAGCCAATAGGAGACATGAGAATGGAACCACGTGGCGTGCGTGCGCTCCGGGCCCCGCCACGGCCGTACCGTTGCGTGGAAAGCCCGCACCGTGCTGGCAAAGGGACGGCGGCAAAGCCAAACCGGGACACGGGATTCTGCAGGCTGCTCTCGTCATCCCTGTGTATCTTTTGTCCGCGACACGACTTTTCTTCTTGGGGCGTTTCTTTCCTCTTTGGAGACGCGCGTTCTTCTCCGGCGTTGGAGCCAGCCACAAGAGCGAGCAGGCTTGATTCTTTTTCCTTCATTGCCACGCTGTTTAGTTGGGCTCGGTTGGGCCTCCGATCGAGATGGACGAGCTGCAAATTATTGGACACTTTTTTACTGTACGCTGGTACTCCAAAAGCACACATGGGAGTACCGAGCAGATCTAACCGCTTGTTTTTAAGGGTAACTTTGTCATTTTTCAAAAGGCAAGTTTTTCTTTTCCTCTATCAGCCCCCGAAAAAACTCCCCATGCTGTCAAAGAATCCCGATTGATTTGAACATCCAAATCGAACCGAGTGGCCGGCGGCACTGCACCATCTCTCGCCTGTCTGGCATCGTGCCGTCGCCGCCGACCAGGTCACCCCTCCGCCGAGCCATGCCCCGTTCTACGTTTCTCCGGTGACTGACGCACGTCCAATTCATTTAATTCTTCGCTGAACACGAACTCAGTAAATCAACAGCAACTACTCCATACGTACTAGGCCTAATCTATGTACTGGCCTACTGGGGATTATAAATCAACGGTAAATCCGCCGTCGCCACCAATGGCCGCCACGGACGCCGTAGAACGCCATGGACGATGCCGTAGAATCTCGCCACCACGCGATGGGGAATCCCGTCGCTCTTCTATCTCCTCCGCAACCCTAGGCGTGGCGGCCGTTGATGACCGCGGTGGACGAAGCGTAGAGTCGTGCCGACATGGGTTCGTTGCTCGCAGTCTCCTATGCAGCGGCCTTGTGCACCCTGGAGAATCTTGCCGGCCGCCATGAGCAGGAATAGAGTTAGGTCATGGATGAATTTTTCCTTCACCAGAAAAAATTACAATAATGTGTTAATTACACTTTTGCCCTTTAGACGAAGGTACTCCATGAGTTTCTGAGTGAGTACCCCCGGCCGCGGGGCCCCAAGCGTCGCCCCGCCCCTGCAGCTGGCCCGCGAGCCGCCGCCGCCGACCCCCAAGCTCCGCCCGCGCGCCGCGCCTCCGCCGCTTGCCCGCGTGCACCCCCGGCCGCTTGCTCGCGAACCGCCGCCGCTGGCCCCCAAGCGCCGCCCCGCCCCTGCAGCTGGCCCATGAGCCGCCGCCGACATGGCGCCCATGCCCTCGTTCCGGTGTGATGCAAAGGAGGACGGGGAACAGGAAGAAGGATTGTGGGTCCCAGTGCACAGTGAGAGAAAGTGAAAAAGGAATAATGAAAAGAAAAATGGTCGGGGCTTACCGGTCTATCTGGTCGGGTCGGGTTTGTCCGACGTGTCACCTGATAGGTGGGCCTGGCCTAATAAAGAATACTGTCAAATGCGCTAAACACGTCATTTCGGGCTTGTTGGTACATCGTGACTATAATGTGTGGTTTTTCGGACAAATTAGTAAAAGTGGTGCCTCCGCGAGAAACCTGTGCTCGTTTGGTTTTGTGAAATTTATCATCGATCGCAATTCACGACACCTTTACATGTCGTGTGACGGCGATCGGTCGATACGACATGCGCGAAAGACTCAAAGACACACCCTAGGTACAGCGCATCTAGTGCTTGCTTTGCTACTTTTGCATTCGCGCGCGCAGTACTCGTTGAATCTCCAACAGTCCTCCTTCTGCTCCCTCCGGTCTAAAGCTCATGCATGTCTGGTCATCATTTTCCTATATAGCTACACACCCTAGCTAGGCAGCTACCTGAACATATCTGCGTGTTCATCACTACGGGGGGTGAAACGAAAGCACTTTAATTGTTTCTTTCTATTTTGTGCGAGAAGAAAAGCGCTTTATTAATTTCTTGACTTCCCTAGCTAGTCATTCCGACGTGTTTTGACAGTATTTTATCGAGCAATATGCCGAGTTGGATTGTGAAAGACTCTTTTTGTTTGTTAATTACTTCAAAATATGTCGGCACACACCTACAGTACGGTAGAAATTATCCCTTTTTGATATTCCGATACCTGAAAGTACTTCCACGTGTACGTACGTAATTGGGCAAGGAGATCGCAACCTTTTTGTCCATGCATGTGTGCTACTAATCCACTAGCTAGTTTCTCTAATCAACTTCTGTATTACCGACAGCTACAAAAAAAATAAAAAAAATCTAAGCTCACTTTCCGTTAGCTAGGCAATGGTGAAGAAACATGAGGGCTAGCCCATGCATGGCCTACGTCGTTGCATCTGAATTGCGATTCAGTGCTGGTTGCCACTAAGCAAGAGCACGTACACAACACTGAAACTAAAGGAGAAGAAAGGAAAAGGTATTGTTTTTTAAGTCCCTTCTAGGTGGGAGCTTGACCCTACCCTGAATATATAGATAGATGGATGGATCAAATCGAAACCCCTTGTGCAAAAGAGCCAGCCACACCCTGCATGCAGTGCCAAGTGCGTGATACAGATCCTTGGCACTGCACACGTTCAGGTGACATAATCGTCGAAAGAATGTCTGGCCACCACAAGCAGTTGATCAGCTTTTCAGTACGTGCTCATCCATTTCGCACACCAAATTATACAGTACTGACTACTGAGGTATCTAGGAAACTATATATATCCAGTATATGCGCAGGAAGCAAGAGTTGGCTATAATATATATCCGTCTCGATGGTGCTTAGTACATGTGTAAAAACGCGCAAAGAGAGAGAATAACTTTTTGAAACAATATCTGGGGGCCAAGTAGCAAGTAAAAGTGGTCGTCGATCGATCTCGGTAGCTTGCACACGAAGAAAGGCACTGTTAGAAGTAGAACCTTGCTTTTCCACATCAAGGCGAGAGGGAAATTGCATCTTTATCCAACCAGGGGAACCAGACGACTAGAAAAACTACCAGCGGCCGGCCGGGAAGCAGAAGCAGAAAGCACCAACATGTATGCAGCCGAAAGAAGGGAAAGGAATGATCGATGCAGCCTCCAAGGATCCACGTCCTCCACGCCGCTTTATTCGCCCGGCAAATGCGATGCCGATGCGGAATCTATAGCACTGCAGGGTTCGCTCGCTCGCGCGCGGATCCCACGCAAAGAGTCAAAGCTTCTTCGCCCTAGATTCCTCTCGCGGAGCCAGACGGGAGGCGACACGACGACGCGCAGCCGGCCGGCCGGCCGGCAGAATACGTGCGCTAGCTTAGCTCAGAGATTCTGGACGTCACCCGGGAACTAGCTAGGCCCGGCCTCGGCCTTCTCCTAGCTGCTTTCTCCCAGTGCTACCCTGCGTCCCTAACGAAAAAGGATTGTTAGGTACAGCGTGGCTAGCAAGCGACTATGGATGGCCAACGTTGCGTTGGTTTCTCCGGCCGACGACTGGCTGCATATAAGTATATTAAAACCGGGGTTGACTTGGATATAATTGCATATTTATATGCAGGTTTTCGCGAGCTAGCTCCTGCTTGCATCTCTACCCCTCAATCTGGCGATGGCACTAGTACATATGGCGGCTAAAATTACGACCTAGTAAAATGCTTTGGAGGTTCTTCGGCGAGCTAGATCATCGCGTGCATGTGCGCCGGGAGAGAGTTGGCACTAGAAGGAAGAGAAGCATTGCTGGCCGGGTCGGACGTGACGGTCATTCAGGCTAGCCCTTCACTTTCTCCGTCGCAATTATTCCGCGTAAAGTAGTAGTAGCTCGTGGCCGGCATTTAGGGGAATCATGGACTGAAGACTAGCTTCTGTAGCGAGAGGAGTGATCGAACGGGACAAGAAGGAACTCGGGAGTTGGTTGATTCGACCCCTCCGGGTTTCTCTTCCTGATGTGCAATTAACGGACAAGTGAAACTTTTTGCATCGACCATCAGTTATCATTTTGACGGGGATTTTATTTTCTTCTTCAAAATGCGCACCTCATAGGCTCATACACTCATTTAATGCTTTTATAATTCATCTAAATAATGTTTTTATAATTCATCTAAAAAGTGCTTCTATAATTCACCATCGTACTTGTATGACATTCACAACCTACACAAAAAAAGGGGGGGGGGGGGGGGGAATGTGACTGATGGCCCCAGATGGATAGTGTTGCTCCAGACTTGGCTAGACAAGGAAGAAATCCGGGTTACTGTAGCATGCTGACCGGCGATCAACCGGACTTCATCGTATCTCCGGTGGTGAACAACCTCATAGTCGTACAGTGACAAAGATCGCCCAAGATTTTATTTTCGGACGGCTAATTAATGTGTTCCACTTATTGAACAGGGTCTACGATTGACGCCTGGAGTAGTCCTTGCTTATAGTGACATATACTCCCATGGCACCCGGGCAGGCAGAAATACTGGCACCCTGAAGATTTATATGTACGAGCACAACAGAAATGCGTTGTACGGATTAATAAAAGACTAAAGTCAGATGAAATCGTTTATATCGCTCATATCACAACGGTTATGTTAGCTCTAATAGGTAATGTGGCCAAAGGAGATGGACCACCGCCACCTGACATCTTTATCGGATTAAACGGTAGCATCATACTATATAATGAACACTTGAGGCAAGTTATGCAGAATAATGAACAGCTGAAGCAATTTATCACTCAAGGATGAAAGAACACCTTACACAGTCACAACCAGGTCAATGTGCTCGTGAAGAACTGCGTTCTTCTCCCCCATTGCGCAAGTAGTGTTGTCTTCCTGTCATGTCGGGTCGGTGCTACAGACATCCTGACAATTGTATTCAGAGGTGAAAAGTATTTCAGTCATCCTGTTTGCCTCATGTCAAATACCTTGGAGGCATCCTCTTCTCCATTAGGAGTTGACAGAAGAGAACCATTGCCCGGTCAAAAACCTCAGGACAACTTAGCATTCACGCTGCTATTCATCTTCTCCTGCCATATCCCTGGTAGAAACCACCAGCAGCATGGTGACGCCGAGCGCCTCCCCTGATCCAACCATCCCAATTTCCCCGCCCACCTGATCTAATACTGCTGCCGGTACTGCTCCCTCCTTGACCCCAATTCCCCATTTGTGATGACCCACCATTCATTTCCTCTTCCTCCCTTTCATTGTATTCCAGGATCCTCCGCTTAATGCTCTGCTTCTCCTCAAGCTCGGCAGCTTCTTGCTCCTTTGTGCTCTGCACAAGTGGGCAGTCACCAGGGATGAACATCTGCCTTGTCTGTTGTTTGTGCCCTTTCTTCATTAGAACCTTGACGCGTACCTTGCTGCCACCCCCAGCATTACCACCCTCTTCATCCATAGTTTCTTCTCCACTCTCAGACTCCCCAGCCCTTTGGTCCTTTGAACCTTCAAGGACATTCATTGGTACCTTCATGTTCAAGGTGGACCTCGTACGCACCTCCGATTTACGTGACTCCAAGCTCTCCTGTAGAAGGGCTTTCAGCTCACGGTCAAAGTCTTCTTGCTCCTTAGGATCAACCTGCACGACTTTCTGTCTAACCTCAACACCCTCATCTTCATCAGAACCAACAGGGATCCCATCATCCTCATCATCACCTTCGTTCTCTGATGCATCATTTGATTTATTATCAGACAGAAGATCTTCCTCATCTTCATGACCATCAATGCTGCCACTATCTGAATAGCTCTCACTGTCTGCAGCTTCTCCATGTTCCCTACCATTTCCCTCAGCTCCATTTACTGAGCCCCTGCCATTCACAGAAAAGGCAGCATCATGTGGCTGCTTTTTCTGAGATTCATTATCCGAGTGCCTTTCACTTTCAATCTTCTCTGCTGAGACTGCACGCTCATGTTCTTCGAGTTCAACTAATGCAGAGTTTAGTTCGTCTATTGATGAATATCTAGTCATGTTTGGTCGTAGCTCAACAAACAAATCCTGAAAGAACACACGCATAAGCTTCTCACTGAAGAAATGTGTATTCAAACATGCTGACAGGTGTAGTGAAGCCCCACAAAAAAGAAAGCAAGTAGAGCTATGGGAAGCTTCTAATTCTACATTCAAAACTACAGGACTATCATGTTGACTTGTCTTTTGACACCTTACATAAACGTAATGGCAAGAAAACAGGATGCATTGCAGTAACATAACTGCCTGATTACAAAAATACTATGTTCGTCTAAGGACAGGTGCCTTACCCTCCCTACAGAAGTCGAGCCTCGAGACCTGTGGTGGAGCCAGCATGTTTATAGCGCCTGGGCAAGGCCTAACTGCGGCAACATAAGCGAGCATTGCCCTTGAAAACATGGTTTCTAACTACTATGGTACCACTATTCTTTAACGGAGGTTCTGGATGTGCCCGGGCAGCCGCCAGTGTCACTAGGAGGTGGCTCCATAACTGCTCGAGCCCATAAACTTCTCTTTGCTTCTTTCTTTTGCTTATTGCATTTAAGTTCTGTGGAGATAACTGGCATGGTGTCCTGGTATGAATACTTTGAACGGCTCAGGTCTTTGTTGCCAGGTTGCATGTAACATGCAATCCGATAGTGTTCAGAAAAATATCACACATCAAATGTGGTCTCATTGTTTGTTATCTGGTGGTCTCATCGTTTGTTATCGGGACATGTTCTTATAATTTTCAACAAGGTAACTTGGAGGTGATCTTCAGAACGAAATCAAGCTGGCTGCCAGCAAGCTCCAACAGCTTGCTTGTAACCTGGAGAAGCAGTGGGCACCATCAGGTCCTTCATCTTTGAACAGATGATGACACGAGCTGCTGTATTGCTGTTTCTGGTTCAGTGTTGCTATTTTTTGTTTTATCAAGTGTTTTGATCTTTAGTCCAATTCATGTGACTTGGGAGGTCTTTTTCACTCCTTATACATTTCAGGCTAGCTGTTGCTCGCTACGTGTGGGATAGGTGGGTGTTAGAGGATTGTTAAGTATTGGTTATGCACTCACCAGGGTTGAGACTGTCAAGTTTCGTCTCAGTAAACTCCATCTTGCTGCTGCTTTTCAATGAAAAATTGGGTGGCTTCCCCTCATTTGAAAAATAAGGTTTTTCAGTAATATGGGTGTTGCTAATTTAGCTCCTCCTATTTCCGTTTCTTATGGATTAGCTCCTCCCATACCGTAAGAAATGCAAAGTTTGCATAGGAGTGAAACCCACAGGGTTCCTAACTCCTCGGAAACAAAAGTGTCAAATGACATATCTACATAATCTATAAAGTTGACCCCCACTAACCGCAATTAATGTTTGCAAGCTTCACATGCAAGGTGTCCACATCATCATGCACATCATAGGCATTCAAAGTCTCCACATCACCATCACATCATGTGTTGTAGTACACTAGGAATCCATTTTGGTGGTCCATTGGAATTTAATATTTTGATACTTAGGATTTTTATCTTCACGATGCATATAAATATGTCACCAAACACACATATTTTCATGATATGTATGTCAATTTTTCTAAGATCTGCAAATATTCAGGTTGATGAAGCTTCACTTTTCGGTTTCTTTGAAATTGTTAATGTTCATGCACATCAAAATTACACCTGTTGTTTTGTTGCATAGGTGTTATGAATGATAAAGCCGTTTTGTCCTACAATATTCATATTTCTTTTACGCTAAATCATATTATTATCATTTGTTTCTAAAATCGTATCCAGACGTGCATATAGAATTTTCTGCGGCAACACGCGGGGAATCACCTAGTGAAGTATAAAGTTGTATACCATACATTAAAATGCTTATGGGCATGCATCATTGTGATTGTAAAATGTAAGTCTGAATGTTCTCATATTAGAAGTCTAGAAATCTTCAGATGCCCATGAGAAACATGTTTGACTACTAGTAAGTACATAGATCCTCAGAAGACCGTCAGAAACTCTCCTTAGTAAAATATTATAGACACGAACGCAATTGCTACAGTAGTCATTTGACTCAGAGGATCAAGCTTTTATTTTCCCAGTGAGAATACAGAACCTGCTAAATAACTATTCTTGCCTACCAACAACATAAATTTAACATTCTTTTTACAGCTAGTAGTTATTCCTTTACTTTCTGTGCCAGTATTTATAATGGAGGAAACTCACAGAAGTACTTATGCATCTTGGCAAACTGTTCACATGAGGAACTAAGAGAAGTATTTATGCATGTTGGGAAGTTGCAAACAAGAGAAAGAAACTAACCTGAATGTCAAACTCTATGTCAAGTGGTAAGGGACCTTTCATAATAATATATCTTTGGAAATGTAGCAAGAACTTATCAAGCTTTCTTTTGGATGAGCCTCTAGTGAAATAGTGGCCACAAGTTTGCAGAAGTGTAATGATCAACCTGATCCTGAAGCAATCTTCTGGTGGATCCAACACATCTTGCTGCGCAAGAAAGAAACAAAGAAATTCAGTGATTGATCATTCTCAGACATGAGCTTGTAATAAGTACACAAGATAAAACCAAGGAAACGAAGGTTAATGTTATCAGTTTTTTTGGCTAATACTTATCAGGCAGAAGAATAACCTGTCTGTTCTATGTAGTCGAAATTTGTAGGTTATACAGTTTTAAGTTTTACAGCCACATGTGTTGTGTGCAAGAAGTCAAGTGCAATGGCACACAACAACAACATGGTAATATTTTGATGAATAGAACACTTCAGCTCTACCAAGAAAAAGAAGGGATTGACTTAATCAATACTACTCCCTCTGTTCCGTAAAGATTGGCACAGATTTAAACTAGAGCTAATTCAAAGCCGTGCCAATCTTTATGGAACGGAGGGAGTATTATGATACATAGTGCACCATATCAAGTGCAATCGGCCTCTGCACTTTGATTTGAGCACAAATTTAACATGAAATTTTCTAACAACTGATGTTGTTTTTAGTATTCTAGCACTATGAAAAATACAACTTCAAATTCAAACTGAGTTGGGAGGGGAAAAAAACGTGTTCTCTGTGAACAGGGATTTAATCATTTGGCATCTTCTTTCCGTAGATATATCATTTCAGTTTTTCCATTTTTGTTTCCTTAAAATAGAATGGATAAGAACTTGCAATTTTATACGCATAGAGTAATTTGAGAAGTACATCTAGAACTTTTTAGGGAATATCTATGCTGATAAGCTGATTTCGTGCCCGAACGAAAAGCAAATGCATGAAAGGTGAACTGCATTGGATATGTTGCCATATGGCAATATCCAATAATTTTAAAGAACACTTCAATTGAAATGTACTCCCTCCGTTCCTAAATACTTATCATGGTTTTAGTGCAATTTGCACTAAAACCACGACAAGTATTTAGGAACGGAGGGAGTACATTATTGTGAGAGTCAGATAAGTCTTTATGTGTTAGCATCTGAAACACATTACAGAAGCGCATATAAAATATGATAAGGAATGGCACTAGAAAATGAATTAAAGATAGCAAAATTTTCCAATCTTGCTGAAGGACACAAGTGCTTACTTCTTGAGTTCCATGACCAAACAAAATGATAAGGTATAGTGTCTCAAATACAACTGATGAGTCGATATGCTTGTAGCTGTACAGCTCTCCAAGGAATCGCATGTGGGCAAGCCGCCTTTGTTGCATTGCATAATCATTCAACTCCAACCCAACCCTTATCTCTTCTAAAACCTAAATCAATTTAGACAAACAAATTAAATCAATTGGATGCCATCTGGCTGCACCTGCTTCGGTTTTGTAAAAATACAACCATTCTCATCAATCAAGAGGTAACTTTGCCGGCCATTCACATGTATGAGTTTCTCATGTGTATGCTTATGCGATAAAAGTAAATTTTGTCAAAGAGAAACTTCTCCTGGGATTGAAAACATCATTTAACACTTCAACTAAAGGAACTAACCTCATCTACCACGGCGACAGCAAAGTCATCATGATATCGACTAAGACCAGCAGTGAGAAGAGCAATCAAATGAACTTGGCTGTACTTTCCCTTGTGAACCTTTAGAAAGCACTTTACAAGGTATTGCTGACACTCTGCCCAAGGTAGCTTGCGTAATTGGCGAAGAACATGCTCAACACTTGATTTGTCAAGATCTGAGAAAAGCAACTTCCTTATGTACTGCACAGGAAGAAAAGCGGAAGAAATGTTCATTACTGCACTCTTTAGATAAGTTCAATGAAAAAGAGCAGACAAAAAGGGGTCAGAGAAGAAGTGGAAATCTTACTTGATACAGAGGTGGACGGACTTTTGAAACTCGGGCAGATCTTTCAGGTGGCTTACAGAGGTAGTAGGCATTTTCTACAAGGGTACTGTGGCGTGGATCCAAATTCTTAACATTTTTCAGCCGCATCAGTATCTCCAACATGTTAGCCATGCGAATTGTAGTTTCAGGTGAACGATATAAAAAACGTCCGCAAGTCTCGAGAAGGTTGCAGGCCACATCAATGTTATGATGACTGAAATCGTCTAGGCAGGCCTGCAAAAATGAACAATAAGCCCTCTGAGAAGCAGGTGGGAGTGCGAGCAACATAGAAATTAATACTCCATGTATAAGACAATACCTTCAAACAACTAAAAACCAGAGCTGCAGGTGCAATTTTAAATTTGCACAACTCCCCGATAAATCTTATGTTTTTTATTTTTGTTTCAATGTTGATCTGATCCTGAAAAGGAAACAAAACAGGGGAGAATAGTTAGTCACAGACTCACGGTACATCAGTTTATGTGGATATCCTGCCCCCTGCATTTAAACTCCAACTACCTCCTGATTTTGAGGATGTAGGGGGACACTACAAGAGGATTGGTCACCCCTAAGTGCACCCAGCCCAGATCAGGCCACGCCAGGGAAGGGCACTCCTGCCTTTCTTGCCCCCAAGTTAGGATTTTAATATTTCCAAAGATAGATTTGTATTCCTTATTTTGCGGGTATCTCCATCTATACAAGGAGACCCCCTGCCGAAAAGCAGATGAGAAGCTATCATAATTTCTCCCGTCTCCTCCTTCCCTTCCTCTTTCCCTTGCTCCCTCTCCCTCCCTCGCTCCCCCTACGGGTTAACGGCAGTAAGATTCATGATCTACTGTCTATGTTTATGTTAGTGGCCTAACTTTGATTCTTGTGTTGACACTAATACAAAATACTGTCAAGTGTAGGGAAAGAAAGAAATTGTTAAGGTTAGGAAACAGGAACTTAGCAATGAGCAGAAAGAAGGCAAAAGAACGAAGAGTTAATATGATCACACCTTCTTATTTATTAAGAAGTTGAACTCCTCTTCAAGCATGGAGAGAAGCATACTAGGGACATCTTTCATACACAATGACAATGTAGCAACCAACCGAGAATAGTAAGGTAAAAGTTCTAGAGAAGTCCTTGGAACACTGAATACGGCCCGCACAAGTTTCTTCCGGCTTGCTTTAGAATTCAGGTAGCAAAACTCAACCTGGAGAAACCAAAGTAGCTTGAGAATGATAACGAGCCTTAAATGTAGAGAGGATGGGCAATACAGCAGGAGTTAATACCGTCAATTGATCAATAAGATCACGGCTAACACATCCTGGCAACCTCTGTAGCAGATTATCCAAACTTCCACCATCAGAGGCTCTTACTTTCTCTTTCTCCTTCTCAGTTTTTCTATCCAAATCCTTATCTTTGGTCTTTTCTTTTTCTGGATCTTTTCCCTTGTCTTTATCTTTGTCTTCATTATCCTTAGCTACATCATCTGTCTTCCCCTCCAGTTGATCTTCAGTGGCAGAAGAAGTTTGGGCATTATCATGTGCTTCAGTCTCTTGTTCTGCGCTTGATTCCTTCAAAAGCAAATTTCGTAAAATGGTTTACCACTGACCCTCAAAAAAAAATGGTAAACAAAGAAAATTTAAATTTTGTTTACACCACTACAAAAACAAACCATTATGTTGTTCTTGTTCATGTTCTACATATCCCAAAAAAAAAACATCTAGAACGAAAAGATCAGCACTAGTTCTGAACTGTTGATATCTTCCAAACAAGCAGATGTGATCACAAAATAACATATTGACATCTAACAATCCAGTTTACACTGCTTAAAAAAATCCTGTTTACATAGAAAGGTATTCTAAAACCTTCTCATGCAGTAGCAAAGTGAACTGGCAGAATGTACTGCTTGTAAGAAATCTGATTCTTACATTAGATTGTTCACGTCCTTTAGCATGTTGTTCATTCAACTTTTGTTCAGCTTCTCCCAATAACACAGCCGGCACAAATGCTCTGCACAAAAAGTATGTTGTGTAGTTTCAGAAGATTAATCTAGTAAATAACATAGTTAATGTAGTTTCATGGCAAGCTAGAGGATTAGAGATAATATGAAGAGAAACCTTAGATCAGGTAAGGATTCATAAAAAGTCTTGGTATCGTCATCATCCCAAATAGGTTCCAGTACAGATGATTCTTTTCCAGAAGAGGGGGTGACATCAGTCCCTGTAGTAACCCTTGTTGTGTTCCCATCATCTGGCATCACTGGAGGCTGCAAGTCAATAGCTTCAGCTAACCTGCAAATGAAAAGGTTGCAGATCCCCATTAATCATAAATAAATAAAATATTAAATACATATCTGAATGGAAAAGTTGACATACTAGAAGGGGGTCATCAGAAAAAGTTACCTTTTCCTTTCTAACGAAATTTAAAAGATCCAACTAACTGAACATCTATGGTCCTTTGCATTGCTGAATGCAAAACGGTGTTAGCTTTCAATTTTAAGGCATCCCTAAGGCGTCGCTTAGCTGTCAGAGTGCCCTCTGGCGTCGAAGCGTCAAACCCGCCTTGGAGGGGAACGCTAGGTGTCCGCCTTAGGCCTGTGAGGCGTCTAGTGCGTCACTTAGGCGCAGTAGGGTGGCGCCCTGGGCAAATCAGATGCCATATCCAGGTGCAGCAGCCTCCCGAACAGGAAAGCAGAGAGCTGGTGGGAATTTGGGAGGGAAATGAGAGTAGGGGCAAAGAGAGCACAGGTACCAGTTAAAGAATTAATCGAGAGAGATCCTCTCTTTCTCTCTCTAGGCGGGCGACCAGGCTCCTCCTCTGGCGTAGGGGAGGCAGGGCGCCAGCTTCCTACTCCGGGCTCGGCTTCTCCTCTGGCGTAGGGCAGCCCCCCCCCCCCACCCACCCACCCCCCTTTACCTTCCTCTGCCTGCCTGCTCTCTTCCATCCTCTAGTCCTCCTGATGGTCTGTTCCAGTGTGTCCTGTCTCCTCTGTTTAGATTTTGGTGTTATATATGGACCTATTTTATGCCATTAGTCTAATGTTTAGATTTAGAATTTGGATTCAGAACTTATGTATTCAGATTTTTCACTATTTGTGGACTGATAAGTGACAACTTCGGTTTATACCATATTTTTTCCATGTCCATGTAGCTTGCTGTTGGGGAGAAGAGCAAATGCAAAGAGTATGGGATGGATGGATGTTATGTGGGCTCAAGAATCAACAATTTCAGTATCTAATCTATTTTGCTGCTATAGTAGGTCTAAGGCGTCGCGTCACCTTACGCTTTAGGCGCTTAAAAGTTGAAAAGGGGTCAGGGCGCCTCGCCTCGCCTTACCTCATTAAAAACCTTGCTATGAATTAGAACTAGACAGACAGCTGATTATGCTGCTATGAGTGCACACAAATATATTAGAAATGGCATTCTCAAATAGATACTCACGAGGATACACCACGCAGTAACTGATCAAAAGACTTCCGGAGTTTCTCGTATGAAGCTGTGTTCTCATCACTTAATTCACCTTTGGCACTTAAAACTTTTGCATTCTCTGCCTCCATCAGATGAAGAGACTGGATGTATGGTGGATGGTTGGGGTGTAAGCATTAAGATATTAGATGAAAATCAAGGGATAAGAAGAGAATACAAACTAATAAACAGAAAGGTTGTAGTTACCGCATGTTCTGATTGTAACAATTCAGACACAGCATCATAGTAAGAGTTCAAGGCTTTCTTGAAGAACTTCTTCTGATCAGCAGTAACATTTAGGTCCTTAAAGAACTGCATCAATTCAAAATTTTATCCGTCAGCTAATTCAGTATGGTTATTAAACGTATCAGTCTTCTGACCAATAGGTGACATCTACAGCGCAGGCATGCTGCACTTGTAAACTCTTGAGAATAGTATGCAAAACAGTGTTTTGACCAATAGGTGGCCCATTTATCACAGTCATAATTCCATGCATGGAAATCCATTCCATGCTTAGGCTCTAATGCAAAGTGTGCCATCCTGTTTAAAAGCCTAATCCATATTAGCCCACTTTGCCATTAGTTGGACACTAATCAATTTAAGTGTTCAGTGTTAAAGGCTGCAAGCAGCATGTGCACTTACTAAAAAAAAGTTGATTTGGGGGCTCAAGGATGTGCCTCGAATTAAGCAAGAGCGGCTGGCTCTGCTTATTAAAGTCAAATGTGATGACCATTTTTTTTCCGCGGCCATTTGATCACCCTAATAAAATGGTGTTGGCACTTCAATTTCTTACCTCGTCATAAGGCTCGTGGCCATGAGACTGTAATCCTATGAATAACCTCCCTTGACGAACAAAGGTAGAGAGAAGAGACAGATTTGTCTGAGTTGCTTCCCGGTCCTTCAAATGCTCCAGTGAAGTAAGATCTTTTATAATGTTTACAAAGATACTAGCATCTTCAACAATTCCAACAAAATATAGTTCAATCAGAAGTTTCAGTGTGCTTCTCTTCTTCATAGCTCTTGAGTTTTTGTCCACATCCATATCATCTCCAGATTTACCAGGAAAGAAGACCTTCAGTAGACCTTGTATAAGACAAGGAGAGAAGTCCTTGTATCTTCGATGAAGCAGTGAGCAAACCTACATTACATTTAATACAATGGTTACTACATTACATAACCACATAGAAGTGAATCATTTGGAGGCTGACATGTTCATCATCAACTAAACCTCCTAGAAATGATGTGAAGCCATGCAACAACACGACAGCAATAAACAACCATAAAAGAACTAAAATATATGCAACAGCATGATGTAGACCAATGCGTCCAAATAAAACAACTGAAAAATCTATGTAGCAGCACAGTGTAAAGGATATCACTAAGACAGGGAACATGCTTCATTAGGTAACCCAGAAGCTTGAAATAGACGAGTTCAATAAACAAAAGATCTTGCCCAAGCACAGGGGACGGCTCAATAACACATGGGCATATTTTCTCATGAGTTAAGACGCATGCAAATTGCTATCATCAATTACCTGAACAGCAGCTTGTATATCAGCAGAACGGAGTTTAGCCTCGCAAATATAAGAAACTGCTTCACTGACAAATTTGCTCAAGTTCACACTCTTCAACTCATCCATTAACCCATCCTTTTGTTCATCATTTATTGTTTTGAGCTTCTTTATAACTGTTGTATTTCGTTTAATACTGGAGTCAAGAGTCCTCAGATAGTTTGCATCTGAAATTAGTGAGTAGTGTCAGACCATAATGATGATACAAAAACATCTGCATTACTTATCAGATCATAAATTGTCTACTCACAATTGAAGCATTAATCCCCCATTTCAATGGAGAAAAACAAGAATATTAAAAGTGGTGAAATTAAGTAAAATAAGACAAATGATTATTGAAAATGGAGACATTGAGTGACTATTGGTATTAGCTTATTTTCATTGCTAAGGCTAAAAATGTGTATAAGCTACAGACATTCTTTGGTGCCTCATCCGCAAAAAACTCTCATGTGGGGATGCATGCTGCAAGGCAACAAGAACAGCTAAGCTAATACGTACAAATCAAATATATGAGTTCTCAGAGTGAGACAGGTGTGGATGGAAGGAAAGACCTCCAAACTATCAAGTAGGCCTGTCGATCGGCAGGTTTAGTCGGGTTCCGGTGTCAATCCGAGGGCCAACCCAATCTGCCGGGTTTGCGCGGTCTGGGTTAATCAGGTTTCACGGTTTGATTGGGTCAAAGATGTAGCTTGCTGGCTGCACATCGGCTTGTTGGCTCATTACCATCCTCATCGATGGCAGGCGGATTGGAGCACGGATGGAAAAGCGATGATTTCTAGCTAGGTTGCTCTCCACTGCTGGGTTAAGAATCAAAATAAGAGAGAGAGTCCACCGTCTGGCACCATCAGTGACGGACTGACGGCAATGTAAATTAAGCAGCTTTGACGGTGGCTCCTTCTCCATAATCCTGCTCAGACCTGAACAGAGGCCGTATCAGGAAAAGGAGGCTGCCTCACGGAGCTGATTGGGGAGAATCTGGTGAATTTGGCTAAACCGATCAAGGTTGCCGTGAAATCGTATTATTATACTACTCCAATCAGAACAACCTTACACCCATGGCCTGATTTTGAATAGAAGCTCAAGTCAGGGGCAGCATGCCTGCAAAAGCATGACGCTGTGCTGCCCAGGAGAAGCACGCGGCCGCTTGCAGCGTAGAAAGAGTGCGCTTCTGCCGTTGACGGTTTTGGTGGTTTCAACCTAGCCTCATCCCGGCCTGTATAAAACGGTACACACAGTTTGGCGGTTTGCACAGGTTAGATAGGCTTGTTCACCCTCAGAGACAGTTGTATTTCTTAATTTATTCGTGCACCACCTACAATACACATAAATACTTGCATTTATATTGAACATAAATTCACGCGGTCCCTCCTACTTCTATAAGCCTTTGAAGTTGTATTGAACAACATCATCCCACCACCCTCTGGGTGCGCATGAAATGGTCCTCAAGACATGTTAATGCCCAAAATTCTCAGCTAAAAGGTTCACGGGCAAATTGCAGTTAATTTGTTCTGATGTTCTCTGTTGTGTAATCTAGTTAGTTATGGAATCCCAATATTTACTAATTATTGTGATTCCAAAACAAGATGGTTTAAGCTAATTTCCATATCCAGAAGTAGAAATATATAAATGCTTCTGGAAAACCATCACAATGTCAGAAGGAATTGTGTAATCTAGTTAGTTATGGAATCCCAATATTTCCTAATTATTGTGGTTCCAAAACAAGATGGTTTAAGCTAATTTCCATATCCAGAAGTAGAAATATATAAGTGCTTCTGGAAAACCATCACAATGTCAGATGGAACCTTAGCCTATCAAACTATGTAGGGGTCAATAAATAATTGAATAATTGGTAAAGCACTGTAGCAAATAAATAGATGATGGAGATAGCAGCAAGAAACTCATAGTGTCTGCAAAATCTACAATATCATTCATGCACTTCGATATGATGTTTCTCATATAAATTACTTCTCCACTAACAAGAATAAAAACAAAGAATGTTTCTACAACTTCATATGAATCAATTTTCTGCAGGTATACATGGTGCACATGCTATACATTAATACGAATTAAGCATAAAACATTCAGGTATTTGAGTTAACCAGATTTTTTAAAAACATATCTATGGATTATTAATGAAAATAATGTCTACCAGGCCTTTCAGGATTTTGGTTGCTTCGGCGAAGGGTAGTCTTTTGATCCATAAGTCTCTTATATTCTTCAATACGGGCCCCCTGCATACAGTCAAAATTTAGGTTCGGTGAGAAGGATTATTCACTTACAATGTTAGAAAGCTGAGATAGCCAATGTAAACAGTCACATAAGTGTTATGAAACTCCAAACAAGATGTGCCACAAAACCGTAGGAACCGAAAATGAAACTAGCTGAGCTGTAGTCATTAGTCCAAATGTAAGAAACTACATTGAGTTATAGAAACTAGAAACCTACTAGGAGCAACGAAATAATTGTGTGTGGAGTGCTGTCTGCCTGAACAAATTTCTGCATGAGGATAACTAGACATGTTTCACCGATGGATAATTTCCTGTCGGTAATTAAGAACCTCATTAAATACCAATACTTGCTAATCGTATCAGGCCTAGCGAACAGCAGTCCTATCAGTGCCAAGTTTGTCAACAGAGTAATGTCAGGGTAGATTAGCAGTCGTAGGACAATACTGTTGGGTGGGTAAAGAAAAAGAAAGCCAAGATAACAATAGTAGATTGGCTAACAGAATTGTAAGTTCGAAACATCAGTAAATATCACCAGTCAATCAGTCATGCTTGCGTCAAGATAGCCAATTAACCTTCCAGAGTATTATGAGAGGCTCCTCGGAAAAGATAATTGGCTGTGTGCATCAATTGATGCAGAGGCCGGGGATCGTTTCCCCTTTTCGAAAGAAAAGGATTACCTCATCTTCCTGTTTGCTTTGGCGCGCCTCGTCGTCTTGCTTAGGGTCTGCAAGGTTCTCACTCTGACTGTTCTCCATTTTATTGTACAAAGTTACAACCAGGTAGAGGCAGTAGTAGGCTGCATAACAGAAGAAGGAAGTTGCATTTTTAGCCCAGAATAGTTCACTGCCACTGTATTAGCGGTAAATAACATCAAAAGAGTAACACGCACACGCTCACACCTCCCCAAGCAAACAGTGCCGAAGACGCACACGCACAAATTAGACGGCTTCTCCCGGTTTATATGACGAGTTCGTGGAACCGCTAAATCCTAAAACCACTAGGGATCTCGAACTAAGCGGCCTAGGTGCAGCAAGACGTCACGGCATAACAAAGCTCTGAAAATTAGGGGATTGGAGGGCACGGACTTGCTTTCCGGGCGAGGAGAGGGGGGGTCTCGGATAGGGCGGAGAGCGAGGCGACGGACGGGCCTAGTTGAAATTCGCGCAGCCTAGAAGATCTAGAGGAACCAGCACAGAGAGGAGGGGAGAGGAGAGGGAGGGAAGCGGGCACATACGTGAGGAACGGGAGCACCGGTTGCCGGCGACGAGCGCGCGTGGGCTGGTTAGGTCGGAGTCGAGCACGAGCACTGGGTTGGGGGAAAGACGAAGGAGACGGGGTTTGGGGCTCTGGACTGGAAAACCTGGGTCGCGAGAGCACGGCAAGCAAAGACGTCAGAATGGGCTTTTTTTTGAGAGAGAGAGGAACGTCGGAATGGGCTTGAGTGCATCTTCAACGGGCCCTGTTTTAGGGCCAGAGAAAAAAAAAGCCCTTACTTGGGTCCCTAAACTAGTAAGGCCCCTAGATGAAGCCATCCAGCCCCTATTTTCAGGGGCTCCCCAAAGGAGCCCTTACTCTCTGCCACATCACTTATCTTCCTCCCTTGCTCGTGCGCGCACCTCGTTGGCCTTCTCCTTCCGCCGCCTCACCTCGCCGGTGTCAAATCCCGCCGCCACCTCCACCTCCACATCACAAACTGCTGCTCCTCCTTCCACGCTCCTTGGCCGATGTCGTCAGGTCCCTGTGTGCCCCGCTGCCCCTGGCCGTCGACGAGCGCAAGGTCGACGATGAGCACAAGGCCGGTGCCTCACCTTGACGAGCGCGAGGCCCGCACCTCCCCTCTCGCCCTGCCACTGCCTGAGGTCGCGCACCCGCCACTGCCCGAGGCCGACGCCGTGCCTCCCCTCTCGCCCCGCCGCCGCCAAAGGCAGAGCCGCACGCAAGGTTGCGCCGCCCGCCGCCGCCCGAGGCCGAGCCGCGCCCGAGGTCGCGCCGCTCGCCGCTGCCCGGGGCCGAGGCCTTGCCTCCCCTCTCGCCCCGCCCCCACCAGAGGCCGAGCCGCGCCTAAGGTCGCGCCCCCTGCCGCCCGCCGATGCCCGAGTGTGGGGATGGGGAGAGCTTGGCCATGGCGTGCCTGCGCCGAGGATGAGGAAGAAGATTAGATTTTGAGGAGAAAAGAACATGACCCACTGACATGTGGGTCCCATCTGTCGGTGTAATAGCAAAATAAAATAGGGGCTGGGATTTAAGGGCTAATGTTGAAGCTCGAGATAAAATAGGGGCTGGAAAATTTAAGGGGAAGCCCCTAAACAACAAGTAGGGGCCATGTTTTAGGAGCCACTGCTGAAGATGCTCCGAAGAGGACTTTCAAGAGAGCAATGAACGACCCGAAGGAGAGACGAAGGGCTCGTTCGGTTCAGTGGAATCGATTCCGAGGAACCATCGGGCCTGCAGTTCGTTTCCCCGAGCGATAGAACCTCCGATGTTTCAAAAAAAAAGAAATTTGAAGGCCGAACCTCCGGTTTTGGTTTGAGCAGCCCACAGAATTACTCCCTCCGATCCATATTAATCCATCGGAGGGAGTAGAAAAACGAAAAAATTCCACGTCCCTTTTTTCCCGGAAAAAACTCGGCGGGACCCAATCTCAGCCAAACAGTTGTCCTCGCAACACTCCTAGCAAGATTGGCGAGAGTATGACTAGATATATTCTGAGACCTGGTAATCTTTTCGAACTTGAACGTCCTTCCCTTTCCCAATCAGACGCTTGATCTCTTGAATAAGAAACATATAAGGGGACCGATCCTCCTTGTTGGAGCTTAACATCGTCAGATGTTAAACAGTCCAACTAGGCAATAACAAGTTTTATCATCCACTGAACGGCAGGAGTCATGCCTTGCATGCAAGCTGCAATCTCTGCCTCCAACGGACCAGTATAGTTCCTGAGCACCCTGCACGGCGAGAAGATGATCATGCCTTGCTCGTCACGCAGGATCATGTCGGCGCCTGCTGTATTCGTCTCCTGTCCAAAGGACCCATCACAACAAAGGGAGGTCCATCCTTCAGGTGGCCTTGTCCAAGCAGTATCTTGTTGCGGCTTGCACCTTGTACTACCAACACTGGTAGGATCGTCAAACAACATGAGGGGAGTTTTCCCTTTCGTCAGGTCTGTTGCCGGATACTTCCGAATTAGCTGCAACGACATGAGATAGCTGTCAAGGAAGCTCCGTGATCCCTCTATCGCGACAAATTCCACGTCCGCCTTTGAATCGCCCCCTCCTAGTTCTCCTCTCCTCACTTCTCCCACAAGGGCGACGACAACGGCAGCCTAACTCCACCGCTGCCAGTTGTCCACATTGGATTCAGACTGCCGCCGTTATCCTCTTTCTACCCCAGTACTAGGGTTTGCAGCATCACCTTCCCAGCCACATTTTCAACATCAGCGGCGGCGTCCACATCCTCGTTTTCAACCCCGACGTCATCCTCTGTATCGTCGTCTTTAGCTCTGGCGTTGTTCATCGCTAGCGCCTCATCGATGGTTTCGGCTTGTTGAAACCACGTCACAACAACCTTATATGAAAATACGAAACAAAGTTGGTTGGTTGCCGAACACATTTGTGTGACTCCTGATTTGGCCAGCAGATTTTCCGAATTAGGAGTGTGCAAAATCGACGGAGCGGAGAGTGGTCGGCTTGCATATTTCCTATAACCTTTTTTTGAACCAAGCAAAAGATTAACTTGTGTGAGTGGTCGGCTTGCATATTTTCAAAGAAAAAGAGAGCAAGGCTTAGTTTGCATGTATGACTATGAGCTTATGGATTGGAGCAAAATCGAAGAGGAAGAACCATAGGTGCACCATAGGTTGCCAAATGATGACTCATGTGATTGAGAGAGACACACTTTTTTATTTTTAGGTTACGTTGTTGTGGAAATTTTAGTGTTGTCTGCATTACAAGAAATCTATGCCAGCTCGAGCCACAAATCCAGGCTGCCCAATGTTTGTTAGATGTATATTTACCAAATGTCGTTCCTGGACAAAACAAATGAACGTACATATTACGTGTGTAGGTGTATTTCTCTAGGAGCCCGAGAGCAAATGAGCAACGTTGAAAGACACTTTGACAGTTTTTGTCTTCGTGGAAACGCTGATGAGGCCACAATGCCGCTCGTTGCTCCGGCGACGAGAGGAGGAGAAGATGATTTTCTTCTCTAGTGTAAATTTTATAGAGTCAGGTACAGGGTTTCGTGTTCTATATAAAATGTGTTATCTTTTTAGCTTTTCATGTGGCGGCGACGGAGCTCTGAGTGTTTTATCATGTTGAATAAGTTTTTCTTGATTTCTCTCTCACTATGACTACATTCTCAACGACAACGTCGAAGAGCGGTGGCCGTGTGTGTTTGCAGTGGCGGAGCCAGGAAAGTAGTTAAGAGGGGGCAATTAGACACTCTTAAGCTGATATAATTAAATTTAGAGGACACATCAATGATGAAAATCTAAGATTTACTTTGGTATGACATAATTGTGTGGGGCCATTAGCCCCATGGGGCTTAAGTTGGATCCACCCATGTGTGTGTCGGCGCATTTCTGCTGCAGGAGTAACATTAGGTTTTTTCTGATCATGTGGCATGGCCATGGTGTTTTGCATGATATCCGTAGTTGTCCTTTCTTGCTTGCACGACGACCGGTGATGTTTCCTAATTTCTTTCCAAATCTCCGTCTCTTTTTCGTTTATGGATCGGAGGGAGTACATTCTTTCTTCTTTGGGCACTCGATAAAAGTTTCACAGGTAAAACAGCTCATCCAGCTTTCATTTAGTGAGTCTATTAACCAGAACGAGTTTTTGTCCAAATCTATCCTCAACCTCTTTCCATCCATTGTTCAGGGGAGCGTACGGTAATGAACTGGAATACCAAGTATCTCAATGGAAGTTGCTGCTTAACGAAGTCGATGCATGCACGGTTTACTTAAAAGGAGCAAACCAGCGATCGATCGGCAGACGTGCTTGCACGACGGCACGAACGTACGTAACAATTAAGGAGAAAATCTCTTGCGCAACGCACGCACTCGCGTCACATACTCACACGTCGCATGTGTACACTGATACATCATGCGCGTTGGTACACGGCGCAATGGGAAAAATTACATGCATGCAGCACATTAGACAAGGTAAATTAAGAAACTGCATTAATTGCCACTGCCTTCCATTTCTACGACCAAAAGCAAACAGAGCACTAAAACAAGGAGAAGCCACCACCCAAGTTATTGCCAGAGGACTACTGCTTCTGGAGAAAAGCTGAAGAAATCGACACCAAAAGGAAAGCCACCTACAGACTACAGTCTCGCAGCTGTTCACGAGGAATATGGATGTTCTCGACCACAGGATCATCCAAAAGAAAGCATGCATGCTTTAAATCATGTCGCCGCAGTCACCAATGCCGCCGCCGCCCGCCGGTGCTCATCAGCTCTCATGGGAGCACGCGGCTGAAGACCCGCGACACGTCAGACGGGCGGACGGGCTTCACCAAGAAATCTTCTGCGCCTTCCTCCAAGCATCTGATTAGAATAAAAAGGTGGTAAATCGGGGGGTTAATTAATTGATTAATTAATTAACATTGCAATCTTAGGCATGCATGCATGGCAACATATTAAGACCTGCTGATTCTTGTAGGCACGTTCTCGGAGGACATGATCACCACGGGGATCTGCTTCAGCTTGGATGACTCCTGCAAGATTGATGATCTTCCCCTCGTAAACGAGATATCCATTGAATCAATTTTGGGGGAAAAAAGATTGCCATCGATCGGAAACTCTTATATCCCGGCCATAAACACATACCTTGACCTTCTTCAGGAGTTCGTATCCCGTCATCTCCGGCATCCAGTAATCCGTAATTATCATGCTCACGTTGGGCTCCTGCAATTCATTCCGGCCCCAACACAAAATGCAGATCAGGAAACATGGACACCCATTCTTCACATGCAAAAGAAGGCCGAAAGATTACAGAGAAGAACTTCTGCACAGAGAGAAACTGAAGGCATGCATACCAATCCTAACAGCTCCAGCGCCCTCTTCCCGCTATCCACGGCCGTCACTGCACACAGACAGGAAAAATGCATATCTCAGTTCTCATGTCGATCGGCAAACAGCAAATTAACGAATTAAAACAGGTTAAGCGCTAGGCATGCAATTAAAAATGCTGCAAATCACGGTACGCACCACGAAACCGAGAGCTCCGAAGGATGCCGGCGATGACGGCGCGGTCGACCGAGCTATCGTCCACCGCCAGGACGTGCAGCGGCACCACGCCACCGCCGCCGGCCGTCGCCGCATCCGTCCCAACCACGCCTCCGGCGACGCTCGACATCTCTCGATGCAGGATCGTGTGCGTGATGGAGTATATATATACGAGGAGCTAGCGCACAACTTATCCAGCAGGGGCCAAGGGTGGCGGGGCTTTATATACAGGTCAAGGCGTGAGGCCAGGGCCGGCGATATATGGAGATGGGGAAAATGGAAGGCAGTATAGCTCAGTTCGGGGAGGGAGATCCTAGTGCAGCTGTGCAGGGATATCGGAGTGGATTCCACAAGATCTCGATACGGACAGGATACCCCCAGCTCACATCGCGACACACGTGCCTCGATGCATGTACGCGCGAGTGCATGCATGCATGCGGCTAGTAGTAAAAGCAAAAACCTTTTGTTGCTGCTGCTGCTGCCAAAAGGGGAAGCCGTATCGGGTCGATCCTGTATTTACTGCTCCCCGTCTCTGGCCTCTGGCCTGTCACAGCCAAGGACGGTGGAAGGACCGGATCTCCCCTCATCAATACGTGGAGTCCCATTTGATACGTCATGATCTCCTCGACGATTCAGAGCTGCTACTACGAGCCCCGTCCACCTGTAAAATTCATGCTGTATTACTATTTGCATGTGCAATAAAAACGTTTTCACTCCTGATTGACTTGCCTACTATGTTTGTCCTGCGAGGTTGGGCGCTGGAAATAAATAAAACCGTGATCGAGAGCTAATTAACCTTGGCTAGCTATTTGCCAACTCGAGCATTCACGAAACCGCCATCTTAAAACGTAATGTATGTATGCCGCTGCTTGCTTTTATGCACGCAGATTTTCTCGAGAGATTGCTATTTAAGAGCAGCCGTGAGCAGACGCGCAGGACACCACCATCACATGCATGCACGCTGTGCAACGAAAAATTGGGCCTCTACTGCTTGTGTCAGCCTGTCAGCTGGATTAATCTGCACGTGCACGCGACGAACTCCCGAGCGTGACATTTTCTCATGGCACGGCATTCAGGATCGATCTTGCAAACGAGTACAGTACGTACAATCGTTATCAACGGAACCCTTGGAGCTAGCCAGGGTGAGATAAAAGGAGTCAAACGAAGGCGTACGCGCCTGCCTGCCTTGACAAAAGAAAAAAAAAACATTTTCAATGCGTGACCAAGAACCAACCGTGGAAGAGTCAAACCTCTGTGGCTCTGTACTCTGTAGTACGGCGAAATTGGTTTCTAGAGATTTGACGCTTGCCTGCACTGGTAGGCAGTAGCCATTACGTACCCCAAGGAGTAGGAGGGGGGCGTGGATGGCTTGATGGCGTGTGGAGTACTGTGGCTTCCAAGAGATCGGTGACCAGCCTATAGCAGGGAGCAAATCTTTTGGCTGGATATGCAGCCATGCGACGCAGGCTAATTTTTTTTAAATAATATGATTTTTTAATTATTTTCAAAAATAATAAGTGTTTTTTAAAAATTTCAGGAATAATACAGCCGATTAGGCCCAGTCGGCCTCGCCCAGGCCGAAGGTGCCCGGCCGACTGGCGCCTCAGTCGGCCCCGTCCAGGCCGACTGGCATTTCGGCTTAGCCGTGGCCTACTGGAGCCGACCGGGCGGTGGGCCATTTTCCTTTTCCCTTTTTCTTTATTCCTTCTCTCCTTCCCTTCTTCCTCCTCAGCCCGAGCACCCAACCAAGCCCAGCTCCCAGCCCGTTCCCTTTTGTTCTTCTTCTCCTCTTCTTCTTCCTAAAAAATGCCCCCAATTTCTAACCAAAATTAGTGAGTTTTGTTCTTATTTAACCCACAAAACCGCATCCCCTTGTTATTTAGCACCCAATGACACCTTGATCTACTGTTTTCATAGAACATGTAGAGCTAATTTCATGTTGCTAAGTTCGGGCAATAGTGGTGGTTTGGAGGAGTTTGGAGGTGGTGTTGGTGCTCATCCGGTGACTGTGAGGCTGCTCGAGGTTGGGGTTCACACGCTTCAAGGTTAAATTCTAATCTTTCACGTATTTATCCTATAATGTATATGTTTATGAGGATACATGTGTATGTATATATAGAAGTATGTTTTAACGTTTTGTAGTGCTCATTATTTTGGACAACGATTAATGTCGTACTGCTTAGTATTTGATGCGTCTAAATATTATGCCCGGTAGTAATATGTTTTGATACACTAGATTTTTTTATGCCGTACTCTGTGTGAAACTATGTGTTAATTTGTACTCTATGTGGAACTAAGTTTTATTTTGTACTCTATGTGAAATTATGTGTTGATTTGTGACATATGTTTTAATTTGTACTCCGTGTGGAACTATGTGTTAATTTGTACGCTTTGTTCAACTATGTTTTAAGATGTACTCTCAGTTTAACTATGCTTAACTTTGTATTGTATGTCTAACTATGTTTATAAATGTTGCAGGTACAAAATGTAGAGAGTATCATTGCTATCTCCGCAGATTGAGAGTAAGCATCGGGCTGCTCGATTGGTGGCGCATCCTGGGTGTGTCGAGCCCCTTGTCACGCGCACTCCTAAGGAAAATTGGATGATGCACCTTGCATGGATTCAGCGGTATTTATTCATTCATCTCTTGCATGTCCATTTTATTCATTCATCCCTTGCATGTTCATTTTATTTATTCATCCCTTGCATGTCCATTTTATTTATGCAGTTTGAAGTGGGCTGGCCTTTTACCTTTTGCACGACTTGTTGAGGCAACTCGTGCGGAAATGGTAGAGGGCGAGCGACGAGGCTTCAACTCTACACGGCTACAAATTGACCACTCGCTATTGAGTTGCTTATTGGATAGATGGAGGCCCAAAACACACGCGTTTCACTTTCGCTGGGAAGAGATGGCTCCTACTGTTCAGGATGTGTCGATGCTGCTGGGATCACCATTGGTGGGTGATCCCATAGGACCGTTGCAGGCACCATCTGATTGGCAGGAGGGTTTGGCACTACGTTTTCAAGGTATGTGTTAATTTGTGCCCTATGTTTTAATTTGTACTCTATGTGGAACTATGTGTTAATTTGTGCTCTACGTTTTCAAAGTATTCTTGTCGTAGCTGGGCCACTCACGTCGGAGGCTCACGGACCTAAGCTAGATTGGTTGCTCAATTACCAGGTTAGATCGATGTGTTTTAAGTTAATATATCTAACAGCATACCTCATATACTTGCATGGGTTTACTAACACTTGGTTTTTGTTGCATGCAAATTCAGAAGTTTGGGTATCTAGAGACCCAAATGACTGAGCCTCAGATCACTCGGAGCCTTGAGGCATATATAATGTGGCTTCTCGGGAAAGTGATGTTCACTAAGAACCACGTCACCACCATTAGCGCACGCTACATCCCTATTGCAGTGGAGATCGCGAATGCAACTTGTGGTGACGACATCACATAGAGGAGTTGGGGTTCGGCCGTCTTAGCGGCAACGTATCGAGGTATGTGCAACGTTTGCCAGCTTGCGTCGCTCAAGTCAGACCTGCTTGGATGTCCTTTATTGTTGCGGCTCTGGTCGTGGAAGAGGTTTTCTATCAGCCGACCAGACGTTACGGGTGATCATGCTAACCTTGAGCCGAAGTTGTTTGACTTAGAACACATCGACCTGCCTACTTTCGCGACAATTTGGACACGTAACAAGGTATGTCGAATGTAAAATTTATACATTAGTTTACATAAACCATGAATGAAGCTAACTTTTTTTTTTACAGAGACGCTTTGCACACGATCAGGTCAGGAATTGCTACCAATCATTCAACGAGCAGTTCGACGTGTTGCACTCAGAGGCGGTTGTCTGGGAGCCGTACACACAGGACGCCATCGACCGTAGATACCCTAGCGGGATGTCCACGGTCTGCACGAGAGATTACGCTTACTGGATGACAAAATCAAAGATCATCTTCGACGTTTGCGTGGAGGAGATGGCCCAGCAGAGGGTCATGAGGCAGTTTGGGGCACGCCAGTTGGTCGTTCCTCCACCGACGGAGGATCCACTTCCACCGATCGTCCACAGGTATGTGCAGTTCTACAATTTATGATTGTCGTCCAGAATTGTCCATAATTTAATTGTTCAACTTTCTATTGCGATCTCAGGTTTACCAGGAAGGGAAGTACCAAGACCCAGACTTAGTGGCTACAGAGGGTTCAGACGTACGTCACGGAGTGGGAGACTGCGACGACACGGGTTTGGCCATTGGAGGCCTTTGATCTTGATCTATTCAACGGCTATTTGCAGAGGTACATGACAGCTACCCGATTGAGCATCATTCAACACTCTCACCCTCAGGAGATAGCCGAGCCGAGTTTGCAAGATATGTACCCTAGCCAGTCTACTTCAGGCTCTAGACAGCACGCGGTAAATATTTTCTCTTAACATAATGCATGTGTTTGTTACGTATTTTGCCATATATATGTAATACTCTTCGTGCCAATTGCAGGCTCAGTTGACACAGGATTTACAGGCCGAGTTCGCTGCGTATGGACGTTCGCTTTCGACCGGTCCACTTCTACTACCACGGGAGCTGCACCAGTCCTGGCTAAGACAAATGGAGGAGAAGCTACGCTCTGTTTACGCGGCTATCGCGTGCACCCGCACTTCGGACGTCGTTCACCACCAGGCATCCGTACGGCCCCCGCGTCCCTCCACGCGCCAGCAGCGGCAACGTCAGCAGGAAGCACCGCACCTCTAACACCACTCGCGTCCACGTCTACCAGAGCAGTCGACGCCTAGGCCACCACCTCCTGAGCAGGCCGGAGGTTCGTCGTGGCACCAGCCGC
Organism: Brachypodium distachyon; assembly: GCF_000005505.3. Lineage (NCBI taxonomy): Eukaryota > Viridiplantae > Streptophyta > Magnoliopsida > Poales > Poaceae > Brachypodium > Brachypodium distachyon. Next base: position 50,577,067 of record NC_016133.3, read on the forward strand.
AGTCTTCTTTCGACTATTGGCACCAGGAGCAGCCCTCTTTTCAGGCTGGAGGTTCGGCGGGGGAGCAGCAGCTCCCCTCTTTTCAGGCTGGAGGTTCGGCGTGGCAGCACCAGCAGAGTCCCATGATGAACTTTGAGTTTCGTCCACAGACCTAGCCACAGGGTATGTATATTTCTATATATTGTGTTCATTGTCATGACTGCTACACAATTCTAATGCTAAGTACTTTCCCACATGCAGGAGCCTACGGGCATCAGTCGTCGTTGTCCGAACCCTCGTGGGGTAGTGAGCAGGATCACGCTCTAGGAGAGGACTATTCTATCCAACACAGCTGGATGTTCAATACTCCGCCACCAGACCCCACACAGGAGAATACACAGTATCACGAGGATGGGTCCGTGATTCCTCCGCGCAACGTTGTGCCACCTCATAGGTAATGCTGGACCACGCCACAGGCACCCCCGGAACGCCGTCCCAAACGCCGTGCCTGATATTTGCATGTAGGACCTATGTATGAGACTTATTTCTACCTATGTATGAGACATATTTCTATCTATGTATGAGACTTATTTCTACCTATGTAGAGACATATTTCTATCTATGTATGAGACTTATTTCTACCTATGTATGAGACATATTTTTACCTATATATGAGACATATTTCTACCTATGTATGAGAGAGACATGTTACTATTTTTCGCATTTTTATTCAAGTTACATTTGCAAATAAAAAACGGTAAGACTAAAATACACATGCAATAGAAAGACTGAAATTAAAACCGACAACTTAAAGTAAGATAACCTAACTCTTGCCCTTAAACGATGATGTGCTCTTTCCCTTCGACGGTGCAGTACTCTTCCCCTTGGACGATGAAGAACTCTCACCACCGTTTTGCCTGGCATGAAGATATCTTCATCGGACGTTGATATACTCTTTCCCTTCGACTGTGCAGTACTCTTCCCCTTGGACGATGAAGAACTCTTACCCGTTTTGCTTGGCATGAAGATATCTTCATCGGATTCCTCTTCTTCAACCCATAACAATGGATGTTTTCTAGCCCACTGTAGGTATGACTCACTCTTACCTTGGCTGTGCTTCTTCCACCTTTCGTGCAACCGTAGCAGGTCTTGCCGTATCTCTGCAGAAGTCCTCAATGGGAATCTGCACCTTCTTAATTGGTGGCCCAGCTCAGTTAGTAGGGTGTCAATACTAATGAGTTCGTCCCATGGAACAATCCTATTGTCTACCTTGAAATCACCGGCTAACCACAATAGCCTCCGGGACATACCTGACCAAAACCTACGATCATCTGGGAAGCCGGACGACATCTTCCCAGACGAAATGTGTTAGGTTCGTTGCATAGGAAACAAAAAAAAATTCCTACGAGAAGTGCGGAAGAAAACCCAAGAATATATATACTAGATGTATGTAACGAGAGGGATCATGAACACCATACCCTCGTAGACCGCTAAGCGTTACGATCACGAGATCGTTGTTGGTGTAGTGGAACTTTCAATGAGATCAATCTCAGTGCCGAACGGACAGCACCTCCTTGGTATCCACACGTTCAGCTTCACGTTGTCTCCTCCTTCCTCGATCCAGCAAGCGAGAGGGAGAGGTAGACGAGATCCCGGCAGCACGACGGCGTGGTGACTATGGTGAATATTCTCACGGGCAGGGCTACGCCGTGCGCGTGAGAAGAGGAGGAGAGGAGGGCTCAGGGAAGAGAGATCCAACTGAAAGCTTGGGGTGTCTCTCTCCCTTGCCCCCCCTTCTATTTATATAGGGGTAGAGGAGGCGTGGCCGGCCAGGACTATCCCGTGGCCAGGACTCTCATGCGGCCAGGACTCTCCCGCGGCCAGGACTCTCCTCCTGGCCGCATGGGCCCTGTGGGCTAGCCCCTCGGCCCATTAAGGCCAGGGTGCTCCCTCACAGGCCCATTTAGCCCAGGGATAGGTGGGCCTCAAGGTGGAACCCTCCGGATCCCTCCGGAACCTTCTAGAAGCTTCCCGGTCAAAACCGGGAAATATTCCAAACTTTCCAGAACCCTGAAAACAACTTTCCATATATAAATCTTTATCTCCGGAACATTCCGGAGCTCCTCGTTGCGTCTAGGATCCCATCCAAGACTCCGAATCATAATTCGATATCATCATCATTTATCTCATCTAACCCAAGCAACATGAAACGTTAAGTGTGTGACCCTACGGGTTCGAGAACATGTGGACATGATCAAATATCAATAACCAATAGCGGGACCTGGATGTCCATAATAGTTCCCACATATTCCACGAAGATCTCATCGGTTGAACCACTATGTCGAGGATTCAATTAATCCAGTATCCAATTCTCTTTGTCTCGCGATATATTACTTGCCCGAGATTTGATCGTCGGTATCGCCATACCTAGTTTAATCTCGTTACCGGCAAGTTCTCTTTACTTGGTCCGTAATATAATACCCCCGCAACTAAACACATTAGTCGCATGCTTGCAAGCTCATTAGGATGTTATATTACCGAGAGGGCCCAGAGATATCTCTCCGTCACAAGGAGTGACAAATCCCAGTCTTGATCCATACAACCCAACAAGCACCTTCTGGGATACCTGAAAAACACCTTTATGATCACCCAGTTACGAGATGACGGTTGATGCCCACAAAGTATTCTTCCGGTACTAGAGAGTGGCATGATCTCATGGTCTAAAGAAATAATACTTGACATAATAAAACATAAGCAAGTTAAACTTAAGTGACACGATCAAAAGCTATGTTTAGGTTTGGGTCTGTCCATCACATCATTCTCCTAATGATATGATCTCGTTATTAAATGACAACACATGTCTATGGTTAGGAAACCTTAACCATCTTTAATCAACGAGCTAATCTAGTAGAGGCGTATTAGGGACACGGTATTTGTTTATTTATCCACACATGTATTTGAGTTTCCAATCAATACAATTATAGCATGGGCAATAAACATTTATCAAGAACAATGAAATATGATAATAACAAATTTATTATTGCCTCTAGGGCATATTTCCAACAAAATGGTGAGACTACACTTCAATAACATGAACGGTCTTTTATAGTTACAGAAGATATAAATAGGCGGAAAACGGTGGCGGGAAAACAAGGCAGGAAACGGTGGCGGAAAAACAAGGCGGGAAACGGTGGTGGGAAATGCTAGCGGGAAACGGTGGCGGGAGAATGAGTTTGAGAGACTATAAATACCTCATCTCCGGTAGTCATCCAAGCATCCTTTCCACTACTATTTTATCCAATATTCCAGTGTCTCCCAATGAGTTTGACTTGCTCCGACCAGGGCGAGAGGCCGAGGAAGATGAAAGAAGCGATGTTGCCTCCGGGCGTGGAACATCTCAGGTGTTGGTGCAGCAATCTATGCAAGGTGAAGGAGGTGACAGATTTTTCAGATAAGCCGGGCATGAAGTTTTTCATGTGTGCGAACTATGAGCATGATCCACCTATCCCGGTTTCGCCGTACGACAAGCCTCTGGTAAGCACTTTTAGGTGTGCTTAAACATGTTGTGTGTGTCATATTCGATTTCTTTTGTAACATGAGGCTATCTTGTAGTCTCCTCCGCCTCTATGCATGTGGTATCGTTGGATTGATACGGAGATGCCTGATTGGGCGGTGGAAGAGATTAACACAAGGTCACGAAGTGCATGGCAACGTTTCCATGCGGAGGAGCATGCGGCAAAAGCTGCAGCCCAGGAGAAAGAGGAGCAAGAGAGAGAGCTCAAAGAGCATAGGGAGGAACAACGTTGTTACTTTGATGAAGCACTGAGAAAAAATAGGGAGAAAGCGCTTCGCATGTAAGAGGAGGAACGAAGGTGCAAAGATGCTCGTGAGGCAGAAAGGGAGAGGCAAAGAGAAAGGGCCGCCGTGGCAAAGGCTGCAGAAGAACGTGGCGATACGAGCAGAAAATGGCCTAAGTGGAATCAATAGTGCTTGTACTGTGTTTCAATTGTATTTGCTATCTTTAATTCTGTCCAATTGCGGTATTATCGATGTATATTATTTTAGTCGTGCCTTGGTTCCGTAACCAGCACATTATCGATGTATGTTAATTTATCCAGATTGTCAGGTCTTTCAGTTCAAAAAAACCCACAAGGAATCGACACCAAAATTGTCCAGCACATTATCGATGTATGTTAATTTATTCAACTTGTCAAGTCTTTTAGTTCAAAAAACGCAAGGATTCGAGACAAAAATTGGGTCTCGGCCGTGAATGCATTGATCATGCAACCAACTAGCTTTGGCGAAGCTGATTAGCCTAATTAGTTCTAATCGGCCTGGCCGAAACCGATTGCATCCAGTCGGCCTGGCCGAAACCGACTGCTCCAGTCGGCCTGGACGAAACCAACTAGGCTTCAGTCGGCTTGGGCCAGACCGACTGCCTCTTGCGGGACCTACTCTCTGCGCAGCCTGCCTACAGTCAATCGGCTTGGGCCAGGCCGACCGGGCCCATTCGGCCTGGACCAGGCCGTGACCATATTATTTTTGAATTTTTTTAGAAAGACGTATTATTTTTGAAAATGATTAAAAAAATCTTATTATTTAAAAAAAAATAGCTGCAACGCGGTTATACGTAGTGGCAGGGTGCAGTGCTGCGGCGACAACTACAGAGGCATTGGGAGAAGATTGTCGACGAGTGACCAAGGTCAACGGACAAGTGAGCAGTAAAGTTGCATCCGATGGCTGGATCTCGAGTCACTGTAACACAAGATAAGAGTATCTACTGGCAGAGCACTGGAACCATGCCTTGCGTCACTGCATGCATCGTCCCTCCCATTGCCAGGCATTGGGCGCACGAAAACCATTCAGCAGGAGTACACGCGAGGTTTATCATTTCAGGCACGACCCCAGTCCCTTCCTCATGTACCGGCCGTGACGACGGGTGAGATCTCCTGATCTCACTCTTCTCTAGATACCCTTTCTTAGTTTTGTTTTTGAAACATAGTAAAACGCAGACACTCACAATTCGCGCATATCCTAAGGTTGTGCTGAGGCTGCAAATCGTCTGAAAGGCTGCAGATGAAGATCGATCGATCTAATGCAGGAATGCAATCAAACGCCTCACGGCAACACGATGTGCGCCTGTCAAGTGGATTAGGAGATCACAAAATAGAGTGAGCAATGGCCTCCAAACATGGCGCGAGTTGCAGGGAGAGATACTAGCTGGTTTGGTCATGTACCACCTGAAATCCGAGAAGATGTAAATTTTGACTGTAACTTTGACCCACATTAATAAAGTTTTTCTTCCCCGCAAAAAAAAACACAACACGTGCGTACACTCATCCTTATGAATGTGCACACGCACACACTATCCATATGAGCACCTTCGAGAGACTAGTCCGACGGATCTTGAGATAATTACGAAGTCACTGCAGACACCTCGTTGTTGACGGTACGTCACCTATCATTGAAAGAATACTGACGGACAAATCTGGACTAAATTCAGGAAAATGTAAGCACCCATGAGGTCAAGTAGACTTGAACCTGGATGGGTTAGTTTCATCACAAGAAACCAGACAACCTGAGATAGACTCGGTTCACAAAGACCCTTGACTAGTTGACTTGTCGAGGGACAGGGCAACGTTGTTGATACTGTCAGTTTAACACCTATAGGCATATCTCGAACGTACAGTTTATAGCAAGAATTTTTGTCCTCAACCAGTTTGCCACGCTAACAAAAGTTTGGTGAATCGCTAGGATGCATTTTAGTCGGTTGCCCTATATTTTCTAGAGAAAAATATGTAACCCGGCAACAAAGTCTCGTAGTTATGCTATGATTGTCAAAAAGGTGTGCCATGTACTTGTGCATCCCATAAAATTTTCACACCATGTTTGTAGCTTATTTCAGGTGTATAACTTTTGTTTTCTATTGCCAGTATGCCCTTGAGATGATATCTCATTGGAGTTAAGCCATGGAGGTGAAAAAAGTTATTTTTGCAGAGTTGTCAACAAATCAGTGCTCAATTGCTCATTTCCTACCATCCAATACAAAGGCTTACCTATTATAGGTTCTGGCATGTAATTTTCTGACACCTGGTATTTTAATTTAACTTCTCAACACAATAACTATATGCTGCTGCAGTTTTACATAGCATTGGCAATACCACGAATAAGTACCGGAAAGTCAGGAACTGAGAGGCACTAGGCAAGCAATACAAAATCAAGGCATTGGATGTAACTCTTCCTTCGATATCTTTGCATAAGGGCATGCACAATGGTATTATCTTAGATTCTTAGTGATGTCATGCAATATAACTGTTGACTTGGACGAGAGGGAAATAAAAAAGGGCGCTTGCCTTCTCATAATTAAGAGAGATAAGACTATTTTTTCAATTATACTAGATTATATCTTTTAATTACACCTCTTTTTAATTAATTTCAATTATCACAAATTTGTGTATTCATGTGAGAATGAACTTCGAAAGACGATACTAAGAGATGGCTTATTTTTTGAAGTTAAACTGTAAGATATTTTTTTTTTACAAAACGAGACATCAAAGTGCGACCTTTGATGATCGAACTCTGGTGGGCTGCCAACATACCTCGTTTGCTGACCACCCAAGCTATGCTTGGTTATCTAAGAGATCGCTTATTGTACAACAACGCTTTATCGTCTTCCGTAAGTGAAGTGAAACGAATAGAGAAGACAATCTTCTCTTTTGCTGTAAATTGCTCTAAAGTGTCCAAATCTTTTGTTCACAAACTCTTTCACTCACATCACTTCGTAGCTATATTTGCAAATCTATAAATATGATTTAACACCACATACAAGATGTCATGAGCTTCTCCATGGTGTCATCATAACCTAAAAACACAAGACACACAAGTACACAACCGGTGCACACAATTTAGACCATGGTGATAACTTACTCATAACCATAACCACGATTTAGCAAAACACATCTCAATCTGCTCTGAAATTTCAAAATGACCGTGTCACATTTTATATTGCAACCAACTTGTGACGTTGCGCGCGCGTGGCTAATAGCACGAGCATCTAACATTAGAGCATTTAGTTCAAGTAAGCTATGCACATGAGCCCATACTACAAGCCTGCAACAACTGCTACCGGAAAATTACAAGGGGAAGGGAGCGTACCAATCCTGGGAGAAGAGTGGAGCGATGGAGCGGAGCTCATTGGGGCGTGGCGGGACGGGCCACCCACCGTCTTCATGACTTTCGAGCTCCTACACTGCGACGATCCACTGATGGTAAAGTGCGGTGCAGTGTGGCGACGGCGAGGAGCGGCGGCGCTCAAGGTCCGGGCGTCCGGCGGTGGACGCACTGATGCGAGGGTTGGATCTTCCCATCTCATCGTCTGAAATTTGGGAAACGCCTCTTGTTCGAGACGTTGGATCGAGAGTGGTGGGCTTATTCTTTGTGGGGAAGGCTGCGTTTTTTCCAGCTTTTAGGACCAGCTTTTCCTAGAAGCTGCTCTCACCTAGCTTTCTGAAAAAGCCGCATCTTAGATTTAGCTAGGTTCCAAAGCAGTTTAGGCTAAACTAGTTTGGTAGCCTAATCAAATTTAGGTGGCGGCTTCTACAGGAAACTGGGGGAGGGCAGCTTCTCGGAGAAGCCGGTACAGAAAGATGAAAAGAACTGGCCCGAAATGGGCTAATAGGCCTCACAGTCCAAGTCACTAAACCGTCCCAGGCTCCCAGCCCACGCAACGGCCCAGTTCTCAGCAACGGGCTGAATCTGCCTCGGGTTAGGTTCACAACCCATGCAACCCAGAACGGGGCCCCGCAGTCTCCACCGACCCACCAACAGCGCACAGCGACAGACCGCAACTGCCCGACCGCACTCCTCTTCCACCTCCCGCCCACGCCCAGATCTCCGCGAGCTTCGAGAGAGCAGCCTCTCCGCCACTCGAGGAGAGACATGGCGGCCTTCACCAAGCTCGAGGACTCCCCCATGTTCCGCAAGCAGGTGCCTCCCTTCTCTGATTATTTCCCTTCCGGCTACCGCCGAGGCAGCCTTGATCGGGTCCCTCTGGGCTATCATTTTTGGTTCCCTTGGCTTGGCGAGATCTCCGCTGGTCCTGCGTCGTGGTTGTCTTATTTGGAAGATACGCATCGGGATCGTACAGGGTTTTGAGCTGGATTTGGAGTTTTGGTGGCTGTGATGAGTCTGATGACAGAGCTGGGGCCGATTTGGGGATTCAGCCCTTTTTCTGTTGCGAGATCTCGAATTGGTCGTGTAGTTCCGTTGGCATCGATCGGTTTGGATTAAAATCGTGAGTTTCTGATTGGTTGGGGTTTTACTTGATAAAGTTTGGTGTTAGATTGAGCGAACCGAGTAGGGTGGTGCTGATTTGGCAGTGGATCACATTGTAGTCTGTACCGGGAATGGCTTTGCATTTCTATCATCTTCTGGCTCTCATGGTGCCAGATATTTGTTTAGCTGGAAGGATGCGGCCTTTCTAATTATAATGTCACCTTTTCGTCTCTAATTCGTTTTGTTGCTTGTCACGCAATCGTTAGATCATTTTAGACTGGACTTGTGGATTCGGCTAATTGGGAGGGTTTCTGGCCAAATATTCCTAATCTGGTTATCGAGCTCTTGGAATTTGCTGGCTTTATTGCCGATGCCTCTACATCCATTTGAAATGATGCGATTGAAATGTTATTGCATCACCTATTGAATCACAGTAATTTATTTCCCCCCTTTTAGTTACTATATTTTGACTATATTCTTTACTGTCAGTGGCTACGATGAACATATTATTTGAGCACAGCCAAATAGCACCGTTACTACGTTAAAAAGACAACATCATCCTGTGGGTTGAAAAGTTAACTAAAATTATAGAGAAATATGAAAGTGTAGATTTTCTAATAAACAAAATGCCACTGAAAAACCTAGCGACAAACGAAAACCATTCTAAAAGTACATTTTTTAGGTGTATGCCACTCTACTTCTGCAAGAAAGTAAAATGCAGTCAAAGCATCCTGTAATATAATCTAGGCTGTTCTGGTGTCATTTTGTCAGTTTGAGCGACAATCAAATCGCTTGGTGCTATTTCCATTTTTCAGTATGTGTAGTAATTATTTGGTCGCTACGATGGCCTGAACCTCATTTTGAGCCCACACTTTCAGTAATAATATATCAGTCCTGCTCTCCTGCTACACTAAAGTTTGAGTCATTCAATAATCAATAGCAAATATTGAAGTGGCAGGACAGATTAGAGGTACAAAAAGATGACCCTGAGGGTACCCTCTGGCCCTCTTTAGTTCAAGAAGTTTTTCAAAAAGTGATATGATTTTGAAATTTTAGTTCATTTGGTTGAATTAAGTAGGGGCAGAGGGTATCCTCAGGACATCGTTTTGCACCTCGAGGACAGATGTTGACTTGTCTGCTAACTTATACAAGAACTTGGTGACTGCCCACACAAAATTACCTCATGTTCACATCAATCCCCTTTGTATTGCAGGGAAGACCAAAATGAGCTTCAGAGTAAAGTATTATATTCTTGTTTTTTTTTTCTAAAACCAAAACGTGCACCTGGCCCTCGCGATGCCGCTGTTGCTTGCATGAATTATTGCAATGCACTATTGGATCGGCATGACCAATTGACATATTAAACTGATATATAGGCTTCATCTGTAAATCAGAATGCCTTTAGTTACAGTTCTTTGAATTTTTTATGTATTTTGCTGACTAATTTTACTCAAAACGAAATTCTATTGTAGTTAGAGATGAGAGCAATCCAAATATTTTGCTAAAAATGGCTGTTATGTGGGCAAACTGAGAATTGCACAGAAACACTAGTGATCTTGACTCAAGATTGTCTGGACATTGTTTTCAAGAATTCCGCTTCATAATTTTGAGCAGGACTTTCCCTTTAACTCGTCTCTCTTTTTGGTCCAGTAGACCATTCTTTTTTACTTTAAGTTTAAACAAACCTTTACATGCATTTAAGTCGTTTCTGACTTATTTCCATTGATCCATAGGTCAATTCTTTGGAACAACTTACGGATGAACTGAAACAGCGTTGCTCAAATCTTCATAAAGGATGTAAAAGATTCATGTAAATTTCTCTCATAAGTCATAACTACTGTTATGTATCTATATTCTATAAATATCTGATGTGGAGATGTAAACCAATTTGGTAGCACATACACCTTTGCAGATGCCATATTTACTTAGTACGATATTGCATAGGCAGATCGGTACAATTTTTTATTTCAAGAAATATATTAATTAATTTCTTGTTAATATCAGGTTTATGTGAATGCAATTAAATATCAATTTTTTGTGGCCTCATATGGGTGTTGTAGAATAGAGAAACTATAAGCAACCGTGAGGTACTGTTCACATGAGCCCAGTGCTGCAACATTGGTCAGAAATTAGGGAAGATAATTACTAATTAGTTTCCTTATAGATATATAGGGTCTGTTTGGATTGTGGCCAACTTGTGCCCCACATGACCAAATAGTTGGTCTTTGTTTGGATGGTTGCCTTTTGGCATGCCAATGCTCCATTTGGCACTCTAGTTCATTTTTCTTGCCAATGTTGGCCAACTCATGGGCTAGTAAAACCTTGACCAAAAATTTGGCTAGCCAACTTTTTGGTAGGGTGAACATAGGCTAAAACCAAACACACCCATATATATCATGCAATGGAGAGAAATTTCCTAGGGTCAAGTAGAGTAACTCCCTATAAAAGTGACCATGTATTCATGATACGTAAATCGATAATGAATCCTGTCCTAACTCCCTCTCCTAAAAAGGTTCAAGGCTTCAAGCCTTGCTGCCTGGCAGTCCTCTGCATGAGATGTATCCAAATGTTAACCATGGTTCACATCATAAACTCATACTGTTATGGACGTGGGCTGGCCAGCATATGTGAGCAAAGCAAGAATTATATTAGGAAAGAAGAAAAATAAAGTAAATATATGAAAATACATGATTTTTGTATGGCAAAGATTACCTAATTACTAATTAGGAAAGCAGCACATTCAGTTAGGAATTTAATGATAAGAGAAGCTTTGTTAGAAAATTAGAGATAGAGTTAAAGTTTTGTGAATCAAGTCAGTTGTCCTTTATATAAAGAGGTGGTGTGTAACATTTTGGGGCAAGCAATGAAATAGCCAAAGTTTCCATGGGCTAGTTGATAAAGGCCGAAGAATGGTACAGGGCACTCGTCCTCATCTAGCCCCTGGGTAGTAGAGAGGTACCAAGGCTTAGTTTAACTATTGGCCGTTTCGCTGCTCGTTGCTTGCCCCAAAAGTTTGCATGCTAGTACTTATAGGATGGTAGACTTGATCCATAAGACTCGAACTCTATCTCTAATCCCTAACAATGCTTATATGCATCTTTTAAATTCCTAATTTAACTTATATCTCTGTTTATTATATAATCTCCTACCTTTACTTGATTCTTTCTTGTCTAATCCCTAAGTACATAACATACGCTCCTTCTTGACTCTTGAGGGCATACAGCCTCAATGGAATACTAAAGCAAACTATAAAATTAGTTCTGTACTATTGTGTCATGAACTCATGAACCAATATTAATAATTTGAAAGTTTATATGATATTCTACAAAAGTCTGTCAATAGATAATTTTGCATGCTTCTTTCTTGGTTTGCTGCTTATTTCTATTTTTTATTATGATATTGCATGTAATTATCGTAGTTCTGATAATTTTTAAGATTAAAAAAATAATAAGAAACTTTATGGCCAACGTCCTGCTTTGTTATAGTTTTGCTAATAGCCTTAGTTTCAGGGGATCACTTGATGAAGGGTATGCAGGAGATCTGTTATTTGCTGACGCCCTAGAAGCATTTGGTGCTGGTCGAGATGACCCTGTTAGTGTTGCCATTGGAGGTTATTTCATTAAATCTCTGATGTTTCTTGTGTGCCTTTAGCTTATTATCTGTTGGTGGTCTGTACTTCTGTATAGTCAGTTTACTTAATAAACCATAGTTCTTGCAACTGTGGGCATGATTGAGAGCATGTCATCACTGGAATTAGATTCCACCAGTTTCTTCAATAAAATGTGATTAAATGTAACTGTTTAGACTTTGGAGAAACATGACGTTCCAAAATCGGTTCTTCTGTTGCAGGGCCTGTTATGTCCAAGTTCACTACTGCTTTTAGGGAGCTTGGAACATACAAGGAACTTCTTCGTTCTCAGGTACTACCTATCATATACCACTGAACTCTACCATTTCTTTCTATTGGCAGTTAACTTCACCCATGAGAAAATAAATTAATGGAAAATAAAATATCGTCGTTACTAATTCTTACAGGTAGAAGGTTACTCTGTATGTTTGTGCCACAAAACCATCCAAACGCATTAGCATTTGTTATCAACTGTGGACTTTAAACTAGCGTGCAAGTTCCTAGGAATCCTTTTGGAATGACAAATATATATCAGTTCAAGTGCTTGGTTATCTCATACTAGGCCACTAAGAACTTTACACACTGAAAGAGGCTGTTCGGAATGGAAAGTGTTCTCATGTACTTGGCTTTGACTGCATCTGCATATATCCAGAACCTGAATTATGTTTTGAAATAGGATATTTGTGTGTTCTGTAAGTCTCACTTTGGGCCTACAAACCCTTCACATACGGATTTCTGAAAAGCTGGCAAATTTAATTTGGTGATGGTGTTCTGATTTTTTTACTATAGTAAAATGACTTTACTAGTGACTATCTGTAATATTCTAATCAGTATGTTCCCTCAAACAGGTCGAGCATATGCTTAGTGAACGTTTAATGCAATTCGTCAATGCGGATCTGCATGATGCAAAGGTGACATACAGCCAGCCTGTGTAGCTCATTTATATTTACTTTTTTGTCATGCCTTGATAAACTTTTAAGCTCGTGGGGCCTGAACTTAGAAAAATAAATCTGAAATTCTCTTATTTCAGCACTTGTAATCTATGCTCTCTTGACTACACTTTCCCTACTATCTTGATTTTGATGTGGAAGTTGGATTTTGTAACACATTGGTTCTTTAAAGTTATGTGCTAATGTTTATGCTACAGGATTGTCGACAACGTTTGGATAGGGCTACTATTGGTTATGACCAGGTAATGTCTTGTGTTCTAGCTATGTCATTATGTTTTGTTGTTGTTTAGTTCCTCATGTTGGTATGTGGTGCACCATAAATAACGCAATAATTCGAACCATCTCTTGATATCATGTTGCTTTAGTGATTTCTGATTTAATTGTAGTACACAACTTATGTCCAATTATGGTTCTATTGTTATCTTGTCAGGCCCGTGAAAAATTTGTGTCAGTGCGGAAAGGGACTAGAGCAGAAGTAGTGACGGGACTTGAAGAGGTAACTATGACAACTTTTCTCATAATGGATATGATTTCAGTGTGCATAACATCCCCCCAATCCCATGTTTACAGGATCTACAAAATAGCAAGTCAGCTTTCGAAAGATCCCGCTTTAACTTAGTATGTATTAATTTTTTTTTTCATCTAGCACTGCTGTGTCTATCATATAACCATGCTAATGAGTGTCCTGCAACGTAAGGAATTCAGGTTCATGCCCTTGCAAACATTGAAGCAAAGAAGAAGTATGAGTTCTTGGAATCAATAAGTGCGGTGATGGATGCCCATTTAAGATATTTTAAGCAGGCATGGATACGTTCCACAGTGTAAGCGATTATTGGTGTTTGGTTGGCTGAGTCCTTATTTTTTTTCTCTGTTGTAGGGATATGAGCTACTCAGTCAAATGGAACCATTTATTCACCAGGTTCAGTAATCTCTCCTTTGACATTTGTTTTAAGCGATAATATTCATTCTGATAACCCTGAGTATGTCAACCATAAGTTTCCATGAATGTGCTAACAGTAATGTCTTAATGCAGGTTCTAACATATGCGCAACAATCAAAAGAAATGGCTATGAACGAGCAAGATAAACTAGCAAAGAGAATTCAAGAGTTTAGAACTCAAGAAGAAATAGCAAACTTGAGAATGGCTAGTAATGTAAACACATCCACTAGTGGTGATGGTATCCATGTTGTTGGTCTTCAGTCCAATAAACAGATTGAAGCCTTGATGCAGTCAACTGCCAATGGCCAGGTAGTTAGTTATCCCTTGTTAAGTAAAGATTTATAAATAATAAGCTAAAATATCAAGAACTATATGAATGGTGTATTGCTGCCCCACATAATGCTTTGAAGAGAACCTATAGCTGAAAGATAATACATATATCTAAGGGCCATTGGTCTTTTCTCTCTAACAGGGTGCTTGATTTGTTTGTGCACCTGTTCCTGAAAGAGGGATTGTTTGGTTCAAAATCTAGTCTAGTACTATTCTATTCCACTATCCCCTTTTTATACTCTTCTATTATCCCCTTTTTATAATTGAACTCGGCCACATGTTCATTCTATTTTAGTTCATAATTGTTTTGTGAAGATCTCTTGCTTTTCCAACTATCTGTTTCTTTACCAGGTTCAAATAATTAAACAAGGCTATCTCTTTAAGCGATCTGAAAATTTGAGAGGAGAATGGAAGAGGAGGTATTTTGTCCTTGACAGTCACGGAACTCTGTACTACTACGGGAATAAGGGAAACAAACAATCGGTATGCAATCTTAGTTAGCAATTTGATCCCGGCTTGTGAATATATTTTAAAACTTGGCACGCCAAGTATCCTGACTCATGAGCTCCTTACTTTCTGGTTGTGTGAGTAAGCAAATTTTATTTTGTAGAATATATGTGCAGCCTTATTTATATATTCATATCTGATTGTTTTAGTTGTAACTTGTCGATATTCAAATATTACGTTTTTTCAGTAGGTTATTTCATTGCACTTATTTACTGCGCTATTGTTCTCTTTAAATTTGAATATGGTCCATCTGTTCCGTGATTAATAATTCTCTATTGAAGTCATCAGATTGATGCATATTTTTTCCTCATCAAGGGGATTTGTTTTCTAAGGGCTTACCACCACATTATAACTTATGCGCTGAAATTTTTATGCACAGTTGGTGATTATATTTGGGATGTGGTAGACTGTTTTAAGTGTCTTTCTTGAGAAGTCATGCAATAAATGTTCCATATAATTTACCCTAAGTAGCCATATCCCATATGTTCTTTGTTCCTTATTTATCTTTACCTCTTTCTTTTGTTCTCCTGGAAGCAAGGGGAACAAACAACTGGGGAAGGGACCGGTGTTTTTAGTCGCTTCAGGTTCTTAAATCCAAAAGCTTCAACTCCGAGTGATGATTCTCTTTCATGCCATACAATTAATCTCAAAACTTCAACAATTAAGATGGATGCAGAAGAAATTGATTTAAGGTTTTGCTTCAGAGTAATCACTCCCATGAAGGCATACACTTTACAGGTAATTATAACTGTTACCCGTTATGCATGAACGTTCTGTACGCAGCCCACATTTTAGTGTTTGAAGAAAAACACATCGTTATGGTATTTATTTTTAGAGTAATTGCCACATATATTTCTTAAGATATTAATATTTTCACTTTGTTGATGGCAGGCAGAGACAGAGGCTGACCAAAAGGACTGGATCGAGAAAATAACGGGAGTTATTGCATCACTGCTGAATTCGCCATTCTCGCAGCAGGTTTGCTGCAGTCTTCTCTTTTGTTACACAGCAACACCCAGTTAGCTGTTTGGTAGAAGCAAACTGCAGATATATCTAATTACGGTAGCTTAATTTCATAATCATGTGCCTTGACCTGTCTAAAGATTCGCTCCATTTTAGTGCATTACATGCTTGTGCTAAAGTTATTCCTTTTTCAAGACAGTAGTACACTGCTTTTATCCTGATTTTATCTCATTTCAGATGCCACACGGAAATCCAGGGGCAGACCGTCATGGTGCTGCAAGTTCCATTGATTCTGCATTTGTTGAAGAGAGCAAAATTTCAGAGGCACACAATGATGCACTCAACCATCTTAGGAATATCCCTGGAAATGATAGTTGTGCAGAATGTCGTTCTCCAGATCCTGATTGGGCATCTCTGAACTTGGGTATTCTTATTTGTATTGAGTGCTCTGGGGCTCACAGGAATCTTGGCGTCCATATTTCAAAGGTGCGATAATCAATTCTTTGTCCGTGGTGCCTTCCTTATGTTACAATTAATCTGTGATTACATTGGGTTGGCCCTGTTTTCCCGAAAAAATGTAGTTGACATTATAGGAGATATTTTGAACACTTAGGAAGACCAACTCTGATTTGTGCATTTAGTTGGGAGCCTCATAGGACCCACACTTTAGTTTCTAGCTGTACCATTCAATTCTTGTTGTTAATTAGTGAATATAAGATGCTCAGAAATCAGAACTACTTGAAGTACATTAATCTTTGCCGTATATGCTATGTTGCGGGCTTGGGATATATAGGGTTTAAAAAAAATTGTCTTTTGATTTGAGATTATACAATAGAGAGGTCAATATTTCAACAATGCAGCTGATGTTCTTATTTGATGTAGGTTCGATCCTTGAGATTGGATGTGAAAGTATGGGAACCAGTAATTATTGATTTATTTTGTGCACTCGGAAATGATTACAATAATTCCATTTGGGAAGCTCTGCTTCCAAAAGAAGATCAAGGGTATGCCCAAGCAATATATCACGTTAAATATTTTTTCCCTTCATATTTTAAGTGTTTCTCTCCTAGCTAGAAGCCCACAACTCAGATCTGACTAACATACCAGCAAACCAGTCTGTGCTAAAATGTATCACATGTACACTCTACAGATCATTCATGCTTCTACATGTAATTTTGAGGCATTTTACAGTTAATTGAGTTTTCTAGAATTATGATTTTATTTATTTATATAGTGAACTTGGACTTGAATATTCAGTGTGCACTGGAATTCATTATAGGAAGGGCCGCTGGGGTTCTCAATGCATCAGCTAGGTTACCCTGAATCATGTTGAGGAGTTGCCATATTAGCATCAAGATACGTATTAGAAATCAATACGCCCCGATAAGTTTGGAGAATTACTGGAATAATTTTCTTCTGGCGTAAAAAAGAACCTCCCATACTCTGTCAATACTTCACTCAACACTCTAATATGTCATCTCTCTCCCATTGGGTGAGTGAAATCCTTGGTTAGAAGGATCAGTGTTGCCATTGTTGATTGAGACCAACAGTGGAGCAGAGTCCCAGGGGCTGTTGATGCTTTACGAAGCAGCTGTGATGCAATGCTGATGTCGACCAGGCTGGGTGGGTGGAGGAGCATTGTGTTTTTTACTTCTTAGGGAGGGATGGGGATAGCGGAAGCTTGTTAGGAAAGGTGTTTTCTCCTTTGTAATGTTAATAATACTTGTTCCTCATCTGTGGTTTTGAGGATTATCAGCTTTCTTATGCTAATCTTCTCCGAAGTAGTCAGAAGATAACTCTTTGAATCTGATACTGCATTGAATTGATTTTTGTCTATTATGAGCGCTAGCAACTACTCCCTCCGTTCCATAAGTCTTGTCTCAAATTTGCCCAAAAATGGATGTATCTATTCCTAAAAAGCGTCTAGATACATGTAATATTTCGACAAGAATTATGAAACGGAGGGAGTAATATTTTCAGGCATGCATATAGGAACAAACTTTGCTCTTTTCTCCCCTCTAATTTCTTTCTTGGCATTGTCTAATATTATTTTACGTCCATGCAGAATGGATGAGTCAAATAGTGCTATTTTGTTCATTGAAAAGCCTAAACCTACTGATGCTTTCTCAATTAAGGAAAGGTACATACAATCAAAGGTGAGCTCTTCTGTGCTTTCCTTAAGACTTAACCTGGTGGTACATTCTTAATTTTAATATATGGCCAGTCAGGCATTTGCTGAATGAAGTTTCCAAGAGGCCATCTTTCTGTGTTTATGAGTGTTGTGCTAGTGGGTATTCTGACTTAGTATAGAATAAAGTTATGTTAGTTCAGAAATCTTTTGCGCCTTAGTGAGCCAATTATCAAACCTTTTTTAGAGCATCCTAGTAGTGTGATGTGATAGCATAGGATAATTAACTTCTATATGTCATTCCATCATTCATTCTCGTAAATGATCTTTGCAGTACATGGACAAAATTCTTGTTGCCAAAGATACCAATGAAACTACTATGGCTATATTGGAAGCTATAAGGACAAATGATGTGAGAGCAGTGTATCGCATTCTTGTGTTGGCTGACATGAGCCCTAACATGACACATGATGACTTGAACAACGATGTTTACCATGTTCTGCCAGTTACAGACAAGAAGTTACTCGATCCAGCCTCTTGTGGAAGAATAGAGGATGGAAAACCGGAAGGTTGTCTGCAAGGCTGTTCCTTATTACACTTAGCATGCCAATATGGCCATTCTTTACTGGTGGAGCTTCTGCTACTTTTTGGCGCGGATATCAATAAGCAGGACTTCCATGGACGGACACCATTGCATCATTGTGTCCAGAAGAGTAATGATGCCCTCACCAAGCATCTGCTGAAGAGGTAAGATTGAATTCCTGCTGTATGTAGTGCTCTTAAATGTACTTTGCAATATATTCAGTGCCTCAGGATGTAATGCTCGCTCATGCCAAGTCTTAATGTCCTGTTTCCATTTACATACAAAATATTTTAGTGTTTGAAGACTTGAAGTTCATTGATTTTATTACATGAAGACTGCACTTGTTTTTTTTTTGAGGAAATGAAGACTGCACTTGTTTCTCTAAAGAATGAATGCTTGTCCTTTTAATTTCTTTTTTAGAGAATTTGCAAACTCTTATCTTTTCACGAAAAGAGAGGAAAATAGGTACAAGAGTTGGGCAACAAGTGCCGGGATCGTAGATCAGACAACACACATTCAACACATTACATAAGTATCCTAAGCTACTCGTCACAGTGATTCGCTCAACCAGCAGTTAAAGGTCTGCCGTCGCCTTGCTTCCACCTTGATGTTGACACTGAGGCATTTAGACACCCCCTCCGTTCCTATATATAAGAAGTCCTAACTTCGTCCTAAGTCAAATTTTCTCAAGTTTGACCAAGTTTATAGAAAAAAAATCTACTAACATCTAGAACTCCAAGTTAGTTTTATTAAAGCTGTCATTATATATATTTTCATAATATTCTCATTTGAGATTGTAAATGTTAGTAGATTTTCTATAAACTTGGTCAAACTGAAGAAGTTTGACTTAAGACAAAGCTAGGACTTCTTATATTTAGGAATGGAGGGAATTTGATCCTAAATTCTTGTCGTGGTTTTAGTATAAATTTGAACTAAAACCATGACAAGAATTTAGGATCGGAGGGAGTATTTCTTTTGATAATTTTGAGAATGTGTTTGCTATGTTCTATCATTTTAACTAAAATATTTCTAAAAACTGTGAGTCGCTTTGGTCAAATAGTTGCCATATCCACCGATCACTGTAAAAGGCAACCATGAAGGCTTATGTTTCATTGGCGATGTATCCAGTGAAAACTCCCGTTCAATGCAAACTTGCAAACTATCATTGTATGTCATTAGTTAAAAACACATGGCTCGGACCAAAGTGGAAACCCCACCAACCATTTCAACAAACTTTTGCACATAACTCCCTACCATTGAGTTTAAGTGGTTGGCGGGGCTTCCACATTTGGTCCGCACCGTGCATTTTTTTATCTAATCGCCTATGATGATAGTTTGCAAGTTCGCACTGAACGGGGTTTTCACCGGATACGCCGCCCTGTTTCATTTTTAGTCTAAAGACTTTCACATGTTGACTTTAGTAATCAATACGAGCATACTAATATTGTGGCAGCCATAGCTCTGCCTTACAGTGAATTTGTACCGTAGATTATTTGCTTCTTGGTTTTGATTGGCGCGTGTTCCAGGTCATATGATACATTTCAACAGTCGAGTACCGATGGCCCCTGACATGTTCTCCCTGTACTCCCTTGCTGTCTTATAAATATTTTTACTACTAATAAAATATACTGTCAGGGCCTCCCCTACAGTTTCCCTTAATAACCCCCCCCCCCTAAAATACCAATGTTCGAAACGCAATATGCTTAATACTTTCTTTTTTGTCTATTTGTTATTATTCATATGGTGTACTTAATTATGTGAGCACCCTCCCCCAGAGAGCATGAAAACATCCATCTTTGTTTTACTACTTCCATTTTTAACTGGGCCTCGTTTTCCACAGGGGTGCAAGAACAACAATTAAAGATGGCGGGGGGCTGACTGCTTTAGAGAGAAGAATGGAATTAGGAGCAATAACAGATGAAGACTTGTTCATATTATTTGTGAGGTATGATCAAATGTTGGGTTCAAAATGCCATTTGTTACACAAAAACTCACAGCGGATGGTTTTCTTTTTCCAGAACTTCAAATTAGAAATTTTCAAGATTTGATATTTTGATCATGTGTAAGAAGAAAATGCATCTATTCTGGGAAAGATGGGGATCAAACATCAACAATGAACCATTATTTTTTTTTATATAAAACTGATCTGAACCGTTTTCAGCATTCGGGAAATACCACTTATAATTTTCTGAACTTGGTCAAGGTCTAATTTTTAGTCCTGTAGTTTGGTACTAATTATTGGTTTACAAAAGGACCCCCTGTTGGAAAATTAGGATTGATGGCATACAACTTCCGCACCTGCCATTTTCTTGGCAAGAGCAACCTACACCAACTTAACCTTAGAATATACCGTGTACATGACTAATAGAGCTCACTTTTATATCTACTTGGTTGTAAAACATCTGAATCTGAAAAACATTAACATGCGTGTGCAGGTGATGTCGCTGAAGAAAGTACGGTGTACCGTTGTAGCCTTAGCAATCAAAGCTCGTGTGTATCTGAAAGCGTTGTACCACCTGTTTTAGCTTCTGAAAATGAATACACCTGTATATCAGCAGATGAGCCAGATTTACCGACGATTACTGTATCTGACCTTCCAGCGTTCCACGTCGCTCCTTTGTACAACAACTATAGGCTAGGTATAGCATACATCGTTACATTTATTTATGGAAATATGATTACCGAGTTTATAAGATTTCATTACATTTATTTATTAAAAATGTATGATTGCCGTGTTTATCTGATTTCATTACAGATTACAGTTGTTATTTCTGTGTGAAGCATATCATACCATATAATCCCTCCGTCCCAAGATAAGTGAGTTGGATTCGTATTACATTCGTGAAATTCTAAATCCATATTTTTTTGCGGCCACGTGCTGGTCTGCAGTCAAGCTTGCTATATCCTGAATGTTCTTAATGTTCTTAATGTGGTGATGCGCTGGTTTGCTATTCTAAATCCAAGTGATCAGTTATTTGCCGTTGTTCTTAACGTTCTTGATGAAAAACCAAATTTAGCTGACATAAATAGAATTCGCCATGTGCAGTCAACTTGTGGTTTACTACTGTATCGAAACTGCATTATTGACCGTGTATATATTAGCCATCAGTGTACAGGTAGACTGGATGACTGAAGGCCTAACTTAATTTAGCTATACAAAACCGCAAAGACCCAAAATAAGTTTCTAACTACTAGTAGCAAGTAATAAGCTGATCTGCTCAGCTTGCTAGCTGCATGTAGCCTGAACGGTGAGCACGCCGGACCCCTTGCAATCGGCGGAGTCGAACGCATCGGTGTAGCTCACGGTGCACCACTTCTTCCCGACGCACGCCGCCGTGATCGCCTCCAAGGCCGGCTTGGACTCGCAGCCGCTGCCGCCCTCGTATGCGCCGCACTGGCCCCCGGAGACGCCGAAGCTCGCCGTGTCGACGCTGGAGATGGTCCTGCCGTGCGCGCACGCCAGGGTCACGGCGTCGCCCTTCTCGGCGTCCGCACACACCGGGCCGACCGCCACCGTCCTGAAGTTGACCTTGGCCGGGTCGCCGCCGGCCTCCTCGAAGAGCACGACGGTGTTGGGCGCGCCGTGGGCGGCGTTGAGGAAGGAGCGGGGCACGTGGTAGAACCTCTGGCCGACCTCGCCGCAGCCGGTGAGGCACTTCTCCTGGTTGTTCCACGTCACGTACTCCCCCCGGTAGTCGCAGCGGTGGCAGCCGTCCATGTCGCCGGCCACGTAGCTCGGCCAGTAGCGGCCCAGGTTGTGGCCGTTCACGTACACCACGCCTTTGTTCAGGCCGACCAGGTCCACCACCACGGCCTCCGTGCCAGCGGGAGCCTGGAACGTAGCCTACACGTCGATCGATAATCATATGAAATTCAGTCTCCAAATTAACACAAAACTGTCAAAGAATTGATCTTGGATGGTTTTGCATGCCAAGCATGTACGGTACCTTGTACCAGGTGAAGGGCCTGTTGGTTGGGACGGCGAAAGGGCTCCATCTGAGGCCAGGCTTGTCCAGATGGATTTGCTTTTGCTCACCAAACAAGCCAGTCTAAGACAACAGAGATTGGTTTAGCACAGGTTACGAGTGTTTATTAGAAATGCTGAACTAGTAAAATCAGATGAGACGATGACACATAGTTCTATACTCTGCTTTACCTTGTAAGTCCAGGTGTTGTTGGAGAGATCGATGGTGTTGCCGTGGGCGCTAACCAGCTTAACCGGTCCGCCAACGATACCGGCGGGCATCAGTTCGAAGGAGGCTCCGTAGTTCTGTTTGGATACAAAATAACAAATAAAATGTTGAATGAAACTCAAGAGATGAACAAACTAAGGGACTTCTTGTTAGTTAGGATCGTGAAAAATCAAAACCTTGAGGCCGACGGTAGCACTGAGGAGGGAGATGTAGTTCTTGCCGGGCTTCAGTGTCACCGGAGCCTCAAACTGGAAGAGATATGGCCCATTCACGGCATGCTTGTACCCAGCCAGCTCCCCATTCACAAATGCGTATAGTTCATGGCCTGTTGTGTTCACGTACAACGTGAACTGCTCTTTCGGACCACGGGTCAGGCTGCATTTCATATAACCGAGTTTCAGGTTTAGTGAGAATTAATGCACTCAAACAGGGCAGGCAAAAGATGATATTGTTATTTATAGACTGCCTGAGATTACCTTGTCTTGTACCACAGGTAGTCACTTTCATCAGCTCCCGTAACAATCTGTTCCAAGAGCTCGTTGCTTTTGAAAGAGCCGTAGCTGTCGGTGAAGGAAGGCCTCAAGAATTCAGGCAACCACGACCACTTCAAGCCTCCCTTCGCTGCACTTTCTTTCTTCACCATTACAGACGTTTGGGTCTTAACCTTTGCGGTGTTGTATGCGACAGTCTTGCAGTCGGGCAAAACACTGACAGACCATGCTGGTACTTGGTAAGCAGATCCTTCAAAGGTCACATTCACATCCTTGTTATCATGGCTGTTGCTGATGAAGCAGGCAGACGAACCATCGTCCAAGGTGTACTTTGTCGCCTACATTAGTTGCTCAAAAGAGTAAGATGACAGGATAAAACGCATGGCACATATTCAAATCCGTGATAAAAGAGTAAGATTGGATGATTTGCCAATTCATCATACTTTGACTTTGTCGTCCAAGTTGGTTTCGTTCTGCTGCCCGTAGACGAGATGCTTCTCCATGGAAGTCAGTACAGTGTGAAGCGCCTTCAAGTGACCGTATTTAGGTTGCCTGATGTTACCTATCAGATCACAAAGGCAGTCAAAATCGTTTAGATCTGAATAATAAAATGCCTGAACGAACACATAGTATTATAATAGCATAATATCTCTTGTTATCAAGCAAGGCTCTCACCATACTCATCCAAAGGTGCATCATAGTCATAGGTGGTTGTGATGTATGGACCTCCAGAGGTGCGGCCAAAGTTGGTTCCACCATGATACTGATCAATGTGATAGTGGAAAGTTAATTAGCTCGCATTAAAAATTTAGCATTCATGGATTAATCAATGGTTACAAGCATACCATGTAGTAGTTCTGGACCGACCCACGGTTTTGGAAGAACATGGCAACTGCGTAAGCAACATCCTCAGCAGGCCTATGATAATCTGGCTTATCCCAGGCTTTGAACCTAATGACAGAAAGGAAAATAATTACCGATTAATTAATAAGTTTACTGCGATAGATTTGATTAGCCTCACGGCAGACTGGGAAAGAAGTCTTACCATCCAGTCCAGTTCTCGGTCCATATCTTGGGCATGTTGCTTCCTTTCGGCTTGAAGTCGTGGCAGTAAAACCCGTTGCATGTTTCGATCTGACAATTGGGAGAATTTATTCATCGATCGGTTTCATGTACATAAGCAAAATACAGTTGAATAGTTGATACATGTGAAATTGGGAGAAGAAACATTACGTACCACATTGGGCGGGACGTCGTTGGATTGCTGGCACATGATCCATGGCACGCCGACGTTCTGCTTGTTAGCCATGTCAGCACACCAATGGATGTACTTGGTGGCGGATTCCTGGTCTGGCAAATTGCTCTGGACGTTCCCGTACTCGTTCTCGATCTGCAGATAATGCACATGGTTAGCATTAGCATTCTTTTTTCTCCAGGAACAATTTTATTCTTAGTTAGCCTTAGAAAGTGGTCAGATCAGATTAATGCATGCTACAACTGTGCCTTTTAGAAATATACCTGGGTGAGAATGATGGGGCCTCCCTGGCCTGCAAACATGTTTGCGTCCTTCATCTTGTTCACTATCAGAGTGGTGAAGGTCTCCATCTCACGCTGTTGGAGCGAAGCGTACGTAAGTAACACATAATTAGTCCAGTTCAAGTCGCGAGAGCAAAAGCTAATCTTATTCGGATCAAACAAGTTTGAGACGTGGCATCAGATCGAGTAGTTAATGTACCTCGAAAGGCTCGTTGTGAAGTCTGAACTGCATGTCAGGGATGTCACGGAGCCAGGCAGGGAGTCCTCTGGAAAATATTTTTTTTTAACACAATTAGAACTTAGTACTTGATGTTAGCTAACTGGCGACGCGATCCGCAACAATGAAAAGTAAATTCATCAGCGCACCCGTAGTTCCATTCACCGCAGATGTATGGGCCGATGCGAAGGATGGCGTACATGCCGGCTTTCTGCACCTCCTTGAAGAACCTCATGATGTCGTAGTTCCCCTCGAAGTTATACTGAAAAATCAGGTTGATATATCGAGGCAAACATCAGCAACAGATATATAGTAGGGAGTAAGAAGGATTGAGAAGCGTATTAAGTGGTCGAGGATATATACGAACCTGACGAGGGCGCGGCTCATGGCCGTTCCAGAAGACGTAGGTCTCGATGGTGTTGAGGCCTCCGTCCTTGGCCTTCTGGATCAGATCGGGCCACATCTGCATATATGCACGCAAAGCAAAACGGAACATGCAGTAAGAAACCAAGAACCAATTAGTATTACAATTAGCTAGCTAGGTCACAACGTCTTAAAAGAACTTGAAGCACGTGGAGGAACTTGCACAGCGCGTATACATTACCTCGGGGGTGCTCCTCGGGTAGTGGATGGAGCCGGAGAGGATGATGCGGCGCTGGCCGTCGATGACCAGCGCGCGCTCGTCGTACGAGACCTCGGTGCAGCTCGCGCCGGGGACGAACCCCAACACGGAAACAACCAGAACCAGCAGCGCCAGCGACAGCGCTCGCGCCGTATTGTTGGCACGCATTGCGATCGCGCCCGTGTGGTAGGAACTAGGAAAGTCGTTGTTGGGTGCTTTTGCGGGGTGCAGGGGGTGCGGCTATTTATGCGTGGAAGCGTGCGTCCGTGTACGTGTGCGTGTTGGCTTTTGTCTTCGGGTTTGTCTTCTGTACGTATGTCTGTAATTTGATCTGATCTCTCGTGGATAATTCGTTATCTTGTCGGTCTGCTGGTAGTTTTTGACTCTCCGAGTCCCGACAATCTTTTGCTCACGGACTGCTCGGTCTGGATGTTGGACGGGACACTGCATGCATGACAAGTCCAGCGTCCAGACGGACGACCCTGAGTTAAACTGATTTCCGATAAAAGAAGTCACCTTTCGGTAAAAAATAAAAGAAGTCACTAATTAATTAATTAATTACACACGTAAACCGATCAACTTGTTTCTACAAACAACAATTAATGAGTTTGAGTATGTTTCCTATAACAAGGTGTTATTTTGAAATGCCGGTATTCTCTTCTTCTCCTCCGGCCTTTTTCTTTTTGAAATCAACAGGGGCTCTCCCTTGCATACATGCATAGCTGTCATGCGGATAAGATCTGTCCTTGAGATAGATTAGATAGATAACTAAGGGAACCAGACTGAATTCGCATGAGGTTAATTACAGTCTTCAGTCTGCAGTGTGGAAGGAGAAACGTCCCCTGCGCAGGTCATAGAGCATGCAGGTGCATGTCCTGCTGCTGGAAGTTGCCGATATGATGACGCTGTCGTCCCCCTCCTTCCAGATTCACCATGCACGCCGCGGCCTTCGTTGGCCGCGCAATATGCATGCCAGCTATGCTCGTCCGCGTACGGCACCGGCGCGAAGGTCGCTGACCGGGACAGGTTGTACTAGTAAGGGAGGTCCTGCTTGGCGCAGCTCTTGGGGAGGCACGTGGCGGCGCGCTGCGTCCAGATGAGGTCGCTGCCCGTGTGTCGATCAGCGCCTCCACAGGTACTCGGCGATGTGATGTACGTACTGCCGGGTCGCGCAGTGCACCGGCGCGCTGATCACGTCCTCCTCCTCACCGGCCATCAGCCGCTGCTGCGAGAAATGGTGATTTTTACTGTCCGGTCAAAAACCGCCTGAAAATGTATACATTTTGACATGTTTAGTAGGGGTAACCTTCAAAAATGGAAAAGGAAAAACTCAGCTAGGGTAAACACGATGCGGATATTTCTCGGTCGTTTGTTTTTTATAAGAAAAAAAATCTTACCTCTCAATCCACACATTAGAACCATTGAATTACAATCTGGACATCGTCCTCATTTCCCCGTCTCCCACATGTTGCCTTGGAATAAAATCTAACGGTCATAGTCAGTATGTTGATTTATCTATAACTAAAAAACAGCTGTCATTAAAAAAAACGTAAATATTCATACTCAAGACCCGGAGGCACATCGATGCAATTTTGTAAGACCAAAAACACAGCAGCGCAATATTATTCCAACACAGCAGCAGCACAACTGCACAACACACCCCACTCCGCCACACGCCGAACTGGTGGTGCCTCTTCTTCCAGTGCCGGCCGCCTCGTCGTCGTCGTTGCCTCCCTTCACGCCGCAGGTAGAACCTTCTTTCGTCGCCCTGATCCCTCAATCGCGATCTCTCTCCCGCGGCAGCATTTGTCCCTTGAATCTAGCTAACCTCCGCCCCATCTCCCCTTGCGCCTTGCGGACCGATTGCCTGGGCTTATCCCCTGTTTTCCCGTTCCAGTAAAGTTTCTCGGGGGTTTTGAAGTCAGATCTCCATC
Source organism: Brachypodium distachyon (assembly GCF_000005505.3). NCBI lineage: Eukaryota > Viridiplantae > Streptophyta > Magnoliopsida > Poales > Poaceae > Brachypodium > Brachypodium distachyon. Next base: position 50,604,342 of record NC_016133.3, read on the forward strand.
GAATTATGTTAGCATAGATGGAATGGTGGAAGCGTTATCGCCTCGGCCACGCCAGTAGTGACACTGCGGGGATCGGTGGGGGAGTTGGAGATTGTTGAAATTTAGGAGAAGGTCCAAAATCCAAACTAAATTAAATTTCTGAAAAATCTGAAAAGCCCATTCATGAAGTGGGATGGGGAAGTGGGATAGTCTCAACTTGCTAGTTTAGGGGGAGTGATACCAATATATAAGCAATGTTGGTATCCCACATAGTAGGTGAGCAATGAAATATCCCCACGCGCGGTCCTCCTCCTCCTCATCATCATTATCCACTCGCGTCGCCTCGTCATGACGCGAGTTCGAGTCGGCCGGTCCGGGTCGTGTTTATCTTTTTGGCAGTCGGAATCTGTTGCGGACGCGTAACAAATCTCGATAATTGCGGAGTCGGTTGGTTTCCTAAACCTTCCGCCCGTTTGCCTATTTAATAAGACGATCCCGGCTTTCGAGAAAACACGCAACAAAACCTAGCCGTCACGCCCGCGATCCAATCTCTTTGTTCGCCGCCTTTTGCTACTCCATCCCGTCGGCTGCGTGCACAGCTCGCCGAGAGAGCAGGCCTCCGGAACCCTGACCTTCAAGATCCTGCCCGGGAGACGGTAGATAAAGTTTTGGGGGAGCGTTCTTACGTGACTGCTCACTTCATCATGTCCCTGTTTCGTCGGCTTCTTCATCACCATTAGCCAACATCGTCCCCAACAACGCTGATCCCGCGGCTCAGCCTGCTGCTCAAGCTCAGCAGCAGCAGGCTGCTCAACTCCAACAGCTAGAATTCTTCAGGTGTGAAATCTGTGGTGAACCTGCATACTGCTGTTTGTCTTGTTTGCTGGTGCATTTGGAAGCACAGGAACGTGGTTGTCTTCGATGGGACGACGCAGGTGTTATCCACATTATTCAGGAGATCGGTCGTGAGGGTGATACGTGGCAGCGTGCGGGGCTGTTCGATGGTTCCCCTCATTTTTCTGATTTTGGTGTGGTGGATGTTATGTGGATCTTGCGTGAGTAATTTTGTAACTTGACAATTTGCCGTGTCGCGGCCTTCTACTTCAATGCATGATATACCCGCCAAGGTATATTCTAGAAAGAAAAAAAAATGTTGGTTCAAGATATGATATAGTCCCTTATTATAGTTCGGTCCCACTGCTTGTGCTTGTCAATGATTGGTTCTTCGGTCGGCCAGTCAGGCGAATGTAGAATTTCTTCCACCGTTCCAGATTTGCTGGAGTATTACTACAGGTTTCTGTTTGTGTTCTTTTGCTTTGCACTGTACTTTGGTTCCATTTGTATGTCAAGCCTTCCAGTACATGGTTTTCTGCTGTAGAATATACACACTGGTAACGAAAATGCCAGCTCCTGAACGTGAAGATGCACAAGCATCGCGAGTGTTGGCCGGAGCTGGGCTGAGCGCCTACGCAAGCGTGTGGTCCCAGCCTAATTACACAGGTGTACAACAATTTTAGCCAAAAGGAAAAACGAAGATTCAAAATCATGTTTGTTGATCAGCAGAGAAGGACAAAGGAGAAGGCTCGATCAAGTTCGGTACTAGTATATGGAGAACACCATAGAGAGAGAGGGAAACATGTCTCCGCAGTCAGTGCTGCGTGGCTGAGAAGGAAAAAAGGATGAAGAGGGCCTTTTTTTGTTGGCATAAGATTGCTATTTCGCGCACGGATTGGCATGAATCAGATAGGGGCACGCCAAAAGGTTGGTCAAGCGAGCCAAAATTGTAAAACAAGCAAGCAAAACATTGGTGACTGTCCATCAAAACGGTCTGATAATACACGTTTACTTTAGTCATTTAAACTTACTTAGGTAACAGATAAACTTGGACATCCAAACATGGACCTTCGTCTCGGGCCCCTAGTCGACGATGGACACAGCTAGCATGCTCTGTATCGCAAGCAACCAGTTACAAAAACGCAGCGTGCTCGATATTTGCCTCAGGGCAGGTGCTAACAGTTGGAAAATCTTTCTGGGTACGGGTAAGTACAGTCAGCCGTTCCGAAAATTTACAGCACCCTAACATATAACAGACATTGCAAGTTCTTCATAACTTGTCACACAAGCGAAGTTCCTCATAACATGAATGTACTCGTTGGGTTAGCAAAGAAACGCCTTTTAGACTTGGATGGTCCTGTACAAGTGCCCTGACTGAAAAGACTCTGCAATATGATGGGAACCATAGGCACAGGTTCATCGAACACCCGAACATAGAGGTGTTTATCAAGTATTAGCTTTTCCAGTAAGGTCCTGCATGTCTGCAGAAATAGGGAGTAATGTGAGGCAATGTGCGCAGTCTTGTTATCTAAATGTGGTCGATTGAATATCAAAGATAATTGAGAAAGGACAAAATATTGGGGTACCACATGGCCATACCTGAGGATTCAGCACATCCATCTGACGGATAACGTCCTCCTGACACAATAGCAGCAAAGCATACGGTCAAAATTTTCAAAATAACAATGTTAACAATGATAAGTGGAACCTTAAAGCATATGGGCATGAGAGCATTCTTTGGTACATTGCATACTACAAAGAAACTGCCTAATGAACTTGTGGCAAACAAACTACTCCCTCCGTCCCATATTAAGTGACTTTCTATTACATGTATATAGACACTTTTTAGGCAGAAATAAATCCATATTTGGACAAATTTGAGTCACTTAATATGGGACGGAGGGAGTACATGACAAGAGAAAATTGTCTTTAAGTAAAATGCTTGAATCGTGATACTTCAGCATTTCAAGATAATATTTACAAAATCAAAGGAGTACATATATTTTGTCTTTCATTTGTACAATGCACATATTATCATATTTTTTGCATGCAAACAAGTTCTAACATAGGAGTATTACATAGCTATGAATTATGAGGGAATTTTTTCCGCCACTTCCTATCAAAATGTTGTAGGCACAACCACATGCACTTTGGATTTACTCCTACAACAGTAAGAAAGGACACAAGCACAATAAATCAATTTGGGTCTTGTTTTACTTTTCTATGTTTTTTTTTCAGCCCAAACATTCTAAAGCTGTTATTCTGTTAACATAGGTTCACAAGGCTGTTTGGATTGTGTAAAAGTAAAACAATTTTTCTAGTGGGTTTAAATAACATGGCCTTGGTTGCAATCATGAGAAAACATGCTTCATTATGAATTAGGGCTGATAAGAGAATTCAGTGGTTATATGATACTTTGATTTATGACTTACGCAAGGAGTCAACAATCAGATGAAACCATCATAAAAATAATCCCAACGTATAATAATCAGTTACCAATCATAAAAATGAATACGCACCTCTACTACTCCAGGATATTGCATCACATAGCCAATAATTCGACGACTTAAACCTTCATAGACAGTACTATTCGTGCTGCCATCACCATTTATCCATGGTAATATAGGGTGATAAATATGCCTTTCACAAGTATGGCAACAATCACTATCCCTGTTCTCTTGTGTTGCAGCACACAGTGTTTCCTTATCTCCAGGATTTTGACTGCACATTTGAGAGCTCGACTTGCTTTGACCACTCAGGACTGTTACAGTGTGCCCATCGCCAAGCACCTTTACAGTTCCCTGATTGCTAGATACGGGCCATATGGCATGCTTCTCTTTCAGTAGATTTCTTGTGCCCACAGTCTCCACATTTTGAGAAGCTGGGGGTCGTGAACAGCTGCAATGCACTGATTCTGCGAGTGTGGTTATATGATACTTTGACTTATGTAAGGAGTCAACAATCTGGAAACCATCATATGCGTTGACCTATGAAGAAATTGAGCACATGGTGACTGCCAAATTTTAGTAAATGGGGAAGAATAAAGAATAGCTGTTGAGAGGAAGGAATCAAGGAGTATAGCTTAATATGCAAAGTAATGCATTGCTGTAAGCCTCAAACTCAAGGCTCCATCTCAAAAGGAAATGGCCTACAACAAAACGACAGCCCAAATTGTCTCCTATACAAAAACTGAGTCCATAAACCAAAGGTAAGCAGCACTGGAGCGATTTACACTTCGCTTTTCTCCATCTTACCACCGCTGAAGTGCTTAGCATGTAGAAGGTGCTACATTCTATCACATGAAGGAGATAAATACTCCCTCTGCTCTTCATTATTTGTTCCTAAATATTACTCAAAAAAGAAAACTTCTTAAAGTTTGACTTAGGACAAAGCTAGAACATCTTATATTTAGGAACGGAGGTAGTAGCAGACTCGTACAAATCCAACAGCAGGTCTACATTTTTAACCATGTTTCGCTCTATAGATGTCTGTAAATATGATTATATGAATGAACAAAGTGCATGTGGGTAATAAGATTTCACTGGCATAAACAAACTTTCAAAGCTTTACCTCCATGGCGAGATGAAATCTCTTGAGTGTATCAACAATCACATCGATTAACTGTGTGCCTGCAGTGGATAAGATCAAACAATATGAACTATACCTACCAAAAACAAAGACTACTTTATGCACCAACTAAGTTCTACTACCTCCGTTCCCAAATACGGAGTATAAGAATTCCTAGTTTTGTCCTAAGTCAAAAAAAAAGTTTGACCAAGTTGATAAAAAATATACTAACATCTACAATATCAAATAAGTATACCATGAAAAGATATATCATGGCGGATTTAATAAAATTCGTTTGGAGCTGTAGATGTCGGTAATTTTTTCTACAAACTTGGTCAAAGTTTGACTCACGACAAAGCTAGAACTTCTCATATTTAGGAACAGAGGGAGTACAAAACTACGTGAGTGTTTGTTCATGAGAATAACAAGTACCTAGTGGATGCAGTGCTTGTGACAATTCTCTCAAACTAACTCCTCCTTCGCCACCTTGACGAATAACACAAAATGCACATCTGAACAGATCAGAAGACAATTTGCATGATTCATTTTGATTACAAGATAGTGAGTGTAACTGTTCCGCATATATTTTCATAGCATCCCAAGGCCATCCAGTATAAGAGTTTTCCAACTGAGATTCAGACAGAAAATGTCGCTGACATGAACTGGAGTTGTTTAAATGCAGTACATTGTCGGGGCTTTCAACCTGGGAATCAACATCCTTGCTGCTTATCTCCCTGGCTGAAGTCAAAATAAGGCACTCTTTATCATGCAACACTTGCATGCAACTGCTTGCATGATTTCTCTCTTGGTTCAGAGCAACTCGAATACCAGGAAAACCTTTCTCGCGACGATAACCAAGAGTACTTTTGTGTTTCTTAGTCTCACCGCTTTCATCTTCTACAGTATCAGCCTTGCGTTTGTGAGTGCCATCACTCAATACACTGGTATCTTCAACTAATGGGCAAGAACTATTAGGTTCATCAGCCTCACAAACTCCTTCAGTTGGCAATGAAGGTGAAATGAATAACTCTCCTGACAAAACCATAGAAAAGAGATGAATGATTTCCCCACATTCTATATCTGGATAAAGGTAAATTCTATCGTCCATAATGCTCTTTTGCTGCCCTTCAAGCCATTTTGAAAATTCAGAAGCCTTTTTTCCTGAACCAAATGGGAAGGGAGAATGAGAAGCATTGATGAAGAATTTTCCAGAAAGGGTGTATGGTTTTGTTCCATTTCCACTAACCTGCAAAATGTGGGCTGAAACATGAACAACGGTACAAAATGAGGTAAAGTGTATTAACAGTACAAAAACAACCGGCACTTAAATCATAAATCAAACTGCTAGCTCCGGCTCATCAAGAATTGCAGATGCCCTATCATTCCTGACATGGTTACGGTTACAAACAGGATTGAGAACTTCTCCAACGGTCAATTGAGCAATTATCATTTCCAGCTCATGTTAAGAAAAAAGATTATTCCACATAGCTCCATTGCAAACACAGGTGCTTATACCACGGGGAAACTAAAGGCTGTGAATTTTGAAGTTCAAACTAAACATATTAGCATAAGTGCATGCAGGTGTGAGCACTGATTTGCACTGGTTTCATATGAATTACTTCCGTAATGGTGGTTTGTGATAGGACCAGCTTGAGATAGAGTATAATTTTTGTGATTGCAAACCATGGATAGTAAATTTTGCATCCTATGCAACTGCTGTTTGTAAGGAGAACCGTAAGAACAGTTTTCTCACAGCAAAAATTGCGGGGGGGAATGCCTAGGTTTCACAGGGAATGAATGATTTTATATTTACTGAAACTGTAGGGGAAACCCCCCACAGTAAATTTTATTAAAATATAAGTGCAAAGAGTAGGAATGTACATGGTAGAGGGGGGGAATATACAAAGCTGCACAAGTGGAAAGAACTACACAAGAAGAAACCGTCTGATATTGCACTTAATAAAGTTGCAAAAGAGGAATGAAGCTGAATATTGCACTTAATTGTGTGCGAGCAGAGCTAATGTGGGGTACGAAAGATCTGATCTGGGCTGAACATATACTAGAGAAATAGTAGAGACTGGACATCGATGTGAACTTTAACTGCATAAGTAAGCAAATACTAACCATGAACTTCTTCTCGTTTAGAAAGGAAAAGGCAGTGAAAATTTCATTCTTTGAATAAAGCTGGAGGGTTGCAGCTAATGAAGCTTGTACTTCTGACCCTGATGATGTGCTGAGAAAAACCAACTTCAGAAGCTCTATCGCATTTGCAACTGCCAAGGATTTGCAGACATCTCTTCTAGTAATTTCATATTTGTTGATCTTAATGACCTTTTCATGAGATATACAGGGAATGTCCATGCTTTTACTTGCATGGGTTGCATTTGAACGTCTAGGCAATTTTGCCTGTTCATGTAATCCGGTTTCTGGATCTGCAGTGCTTGTACTGGCTGAACCTTGCATAACCTGATTAATCCAAGGTAAATGATCGATATTAAATAAGACATAGGTTGGGAGTTGCAGTTAGATAAATGATCACTTACTAGTTTTTCCTGCCCACTTGGAATTTCCACAGTGGCATTATTATCCTCATTGCTCTTTTTATTCTTAGACCCAGCTCCCCTGGTCTGGTTCATTTTTTCTATTCGGATGAATTCAAGGGCTTCATCAAGTGCGTTTTTTATTTCTGGATCTTCGAAATAATCCCAATGGACCGTCTCAGAATCTGATTCTGCACAGTTCCCATGACTAGAACTTGAAATATGGGAATGGCATCCCCTCTCTTTCCATCTCCTTTCCTCTCTGAGAAGGCTACAGATTCGCACTACAGCTTCTCTTACATTTCTGTTTTTATTTAAGTATGCCATCCTTTTACGACATGTGTGTGGTGCAGCTGGAAGACCAGAGAGAGAGTTCCATAAACACTTGGGTCCACGTGCAGCACAAAATCTAGTGTATATCATCAGAAGTTTTCTGCAGATAATAATAACCCATCAGGATCCACTATCATAGAAAACCTTTTAGCTCCAGTATTAAGGTCTATAAATCAAACTTCAAAACCATCAAAAGTGGACACAGAACAAAATAATACCTGTCTGATTCATATGTCCACAGGAATCTTTTACCAGTGGATGATGCAGAAATTCTCAATGGTAGCTCCTCATCCAGGGTAGACTGGGCTGATATCTTTCCAGTGGATCCGCTGGATTCAACTTTTTGTTTAACAAATCTCATGGTAACCTTATCGGCGGATCTTTTCCTTTTCTGAAAGATCAACCCAGAATTAACTCCTTGCTGTTTTTGTTTAGCCGAAAAGCTGGGCTGCCCATGAAGCTGTCTATTCTGACAGGACGAAGCACAAAGCACCTACATTAGTAGAAACAATTCCTGCCAGTCAGTATTGAATAGGAGCCATAGGCTATTCAAATAAGACATAGCAATATTTTAAGTAGGATAATGAAACAATCAGGCTAGTAACATAGTATTCAGAAAAGCATAACTAAAGAAACAAGCAGGCAGCAACTTCTGGTAGGCCACTCAATTAAGAATACTAACTGAAACTGAAGACCGTACGTGAGAAAAATTGCCTTCTGAGTTATGAGTATGGCTTTTCTAACTTGTACCAAAACAGACTGCACGGATTTCTGTGTATTATGCTAAGTGAGATATGGTTACTCTAAAAATTTCATGGCCATATCTGGAACCATTTGGGAGAACCAAGGAGATACGAACAAATATATTTTCCACATAAATCAGTACCCCTCCTTCTGTCTGTATGAACAGCATTACTACAGTTAGTACTGAAATCACGTATCTCCGCCAGTGTACCATGATGTACTACACCCATGATTTAATTATTTTTTATTTGTTGGGTACCATTCTAATGCCAGAAAATCGTATCCAAACTAAAGGTGCTTAGGTACACTCATGCTCAGTTGAAACTTTGCAAAACTTAATCGTGCTAGCTCCACTTTCCATGCTAAAAACTCTTGGCATTAGCTTAAGGTTAAGTGGGAAAAGAGCATGTTGTGAGATCACCCTTTGTTAGCAAGAGTTACACAGTTACACAGGTCCACCTTTATTTCATAAAATAAACTATGAAACTCCAGCACAGTTACACAGGTCCACCTTTATTTCCTTTTTATGGCCTCCATAGTTTTCAAGAGAGAAGGTGAGCAGAGAATCAACTATGATCACATTAAAACTTCCAAAACTCAATCACTTTGATTTTATTCTGCTAAAATAGAGCACTCAAAAATGAATGGATACTAGAGCAGTTAGGTGCTCACTTTCCCATACTTATCATTTGTTACATGACCACTTTCCGTGATAAAAGGAGGCTCTTAATTACAACATGGAGAAATAAAAGAATGTAGACCATATGATGACCTCAGCAACATACTTATATGTGATTGCTTAGTCATCAGGCAGTCACATCTTAATCTGATGTTCAATTGAACTGTTATGGTTTTGTGTTGACCTTCATTAATTCTTCCATGGAATTTATCTACCCTTACTTTAAGTCCTCGTCCATCTTTTGGTGCCCCAAAGGAGAAGTCAAGTTTCCTCAATATGGAGGCGAAGCCCTTATTGAAGATGGAGGACAAGGTCAAATACTAATCAGAGTAAATATGGTAATGCAGGACAAGGTCAAATACTAATCATAGTAGTCCTGCAGATCACTTACTGAAGATGGAGGGAAATTCCAAACACTTACCTGCTCTACAGAGAGATTCAACTCCCTTGCAATTACATGACAATCTTTGAAAGGAATTCTCCCCTTCCCACTCATATCCATAATACGCTTTTGTAACTCCAGCCGTTGTTCAGTAGTCATTACTCTAAGAGAGCTCCATGACCGAGGATGAGAAACCTACATGAAACAGGGTATGTTATACTACATTCTAAGAATTAAAATCAAAACTAAGGCCATAGAGAACTCAATAAGCTGTTTCCAGTGGAGATATTTTTTCTCAACAAAATGCAAGAGCCTTGCGCTTCATTTTGTTGAAAAGAAAATAACAAGTTTGAAGCCATCAAGAAGGCTAGACACAATGCAGGCACAGAAACAGGAAAAAAAAAAACAATCACGGCACGTCCCAAATGCCAGGCAGCAACACCCTCAGGCCAAAGGCCCCACTCTAGCGCATAACCTTGCTTCTTATCTAATCATGGCAGGCAGGTAAGGGACCCATGGCCTAGCATGCTCGAAGGCACATTCGTTGAGGTTGCTTCCACACCATCCAGCAGGTAAGCAGTGTCGTGGAGGCGAAGCCCTTGTGCAACGGCTTCGGTGTTCAGCGGCACGCCCACTGTCACCAGCCAGCCAGAGTCTTCCCAGGTGCCGGCGGGGGAAGGTGGATCTTATCCACCCGAGCGTCTCGTACCAAATCTGTTGTGAGAACGGACAATCAACGAGCAGATGTTGCATTGTCTCCTGTCACAGAGCAGACAGGCCGGTTCATGCTGCAGCCCTAAACGCGCAAGCTTTTCAGCCGTCCAGCAATTATTCAAGTTGGCAAGATAGAAGAAGAATTTAACTTTCCCCTGAGCCTAGGTTTTCCAGTTGAGTTCTCAGGATCCATATTGCACCGTGCCATGGAAAGTGGCGAGGTAACAGGATCGAGCAGAGTCTGTGCTGGTAGTGCTCCAGCGCCACACCAGGCACTCGGTGTTGCCAGAGAGGTGCCTCTTTGGAGCCGGTCTTGCATATTGCCCACTGAGTGTTGTGTGATGACGATGACTTAGTGTTGGGCGGGCCAATCAGTAGGGTCCCTCTTTGGCGCCGGTCTTGCATATTGCCGACTCGAAGCTCGCCATCAGAATCGGCGCTGCTTGGTCGGCGGCGCGCCTGGCTGACTGTTTGGCATGGGCAGATGCAAGCTTGCACGCGGCACGCCTGCCGAGGAAGGGACCTGTTGTTAGTCGTCTGTGGTGAAGTCGGAGTCGCCAACTCAAGGGAGTGTTGTGTGATTACAATGACATCTGCGTGCAACCTCGATGGCGACCTTCTTTTGGCAGTGTGTGGATTGCATGTGGGTGGCCAGGACCACCAGTATTGTCCTCGTTGTGGTCATGATCCATGATGCAATAAGGAGGTTTGTTATGTTTTTTGCCCTGTTTTCAGCAAATTAACTGGGCAACTCTCTTCTACTTAATTATCGGATTGAGTCCTGAGGACTCCGGTTCGAATAAAAAATCATGAATACTAAGGGAGTAGTTAACAGCAGCAGCAGCCAATGTGATAATGAAATTAGCAAACAGAACATGAACAGTTTAGCTGAAAGGATCTTATAGGCAGAACATTTTAACACAATCAGAAAAGAGATAATATATCATAAAGGAATACAGGACACAAAGAGAACAAAACGTAGGTTAGTGTAAACAGAACTGTACAGTTAAACCATTGGTGCAGGAGTCAAATTTTGATAAACATTTATTTTCAAAGTACATAGAGGGATAAAAGAGTAATTGACCATTCAAGGATGATAACAGCTAAACTCAACAGCAAGATGTTACTATTATGGGATAATAGTGCAATGATGACTAACCTCAGGTACAGAACAGCCAGGAAAGGCACTAAGCGGCTCAGCCAAACCAGCAGTTAAATAGCAGTACTCTAATGTTTCCCAGTAAGCATCGACAAACTCCTGCTTTGAAAGCACAAAATCATGCCTGATTTTTGGATGTTGATTCCCATAATCATGGGATGATGCGAGAATCCTTGGTCTAGGTTCTTCAATGTAAGGCCTGAGATCCATTGAGTGTGTAGGCACAGCATCTGATGACACACCCGAATCATCTACAAGTTCTGTTGCAAGTTGGACCAACTAGCAAACATAGCCACAGAAGTGCAGAACTGTGTCATTACAAGTCCACTGCACCCTAAAGAATTAAGATAGCATGCAAGCTGAATTGCAATAAACCTAAACTTTGACTTTGCTAAAAATGAATATGCAGCAGGCAAATATCAACCTAAAAGAACTTCAGATTTGTAATCTTCCTAGTATTTAAAAGAGTACTCTATTTAAAAAGCACCTAAGGTTCTAGATTCTCGCAAAGTTAACTGTAAATATCAAAGAAAAAGAACATTACCTTGAGCTTATCTAAAATATTTATTAAGCGTGAGAGTCGGCCCTTGGCATGAGTATCCATGAGCTGGTTGTATTCCTTGGTAGGAATTTCTGAAAGCACTTTTCCAAGCCTACACTTAGTTATCATGTTATCAGTCTTCTTGGCTGATCCCACAACTTGTAGGAAGAGTTCAAGAGGCATTTCATTTATAGCTGCTGCCATCGAAAATAACTGACTTGATTGATCAAGGGCCTTGTCACTATGCCCTTCTTTGGCAGAACCAAATGGAGTGCAGTAACTTGGCAAGCCAGTAACATATACCCACAGAAATTTATGGAACAGCTTTGCCCGAATCATTTTTGCACCTATAAATCCGTTGGCATGCATAGCTTCTAATATTAATGGTTTCTTCTCTTTAACTCTGCGTGAAATCCTCAAGCCAGGTATGGCTGCCGTATATTGATTTTGCTTCATTTTAGCTGCTGCACCGGAACGAGTTTCAGTATCGAAGTTCCGCTGTCTGATCCTAATTTGGTCGACAAGTTCTGATGACAAGTCCCCAACAGAAGAATGCAGTATTACATCAATGAGACGACTGCGAGTGTAGTTTGTAACCAAAGGGACACTAACTTTGATACATTTACAGCTGCCCTGTTGCTGAAGCTTATTCAATGTGCGAGTCAGTGTCTTCCTATCCATCATTTTTCCGTTTTCCTTTTCAAGTCCCTCTAACCATTTATGTAACTCCACCTTAAGTACAAATTTCTTTTTCTGTAAAGGAAAAAAGGTATTAAAAATAATGAACTGCAATAAAACATGCACAGGTGCATGAACAAGATGCATGCACATGACCGTGAGTAGACAAACTAACAAAAATGACGTTGCTCCTTGCAAATCTGGTTAAGACTAAACTATGATGTCCTTCCATTGATTACACATAAAAAATAATGAATAGGAACACATGGCTATAAAATATACACTGCATCAAGCGTTCCTTGAAGCGATAAAATGGTATAGAACTGTTAATCTATTTTACTTTTATGAAACACATGAGATATTACTCTTTTACTCATACCTTTGAGCTGCACTGTCCAGATAGAAGCGTACTGGTCTAAGGAATATTGAGGCCATAAACCACATACTCTTATAATAATAAAACGGATAAATAACCCCCTATAAGTAATTTTCTTTTATTAGCAATCACCAAAAAATATTTTACCATACAAATACCCATCCACCCTACTTGTTCATTTTTACAACTTTACTGCGAATTTCCAGTGTTCTTCACCAAATCATGACATATTAGAGGCCATGCAACGACTCCAATACAACAAGACACAGCGCCACTACAGTGAATAAAGAGAGAAGCTACTGTTGAGAAAGCCGAAGAGAAAGAACGGAATTGGCTGCCTGGTGGATCCGGCTTGATCATGATACAATTGCTGGAGACTACAAATTGAACAAAGTAACACTTGCAATTAACTTAGAGCAGCTAACGTATGGCTGCAAGACAATGTTATGTTCCTATAAAGTGTAACAAACTGCACAAAGTAATTGGAAGTTGCAGTAATGCTCCTGTGAGGTGCATCAGGTTGGGCAAGAGAAAAAGCTTCGGGCCACAGAACAAGCTCTTGGAGAAGTTCAGGAATGGTAATTTACGACACATTTGTATTTCAATAGATGGTTTGCATGAAAATATTGGTTGACGAGTACTTAGCAGGCAACCTTCAACATGTGTAGAATCCTTCTATGCCGTCGATCATCAGAAGTTGAAGGGGGGCACCGATACCTCTTCTTCTGATCCAAAGCAAGTTTATCTAAAAAACAAAGCATGTGATCAACTACACTGAACTGAGCAGAATTTTTTGGGTATAACCTACGCCTGTTTATTGAATTTAATAAGGCACCCATGTACTTTTTGAGATTCGAACTTCGTAATCACCAAAATTTAGACAACAATATATAGGCAGTGTGACCAAAAGTGGTACCATAGATTCCCATGAAAGTTCTCTTAGTGGAAGGAGTACTTACAAAAAGGAACATATAACTCAAAATAGGAGATAGTTGCAAAATCAAGCTTGGTGAAATACTACTTACAGAAAAACAGGGAAGGAATGTTCTACTCCCTCCGTCCAACAAAAGATGTCTCAAGTTTGTCAAAATTTGGATGTATCTAGACATGACTTAGTGTGTAGATGCATTCAAATTTAGTCAAAATTGAGACATCCTTTGTTGGACGGAGGAAGTATATCTCTTACTGACTGGGAACATATAGGGTGACAATAACCTAAATGTTGCAAATGTCTGGAAATCATGAATACAAAAATCTTAAAAAAGTAACCACATACAGGGAAGGCATGTTCTAAAACTCTGCAAAATTTCAATAGTATTCGGCAAATAGGATTGCATACTGTTCCCAGAGTGTAAGCCTTTTTCATATCTCACAAATGCAAATGAATTTGGTTTTGAAACTTTGCATGTTTGTAGAACGTGCATAACCATCCTTGTGCATATAATTCAGGAACTCATGCACATGATTTTAAGATCTATGAGTAATCAATACCCAGATGTCAATGTCAAAGATAAGTCAAATTTAGGCAGCAGTGCAGCAAAAATAATCAAATACCACAAGCTCTTACAGCAACATGCACTTTCCAAACAAATTTTAAGCGCAGAATCTAAGAGAATCAGTTTGCGATGGGAATCTAGAATTACTTACCTTGTCTAACTAGTTGAGAAACTCCAGCACAAGCTTCATAGTTGCTTTGTAAACAATGTCCAACTGGATGGCATTCCTCTTCAGACAAGAGTTCGCTATTAACCAACAAGTTACCATGTGGGCTAGGAGAATCCAATCCTTTAGATGGAACTAGTGACCACAAATCGGAAGAATTGGCATGATCATCTGGGAGCGCCTCAAAACTTTGCAGAGCGGTACCAGATTTGTAATCCAAAAAGTTTTTTGAAGTCCAAACTCGGTATTGAGATGTCTTATCTGCAACTTCAGCGTCCCAAGTCAAATTGAATCTTTGGCGCATGGACGACACTCGTTTATGAAGCCTTCTTGAGTTGTTATGCCCAAGACGTTTGCCGAGCTAATTATTAGATGTTATATGAGAAATGAGTTACTAATTTCAAGAAATACAAAATACTAAAATGCCACAGTAGATGAGATAAATAACACTAACCCATATTAGATAATGATGTGTACTAAAGCTGCCTTATAAATTCACCGCCTATACATTGCAGGGTTCACAGTGCAAAGATGTTTATAGCATGGAGTTAATTTTTCATCAGGGACAACAATCAGAAGGATATTATATAGGTAAGAATGTTATACCATAAAGAAGAGATCATATCTAATTTAAGTTGGGAAGTAAATGAAATTTCAATAACTAAATTGCTAAGGCTATGCGGTTAGAAACAAAAAAAGATGTGCTAGTATATATGAGCCAGATACATCCCACAAATAGGTCTTGCTAATATGACAATAAAACACCTGTTTATACGCAAGTATACCAGAAGCCTGCCTGCAGCACTGTATATGACTGGATAATCTGCACGCTTGTAGAAAGCTGATAGTGCATATGTTGAACTACGATCTACACTAAAGGACATAAACATTATACTCCCTCGATCCCATATCAAGTGTCGCAATTTTGTCTAGATACGTATGTACCTACACACTAAAACGCGTCTAGATAAATGCTTATCTAGACAAAGTTGCGACATATGGGACGGAGGGAGTAGATCATATGCTACATAATTGTGCCCAAAAAAATATGCTTGACAGGATAACTTTTTAGGATTTAAAGATGGATAGATTGACTATGATTATTAACACTGGAAGTTAGAAACTCTCACTTCCTTCCACATGGATTATGGGGGTTTCAGAAGATGAGAACAATGCAGACCACATAGGTATCAAGAAAGATATTTAATCTGCTATAGCACATCAAATAAATTAAGTTTGAAAGAAGAACTAGGCTGCAAAAAATAGTTTTCAGGAGCTTTCCTATCTTTGCCTGGGAAATTATTAATTGCTGCACTCCAAGTCGCTAAATCAACCAAGCAGTTGCTGAAACAACCAAATCTGCCAAGGAAAGCCCCATATTTCAATCTGGTTGTAAATAACAACCAGATTCAAGTATTTCAACAATCAAAGAGAAAAGCAGGTGAAGGAAATGCATATATGTAACTGGAAATAAAGCAGAATAGCACTGCACAAGAAGAAATATAAAAGCAGTCTCAATGCTGTGAAGGGATGCAGTGTACCACTAAACAATATAATGCACCGTGTTGTACCGTTGAAAGGTTCAGAGAAGTACCTCAACAAGGGTTACACCTTTCGACCCTTGAGCTTTGATCATATCGTATATACAGTTGTCTAGTGGAAGCTCCATAACTTGATCAGTTGCCTGGCTTTTCTGGCAAACTTTGTAGTCTGAGGTTGTCCTTTTTGGCTGAAACTCAATTGGATCAAATTTCTTCAACAGACGCAAACAACGTACAACCTGAAAATGACATAGCACGTGGGTTGACAAAGTATACAATGCAACAGATTAAGAATATTAGAGCAGGAGTGAAGAACTGCAACACAACAGGAGGAAACATCACCTTATCATTAACTTTGGCGTTGAATTCTTCAACAAGCCGCGCATCTCTTAGTCTATGCAAGACCTGAAGAAAACGGAATCTCAAATCGCCCCACAAGGAGAGCAACTGGAAAGTAGAGAACATATGCAGTAAGCAGTTAAAAACGTACTTACATTTCTCCATGCTCTGTGCCCATATGCCATCTTGTAATCAAGATCAACTTTAATATCTGACACAACAAGAGCCTATAGGGAACGTTGCACAAAGTTAACAAACTTGCAAATCAGAAACAATTTAAAACAGAATATGAAATGAAAAAGAAGAAAAGAATTGACCTTTCCAGTAGCGTTTTCAAGTTTATCACATATCGCTTTCATTGCTGGAAGATAATCATGAACAGATATGTCGTTCTTAACATTTACACCAAATCCATCTTCTTGCGAAACATCTATATTGGTATCGTCATAGCTCCCCAGTAGTTCTGGCTTTGTAATCTCAATTCTTCGGTGTGAACTCATATTCATGTCTTTGGCATATCGGGACAGATATAGCGAGTTGGTGTTGATAACCTGTTTGTTCTGTGAAGCCTCTTCTCCCTCAACCCCATTATCTTTCACCTTTATGAGAGTTGATTGTCTAACTATTAACCGCTGTGATTCAAGGTTTTTTACAATAAAATAGAAGTTGTTTCCTTTCATGTGAAATTTTTTGCAAAGATCATTCTGTGTTACGCCAGAAGTCCTGAAACAAAAATTGAAAACAAAGATGTAAATTATTGTGCACGTGTTTATTGAAGTCGTGGTATCTTCTTGCCTATTTACACATGCATTATGGAAACAAAGGACAAATTACGAACAATAGAAAGAAAAGAAACTAATAGCTACTGCATGGGAGAATGTTGATTATGCTAATTTGCAGAAGAATGGAAAGATGTAAAATACATGTGCACGGCATTGACAAAACAGACGTTTAACACCCAATACACCCCTAGATTTTCACGGTTAAATTGAGAAATGAACTTTAATCTGCCTAAACTTGATAAGTGAGACAAAGTGGAACACGAAACTTTAGCTGCCAAAGGGAGATGAAATGCCGACTTTGTCCAAACAAAGCCAGGGACTTGGCTAAACTTAAGAGCAGACACTAAATCCCTCTACATGTCCAAGTGAGCCAATGTGGGCATGGATCTTATTTGGCTCAAGGGAGATGACATGGTAACTTTGACACTATTAAACCAGCCATTTGACCTCTGAGGTCGTATGTGGGCTTATTGGGGGGTTGTGCAGTAAAATTCTGATACACTACGAACAACAATAGCTCCGTACACAGGAAAATGCCCCAAAATGACCACAAAATAGCAAACACCCTCCTATCTCCTTAACCAAAATAACCACAGGGTCATGTAAAACAACTGAATCAATATTCATAATCTCCTAAGTCCATAGAATTACAGCATCACAGGTAACATTGGCATGAATGTACAATAAACAAAGGGGAGATATAGTACGATGATAATTTACTCAGACGGTACACTGAGCGCACCTGCTTGCTCCGACAAGCTCTAGCGTTGCCTTCTGGACGGCACTCAACTCTGATTTTGCGAATCTGCGGTCATACATCCCAAGGAAGTTGTCCCTGAGCGCTGGGCTCGACAACAGACGCACGCCCCGCCGCTCCGCCTCCTCCAAGTCCTTCCCCGCTGGGTCTTCAGGCGCGATAGGCGATCCATCCCCATCGCCCGCCACGAGGCTGATGACGGGGAGCGCGAGAAGGCGAGCCCACAACGCGCGCTTGACGGGAGGACCGAGCGGGAGCCCGGCCGCCTCGAGCGCTCCGCGTAGCGCCGGCCAGAGGTCAGCGACGGGGAGCCCATGCGAGAGGCGGGCGCACACCTCCTCGAGCGCCGCCGAGACGAGCGCGTCCATGCCCGCAGCTCGAGTAGGAGGGAGGTAGATGTTTCGAGGGTTTAGGGTTTAGGGTTACATCCGCATCAGTGTCGACACGCAATCGGAAGCGGAAGGGGAAACTTAGCTACAGCGCGTTGGAGGGACAGTGCGGCGCTTTCGCCGGTGGCCGCGCCCGCTAGGGACAGAAACGCCAGAGGATGCAGCGACGGCGAAGGCGAAGGCCGGTGCGATCAGGTGGTCGTGGTGGCCACCAATGAGCTGGATTGTCGATGTGTCGTGGGCTTATGACTTCGGCTAAGGCAATCCGATATACGGGGTATAATTCAATTCACGGCCCAAATAGGCCCAACGCTGGCCGTTCACAAATGAGACCCCCTTGTTGCGCACAAAACCTAAACCCAAAACCCCAGCTTAGCTGCACCTGCGATCCAATTCCCCCCGAAAATGGCAGCCCTCGCCTCCCTCCTCCGCCGCCGCAGCAGCAGCAGCCATGCCGACGCCCTCCTCCGCACGCTCTGCACCACCACGGCTGCTCCTACTGAGCCCACCCTCTCAGCCTCTGCCGCCAAGACCCGCCTCCGTCGCGAGTACGACGCCGACCGCGCCGTCTCCCTCCTCGATGCCATCGACACTGCCTCCCTCTCCGCCGCCTCCACGCGCCACGCGCTCTCCCTCGCCGCGCGCCGCCTCTCCCGCGCCGGCCGATTTGCTGATGCGGAGGCGCTCCTCTCCTCCCACATCCCAGCTTCCCCAACCGAGCCACACCTCTCAGCCATCCTCTGCTCATACGCCTCCGCCGCCCTCCCCGAGAAGGCCCTGGAGGCCTTCCGCTCCGCTGCGCCGTCCCTCCCGTCACCAATCTCCCCGATGCCCTTCAACGCCCTCCTATCGGCCTTTGTCCGGTGCCGCCGCCACCGCCGAGTCCCTGTCCTCTTCACCGAGCTCTCCAAGGAGTTCTCCATCACCCCCGATGCCACCTCCTATGGCATCCTGGTGAAGGCTCACTGTATGGTTCGCCATGATGCTAAGGCGCATGAAGTGTTGGCTCAAATGCGTGAGGAAGGTATCTCGCCGACCACCACCATCTTCACCACAATGATCGATTCGATGTATAAGCAGAAAAAGATAGAGGAGGCAGAGACCTTGTGGAAACAGATGTTGGAGAGCGGATGCAAACCGGACCAAGCGACATATAACGTGAAGGCCATGAACTTTGGACTTCACGGCAAGCCGGAAGATGTTCTCCTGGTGATGGCGGAAATGGAGGCTGCTGGAGTGAAGCCGGACACCATCACCTACAATTTCCTGATGACTAGCTATTGCAAAAATGGGAAAGTGGAGGATGCCAAGGGACTGTACCATTCACTAGGCGCCAAGGGGTGCTCACCGAATGCAGCCACATATAAGCATATGATGGCATATCTGTTTGCGCATGGAGATTTTGATGCTGCGATGAAGATTTTTAGGGAAAGCTTAAGCAAGCACAAGGTGCCAGATTTTAAGACAATGAAAGGATTTGTCGAGGGATTGGCAAAGGGAGGTAAGGTGGCTGAGGCGAAGGATGTTATTTCTGAGGTGAAGAAGATGTTCCCTGAGAATTTGCTGTCTGGGTGGAAGAAGCTGGAGAAGGAGCTTGGGTTGATCGCACATAATGGAGATGTAACTTCTCAAGCGGAATGTGCTGCTGAAGAACCTCTTTCTGAGGCTGAGCCTGCTACTGCTGAGGCACTTGAACTCGAAGACCCTGACACTGAGGAAACGGTGGTGTCGGAAGAATCTGCTGATGATGAAACGCCTGCACCTGAAACTGAGACATCCACTGATGAGGAAGTACCACGGGGTCCTGCTTAATTGGAGATTACTATTTTCTTCTTTCAATTCAATGTTACAATGTTCGCATTTGGCACACTCTCTGACATTGAAAAAATTGTTAATGCTGCTCCATAGAGGCGGAAACACTAGGTTTTGGATACAGGCTCCTGGGCTGCTAACCTGAATAAGTAATAGGACTATGGCACTTTGGAATTAAGAGTCTCCTGTTATTGTGAGCTGCGCGCGTGATGTTAGGAGCCATTGTTCCGGGGGTGCTCGTCTTTAATTAAACTCATTGGGCATCGCCGTTTTGTCATTATTATGGGTTGTGTATCTGAGTTTACTATGTATTTTTAGTAACCTGTGGTTGCATAGTAAATTGTTATATGGAGTACTTTGGATGTCTGAGTTATTGGAGGATGGGTTGTGACTTGTGAGTCCACCATTTGCGAGCAGGGAAGTCTGCATCAGCTCAACATTAACCGGGGCGGTATTGGTGTTGGGTCAGTTGTCATACCAAGAAGAGTTCGGTTCCTGCTTGCTTCCATGGAGTTGTGTGGAGAAAGTACTTTCAGATTCTTTATATAGGAATCTGTGATTCTCCTGTTTACCAAAGCATGCTGCATAATGAAATGGGTATAGGCTACTACCTTATGACTAGATATGTAAGTGGGATCCCAGTTATATCGCACTTCTAGTTCATAAGGCATTTGCTAGTTCAAATTTTTAGCTTAAAATTTGAACTAAAATTTAGAAATCGGCTTACAAATGGATTATTGGTGGGATCCCACTTGACACTCTACTTATGATGTAACAAGTCATGATGCATAATGAAACGGGTAGTCATCAAACATCAAACATTTGTATAATAACTAAATCTAATTCTGGAAGTTCAGCAACACCTTATGAACATTACAGCTGATGAAGCTTCTATCGAAATCACAAACTGACCAGCAGCACAAAACTGATTATAC
Organism: Brachypodium distachyon; assembly: GCF_000005505.3. Classification (NCBI taxonomy): domain Eukaryota; kingdom Viridiplantae; phylum Streptophyta; class Magnoliopsida; order Poales; family Poaceae; genus Brachypodium; species Brachypodium distachyon. Next base: position 50,625,085 of record NC_016133.3, read on the forward strand.
TTGATGACACCTGATGAAACCTCTGTCAAAATCAATTAGAACGACACAACGTCCATGACGAAGAAACTGATAATACTAGATCGGCAGATAATAGGAAACACTACTGAGTAGCTATGCCTTGGACGATAGAGTTTGGATGAAGGCATCCACTCTAGCGTTCATAGGTCTCGACAGGAACTTCATGCAGATTGGAGGCTCCACCTTGGCTAGAGCCAACACTGACTGCGGCATGCTCCAGATCCCCTCACCGCAGATCAAACCTGACGCAACCGAGGGTGCGAACATGTCTGCACCGGTCTTGTTCACCTTTTCCCAGACAAACAGTATTGCGCTGCCTACGCACATGTCGATTGCAAAGTACGATCCGAGGTAGAACGGAATCGCCATGGCCATGGGGACCGGTATGAACCTTGACACCTTCTCCGGCACCAAGTCCCGCACAAGGTTGACGAGGACCGCCACCGCAAACATTCCGTAGCACAGGGTGAGGCAGTGCTTTGGCAGGGAGGAGAAGCCATTGACGCCGAGGATGGCCATGTTGCGGTAGACTATGGCCTAGGGTGCTGGGTAATTGCTGCTGCCCAGCCCGATGTCACCAAACGCCTTGTAGAACAGCCAGAAGACGCATGGCCCGATGACGCATACCATCGCTGTGCCTATAACCTGGCTGATGAACATGGACTTTGGCGATGCCAAGGTCATGTATCCGGTCTTGAAGTCTTGCATGAGATCGGCTGCAGTGGTAACGATGGTCATCATGACACCGCACGCAGCGAGGCCTGCGATGACGCCACCGTGGGAGGCCCCTGCCCACGCGCCAAAGATAAATATGCCAAGCTTTCCATAGGTGGTAGCGAGGGACCAGTCGGTAAGGCCCATCCCGTAGGCGTTGCAGAAGGCCAGCACCGGCGCCATGCCATACGCGACCAGGATGTAGTACCATTTCAGCTGCGGAAAGATCTTGGGGACGACACCAATAGAGACAGCTGCGACGGCGACGTATCCAGCCAACGCTGTGCCCAGCGGAATCTGATCCTTCAAGAAGAACTCGGCGCGACGTTTCTCATCGAAGGACCTCACCAAGGCTAGGCCGCCATCACCAGAGACAGGGAGCGCGCTCCTCTTCCTGGACGCTGCCATGAATGCCCTGACCATGCGCAAGGTAACTTTGAGGAAGTTGTAGAAGCCATCGCCAAGAATCATGGCGATGGATATGAAGACCTTGTACCCTTGCAACCCATGGAGGTTGCTGCCTGTGGCGGTAGCCGGGTACCAGCTCCCTTTCTTTGTCTCTATCAGCGGCCACATCAACCCCCATGACAGGATGCCACCGATGAGAACCGAGACGTTTATGATGTAGGGGCAGATCATCCCGACGCCAACGTAGATCGGAGAGAAGCTGAAGTAGAACTTCCTCTGGTACGCCTCGAGGCCCAGCGAGGGAAAGCTCTCGAAGCCGCAGTCGTCGCCGGCGGTGTAGAACCACTTGAAGAAGCCAAAGAGGAAGCTGAACAGGGAGTACCTGCCCAGAGTCTTCACCTGCTGCCCGAAAAAGAATATCTTTCACATTTCAGAGATTTGCATTGATGCAATAATATTGCAATGCGTGTGTCATATGAGCAGAACAAGATCGAAGTAGGGTCACTCACTTCGCTTCCTTGGCGCCCTGGGGAGTGTGGAATCCGTTGATGAGAGTCGCCGTCGCGGTGCCGCTTGGGCAGCTCAGTCCGTAGTCCATGATCATAACCTGAACCGAACGCACACTCAGTTATGAAGAGTTGAAGACATTATCAACTGAATCGATTCAGATTGGGTTTGTATACACGGATGCACAGATTAGTGCACAAACGGGACCCTGATTCGTTCCTCGAGATGATATTACCTTTCTCAGGGGCACGAGAGCGAAGAGGCCGACGAAGCAAACGAGGAAGAGGAACCCGATCATCCACCCCAAGCTCGGGTCCTTGATGTCCATGGCTCCCTTGGCCTCCGTCGCCTGGTCGGCGATCCTGCTGCTCATGCCAAACATGTAGGTTCGGAATCCCCCTGCAGTTGCACGGCACGCGCCCACGCATCAACGTTGCAGAATCGCTAGGTCGCCGCCGGCATTAATCGAGATGGATAATCGGTCAGGAAAACGGCTGGCGGCGGCGCCCGTACGTACCGCTGAAGGCGATGCCGTAGGCGGCGACGACGCAGGTCTGGATGACGGTGTTCTCCTGGCGGGTGAAGGGGCGGGGGCGCAAGCCCAGCCTGGCCTCGGCGGCGGCCCAGAGGCGGGCGAAGAAGAAGCCCAGCAGCCCCGCGGAGATGTTGAGCGACGGGATGATCCCCGTGGTGAGGCTCAGCTTCATGACGATGACGCTGAAGAGCACGGACAGGAGCGCGCTCACCACGAAGGCACGCACCGTCAGCTGCTCACGCCACGACGGCACCGGCTGCGCGCCGAACACCGCCTCCACGGACACGGGCGCCGCGCCGCCCTCCCCCCTCGCCGCCACGGCCTCCTCAACCTCCGCGCCCGTCGCCCTGGCCGGAGAGCAAAGCGCAACTGATTCTCGACTTTTCCCGACTCCTGAGAACAAACTGCAAATGCTGTAAGGGTCTTCCACTCTTCCTATTTGCTGGATCGCAGGGATTTCGCCTGGATATATGTGAGGAAGGTACTCACAGTGTTGGCTTTATTACCTGGACGCAATGAATGGGTGAACTGGGAAGCGAACTGGAGCCATCTTCCCGTCAGCATGCAACTGCAACGGTCAATGATCGTGTACTCGCTCCGTCTCATATTAACCCAAATTTGTCTAAAATATGACGTATCTAATATAATAAAATACGTCTGGATAAACATATTTCGGCATTTAATATGAGACGAAGAAAGTATCTGAAATGACAACCCGCACCAATGAACCTGGGAAAACGGTGGGCGTCTCCAAGATTGGAAAGGAATAAATGCTCAATCGTGGCATTTAGGAAAATGTGCTGGCAACATCTTTCCATCTTTGAATGATACAGCTAGAGCAATAAATGTCCACATACTGAATGTATATCCCGGCATTTTCTTTTTGGAATTGGATTAGCAGTCGATCGACCTCAGGTTATCAAGAATTTGGGGGTGACAACAGGATGTGGTTGACAGACAATCTTGACAATGCATCGCACCTTGCAACTTATAAACTTGACTTAAGTTTCGGAAGCCGACCGTATATATGTAATGCCTTCCAAGATCATATGCACGTTAGGCACCACACATCTAACAGTCATATCAGATCATAGCAGTACTACTACAACAATTTAGAGTTCTAGAAAATACAACAGTTATTACAAACCTTAGTTAACCCAATATTTTTACATACCGGACAGCAGACAAAATAAAAGGAGTTCAAGGTAGCTGAAGCAAAAGGTCATAAGATGGCTGGAACAACAAGACCAGGTTGGAGCCGCACCCACCGTGCAACCAACTGTATCAATACCCAAGCTCAACAATCGTGCTCTGGATCAAACTCACCCAACTCAGGGTCGAAGTCACCTGCAACCATAAGCAACACCTGAGTACAAAGGTACTCGCAAGTCTTATCCATAGAATTATATTAGATGCTACAGGTTGCAGTCAAGCTTTAGTTGTTAATATTATACAAGTGAAGGTGAATCCTGTGATGTTACCACATCAAAGATATGAGTAATCCCGAATGAGAAACCTTTAAATAAAAGGGATATCCATCCATATCCATCATGACAGGCCATAAGCACCGGGTGCACAAAAGTAAGAGTGCACAAACTCTAAAATAATCAAACACCAAAACTCATTCTAGTTATTTCCCAATTCAAACAATTAGTATAAGAATCACATAATGTTGCACGCATTGGCTTGTTGGTCACCTCCAGAACGGGGAGCTACCCCTTCTGTGGGCTTATACCATCAGACAAGTCACATTGGTCGAAATTACATGATACTTACACGTCGCTTTCAGAAGTAGTCCTCATGAATGTACACTAACAAGGGAGCTCACTTCAAAACACCAGGTCAACACTTGTGATAATTGCAGGGACTACCTCACGTCTCTCAATTCTCACTTAATAGTTCAAGTTACCTCTTAATCCATTTAAATGGGAACACCCAATCAAGATCAGCCTACACATTTTAGCAATATTCAGGGGGCACGATACCGCATTGCCATGAAGTAAAACAAATTCATAACAACCATATAAATTAAGTAGTTATCCTGAACATAAAGTAAAATAATTAAGTATAATCAGCATTAAGCAAAACCAACTCCAGTAGTTGAAAACAAATCAAAAGGTGAGGGGTGCTTGCCTTCCTGAAAGTTATGAATTTGCAAAGTTCTATACAGAGTGTATGCATTGATACTATTTAGTTCCCAAGCAGGAAGAGGTGCTAATACAAGTACATACATATCTTGATTTGGGGCAGGTACAAAATAACATCAGAGCTTAATTCGCTCCCCAAGCCCATAAATCAGAGACCACATATGCTAAATAATAAAGCGGTTTTCTTCAAACCTCTCCTGTCTCTCTTTCAGTCACTAATTTGATGTGCATGTTGGCTTCAATGCTTCATGCATGGACGGGTAGGATGCCAAGCTCGAGAGATGGGAGAAGGGGGGAGGGGCTTACCAGACTGGACCAGGGTGCGCACTCAGAGAGATGAAGGCGGGTTCAGGATTGAGCGCCGTAGCTGGTCCTGCAGCAAGGTCCGTCAGATCGGCAATGTAGTCGAACAACGACGAGCTGGACACCGGGATTCGCAGAGCAGTACGGAAAGAACCCGGGCACAGCTGCGGAGGATTCAGGTGCAGCGAGGTTGAGCCAAAGGAGGTCCCGGCCAGAGCATCGCGTGGCAACAAGGTCTGACCGCCGCCGCCGCCGGCCGGCGACAGCGCGGGCCTGCAGCCTGCTGGATCCGACGGAGGATGGTCACAGGGATGGGGATCAGTGGAGAAGAGAGGAGAGAACGGAGGTGTCGAGATGGTCAGTTTGTTTGGGGAAACAAAGAAGAGCGAAGAGCATTAAGTGTAAGAGATGGGGAAGAAATAGGGAAGGAAGAGGGGGCTGGTTCTCAAGACACTGTCGTGTCGAGTCCAGCTTCTAGTGGAGGAAGAAAATACAGAAAAAGAAAAGAAAGCAAAGGAAAACACCTGTCCTGGCAGCAGCATGCAGCAGAACTGGAAGCAAGTTTGGCACAATGCAAATAACAACCAAATGACGTCCGAAAATTCTGAAATTTTTACCAAACTCTATACAGCACCTGACTTACCTGGTGTAAAGATTTCAGATTAAAATAAATTTGTTTGATAGGTTTGGAAACAAAATAGTGTTTAAAACTGAAAATAGACAACCTGCAGCTTTTAACTGAAGGTACCAGTTGGGGGTGGGGGGGTGGGGGGGATCTCATGAAAATAAAATAACCTGGAATTTTTGGTGTACCAATTAGTTCAAACACGGTACTGTTCAATACTAAAATTTGGGAAATTTGAGATCTTTTAAGTAGCAGTGAAATTTTCCAGAAACTATTTTCACTAGTCAGAGAAGTTCCACGCACAAAATTGAACTCTCTCGAGATCCGGATAAGATTACTCATAAGCATTTAGCAAAACACACATATGCAAAGTGCAGAAATTAAATGAGCAAGCTTAGATGCAGATTGGCATGATGCTCATGATGCACGATTGAATGAAGTTGACAAGTGTAAAGCATTTTCCACCTGAAAAGTACTGGGATGTTACACCTTCTCAGCCAAACCATGGCGATTCACCGATTCAAAACATGGAAGAAGGAAGCACCAGTAGATGATTACCAGGAACGCATCAGTGAGGCTGTCAACCTGCTGAACAATTCGAAATTGAGCATGCCTCACACTTCTCAGCCAGACCATGGCAATTCACCAATTCAAAACATGGATGAAAGAAGCACCAGCAGATTGCTAGCAACGCATCAGTGAGACGGTTAACCCAAAGAACAATTCGAAACTGAGCACGCATGAAGTAAGCAAACCTTGCGTATGAACTGGGTCACAGTTAAATACAATGTATGCCAGACATCATAGATTATCAGACGGTGTGGCATGCCAAGGGGAAAACTTTTCCTAGATAAGCTTCAAACTGTTCTCTCAACAGTATAGTGTGATCTCCTACATTCTATGGCTCAAGCGAACAAATAGAAGGTGATAATTCTATGTAAAAGTATATTGGCATGTACTGGATGCCACAACAGCGCCCATCATATATTCAGGAAAATAAATTCAACATGTCAGCAGGCCGCTATACAAATGGCACCACGGAAAGCATACTCAGAAATCGCCATACTGCAGTATAACTCAAGTGTCACATTGGCTGATAAAACGGACATCCAAGATTACTATTACAGTAAGTTTGCAAAATAAACTTGGTAGATTATTGACATCCAGAACATACATATCACGATGAAAAATGGCCATTCAGGACTCTTCAGTCTACCAAAGAAAAAGGAATTCATGAAAGAAATCACCATCCACAACATACACCCAAAACATAATTACTGAAGCACAATATGTGATAACCATTCCATCAGGCCAAATAGAAATGACGAAGAAGCATCTAACATTACCATTTCCTTGGTCTAGTTCTACAGGCAACTATGAAGTCAAACATAAAAGATTCTTTTGCCAACTTTACCTAAGCTCAAATGATAATAGAGCTGAAGAAGCATCTCAATATCTTTTCCAGACAACCTGTGAAACAGCCAATTTGATGCTCTAATTAAGTATGACAATTGTGACCTGGATACCTATTCTGAATACCAACATCAACCCATGCAGCCATGCAAAATAAAGCAGATTCAATTGCTCCCTCTTTCCCCAGTCCTCAAAATCTTCAATATAGATGTCACTCATTGACATATCCTTGCTTGCGCCCTTCAAAACCAGGGCGCATAAGCTTCTTCTCGCGCTTCTCTATTTTGCGCATCTTCTTCTGTTGTGCCCTCTCCTTGATGTTCTCCTTCCGCGTATTCTGCTTCTCCTTTCTCTTGCTGTCTACCACCTTCTGCCTGTCCTTCCACTGCTCTGCATGCTTCTGCTGCCGCTTCTTATCCTTCTTCATGCTCTCCTTGATAAGCTTTGGGTTGTCGTGCACCTTCTCCCCAGCAGCCCTTCTTGTTGCCACATCCCAGGCCATCTTGGTAGCCTTCTTAGGATCTTCCTTTGCCCGCTGCATCCGCTTAGCCTGCTCCAGTTCCTTCTTCTTGTTCTTAACCCTCCTCTTCTTCCTGCGCCTCGCTTCCTTTGGGTCAACCAACACATTGCCGTACACGATATCCGGAGCGTTTCCATCGGCCTCCTTCTTGTGTTTCTTCCCATCCGTACCGTCTGCATCTTCGGTGCCATCCTCACGCTTCCGCTTCATGCCCCCGTCTTTACCCTTCACTTTAGTCCCCTTTACCTTCTTGCCCTTCTCCTTCTGGGGCTTATTCAGGAACTCCTGACTGGTGCACCGATTCCCACGGAGCTCCGTAATGCGGCGATGAAGACGCTCACGAAGCTCTTCATAAGTCACCGAACGGTCCTCAGAAACAACTGCCGCCGGAGCCATCGGTATCTCCTCCTCCTCTTCCTCCTCCTCATCGTCGTCATCCTCTGAGCCTACCTCGTCCTCGGACTCATTGCTTTCTTCTTGCGACTTATCCAGATCCCCCTCTGCCTCCTGGTCGGCGACAGACTTCTTAAGGAGGTCCAGGGTCGAGGACGGCGGCCCCGCGGGGTCGAGGCGGGCTCGGCGGGCAGCCTTGATATTGGCGCGGGACTGAGCCTTCATGGCCGCCTTGGCGGACTTGGAGAGCCCCTGGTAGTAGGGGCGGTCCTCGTCGCCGGCGGAGAGGTAGAAGCGCGGGGGGATAAGCTGCACGAGGGCGTCGAAGAATAGGGAGTGCCCTTGGACACCATCGCAGTTGGCTGCTGCCGCTAGGAGTTCAGCGGCCTTCGCGCTGGCGGCGAGGGAATCGTGGTCGTCGGCCGCAGCGGCGACGGCGGCGGCGGAGGCCGAGGGTTTCCTGCCCATTGCGGTGAGGGTTTGGAGGGTTTCAGCGATGGAGAGGGAGTTAATGTCTGTCTGTCCCTGGACTTCACGGGTCGTCTACTCGTCTAGTATCATGGTTTGGTTTGATGGGTTAAAATGGGCCTACAGTACACTTGTTGAATTTTCCGTTAGGCCCTTTCTATTCTTCTCTGGACTCCGTCTTCACGGGTTAAGCCAGGCTGGGCTGAAAATGTGGTCGTGCCTCATGGGCCGGTCAAACTCGGCTCGTGCCTTCGTCTCCGGCTCGTGAGTTCCGTTCGCAGCGTGTTTGGCAAGGGTTAGGCTCAGGGCAACTGCAGCCGAGCGACCCATTTGGGTCGGACCGGTCAGTTTCGGTTCGAATGGATCAACCTGCAGTTCAGCGGGTTGACGCATTTCAGTCCGTGTTTGTTTTTCGGTCCGACACGACTCATTTCCAACCCAAATCTGTGATGGGTTTGCGTCGTCACGCACGAGGAATGGAGCGCCGCTCGTCGGGCCTCGATATACCTCTGGCCCTCCTGTATGCAATTGCCATCCCATTTCAATTTTTCCCTTTTCTTCCCCACTGCCACTCTCGCGTCCTCGCCATGGCAGACAAAAATTTACCCGTCACTGGCAGTTTAGCCCCCGTCGCCGCCGCACCGGGTCCAACCCCAGCCACCGCCGCACCGGGTCCAGCTCCCGCTCCCACACACCGCTCCAGCCCCGCCCCTACCGTGCCGCTCAAGAAGCCAAAAAAGGAGCTGACCCCGGAGGGCGTCGAGTCCAAAACGAGGGGGGAACAGAGGGTGCGCAAGCTCGCGCGTGACGCGGAGAAAGCCGAGGCCAAAGAGCGGCAGGAGGCCATGCATGGAGCGGTAGCTCCTGGAAGCTGTCATCGTTGCGAAGGAAAGGGAGGACGCGACGCGAGCCGTCTTTCTCCTCGGCGGTTTGGCACCTGCCGGACCAACGCAGCACCGAGCACGGAGTCGAGCGTGGTGAGCCGGCCCTCGCGGCCACGAGTGACGACGCCTACGTCGGGCGATCCGACGCGTCTTTCCTCCTCCCAGTCGAAGTCAACGGATACCGCAGAATGCTCGCTGCTCTGCACCCGGCGGCGACGACATCGACCTTAACGCTTCCCCGGTGACGACGCCCATTTTGCCGATCAAGGTGCCGCGGCCTTCTCTTTTTCGAATGGCTGCAACCTATTCGGCCAAATGCTAGGCACGACCACCCGAGCGACCCGGATTACTTCATGGAGCCGGAGCACTTCATGGAGGACCTCATAGGCCAAGATGGAAAGACCAACCCAAAGGGCGATGCCAAGCGTGAGGCGTCCAACCTCGTCTTTGAAGAGACCCTCAAGAAGATCTTGTCGGAGAAGGAGGCCGAAAAGAAGAAGTTTCAACAAAGGAAGGAGCAGCAAATGAAGGACTACCTCGAGGTGCAGAAGAGGAAGCTCGCCATCGAGGAGGCCAATGCGAAGGGCAGAACCAAGGAAGCTGAGGCCGCTCTGCTCGCTGAGGAGACACGGATCATGACAGCCGACTTGAGCTCCAGGACCCAGGAACATGAGCTTGGTTTGAGTCCAGGAGGAAGAAGATACAAGATCGAGACGTGCCCTCGTAGTATCGAGATGCGGCCTCGCCATCTTGTTGGTCGCCCTCATCATGGTCCAATTTGGGTTGTTTTTTGTGTAATGAACTATGCTTATGTCTGCCGGCGAGGCCTAAACATTTTTATGCTAATTTGTTTGCGAATTTGACCATCGAATGGGCCTCAATTCTTGATTACAGTGGCTTGGCGGCCAAAAAATAGGGTCGCACCGCTGGAGTTGCTCTTAGGGAAGGAGAAAGGGACCCTTTCCCTTCCACAATTACCAGGCTAACCCACGGGATAGAAATTGGGAAATTCCACTGTCTAATTCCCTTTCACCTTACCCTCTAAACTCCCAATACCCCCAGCCAAAAAATAGATTTAAAGTCTTATCTCCTTCAATTCTCATTCCCTATCTTCAATTACGCCCAACCAAAAGAGCTGGCAAGTAGAGACAAGCGATTCGCTGTGTGTGTGTGAGAGAGAGAGAGACGAGCTGACTGTAAGCATTCGCTGTTTTTTCCCAAGAAGATCAACTATTCAATTCTCGAAAACAAAAAATAGACCTGGCCCGCTGCAACAACACAATGTCAAGAACAAATCAAGACATCGAGCACATAGCCCTAAAAAAAAGGAAAAACCCAAAGCGAAAGACGGTACACAACAACAACCCTCAACTACAACCTGAGGCAGCCCCCGACTATAAGAGAGGTTCTTCAAATGCGATGTCTCCAGGAAGGGAAAGGACATAAATATGATCGTTACCGTCATCAGATCCAACCGTTAGGGTTGGATCAAGGGTTAAAATCGAAGCTAGCTTTCTCTTAGCAGTGGGGAGGCTTCTCCTCCATGTTTGTGGTTGTCGGATCTATAATTTCCACATCAATGCGCGATGTGGTGTGGACTAGAGACAGATCCCATCACGTGCAATTCTAGGCTCAAATGATTTTACATCTATCGATCGTACGTCATCCTACCACACGTCAGTGGATCCTATTCCTGTGTGGACAAGCGACGATTCCAAGATGGGTGTGGCATGCATTCTATATTGTGAAGGCGTGTAGCGGCTAGCTTGAGAGGTCCGAGGACATCATGGTGATTTTGATGAGGGTATGAGGCAGTGTGCCTTGTTAGAGGTGATCTGATTTGATACCGAGATTTTATGTGATGTGGACTGATTTGATGCTCTCTCAGGGGTTAAAATCCATGATCCGCCGTTCATTGATCTGGCGAAACCAATATATGTGTTGCCTTTTCGCTAAAAGTGTTGCCCTGGAGGTTGGTAATATGATTGTTGCCGGTTGGCCCCACTGACAATGGTCAGTGTGTATCAGCGGATCCTCTCCGAGCATATGCACGCTATGTACGACGTCTGAGCCTTCCTTGTGTTGCGTGTGGTCTAAGTGGCAGTTGTTCTACGAGGATGACAGATCATATCAAAACAAACTAATTACTAGGATGGATCCAGATTTCCTTTTAAAGACATTGTTTTGGAAGACGAAGATACCGACTAAATGTCAGGGTGAACATTTTTCAATCTGGCGCTCATTGGTTAGATTTTTTTACAAGTGTCATTGGTTAGATCTTCATTATTCATGACATCCGTGTAGGTTTATGTACAAACTCAGCATGCCACGAATTATGGCCGAGGTGTCATACATCCCCTATATCAACTTTTCAAACCATAGTCCTTTTTTCATGTATGGATTATGGAATGAGGATTCCATTCAGATGAGCTTGGTATCGTAGATTCTACATTAAAAAGAAGAGAGGCTATCCTGGGCTCGCGGTCACCATCGTTCAGAATGTGTGCGGTTAATTCGCCGTCCGGCGGCTGCTCCACTGAACAACAAGCAAAGCGCCTAGCTAGCACTGTGCTAGAAGACCACTCTGTTGGTTGATCTGTTTTAACAGGTAAGAAATGCCTAAAATCACGTTCTTAATTAGAGGGATGTGTTTGGAGAAACTAATCCACGTCCTTAATCTAAGGACCGTGTTTTAGGAATTAATCCATTAACCAACGTTAATGGTTAATTCCACTAATCGCGTCCTGATCGGGGGCACTTACCAACTAATGGTTTTGGCCCCCCGTCGTGCAGCGCTATATAAATAGGGAGGCCGGACGTGACCACGTTCACATGAGAACTCGCCAAACTCCGACACACCTCTAACGACCCTACCGATTTAGGGGAGCGCTGAAGCGTGCGAGAAGGCCGCTACCGTCGACGACGACTCCGGTAATCGGCCGGTGCCAGTACTGGCCAGAGGGAAGACGCCATCTCCGTGCACCTACGGCAACTACCACGATGGCCTCATCCTCCAACGGACGTATGAATACTTCTCCTAATCTCTTTGCATTTTCTACTCTAATATTGAGACCAGTGAATGTCTTATGTTTAATCTAAAGAAATAAATAAGTACCTAACACACCCCTCTGATGATACTTTACATTCTGCTTACAAGAGATGCATCAGGCAAGTTGAAAGAAAAGAAATTCTACTCCTGCTTCACGAAAGACTACCGCAGACATACAACCCTGACCACGTAGACATGACGTATGCATGGAGGAAGTCCATCCCGTCGTAAATGCAGCGGCAAATACATTTTCTTAACATGAAAGCCCGTGGCTTTCTGTAAGTTAACCATCTAATATTAAATGAGAGACATTTGTTGTAGATCGGAGGGGTAAAATTCGTTTCCATGTCCCGTCAACACTTGCTGTAGATGGGAGGGAGCAGTAAAATTCGTTTCCATGCCCGTCCCGTGGTTTCCAACTTATTGCCTCTTGTCAGGAAATCGGTACAAGTCTATGGCCATGGTCGAAAGCCCTACCACACGGTAGCTGCTGCGTTCCCTTGCCGTATCTAAGCAAGAATCTGAGCGGATCATAATCATGCCGTCCCGAAACTTCTCCTGCGAAACGGACCCTGTCTCGACAGTCGCGGCGTTTCGTTCATACGCTGCCGTGCCATGCGTGCGCGAAAGCAACAGCGCTGCGCTGAAATTTGGAGCTTCTGCTTGCACTTGTTGCCACACTCCGTTCGGGGCAAAGCGTGCGCGCCCAGCCGTGGCGTGCAGCTTGAGATGATCCGGACGTTTGATGTGTTCTCGTCCAGCCAAACCAATCCTGCTTATTTTGCTGTCATGGTGAGATCGATTGCTTGCGCTCGTCTTTCATTTTTCAACGCGTACGTGTAGCGCCCGGCCGGGCGCCAGTGCCCAACTTGGATCCAACCGCTTCTTAATTTGGGTCGATAGTCACATGAAAATCTAGCTGTAGTAGCAGAACGAGGGGAATCACAGATTCCAGCCAGCCTTAACTCCAAATACCCCTATATGATGGGTACAAGCACGCGGATGGAAAAGGAGGAACGGTATTGACCTTCTTTCTGCTACATATGGAATTTGGAGACTCGTCGTGTCCAGCCACACAATTCGAAGGATGATGAATTGCTTCGGGAACGGGAAGCTAGAGACGAGCCTTCGCAAAAAATGGTGGTCCATGTCCATGTCCACGGCGGCTGACAGACAGACTAGCAGGTCGATAATGCAAAGATATTTTTTCAAGGGCTGAACGCCCAGCCTGACACGCAATTATTGACAGCAAGAAGGAACGAAGAGAAAGAAACTGCAATACGAGTATTCTAACACAAATGGATATGCATGAACATAGGATACTGCCAGGTGTTGAACTTCGACATAGCATAATGCTCAGTATCTTCTGTTTCCACTAATAATCAACGGGGGCTGGGAATAAGTGCAGCGAATCACACCACCTGAAAGAAGAAATCCAAAAATCTCACCAGCAAAAAGCTGGGAGTAGGTACCGTTTGATTTTGTAAAAGGCGTCGCTGTAATCGGGAAGAAACGGTGCGTGCGGTTTTGGCCCTCGCATCGTGGAGAAGGAACGCCGCCAACGGCTGATCGTGGGCCGTCTGATCCAATCGACGGTTGCCAGGGACCTCGGGGAACCCCACGGCCACGGCCACGAGGCCACGCCGCATTAAGTATTGCGTAGAACAGCGCAAACCCGGGCCCATAGCCATCGGCCTTCGCCGAGCATTTTCTTCCCTCCCCCTTCCCTGCCACTCCAGCAAAGCAAGCGGCACTGCGCAGCCAATGGCGACGCGCACCGCCTCCCAAGGCGCCGCCGCGGCAGGCGGGGACGACGAGGTGGCGGAGGCGGCGGCCACCGCAGGCTCCATGCTCCGCCAGCGCCACGCGGGCAAGGGCACGGACGGCGCGGCGGGGGCCATTGGCGCCGAGGCGGCGGAGTCGGTGGAGCGGGTTTTCGCGGACAAGGCGGTGCCGTCGTGGAGGGAGCAGCTGACGCTGCGGGCGCTCGTGGTGAGCGCGCTGCTCGCCGTCATGTTCAGCGTCATCGTCATGAAGCTCAACCTCACCACGGGGATCATCCCCTCGCTCAACGTCTCCGCGGGGCTGCTCGGCTTCTTCTTCGTCCGCCTCTGGACCTCGGCGTTCGAGCGGATGGGGCTGTTCCACCAGCCCTTCACCCGCCAGGAGAACACCGTCATCCAGACCTGCGTCGTCTCCGCCTACGGCATCGCTTTCAGCGGTAAATCTCTCCAAGCTACATCTCAATTAGTATTTTCGTTAGGTTGCTGCTGCTTGAAGCGTGCGAGGAAAATCTTGTGAATGTGAGGTCTGGAGCGTGGACTTTGCTCCAACGCCTCAATTTCGAGCTCGACCACCTGCGTATCCGTATGAAACGTCCACTCAAGTCGTTTTAATCGAGCAGTACATGAAATCCCTTTCGTTCGTGTGTGAGAGTGTGTGTCCATGACTTACATTGAGTTCGTTGCAACCTTGGGCCGTTGGAGAAAGAGAGTACGGTGCAGATCTGAGGTGGGGGGTTCACGGGGGAGCATAACGTTTTGCAGTAGTAGGTAGCTTGTGACATCAGGGAATCGATTGTTTCTTTTGTCCGGAAGAAATAATACGAACCAATCGCATTCAGATCCTGAAAGTGGGCTTATGATGAGAAGAACGATAGGGAAAGGACGAGAAAAGAAAAACTTCTTGGATTCGGACTTTTGGTTTAGTATACGTCTCAATGTTAGGTGGAGTATGTTTTATTTTTCTAATCTACCAAAAATGATGTTGGACAAGCTGGTCCTTCGGTGCACCTGAGGGCATGTACAATGGTTGATAAGACCGTCTTATCTTAGGCATTCCACGTCAATTAGAAAAGACAACAAAACATGTTGTACAATGGGTTATCTCTTAGTCTTCTATCTCAGAATTAATGTTTAGATGAATAAAATTAACTAAATAAATGCTAAGAAAAGGTGAAATCTAGTACAATGGTAAATTTTCCTTATCTTTGCCTTATCATTCTTGTGAAGAGATCATCTCTTAATTAAGAGAAGGCTTGTGCCTTTTCTTCATTTCTCTCTCTTCCACATCAGATTTTATCCTATGTGGCATCGCTAAGAGAAGGCTGACGTCACCCCATTGTACATGCCCTGATTGAATTGTGAAGCATCTGGGGTGAAATTAGGGAAGGTTTATAAATTAGGTGAATAAACGGAGTATGTGTAACATGGTCAACAACATCTTCTGAATTTTTGGAACTGATGATAAGGATAGACGTGCAAATTGCCGCTAGGACAAGCCGAGGTGTGCTTGGTTTGACTCTCACGTCTCACCTTAAAAAAATATGCATGGTGCATGCTTTCTATTATTCTAAGGTAGACATGGTGCATCCATGTGAAAGCACTGATCTACATCAATGCCACGCCTTTGTTTGTACTTTGATACAAATGCCACACCTTCAGTAATTCTGAGGTGGCCGTAGACCCCACATGTAAGTGAGACATAAGTGAGGCATTTTCAAATCCCTACATAATTAATTACTGTGATCTGCAGGATTATTTGAGAACCACGGCTCTTTCAAGTAATTTCATGTGGCGGGTACTGATTTCATGGACTTGAGAGTGCATGTGTTAGTGCACATGCGTCATTGATTTGGAAATGTGTATAGTCAATGTCCTATGTGCATAAGTTGGCACTTGTCCTACTAGGAACTTTAGAAGATATTCTTATCAACTACATTCGTGTTTCTCTTGCAACTGGAGCAGTATCAAATAGGGATTTCCAGGAGAGTCATCACCGATGAACTAGTTATCTATGTTTCGGATTGGTCATAGGATGAGGAAATCATTAGATGAAGCCCATGGCTTGATTTTATTTGTGCAAAGCATCATCCCTATTTACTCTTGCTAATCTGCTTGTTTTATGATACTGTATTTGCTAGTATGTCACAATGCACGATCAAAGAAATTTTGCTAATCGACTTATTGCTGTCCTGATTTGTTTCAATTGCTCAGGCGGGTTTGGCAGTTACATATTTGGTATGAGTGAAACGATAGCTAAGCAAGCAACAGAGGCTAAAGATGCTCAGAACATCAAGGATCCTCACCTTGGATGGATGATAGGGTTTCTTTTTCTTGTCAGCTTTGTTGGAATATTTGCACTTGTGCCCATGAGAAAGGTATGCCTGCAGCATGTTTCTTCCTTTGTTCTTATCGAATAACTGTACACCAGCATACCTGGTTCTCATCAACTGAGTTTCTGTTCCAGATTATGATTGTCGACTACAAGCTGACCTATCCAAGTGGCACAGCAACTGCTTATCTCATCAATGGTTTTCACACACCTGAGGGTGCCAAGCTTGCAAAGTAAATCTATTTTTATACAGTTCTGATCTTGTCTGCTTATACAAGGGACAAACAATTTAGCTGACAACAGTTAATTTTATTTCAGGAAGCAAGTGAAGACACTGGGTAAGTTCTTCATGTCGAGCTTTTTCTGGGGCTTTTTTCAATGGTTCTTCACTGCTGGGGATGACTGCGGTTTCAAGAACTTCCCAACATTAGGCCTTGAAGCTTATAAGAATAGGTCAGAATTAGCACCATCTTGTTCTTTTACCGCAGAATTAGCACTATCTTTGTTATGCCGGCAGCATTGATTATGGTTTATCTAATACCTGGAAATAACTTACTCCCTCTGTCTCATATTTCTTGTCGAAATATTACATGTATCTAGACGCTTTTTAAGAATAGATCATCCATATTTGGGCAAATTTGAGACAAGAATTATGGGACGGAGTGAGTACAACATTATGTTTGTCTCGTGTTGTCATGGTGGAGAAAATTATGCTTATTTATGTCTTGTGTCTGAGCAGTTGCTTACATTTCCGTTTGGCTAACAGTTAGCTCCAAGGCACCAGTCTCCTGGACTAACTTATCTTATCATCTTCCAGGTTCTTCTTTGATTTCTCTCCTACCTATGTTGGGGTTGGCATGATCTGCCCACACATTGTGAATTTGTCAGTTCTGCTTGGTGGCATCATCTCGTGGGGTATAATGTGGCCTCTCATTGCGATGAAAAAAGGGAGTTGGTACGATGCTTCTCTCGAAGAATCTAGTCTTCATGGACTGCAGGCTTACAGGGTACACATTCAGTCTTTTGGCTTCGTCACTTTGTCAAAGCTAAACCCTACAATATATTTTGTTATTCCTATAAATACATGGATTGGTGGCGGTGGTCCGTCCGCATTTAACTACAGCACATGCTAGATTGGCTGAAACGGTTGGGACGATAGCGAATATGGATATTTTGATTTAGCTTGACCAACAGAAATATCTTATTAACCATGTAGCATTATTTTTCTAATTCATAGCAATCACATAGCAATGCACGAGTATTATGCCAGTTGTCTTAAAAAAAATCAACAGTCTCACAACTAAGATTTTGATTCCTAATTCCTTTACTATTGCAGGTCTTTATATCCATTGCTTTGATTCTTGGGGATGGATTATATAACTTTATCAAGGTGCTTATCCGCACAATTGCCGGCTTCATATCCATGGTTCAAAAAAATTCAAAAGCCATGCTTCCTGTTTCAGACAATGGCAGGCCCACCAGTGAAGCTGTATCATTTGATGATGAGCGTCGCACTGAACTGTTCCTGAAAGATCAAATTCCCACATCAGTTGCATATGGAGGCTATGTGGTAGTTGCTGCTATTTCTATTGGTACCCTTCCTCAGATCTTCCCACAGCTCAAGTGGTACTATATTTTGGTTGCCTATGTCGTAGCACCTGTACTGGCCTTCTGCAATGCCTATGGAAGTGGACTCACTGATTGGTCTCTTGCCTCCACCTATGGCAAGCTTGCTATATTTGTGTTTGGGGCATGGGCTGGCCTTGCCAATGGCGGTGTGCTTGTAGGACTTGCTGCATGCGGTGTCATGATGAGCATCGTGTCAACTGCCTCTGACCTGATGCAGGACTTCAAAACTGGATACTTGACTTTGGCATCACCGAGGTCCATGTTTATCAGTCAGGTGATAGGTACTGCAATGGGCTGTGTCATTTCTCCTTGCGTCTTCTGGCTGTTCTACAAGGCTTTCAGTGATATTGGTAAAAGCGGCACGGAATACCCAGCACCTTATGCCATTGTGTACCGAAACATGGCGATACTGGGTGTCGATGGCTTCTCGTCGCTTCCAGAGAACTGCCTGACTCTCTGCTACATCTTCTTTGCTGCCGCGATTGCCATCAACCTGATAAGAGACTTGACACCACATAAGGTTTCAAGGTTCATCCCGTTGCCAATGGCAATGGCTATACCTTTCTACATAGGATCATACTTCGCTATCGATATGTTCCTGGGCAGCTTTATACTCTTTGTGTGGGAGAGGGTGAACAAGGCTAAAGCGGATGCATTTGGACCTGCAGTGGCATCAGGGCTGATATGCGGGGATGGGATCTGGACTCTGCCCCAGTCCATTCTTGCCCTTGCCAAGGTTAAGCCTCCCATTTGCATGAAGTTCTTGACAAGAGCAGACAATGTCAGAGTGGATAATTTCCTTGCTCGTTAGTCGGGGTCACTCATGGTCTTCTACATAACAACGGCAAGTAGCAGCCATGCATCTTCGTGTAATTACAGTCGGAGAATGCATTTCCATTGCAAAGACCACTTGTTTTGTAGAAAAGACAGATCTGGGTTTCCAGTAGGGGGAGGCATCCCGAAAGATCCAAGTCCCGAAATGATAGTTGATCTCCTGTGTATTTTCCTTTGAAATGTAAAGAAAGAAGAGGAGAACAAGAAAAGAGCATAAAAGCCAAAACTACGGTAGGTGTAGCAGTTTCATTTTTTTGCTGTCCGACGAGCTGTGAGAATGTTTGTATGTTTGCGATTCGACATTACGGTAGGCGTAGCAGTGTCTTTTTTTAGGACTAGCATGGCATGTTCTATTAGCTTGAAGTCCAGCTGATTGAAAGACAGCATTTGAAAACCCAACGTCCAGCTTATGTAGAAACTGCATTTATGGGTATTGAGTTTTTGCATGGATTTTCAACTCAACTAGTAGCAGTACCAAGTAACGCAATGCTACTCACATAAAAGTAGGCGGAGGGAGTAATGTACTACAATCACGTAGCGTTCATCCGAAGGTAATCTCCAGTGTGTTCGACCTTGCGCCGTTTTGCTTGGCTTCTTGATGTGCACTGACCATCCAGGTTTACGAATGTATAGGACAAAATGCATACATACGCTAAGACCAAGAGATACTAAAATTGCAGAAAACATATCATAGATGTTGTGGAGGTACTGAGGTAGCAAACACAAAAGAAGCTCTCAGATCTAACGTACGCTTGTTCATTATATAAGGAGCAACTACTTAGATAGCAACTGTTACGTTGCTCTCCTTGCGACAGCGCCATGAGACACTCTGCAAAAACAACTCTCGCAAAGTGCTTACATTTCTTAATAGCTCCACATCAGGAGATTAACTAACACCTGCATGTATGCATGGGCTCGAAAGATAATCAACCATTCAGTGTAGACTTGTAATGATTGTCATCGATAGTCGAATAGAGGTTGCCAAGATCAACAAGTTCTTGAACAGTCGACCTGTATAAACACCAGGAATAGTGAAAGAGTGCCAGATGTATTTCAGAGGGGGGAAGACGGAGAAAGGTGATAATACCTGGCCAGTTCCTCTGATAGTTTAAGACGATCTGCGACCTGTTGCACACTTACTCCATGCTCCACGTTTCTGCAGAGACGGTACTCATCAGTCTCCCTTACACAACTGATAAGCTTAACCATATATATACTTCTATTTCTAATATGCACGGCAAAGAAGAGTTCCTCAGTCCCAGAGAATATTAGCAAATTTAGGGGAACACCAGTGGTATGCGGGTGCTAAAATGAAACCAACTCTATGCACGGCTGACTAATAATCCAGGAATGTCTGCTTGGTACCAATAGCTGCACATCAGATTCAGTGTCCAACAAATCTGGAATTTCTCAACAGTCCCGAAGAAATTAATCTCGTTTTGGCTCCCAGTAACTCATCTGGTGTGCTGTTTCTTGCTTAAATAGATGCTTCCCCTAGTCATCTTGAGCTATGGAGGCATGATAATTCTTTACTAGGTTTAAATACGGAGTACATTTTTTTGGCTCCTTTCAACCATATCAGTAATGAACCATGCATGCATAATTTGCTTCCTAGAACTTTATTATTTGCTTAGTTCATTTGCACGATAGTATCAACAAGAAATGCATCGATGCTTTGTCCCTTATCTCAATACACATATTTTGGATATATAATCAGTTGACGTGATTAACTTTTCAATGACATGATGCGCTATATTGTCTCTAGCTCTCACTAAGGTCCAGACTCCAGATAGGACCCAGAATCAATAAAAATAGATGGTATCCTTCAGCGTCTGTTGAGCCATGGCACAAGTTGAGGCAGCGGCATAGGGTTTGATGACTTGAGCAGAATCTAAACTCATTTTACTAAGTTTATTTGATTCATGATCTCCTAGTACACCCACCTCTCCTTTTATAGTTCCTTTTACTTTAGTTTATTTGATTCATGATCTCCTCAAGTTGCACTCCTAAAGAACCAATCAGGCGCACCTCCTGATCTGCCTCAGACTGGTCAAGATCGCCCAGCTGCTTGGGGTCACGTCAGCAGGACCCAAGGGTTCTTGCCACAGCGCACATGAGTTGCGGCTTCACATGACACTACATGAACATAATGCTTCCTAAAGCACGTATATCACGCTCGGGTAGAACCCTGAGGACCATTAATTTTCAACATTGATGGTGATACTAAATGCCCCAAATGACTTCACTCATTGCTCATATGGTAAGGTATAACTTCGTTATACATTGAATAGAAGAAACATATGCATGATTACAGTCTATCTAACTGATGATCCCAACAACTGGGGAGATATGATACTGCAGAAATATAACATTACATGATATTGTAACATCCATATTCAGGAGTGTGTATCCTGTTAAATTATAGATGATCATCATACGAACTTTCTTCAATCAATTCGTCAAAAGAAGAATTGTATGAGAGGCTGATGTATATCTATCTACTAATTATTTCCTGCTAAAATTGAACAAAAGTGGTCAACTGAAAAAGTGAAACATCACGGGACATGATACTTTCTGTAGCAAAGACATCCCTTTGTGTGTGTGTGTCTATTGTTGCAACCTTCCTCAAGCAACAACATGCATACTAAGGCCCATTTATGCAATTATGCATGTTAAATCAAAGATCCAAAGCAATTAATAGCATGTCAAGCAATATTTATGGAGAATCATCCAGTCAGTAGCAGTGCTTCTCTCTATTTGTGAACTCCATTTATTAGTAGTGACTAGTGAGTAATGCATGTTTTCAGTGATTAAGGTGATCTCAAGTTATTCCATGAGATTAGTATTTAGGGTGTTAAGGTGACTGGGCTTTTAAATGGTGATAATTAGATAGGTTTGGGTGGTCCACAGTAAACTTACATAAGCACGGGATCATGAAATACACTCATGACCAATTTGGATAACTCTGTCCCAGTCGAATTTCCGGATGCAGAGGACGTTGGCGCCTGAGTAAAGAAGAGCAAAAACATTAGACATTAACTTGACAGATCTAGTACAATGATGATATAATTGATCAAATTACCTGATTATTAGGGACGGGAGCTTGGTTCAATGTTCCTGTTTTAGCATTTAACTGGCGCTGCGACGAAGACCGCAAACAAAAGAACAAAACAATAAAAGCATCATAGTCAACATTATTATTCACACAGTAAAAAGTAAAAATCCTAGAAATAAATGCTTTCCATCACCGTACCTTAGACTTGGAGAGATCCAAATGCACATAAATGCAGTACAGAAAGTGATGTGTTATATCATTATAGTTGGTTACAAGCCTGACAAGAATACATCAACAGCAAGATTAACATAAAAAGTGTTGCTGACCTATCTCATATGGGTAAACTGTAAACAAAATAGCAATCACTCCTGAAACTAAGTGATGAATCCTGAATTCTCTGCAGAAAATCTTGCTACCGCTTTTTACAAACATCATATGGGAATAACTTGAGCACTCCCTCCGTCCAACAAAAGATGTCTCAAGTTTGTCAAAATTTGGATGTATCTAGACATAACTTAGTGTATAGATGCATTCAAATTTGGTCAAACTTGAGACATCCTTTGTTGGACGGAGGAGTATGATATATTGACAAAGTGAAACTTGTATGACAAACAAATCAACAATCTAAAAGTATTATCACCATATATCAGGAAATTGGTCACAAATTAGCAATGATAAACTTGTGCATCTCTGAAATAT
Organism: Brachypodium distachyon; assembly: GCF_000005505.3. Taxonomy (NCBI): domain Eukaryota; kingdom Viridiplantae; phylum Streptophyta; class Magnoliopsida; order Poales; family Poaceae; genus Brachypodium; species Brachypodium distachyon. The sequence goes on from NC_016133.3 coordinate 50,647,399, forward strand.
TTACGCTTATCAGAGGGACTGTCCCCACACCTGGCTTTTGAACAGCTCTGCTATTTCTACATGGGAGGAAATATAAGTTTTACCTTTATGATCTGTAAAGCAAGAGAAATGAAGTACAGTGGCACGATTCAATGAAAAGTATAAATGCTTCTTCCGCAAAATTCTTAATATACTAATGGATTTAATTAGTTATTGAAAGTTCACATTCAGTTATCATTGATGGAAGATTAAAGTGCTCACCGCACAGAATAAGCATTCACGTGGCGCTTCCCTTGAAAGCCTTTCAGACAACCATTAACAATTACATAGTCACCGTTCCTTGTAATGAAAACAAAGAAAAGCTCTAAACTTGGGCACATAGTAAACTGATTTGCTAGCATGACAGTTAAATATAATCCTTACTTTACTTCATTCATTTCATTCGTGTCAGACGTCTCATTTTCCCTGGGAAATAAATAAAGGCAGTGCATATATGAGCAATAATCCAAATTTTTGGTAGAATAAACCAAAGAAATACATAACATTCCACCAGCGATTAACATCTATCCGGCCTGTACAGTCATCAAGAATGAACGATACATCTGTCACTCTCTCAGTCTTATTCAACATGCGTCCTACAAGCCTAACCTGCCAATCAAGGAAATAACAACAGTTACCATACAAGACGTGATCTTTGTTAATATCTAAAGGAAGCAAACTGCTCAAACAAACACCATTTCAAATAAGGCGAACTTGATTTTTAAAACGCTGGACAAATAGTGAAAGACCAATTAATAAGGCTAAACAGAATAGTTAAGGCGACAAAATTAAACAATGAAGAACCACACATATTTTCATGGAGCCAATTTTTTGTGAGGAATGAGGAAATTGTAATCAACCCAGTCTAATTGAAGCCCGGTTCACAAAAGCACATGGTTTCAGAACAGTCATATAACTCAGAAATTATTTGTACTTGTACTGCAGCCAGCCCCAACCTGATTGGGTGCCTTGAGTCAGGAGTTTTCGCTAAGTATAGAGCCCAAGTGCGTGTTAACAGGGATGGCACTATGGAGTATGGACCCTTAAGTTAGCCATGTCATTACGAGTATGTAGCAAGGCGATGGAAGGTTAAATGCCGCTCCCGTATGGAGTCAAGAACAGTACTGCCAGATTGCTGCTGGTCAATGCGCACAAGATCTAGGCAGTATATGGCTGTTGGGTCACTGGTGGCATGTAGAGTCAGAGCCTCAGAGCCACGCCTTATAAACTATCACCAGGGAGGCAGGGACATAGATCATTTAGGCCTCACCAATCTCTAGAGAGGGAGAGAGAACCAAGCTAGTCCAAAGTGCAGATTTTTGGCTCGTGAGCTCCCATGAGCCCTTCATTTTGAAAGAGACCATTATAAGTATATTTACAAGTTAAGAAAGATTCCAAAAAATCCCACATGCATATGTTGGAATACGCTATGAATCTAGAAATTTTCATGAAAACATATTTACATGTGTAGTTGTACAAAAAAAGACAGATAGAGTGATATAATACTCCCTCCGATACATAACAAGTGTCGCTGAGGGAGTACCAAATAGTAGTGATATCGATTGCTATTGTAGGTCGGAACATTTTGTTTTTGTTGTGCACCTCACAGACGAAACAATTGTTAGACGAAACTTTGCAGATTCAAAGTATTGACCTTGCGTGTCTTTACCCGTGCATAGTCGATCGTTGGTACAATACATTGGCCAGTGTTATGTGTTCAGATTCAATCCAATTGATAAAAACTACTACAAGAATAATCATCTTTATTTTGTAGAACAGACAATTTTCAGTCCCCAGAGAGACGTTCTTTGTCTAGAATACACAGGAAGGCCTTTTCTCCAACAAAATTCACCCAACCGACTCCAATGCAGAGCAAGCATCCAACACAACTGCATCAACTGCTGAAAAGAAACGATATTTGTTTGCAGCAATAAAAGCACAGCGTGAACGGGCAAAGATGAGTACCGTGGACAACTCTGTTCCATTGACAGCGAAACTGGACCTGTCATCATTTATCTGGCAGGCGTCCATGAGCTGCTTCACGGTGACCGGGAGCAGCGTCTGCGCGTTGCGAGTCTGAGCACACACAGCGAGATCCCGCGAAGGCGTCAGAGGGGGGATGGAAATCATAGGGAGATTAGGTCGGATCGATTAGGAGGGTTCGGGAGATACCCTGGGGAAGCTGCTGCTGCCCTCCGGGGTGTTGGTGGCCTGCGAGGGCATGAAGCCGCCGCCGCTGAAGAGGGTACTGGAGTTATCGGCGCCGCCGCCCTCGTAGTGCCCACCTCCGCCACCGCCGCCGTATTGTCCGCCTCCGCCGCCGCTGTATTGTCCGCCGCCACCGCCGCCGCCGCCGTACATCGTGATGCCCGGCGCCTAAAACCCTAGTCTTGCCTCGGAAGGAGAGGGGGATGGGTGAGGGCGGGCGGGAGAGGAGGAAGGGCTCGTTCTTTGGTTTTGCTGGAGAAAACCGCGCCCTGCTGTTCCGAATTCACGGGTCTGCGGTCTGCCTGTGCAGAACGGCGCAACCGCCCAGCCCTATGCGGTCGTCTGACGCGAGGTCTCGGGCCAGGGCAGCGTCGAGCCATGTCACCAAGTTAAAAAAAGAAAAGCAACCGCGCGTTATTTCAGCTGATGAGCACAACGTCAACCGACACGTGTCGCCCAACTCAAACCGGTGCGCCGGTGGCAATTTTGTGGGATCTCTATCCTGTATTCCTGTGGGCGATCCCCAGTTTGATCACCTGGATCAGATAAACGGGAAAGCTTTTGCTCGTCCCAGTAAAACTGGACGCAACAGGATGCTGCGAAAGGTAACGTTTTGGGAAAACCTTGTACTCCGTGCAATAATATGTTATGGGTACATGGAGGACACGGCACGAAATGAGTCTATGGGTACCTCCCTGATTCGTTGCCCCTCTTTAGGCTCATCAGAAGACGATAATTTTCACCGGCACCGCACAGAATTTCCCCCGACGGCGAATAGAGCTACCCAATCAAGCAACCGTACAGAAGCAAGTGGACACTGCCCGTGACGAATTCCTTCGTCAAACGGCTAGTGACAGTAGTACTTGCTTCATTAGACAGTTCAAACCAGCTGGCCGCGTAATCTGGACAAATACAGGAATGCATCCGCAATCAGTGCGATGTGGGGCGGCGCAATCCAAAATAGGCCGGTGCAAAACTGTAATCTTTAAAACACGGCAAAATATTTTCAAACCGCGTATCACTACTACCCATTCCATGTGCGTCATTTACTATTTGCATTTTCCGTCCAGCTGATCTCCCTTTTCCCCTTGCCGTACTCCAGCGCCCTGCTTTCACCTAGTCAGTCGTTGCCTTCTTCCCCAGATCATCATCATCTTCCTCGAGTCCATCCACCCAGCCACGGACGCAGAGAGACCCGGCGATGGATCCCCCGCCCGCTCAGACGATGTCCGCGACCGAAGACCTCCAGGACAAGAGCGTCGACGAGTGGTACGTACCCGCGCTCGATCCCGTCCGTCGTATTATCCTTTCCTCTCTCCGCTCTGCTCTGGTTGCTCTTCGATTGATCTGTTTGTGGTTGTGTCCACCGAATGATTCGTCTCAATTTGCAGCTGCTCTTGCTGCTACGACTGCTGCTCCAGCATCCTGGACTTCCTGTGCTGCGCTTGAATCTAGAATTCCGATGCGGCTCCTCGATCGCTGACGTTCCCCGCGGCTTCAGATGGAACCGCGGAGAGGGCCCTCAGTTAAAAATCCTGGGTCTAATTTAGATGTTCCGAGTTTTCAGATTATTACTGATATATAGGTCTTGGGTAATCTTTGTGAGTTGAAACTCTAATGAACTTCACCATAGTAGGTAAGGAGATTTATGGATTAACTGATGGACTCTATATTTCGATGCAGTTGCCTGTTATTATGTTACAGGAATTATATTAAGTGTGTGCAGATCGATTGGACAAGGATAGCACTAGCCATTCCTGTTATTTCGATCGAATTTGAAATCTCCCATCGTAGCTAGAGACGGTTCCTGACTTCCTCAGTCCATGAGACCATGACTGGATGGTCGACATTGACGCCCTGCATCGGGCTGAAGGCTGAAATCATGGCACCTGAAATCAGCAGTGTATTAGGGAGTGGAACGTTGATTCGGATCACCTTCACCGTCTAGAACTCTAGATGAGACTAATGCTTGTGAAACCTGGCCTGAAACGAATTCCGTAGCCACAATTTTGTACTCCTCGTTCTGTACACGACAGATGTGCGCCGGGTTTTTTCACGCTTTTCAAATACGCGCTTTGCACTTCATCCGCAAGCTGACAACGAAAGTTGATATTGACCGGAGCCGACTTGGAAAAAAAATATTTTCTCACTGCTTTGTTCGTTCGTTCATTTTTGCTGTGCTACGGTGCTACCGAAGACATGAAAGGGGAGAAATCTAGCACTTTCTCCGCCCATATTAAAACGTTGTACAGTATTAAAAATCAGCGACCCTCGATATGTGACGGAGAGGCATCTGTTTTTGGTCTTTTAGTTCAGGTGGTAGTTGGTCATTATTTTTATTTGTGATTGGTCATTTGCTATCTTATAGTCGCACGCTTTCAACATTGCACTTCAAGGACTTGTAGGCAAGCGTGATTTGATTTGCGAATAATCCGTGATTGCCAAAACTAAAAAAGAAACAAGAGATCGATTAGTGGAGGACTACTACTAGTACATCAGAAGGAAAAAGGAAACAAACAAAACAGGACGTATCACGAATCAATAGGACAAGGCAACGAAGGCGACGACTACGGTGATGTCGTCCTCCTTCCCGCCGGACCACCGGTCCGCCCGGTGATGCCTCCGGCTCTCGACGCTGAACGGCGAGTCCCTCGCCCGGTTCCTCGACATCTCGTAAGCGACGCCGGCGATGACGTCCGCCATGTTCTTGGCCGGCAAGCCCAGCGCCGCGCCCATCCGCACGACACGCTCCAGCTCCTCGTCGAACATGTTGTCGAACAGCCCGTCCGTGCCAGCCACCACAACGTCCCCTTCCTCCACCGGCACCTCGCCCGTCTCCGCCGCGGTGACTCTGTCGCCATTGCCGGTGCTGTTGAGCTGGTACGGGCAGTTGAAGCGGCTCTGCTGCGGCCGCGAGCGGCGCAGGATCTTGCCGCGCCGGAGCACCGCGAAGCCGCTGTCCCCGATGTACGCCCACCTGAGTCTGGGAGATTCTTCAGCGTCGGCGGCGGGGGCGAGCGAGAGGATGACTGCCGTGGACGCCCCGGGAGCGGCGGAGGCGGCCGTCTCCTCGTAGGCGAGCTCCAGCAGCGTGTAGGGGCAGACGGGCGCGCCGGGCGGGGCCGAGACGACCGCCGCGAAGGCGCTCGTCATGAGCCCGCGCGAGAACGCGCCGGCGTCCACGCCGCGCTCGCTGTACCCGCCCACGCCGTCCGCCACGCCGAGGACGCCGAAATCGCTGGCCCCGAAGTGGGAGTCGTGGTCGTGGTGCGGCAGGTAGCACGAGCCCACGTCCAGCCTCAGAGCCCTCGCCGCGCGCGGCGCTGGCACCACGGCGGGGCAATCGGGAACCGGCGGCGCTGGCAACACGGCGGCGACGAAGCTGGCGAAGCCTTCGTTGTCGTTGGCTCCGGGAGATGAGAGTCTGTGGCCGCCGAGGCGGAAGGCGACGCGGAGGGCGTCGGGGATTCGTGGGTCGATCTCGGCCATCGTCGGCTTGATCTGCTCCAGCGTCTCCATGGTTGTTGTTGTTGTTGTTGCCCTCCTCGCGATCGTTCTCGAGGCCGCGACATATAGCCTGCGCGAGGCGGAATCCAGTCCGTTTAGGAGTCGGTCCAGGAGCGACGGCGTACCCATGGTCGTTGGTCAAAGAAAACTCTACGGCGGTGGTGTGCAGAGACCGCCTGCCTTGGGTTTTATTTACTCCGCTAGGACCCAACTACTAGTAGGAGTAGAAGTAGTATCGGCCAGATCGTTTCTTTCTCCGAAGAAAGATCCCAAACCTTTGCCAGGAAAATGTGGCATTGGAGGTTACCAAATTTAAAACTTTGTGACGCGACTTACTAAGTTTAGAGTAGAACCGGCCGACCGTAAGGATGGAGACTTACCTTGTGCCCGTGCGCCGCGTCTCAGGCTGATCAGGGAGAGTCCGGAGAGACACCAGGTAGACCTTTTTTTTTTTTGAAAGCACTCGTGGCGAGCTTTAGTAATCAGGGAGTATAGTTACATAGTAATACCTGGAAGGTCATTATGCCAGACATTGGTCAATGGTCAAGATCCCATTTTTATGACTGGCTAAAACATGAGCCGTCGTCTTATTAGCTTCCGTAGGACAGCACTCAAACACAATCTCAGCAAAATTATAACAAGCTAAAAAAATAATCGTCATAGATAGCTGTTGCAGGACTAAGTTTAAACTCGTCTTGGATCATCGTGTCTATGACCTCCATGCAGTCTGAGTTCACCGCCAGGCGGTTGCACCCCGTAAGTTTCTCCATGAGTCACCTGACGCCGTTCCCACCAGATGTACCAAATTGCAATAGCGGTCAAATCATTCCTCTTCACATGCGATTTGGCATCTTTGTTGGGAGCAAATGCCCAAGGGCCGATTCACCTTCCCTTTCCGTCTGAGACACTAGGTATACCTGATCATACGTCGTGCCAGGCGTTGAAAAACCTACCAGAAAATCCCAAGCTCGAACACAGATGGGTCCAAAACACATGGACATTACATTTATTTATTCATTTATAAAAATAGCCATTTAATTAATTTATTACATATTATATCGGTTTTCCATTGCATTCTACTCGCGTTTGATGTCTGTGTTTTATTGGTCACGAAACTATAGTCATTACGAAAAGTTCCACGAAAAATCCTATGCGACCTTTGGCACTGCAGTCTACGGGTTGAAGTGGTATGGACTAGTGAGGTTTCTGACACACAGACCATGAACCATATCAGCTCCTGCGGCAGAGTGTGGCAAAATATTGTTCTTTTCGTTTAGCAGCAAAGTTCGACGACGATGTCATGTCGTGTTAGAAAAAATCGAACCTTTTGCTAAGTTTGTCTCCTATTTGAGAATCGAGTACCCAAAAAAAGGGATCAAATTTTGTGCATAACATTGGCAGCAGATCAACATCAGAAGAAACGAATAGAAGCATACACAAGTCCGGTTAGATCAGGCGATCAGGAATAGGCTGAGACAATGAAGGCGACGACAACAGTGATATCATCCGGCTTCCCCCCGTGGCGCCGGTCCCCTCGATGCTTCCGGCTGTCGATGCTGTACGGCGAGTCCCTCTCGTTGCTCCTGGACATCTCGTAGGCGACGCCGGCGACGACGTCCGCCATGTTCTTGGGCGAGAACCCCAGCGCCGTGCCCATCCGCACCACCACCCCAATCTCCCCGTCGAACACATTATCAAACAGCCCGTCCGTGCCGACCACCACCACGTCCCCTTCCCTCACGGCCATCTCCCCTACGTCCGCCTTGGCGACGCCGCCCTCGCGGGCGCTGAGCTGGAGCGGGTGGTTGAAGCGCTTCTGCTGCCGCCTCGAGCGGTGCACGATCCTGCCGCCGCGGAAGACGGCGAAGGCGCTGTCGCCGATGAAGGCCCACCTGAGGGTGTTGTCCGTGCCGCCGGGGGCGAGCGAGAGGATGACCGCCGTGGACCCACCCGGCGCGCCAGACGCGGCCGTGTCCTCGTAGGCGCGCTCCAGCAGCGTGTGCGGGCACACGGGCGTGCCGGGCTCGGCGGCGCAGACCTCGGCGAAGGCGGCGGTCATGAGCCCGCGGGAGAAGGCCCCCGCGTCCACGCCGCGCTTGCGGTACCCGCCCACGCCGTCCGCCACGCCGACCACGCCGGCCTCGCCGTGCCCGAAGTGCGCGTCCTCGTCGTGGTCGCGCGCGTAGCACGCCCAGTCCATCCGGAGACCCGCCCGCGCCCGGGGCTCCTCCTCCTCGTCATTGCCGCGTGTTTCTGCCGGGCCGGGGCCGTCGTCCTGCGGCTGGAAGAAGGATGCGACGAAGCTGGCGATGTCGCCGTCGTCGGAGGGGAGCGCGACGGGTCTGTGGGCGAGGCCGAAAGCGGCGCGGAGGGAGTAGGGGACTCGTTTGTCGATCTCGCGCAGGGTTTGTTGGATCGGCTCCAACGTCTCCATGGCTGGCGTCTTGGACGTCGTTTGATTGATCAATCCTAGTATGGTTAACGAGAGATCGAGGAGAACGGAACCGACGTGCTCCGGAATACCGCGAGCAGCGAGTTAAGGTATTGATGATCGATGATCACCCCCCAAAGGCCGAAATCACGTACCCGATTCCTTTTGCCAGTTTGTGTAGTAGAGTTCGAATCGAACTCCACGCTACGGACGCTGCTTGCCAACTCCAATGGTACCACCCCCATCCGTGCTCCCCACCTCTGAACAGTTCGGATCTAAACTGCATCGTATCATTTTGCTCCCCACGTCCCGTTCCTCCAGTCCTCGCGTACCTGAAGATCCTTAACCCTCGGAATTGGGAAGAGAGGTCCAGTTGCAGCCTCCGAAGAACCATGCCCTTGCCACTGGAATCTACACTCTACAGTGCAAATTTATCTGCTGTTTTTATCCATGGAAAATGCATCGCTGGTCTCGGCCGTACTGCTCATTTTGAATTCCAGAAACGAGCTGTTAAGGATTACAATTCTCTCTCTTAAATTCCTTTCAAAAATCCTACGGTTCAAATATCCCTTGTCAGGCAAAAAAAAAACCGTGGAGCACTATGCTGCATATAATTAATCAACATAAATTATATTGCACACACTGTTGTAATTTGGTTGTGGAGCACTAGTGTTCTTTTTTTTTTTGAAGAAGCGTCTTCTTGCTCTGCACTGGGTGACATGCACGCACAACGTTGTTTTTCAAAGAAGCATATGCTTTGATGTCTCGTTGAGTGGTATCGGCAGACCAACTGCGTCGTGGCTTGTCGCGCATTCAAAGATCGAATTGTTACACTGAAACCTTTCGGAATTGATCTATGTACGATCTTTTCATGTACGATTTGCATACGTCGGTTCAATCAACGGCTCTTGTATCTTGACCTTGCTGTCATCGAGGGCTCTTGCTGAAGTCGTACAAAAATCGTATGATTTATGTCGTACGTGAAAACCTTTTGGCATTTCATTCATCATCCACGCTTTTACTTTCTCAAAGTACTGGACACCTACGTATTATATGATGTCTTGTGTAGTAACAATATCGTACCAAAATTGTCGTTGGTAGTAAAGCAGCGTTGCCTTGTACGTGGATGCTCCAACAGATGTTCCAACTGCAACACACAACCAAAAATTATTTCCTTGAAATTAACTCACAAAGATTGCCCTTACACCAAACAATGTTATGGTGATTCCTCCTATAGAAATCAGGTGGCGACAATACGTACATTTTTAGATAAATTTCATCTAGATCTATGAAACCTTTGTTCCTCCGAGAAATCATGTTAAGGATACCATAGACCTAGGTCTCTAGATGCGCTAACGCCATCTCGCTTAATTCCACGGACAAATGCGTCGAGGTTCCTCTTCGCCACAGATCTTGCCTCACCCACCATAACCCTCTCCCTCAGCCCATTCACCTTCCCCCGCAACCGCTTCCCATCTTCTCCTTCCATGATCCTCTCGATACAGTCCCTCACATCACCCTGTCCATTGCTAGGGAGCCTGATCCCTATCTCCCACATCTTAACAACGAAGGCGGAGTTGATGAACTGGTCGCCGGACACAGGGTAGCAGAGGAGGCGGACCCCGTTCTGAATCGCCTCGAGCGTGGAGTTCCAGCCGCAGTGCGTGAGGTAGCACCCGACGGCCTCGTGCCCAAGGACGCCTCCCTGGGGCGCCCAGGCCACGATCTTGCCACGGCCCACGACCGTCTCGAGGTACCCCGCTGGAAGGCCCGCTCGCCACGACGGGTCGTTCTTCAGAACCCAAAGGAACGGCCGGCCCGTGGCCTGCAGGCCCAGGGCCAGCTCGTTGATCTCGTCTCTCCCGATCGGCGCCACCCAGGTCCCGAACGAGACGTAGATCACCGACCCTGGACGTTGCTGGTCAAGCCAGTCCATGCAGGACCCGTCTGCCTGCCACATGCTAGGGTTCTTCGTTGCAGGCAACTTCTGCGGGTGGCCTTTCAGACTGTCGAGTCCATCGCTTAGCAGCGGGCCGATCTGGAGAATTTGCATGCCTTGTGATGCGTGGTGAGGCTTGGAGTCCTGCAGCCCGGGGGCTTCGCCGTGGAAGGAGTTGACGAGGATGCAGCGGAGGCTCTTTGCCCGCTGTAAGATCTGCAGCCAGAAGGCGAATCTTGCTTCCTGCGTTGCTGCGCAGCCGACGAGCCATGGTAGCATCTCTTTGGTGCCCAGCTGTAGGGCTTCAGGTAATATCTGAAGGTTGTTTGCGATCTGGAGGTCTGCGTTTGCTTCATCTTCTTTGAATTTTTCCGTCAGAATGGGAATGCCTGTGTACCAAAAATTAGTGAAGTACAGATTAAATAAACGGTTTTGCTATTTCTAACGTGACTGAGAAATAAGAAATAACAATTTCTAAGTCGATAATAACAATTGTTTGGTCCAAACATTAAAATTCGTGCAAGAATCATGCAAGTATAAAGGATTAGATTCTTTTCAATAAGATATGATTATTGACTGAGAAATAACTATTTCTAAATCAACCGAGAAAATAGAAACTTTCTTAAATAAAACGGTGAATAACTTATTTATGTGCAGCTAGCGCTTGCTGGAATACGTACTAATATTCGATTAGCTTACTTAATTAAACAAAATGGATATGCATGCATGTCACATTCTATGCATGGGGGTTGCTTCTATTGGGAATTGATTAAAGGTACACCGTAGCATTTTTAACAGGATGTGATGAACTGGAAGTAAACTAATCACGTGCACCGGCCGCCAGCTCCCTAATTGATAGGCTGATGCTTAAAGTCAAACGTTGGTATCGTGCAGCAGCGATCTACACTCTGCGAGGCTACGCTAAAATGTGCCCCGGTCAAAATGTGCCCCGATCTACAATTCTACATGGGGATGGCTGTTGCCTACTCACAAGACATGCACGTTAAATGTGAGTTTATGTGCTTTAATTTCAGAAAGGAACAGGAAAAATTCGTTCCTGTACTCCTCGTACAGAACTCAGAAGGTGCCAGTTATACTCTTGGCGGTGTTTAAGCATTGCCAATTTCATCAGTTAACCTCGCAAACTTCTTTGCTTGGGCTTGGGCGGTCTTATTTTTTTGTGAGATACTCAGCTCACCACGTTCATGAAAAGATGCCAGATCGCTCTGTCAAGCTAAGCAACAACTCATCTAAAAAAACCTAAGCAACAACTAACTTAGAACTAATACTCCGTAACACCGTATAAACAAAGACCGTGGTTTAGCTCTATCTGGTAGGATCTACTAGCTAGCTAGGCAGCGTGCCTCGGTATACGAAGCCTATCATTAAGGATAAGTAAAAGTATTACACTCCTAGTGTAGTCTTTTGCGTGATGGAGTATATTAGTAAGGGAAATTCATATAGCTAGAGTAATTCTATCATTATGATATATAGATGGTCTCTGTGTATAGGGGGGTTTGTTTAGGACTGGATATCATGTCAACCTACCGTTTTGGCACTTCTTTGTTGCGAGGGGAAAGAGAGATTCAGTATGGAGCAGCATGGAACCAAACAGCGGTACACCACCCTCTCGTACCAAACTTTAGCTAAACTATGTACTACGGAGTACTACTTGGGAGTATAAGGAAGTTCATTACAGCATGGAAGTTAATTACTTATCCTTAATGATAGGCTTAATGTACGCATACCGGAATCTGAGATGAGCCCCTTGCTAAGAAGCTCCGGGATGGCCGACACGACGCGGAAGGTCGCCAGCATCGCGGGCCAGAACCCCACAGCCGGCACGCCGCACCGGGTGGCCACGGGGATTGCCCACGACGCAAGGACGTCGATGACGACGACAAGGCCGGCGGCCCGCCCGGCGCGTGCCCGCGTTAGCAGCATCTGTTCCAGGTGCGCCGGCATGTGGTGCTCCATGGCGCGCACGATGCTGGCGAAAGATGGGGCATCGTCGTCCGCGGGGACGACGCCGCTAGGGATGGACACGAGCGCCACGCCGGTGCCGGCATCGGCATCGGCGTTGCAGGCTTGCTGGCCTCCCATGCGGCGGTGGACGAAGTCGGGCACGGCGACGGTGGCCGCGACGCCGCGCGCGGAGAGGGCGCGCGCAAGCTGCAGCATCGGGGTGACATGGCCCTGCGCCGGGAACGGCACGAGGACGGCGGCGAGGCCGACGAGACCAGCCGGCTCCGCTCCCATGGCGACCGGCCAACTGATCCAACGATGTGCGCGTCGGCCGCTTCGATCGCGTGGTAGTGGACTTTGGCCTCCGATCCTGAATTCCTGATGTGTGTAGTATTTAAAAGATGTCGCCGCGGGCGCGGGGCGTGTGATTTGATATGATTCGCCGGTTGCTGTAGCCTACTGGCAATGTCCCCTTTGCCCTCTCTCCATTTGACATTCGTTAATCAATTGATTAACGCTGTTGTCATCTCTTCGCCCGTATAGTAAATGCTCTCGCTCGTGGTTAGCTGTGCTCTTGCCGCCATTACTATCCATTTGAGCAACTGCCAGCTTGGATAATCACGTTTTCATTGATTCGCTCTATGTTGACCCGCACATGTATCTCTAGTCTATACCGGTATAAAAGGCAAGAATTAGGTGTATATCCAATTAATCAAGACAATCCAAAAATAAAAATAAGTTGGAATCTTGCGCCCTGTAGTCGCTAATGCCCTGGCGTACTTTACCATACTCAGACCCTCCGTTTCCTCTTGATTATATGATTTTGTGATAGAAACCCAACAGATTCATATACTAGTATGCATTCTTTGTCATCGCCATAACATCTTTGCTTTCACCAGATGCCAATTTGGATGTGCAATTGGTTATTCTTGTTTAAACTTGGAAATAGTGTTACTACTGTATTAAACTTGCTACTCCCTCCGTTCCTATTATGGGATTGGCCGTTTATTTTCTGTTGTTCGAACATGTGCCCCTTTTCCCCTGCCATTACAACTGAGGAAGGATCGGAACTTTCTCAACGAGAGATAATGATCAGCCAGACAATGTTTTGTGGACACAAGTTTGAAACCTTAAGTGATGGAAAATCATGGCGTGCAACACGGTGGGCCTTCATTTCTACGGAACGAATACCACGACAGCCCATAAATCCATAAGGACAAGACAGAAGCCCAAGTATTGGTGTAACGGGGCTTTAAGCTGCTCCTTCCTTTTGCCAAAAGGAAAAGAAAAAAAAGATGGGAAGGAAGACAAAAGCACCACACAGCCGTCACCCGGGACGTTGGGACGACGGCGACGTGGCCCCCGGCGAGCGGCAACGCTCTCGGATCCGCAGAAAACTGTCGCCAACTGCCAACGGAGCCTTCTCTTCTCCCACGCACGCCCCCAGTCTCTCTCGCTCGGACGTGCACGTCTCACGGCCGACGGCCGCCACACGAGCTGCCTGTGCCGACCTGGACCTGCCTCAGCCGCCGACCCCCCTTCGCAGCGCCTGGATAAGCCATAGCTCCGTGAGAGACCGAGACACGTACTCCGGAGTATCCAGGAGTTTGTCCGAAAGTCGCCAAAATACGAGTGTTTACCGAACCTGCAGGCACGCTGCAAGAAAACAAAGGGATATTCCTTCGAGGTAGAGAACCCAAGCAGGACTCTCTCGGCTGCTCCGGACTATTCTGCCCGTGGGCCAAAAGAAGAAGCGGAAGCCCAAACGGAGGAGACATACGGCAGGGAGAGGAACACCGTTCCCCCACCCCACTCCACCACCGTCTCGCCCTATCCGTTTCCCTTTCACACTCTCCTCACCTGCAAACTCCTCCCCCTTCTCCTTCCTCCGTATAAGTCTTTCGCCCCTCGCCGTGTTCGCCTCACATCCACTCCTCCGCAGTTCGCACCCGCGGAACCCAAGGCAGCAGCAGCAGCAGCCATGACGCCCTCCGCGCTCGCGAACCTGGCCGGCGCCTCACCGCTGCCCACCTTCGCGCCGAGGCCCAGGTCCAGGCCCAATTCGGTGAGCCCAGGCCCTGGCCCTGCCCCGGGCGGGCCCGCGCCACGCCGCCTCGCCGTCGCGGCTCCCCCGCGGGCCTTCTTCTCGTCCGCGCCGTACCAGCCGCAGCAGCCGGAGCCAGCGGGCTATTCGTCGGCCCTCGAGTACGGGCTCGTCCCCATGGTCGTCGAGACCACCTCCCGCGGGGAGCGGGCCTACGACATCTTCTCGCGCCTGCTCAAGGAGCGGATCGTCTGCATCCACGGGCCCATCGCCGACGAGACGGCGTCCCTCGTCGTCGCGCAACTGCTCTTCCTCGAGTCCGAGAACCCGCTCAAGCCCATCAGCCTCTACATCAACTCCCCGGGGGGAGTCGTCACCGCGGGGCTCGCGATCTACGACACCATGCAGTACATCCGATGCCCCGTCAACACCATCTGCATCGGACAGGCCGCCTCCATGGGGTCGCTCCTGCTGGCCGCCGGCGCGCGAGGGGAGAGGAGGGCGCTGCCCAACGCCAGGGTCATGATCCACCAGCCCTCCGGCGGGGCGCAGGGCCAGGCCACCGACATCGCCATCCAGGCCAAGGAGATCCTCAAGCTGCGCGACCGCCTCAACAAGATCTACGCCAAGCACACGGGCCAGAACATCGACAAGATCGAGCAGTGCATGGAGCGTGACCTCTTCATGGACCCTGAGGAGGCGCGCGAATGGGGGCTTATAGACGAGGTCATCGAGAACCGCCCTGCCTCGCTCATGCCCGAAGGCCTCACTATTGACCCGCCTCACCACGGTGGCGGCGCCAGCAACAACGGACGTGGCAGGGAGGAGGAGCCCTCAGCGGTATGAAGGCTGCCCACAAAGGTGAAACCTTTCTCGAGCCCGGTGGCTATGTTGTTTGTTGTTAGATCTAAGTTTTGATTTCTTAATACGACAGCAGGTTGTTATTCTGGTCGCCGAGGCCTACAGCTTCTTCCCTGTTGTTTTAATTGCCTAAATTCAGCTACTGATGATATATTTATTGCAACTCGTAAATGGAATTTCATTCCTTTGATACCTATAAAACGATAATCGGGTGAATATGTGTTACATACGATGAATTTTATGGCATGCCGTTCAAAATCAGTTCTTCATTGCTTCGGCATAAATTATCTTCTGTTTTGTGTCGATTACAAATTAGTTCTATGATGTTGTTTTTTATATCAGTTTGTCGTGGTCATTTAGTAAGAAGTTCTTCGATATGCATCAGTTGCCATTCTTCTCTGGTCTGTTTAGGTCTGTACCCCATGACAATGGCTATTTGTAATCTTCTGATTCACTATAAGTTTTCCAGACCCACTCAGGAGTCCTCAACAGAAGTATAGTTTATGCAGGGGTATTTGTCTAGTCTGTATTGGGAGCTCAGACTGCTCGCTGTTCATAGATGGCTGGATTTATCAACTTCTAAGAAATGGTTTAGCATGTCTGGTAGTGTCCACTCATTTGGTCAAGCATTAAGATAGCAATTTGTAGATGATATTTAGTTATTCGATGGGTGCTTCAACCTTGACCTATCATGGTTCAAGGTGAGAACTTAATGTATTCTTGCCAATCTAACACTTAGTAATCTTGGCAATTAGCAGTGTGTTCTACTGCAGACTACAGAATTTTGTTAAGTACATCTGTGCTCAATGTTGTTGCAGTTATATGAGTAATGTTGTGATTAATGGATATGAACTAAACCAAGTTTCTTCAGTGTGGGTCAATGTTCTAGAGAGTGGTCCGACTGCAGCTGTCTCAAGCGCTAGGTACCCTCCTCGCCGTTACGGTTCTGCCATGGTAGTACGCACTTGGCAGACTGGTGCCAACAGTTTCTAGGCGGTCATGGACCTATGAAGTTCAGCTTCATAATTTGGGCACTTCTTTATGAAGAACTGGAGGTAGTGGAGTAAGCATTCTAAATGTTTGCTCCCTTAGAAAATGATGTATTTCTTAGCTTTGTTTGCCGATTGATGGTATTTTACTACTCCCTCCGTCCCATATTAAGTGCCGAAATATTACATATATCTAGATGTATTTTAGTATATAGATACGTCCATATTTAGACAAATTTAAGTCACTGAATATGGGACGGAGGGGGTATGTTTTCTGTTCAAACGTGCAGTTTGTGCTATCTGTGCGCTGCATGCTGGATGGCGGCTTTGCGCTTGTTGATAATATTGTAGTGGGTTGTCTTTACCTCATTTGGAACCTTAATAGGACCTGGAGCTGCGCTCTGATGTCTCTCGTAACTTAAGAGCATCACTCAGAAGTCAATGGGAAACAGACAAGTTCCACGCAGCTCTCTTTTGATGTTCTCCAGCCTTCCAGGTATAGAGAACCTAAAGGATGCCGGAAAAAATTCTTCAGATATTGCTCAGATATTGAAATGGGTGAAAACCCAGGCCAGTCTGTCCAAGCTGGGTCAGGGATTGAACCTGATCGAGTGATATTTGCATATAGTTGACTGAGCCCTTGTTTAGGTCACCCATATAACCATAGTTGGATGAGATCAACATCCTGTAGACCTGAAACTAATGACTGGCAGCAGAAGGTTCTTTACTCGAGTATGCCAGCAGATGGTGATTTTATTGACATTTGAGAATGCCAGCACTGGCTGTTCCTTTAGGGGTGCAAGAGATATGGATATCTCACCACCGTTCAGATAAATTGTCAAGTCCTGAAGCTGTATCTGAACTTTCAGTTTATGGGAACTTAGACAACCCTTTGATGCTCCTGAGTGCTCGAATATCCTGTTTCTGTGGCGCAAAAAGTCCTTGGATTCGTTGTTTACCCAGCCATCATTGTATGTTTTCAGCTCTACCTTTGCTTCAGTTTTGAGTACTTTCCTGCGTCCGGTGCTATTTGTCTTGGTTTTCTTGATCTTTTTCTTTCATTTTTTTTGAAATAGTAGAGTTATTCTTCATCTCAGCGACACCTGAAGTAGACCTTGCAACGCCAAAAACATTTTGCAGCCGACAACAAACCAATCAAACACATGGCCAAATCCTAATATGCGAGTGCAGATTTTTATTTTTATTTCTTAGATGCTAGCGTATAGAATTATACCGAGTGGAATACGTTTTTGGGGAGATGGATTAGGCCGGTGGACATGCGACATGAGCGAACAATGTAAAGTTAGTGGTATCATATCATATCAGACTGATATTATCAGTCGCACGCAGGTGAATATGAAGTGATCCGTAAGGGAAGGAAGACTCTTCATAATCTTGTCAGATGTCAATCTGTTAACTGCTTCTTGCTCGTAGGTGTGAGATTGCTTGACTTGGTACAATCCTCCATCTTGGTACTAGATCATCTTGTCGGTGAATATATCGCTCAAGTTCTTATTTGTACATTGTACTCTGGAATCTTTACTCTTGTTAAGATCCTAATTGGTGCGTGCGCGGACCCGGAGAAGGGCTCTTTGGATTGAAGGATTTTTCATATTTTTCATATGATTTTGATAGGATTCTAATTGGCACCCACAATTTCCCCCCCCCATAAATACTGTTGATTCAGAGGAACCCATTCGTTAAAATTCCTATGTATTTGATTTCCTACGCTCTAATCTATAGGAATTCTGGTAAGAGGTCGGACTTCTGTGCTTTACTGTAGTGCAACCCAATAACTTCTACTATAGATTCTTTGTATTCTGAACTCATGTATGGTTAAGCATGCCATGACATCCTTTCATGTGTGTATACAATTTCTGTGAATAAAAAACCCTAAATATTTCTGTGCTTGGTCCGCTCCAATTGCGACATCCCACAAGACCTACCGCCGCAGGCTGTCTCACGAACTCCTCCTGAACCTTATCCACCGCGTGTGCATCTCTGCATGCAACCATAGGGCGACGAGTGACCCAACCGTAGTTGGAGGTTGCACAAGAAGGTCTGATTTTCACTCTTAGGCCAGCAGGTTCTGAGCTTGCGGTTGCCATTGTCACAACCGGTGAGAAATTGCCCCTCACTTCCTCTGAAATAGTTGATGAGATTCCTGATAATCTGTATGAGACTTTGCTAGGAACGAAAGGCTACAACGAGGCTCAAATTGCTCACTATTTTGTTTTCTTAGTTGAGAATTCAAAAAGTGCCAAAGCTTCTAGGTACTAAATGTTCAAAGAGAATGTTATGCCAACAAATACTATCTCTTATTTGAGTTGAACCTATGTTTTATATGTGTTGAACTATATTATTGTTGAACCTTATGGATAATTGTGCGAATTGTATGTACGGATGTTTTGTTGTGTGTTGTCAATGTCGAAATTTTGAATTTTAAGTTGTATTGTGCTATTGTATCATTTAATGCGTTCATGTTTTGTTCAAAATATGATTCGCTCAATCAACCAAACATGAAAAAGTGGTTCTAATCGTTGGCGTTCAGTCAAATTCAGAGAACGAAACACGAAACTCGGCCGACCCATCCGTTCCGACCTAAATAACCAATTTTTTGGGGGAGAAAAACTCAAACAACCAAGGGACACTCATGTTTTTTTAGGGGAAGACACTGCTTTATTCAACACAAATTCGCAAAGGGATACAATCAATGTGAGGAGTTTCTAACAGCCACAAACGGCGACCAAACGAAAGCGGCGAAGTTGCTGTAGCTAAATTATGAGCATCTACGTTAAAGGACCCTTCTCATGCTTGAAACAAACTGAGACAAAGGTCTTCTTCCTTTCTTCGATATCGTTGAGAATGGCACTGTAATAGCAAAGATTTTTCTCCTTCAGATTCTTGATCACGAGAAGGCAGTCCGAGACCACACAAAAATTAGTGAGATTAAGATCCAGGGCCAGGGACAAAGCCTGGTTGCACGCCATTGCTTCCAATACAGTCGGATCAGTCACCCCAGCCAAAACACATCGTAAACGAAGGTGGCTGGGCTAGCCCACGAAAGTATGAAATGGGAGTATGGCCCAAACTAAACCCAATATTCTCCCCGAGAGACTGAAGTCCAATTGTCCAAAGCTCCGAAGTCCAAACCCTCGCTTCTCCTCGGTCTCCACTGCCCGGCGCTGTTCGGCCCTGGCCGCCACCGCCGGACCAAAGGGCGGCCGGCGGCAGCTGCCATCAGCCTAGCCAGCATGGCGTTTCTCTTCAACAAGTTCCAGGAAGTAATCTTCTCTCTCCCTTCACATCTCGCAACCATCTCCGGATCTCGATATGCTTGATTCGCGTTGTGGCGGACACAAAACTACCATCGGTTCGGTATAGTACACGAAAGAAAAATTCGATTGTTTATCGTAAAGTTTTGAATAAAGCAAGTGCACGAGCACGAGGGTGGTGATGGCGCGCAGCGAACCCTTCTGGAAGTGGGTCTAACTGTGTAATGTTCGTATGGGATATATGCCTTGCCTCAATGCTCTATTGTCTACCAATAAATTTTATTTTGTTAGATTCTACTCCATAAATGATTTCACAGCGTCTTGTGTAATGCTAACTCGAATAAGCACAATGTGGTAAAAAAAAAACTCGAATGAGCACAACACTAGTACTCCGGGACAGATCGTCTGTTGCTGCCTTTGCCTGTAATTTTTCTTCAATCAATTTTTTGATACATTTCCAGGCAATCAGAACACTAGCAAAGAATCCCAAGTTTGCTCGAGACCCACGACATCTTCAATTTGACGCTGATGTAAATCGTTTATTTCTCTATACCAGGTATATGAATATCTGAAGAAAATGCCCTGTTTGTTTCTTACTTACTGTTTCTTAGATGGCCAACATGCCAGTTCCTTATATGCAATATCTGGCTTTTCTTTGTTCATATGCAGTGGAAAACTAGCATCAACCTTTCTCTCTTAAGTCTATTATAAGGTGGCTAATGGTTTCTCATAATTATCATCCCTTTCATTATACATTTTAATCTTTCAGATTTAAACTTTTCTCTTATCACCAAGTTCAGGATCAAGCCTCTAAACTATGTGTTTGATTATATCTGCATGCTTTAAAATGTGATTTTACCAAATTTCCTTGCAATTCTTGATAAGAATATGAAATTTTTCCTAAATGCCTTTCTATCTCTACCTTTAGCTATTATCGTTTGGGAGAGCATTCTGAAGAAAAGGATGCAGAGGAGATTATTGACATGGCTAGCAAAGCATCTGTTGTTGACCAGCAGAAACAAGTGCAGGGGAATGTTCATTATCAACTTAAGCATATGTGCCAAGCAATGGATAGCATTCTTCGACCTGATATAAAGAATGATCCATCACAGTCTCCTTCAGATACTCATAATAAGTCTCGACGAAGTGGCTTGAGTTTTGCCGTTGGCACAGGGGTTTCATCTGCAAACAAGCCAGGTAATTTGTTACACCTATATCACCCAGATTAGTCTAGTAAGCAACTAAGCATGTGTTGAGTAGCCTGTCTTGCTGTGTAATACATAGTTGCATACTACCAAAAATATTTTTTTAACATTTTTCTGCTACCAAAGATACACTATAGGGTTTAAGACGTTAAGTATGATAACCATAGTACATGTGCAAGTGTTTACACTTCAAATCTCTATCATTTATGGTTAAGGTAAGATGTTATGTTTCCAGACAACCCCAGGTCCTTGTATATGTGATATGAATAGCATTCCCTTTGTTATTGCAATTTTCTGTGCACTTCCTCTTGGCTTTAATTTTTTTTGCCATAGTTTAACACCCTTAACCAGTATCATGCTCTACTATTCTTTAATGCTCTTTGCTAAGCAAAGACAAATAGATGCATTGATCTTTTGCTGATTGCATCACATGCATCCTGATTCCAAACTTATAAATTATTCAATTAATTGATCAGTTATAGATGCCATGCTAACTCCCTTTCATGTTTGGTGTTTGGTAGCTAAATCCTTATGTTTTTCTTTTATTACACCCTCTTGCTTACACTAACGTTTTGGAGTTATGCTGGTACTGTGTTCTTGGAGATACAATTGCATACATGAAGTAATTAATAGTTTTATTACTGAATTAACCTAAGCTATGTTCTAATCCATTTTCTCTGCAGTGCAGTTGTTCCGGCTACTCGACCTTTAACTCAAGCTGAACTGTCAAATAAATTCAGGGATCAGTTTGGCTACACCCTTGATATCAGGCCATCAGGAATTCCTCACAAAGATGCAGGGCAAGGTCTGTTCTTATCTGGAGAAGCTAGAGTTGGTGCTGTCGTAGCCATCTACCCTGGAGTTATATATTCACCTGCTTATTATCGATATATCCCTGGGTACCCAAGAATTGATGCATGCAACAGCTATCTTATTACAAGATATGATGGAACAGTGATCAACGCAAAACCATGGCATTTAGGTGGTGAAACAATGGAATTATGGGATGGTTCACATTTGGTGGACTACAATTCAACGCCATCAACAAGCCCGGAGAGCAACTCTGATCGGGCATGGAGGATGCTTAACAAGCCCCTGGTGAAGAGTCGCAATGAAAACTTTGGGGAAGTGCTTGAACGACGAAATCCTCTAGCGTTTGGTCATTTTGCGAATCATCCACCGGGAGGGTCAACTCCTAATGTCATGATCTGCCCGTATGATTTCCCATTGACAGAGAAGGACATGAGATTATACATCCCTAACATAACATTTGGTGGTGAAGAGCCTGTTACAATGAAGAGATTTGGCTCCTTCTGGTTCAAGTCTAGAGGTTCTGGTCAACAAACTGGGGAGTCTTCAGTTCTGAAGACGCTAGTGCTAGTGAGTACAAGGTCCATACGTGATGAAGAAATCTTCCTGAACTACCGGTACAGCAGCTCAAAGGCGCGACCGGAGTGGTACACCCCAGTAGATGAAGAAGAGGATAAGAGAAGATGGAGCTAGCTTTGAACCTCTCAGCTGTACCAATCCGCCTGTATTGTTCTCTCATTGTTAGCCCCAATACTGATATGGCAACATTTTCCATATTTCCAGATGGACGAATAGTCTGCCGCCGCATTTTTCAGCGTGAGAAAAGTAGGCTGCCTCTGCTAAACTCTTCTCAAAAGTTCTTTCTGTACTAATAAAGAATACGAATTACATCGTCATGTTCTTTGAACTAGAATTTACTATTCATCCGGACGTACTACCAAGGCGGGATTACTAAAGAGTGTGTATCTGGATCTATGTCGAGATTACACTCGGTTTATTCCAATAATGCCAGACCGCTACTCACCCAGATGAATATACAGGCTTAGGAAATGCTACTCTGTACATATTAGGAATAGTTCCAATAGGTTGAGTAATCTTGTGACATCCTGACATTGAGTCCAATAGGTTAAGTATCTTCGACGTTAT
Organism: Brachypodium distachyon; assembly: GCF_000005505.3. Lineage (NCBI taxonomy): Eukaryota > Viridiplantae > Streptophyta > Magnoliopsida > Poales > Poaceae > Brachypodium > Brachypodium distachyon. The sequence goes on from NC_016133.3 coordinate 50,669,797, forward strand.
TCTTGAAGGGCTAGACTGCTGAGGCTGTTGCCATGCATCTAGACTAGAGGAGCAAGGAACAGCTTGGCAGGTCTGCTTCCAGCCAGTACTTGTTGATAGTCCTGATAGAGTGATAGTAGATTAGTATCTCTTCCATCCTAAATTGTTGTCGAAATATTACATGTATCTAGACGTTTTTTAGGAATAGATACATCCATATTTAGGCAAATTTGAGTAAAGAATTTAGGATCAGCAGGAGCAGTATCTACGGAAGCAAGTTTGACAGACTGTATCGGGCTGTATTGCGATTTCTTCCGTGCAGACGGAGGGGCTTCACTGAAGCTCACGCGAGTTGACTGCTGACCAAATGAAGGCCGGCCGGCTGGACCTGCATGAGCAGCATGTTTGCTCGTCATTGCAACACCCATGCCCTGCCCGGTGCTATCTTGTCGATCTGGCCAACTGCGCCGAAAGGAGAACACCCGTATTCTTTGATAGGATAAGAAATCTATCCCGGTCAATTGGTCAAACACCGTCTAATTTCCTCCGTTGAATCCTGAATATTTTCGTATGGGGCGAGTTTGCTTGCACATAGCATGAAGCAGCTCAACTGGAGTCTGTGGCTTCTGTATTTTATTTATGATCTCTCTCCTGTACTCCTGTATGATTCTTGTTCCAGAGCTGATAGAAACCTGCAGAATACTCAAGGATACTATTTGATACCTCAGGACATCCACTCAGGCAGCAAGCATATCATGGCAGGGAGTAGCTATCTTGTGAATTAAGTCGCCAACTCATTTGGGAAAATTATTCTGGAAACAAGCAAGCTTGCTGTCAGCTTTGTCCGTACGTGCATGTTGATATGGAAAATGTTTAGTGGACGGATAGCGAGACACATTACGATGTGTACAGCGGATGAGTCGTGTTGGGCGATTGGTTAGGAGCCAGGCTTCTATTTTCTCTTCGTTGGAAGAACGCTCCTCTTTTCTTGACGGAACGAAGGAATAACAGCTACTCCCAAGAACGCACAAAGTTTGCATGTCATTATCGTCAGCCAAGGCGCAGAGAGGCCCGAACACAAAATTATTTCGAAAATTACTGACATTACTTTTGTGTTCTTAAATATAAGATGTTCTAATTTTGTCGTAAATCATTTAACAAAAAGTTTAATCAAGTTTATAGAAAAAATATGAAATACACAACTCTAAGTTGGTTTTATTAAACCAATCACGATACATATGATATACTCCCTCCAATCCATAATAAGTGTCGGGTATTTGTACATAGTTGTACTCGGAGGAGTATATCTTTACACTTGACAGTACACTTATTTGATATCGTACATATTAGTATATTTTTTTACAAATTTGATCAAACTTCAACAAGTTTGACTTAGGACAAAACTATGGCATCTTATATTTACAAACAGGGTAGCTCATCTACACTTGGTGGTGAATTTAGACGGAGCGTAATAAGACGGTTTTTAGGGCCACGACTTTGCCGCCTTTTGCAAGTGGCCTTTTTGGTTTGGAAGGAGTACCAAGGTAGGGTTAGGGCATGCTTTATGGAGCCGGGAGGATAGCCCTTTTTGGTGTGCCGTTTTTCCTTTTTTGCTGCCCCTCTTCTCTTTAGGGGTCTTCCTTGATCCCCTTTCAGTGTTTTCTCTTAATCGAATGACGGAGATCGGCCGTCTTTTCCCTCAAAAAAGTATATTTACAAACAACAGTGGTACGTTTAAGGGAAAAAATATGCAACTGGACTACTGGTATATATAATTATACAGTACACACTCATTTCGCCATCATCCAATTATATTGTGTCAGATTCACTGATGTTGGCATTTGTTGCAATTATAAGCGTTTTTGTATCACTGAGAAGACATTTAATGTGCCTTTTTTTCTTCCAAAATGAGCACCATTTAAGAGGGACCGGGAAACATCTTCTCGGAGATCAGAATTCTGCAACCAACCCTTTTAGATCGAAGAGATGTTTTCGTGCATATCAATCACCTTTTGTATATTTCTGTCGCATAGAGAAATAGTATACACTCGTACTGTACTCCACTATGTTTAATTGGTGGTCAAACATGTTGTGGAGTGTGGATCATTGGATAGATGGCGATCCTGACGAACTTAATTTGCCTTCATACATACGTACCTCTCGTACAAACAAACGATGGGTTAGGTTGGCCAGCTCAAAGTTTGCCGGAAGGCCAGACAAGTCCTCCGGCCGGCCGGCTCAAACTTGATGTGGAACATGTATCGACATTAACAATGCTGATTTGTATGTGGTCTTAATGTGTAGTGCTACATTAAGACCATCGGCAAATATCGACATTAATGTGTAGTGCTACATTAACATTAAGACCATCGGCAAATATCGACATTAATGTCTTAACGTGTAGTGTTACATTAACAATATCGACATTAACAATACTAGTATAAGTCCATCGGCAAATGGTCCGGTTTGGAAGTCGTCTTCGTGCCGCCCCTGGAGCTACGAGATATGTGCCGTTTCTTGTGAGCAAACGAGGCCTATGTGGGGAAGATTTATGCATGGTAACCGCGCAAATTTCTGTATCCGCTTAGTTTGGGCATTGGAGCATGAAATCGTGACATGTTTGAAGTACCTCAAAATTTAGTGCCACTCGTTTGGATTGGCATGCTACAATTTGCATGGACGGATCGGATTTGGTGGTGTTTGGAATGACGTCCCCAAAAAAAAAATCGGTCTTCGTCAACGTGTAGCATCAAAATTAACTCCCCCGGAAACTGCCACGCCTGTTGCAATCCAGAAATGGACACCCCATCTGTCCGTGCGATTCGGAATTTTCTCAAGAACATTCTACTCTGAAAGGCGCCGGGATTTGGATGCCATTCTAATTGGAGTCGAGCTTGATGCATACTGTACTGGACGCTTGATGACCATACCTTAGGCGGCAATTGACTACTGGAATACTATTACTCTTCAACTTGCTGGTACAATGATAAATGACGCCACACTGTTCCAGTTAACTCCCTCCTCTCTGCATATATAACCCACCGGAGGGATATCATCGTCACAGCAGCAAGCCAGCAACAGAGAAGCCAGCACCACCACCACCAGAGGCACAGACAGAGACAGAAACAACAATGGCTGCCGGCGTCGGCTTATTGCTCGCCGTCACGGCCTTCTTGCTCTGCGCCGGCTGCAGCCGTGCCGACGCGCCGCGGCCGTACAGCATCAGCCCGGAGGCGGCGCGGCAGCAGGCGGCGGACCGCGTGTGGCATCTGCCGGGGCAGCCGGCCGTGCCCTTCTCGCAGTACGCCGGGTACGTGACCGTGAACGAGCCGCACGGCCGCGCGCTCTTCTACTGGTTCTTCGAGGCCACCGCCGGCGCCGCCGAGAAGCCCCTCGTGCTCTGGCTCAACGGCGGTACGTACCATCTCTACTGATCGATATATACAACCGTTTTCATCAACGTGCTCGTACGACTATTATTATAGGTCCGCATCAATCCAATGTTTCTTGCACACATACTGCAGTTTGAGTAAATTCTTGCATTGCTGGCTTGTTCGACCGTGTGGTTAATGCTAGCTCCTGCAATGATAGTTGGATAGATTGGGAGATGGATCATTGAGGTAGTAGGTGTTAGTTGGCGTCGCTTGGATTCATTTCGAAATTGATTGAGGCGGACGTTTTGTTTACATTGATTGTTTTTTTTTAAGAAGCGGAGGATCTTCCAAATTTTAAGAAAGGAAGTGGGTAGCTAGCTAGGCTGCGTCGGCTCTCGTCTGCAGCAGAGAAGGTCGCCGTACCAGCAAAGCAAGTGAGAGCATGTTTTGACTTGAGTATCAACAGTGTATTACACGCACTTTGCCCAGCCAATGCAACGAAGCGGAGTATGTTCCAGCATTCGTTTGCTGGCTCTTGTTTGATGGCGTAGCTACTTGTACAAGTTACTCCAGTCGCATACCTTAATTGCGTCGACTGACACCCTCTTCACAATATCCTGTGAAATTGCACACCTTTTGAAAACTTAGAAGCGTCATTTAAAAAGCACACAATAATTTGTTTAAATAAATTCAAAATAATTTTACTACTAGGGAAGAGCATAGTGTACATGAGTTTCAAATGATAATTTCATAATATGTCCATTTTCACAAGAAATACTATATTTTGCCCCTTTTTCGGTGGCAAAGGTTTGATCAGTTTTGACAAACAAACTTTAGATGTCAACCAGAGGTTAAATGTACATGACAAACCATGTTGTGCTGATATTTGTTTACAAGCTGTTGCCGAAACGGCTGTAGAAATGCCAGTGCTCTGTTTGGCAAATCAGACCATACTCTAATCAGCTCTGAAAGCACACCGAATGGAATGTCCTAGCTTACCACATGGTTTGATATACCTAGAAAATATCTAGCAAGCAGCAGGTCCCCCAGAAGTCAGAACTACGAGGGCACACAAAGTCACAAATATGATAACAAAGCCCCAGAAAGTGACGATACGCGTTCTCAACGAAAAGGAAAGTGACGATACGCTTTGGAATACCAGTAACTCGTTTTCGCCTTCTGGGTCGGTGATATATTTAATCTCTTCATTAGACCACTCTACCAAGATAAAACCGGCCGGCATTGCGCCTGGGCAGTTTTTTATGTACAATTTATGCAGATAGTGGATGATATGTACAAGTCCTTTTCTTTCCCTTTCCACCCGAACATTCGCCAATTCTACGGTCAAGCCAAGCACAAAACAAGGCAACGAGGACCACAGTGCCGGCCGCCAGTCTCGCTCTGCCTTTCGCATATGTATCGAGTTGTAGCGTGTCGTCATGCATGCTTCTATATGCTGGCTGGTCCCGTCGTCGTTCGATTGAAAAGGATGGGGGCTATTAGCTGCACGCTAGTTACAGTACTCCTGGTCAACACACGTGCTAGCTAGCTTGATTCGCTCCTGGAGCAAATTAAGGGGGATCTCATCGATACGCGCATGCATGACAGCATGAATTGCAGCCGATAGAGCGAGCGCGAGCTAGCCGTGTTTGTTCCAAGCGCGCTATCTTCTGGAACACTTCGCGTAATATAATCCTCCTCATGGCGGGATCTGTAAACTATTGCCATGTGCCAACATCCCAAGCAAAGTTCTGGCCAGCTGAGAAGTCTACGTATATTGGCTAGTTAGTCTCGTTGCTTGCATCAGTTGAGTTGTGATTCAGGCCTGGCTGGCTAGTACTCCTTATTTTAGTTTGAAACTCTGTGTGATGTATGATTGCATTGTGAAGATCGAAAGACCGCGACCGAGCAATTTATAACAGAAATAGGTAATCTGTTTAGAAGAAGCTGCTCACATAAAACCTGGTAAACGTAATTAAGCTTTTCTCTAAAAAAACGTAATCAAGCTTTAGAAAAGAAGGTTTGCTGTCAGTCCTGTAACAGCAAAACTGCTACACACACCATTGTATTCTTTCGGGGAATCTTTATAACTTGTAAGTACTTGGGAGCCGCCGATTCCCTTGTTGCGACGCAAGGCTTCCATGATCGTGATGTTTGATACTACTACGAAAGAGATCTCCTTTAGCTAACGCACGCGCGGGCCTGCATGTCGCATCGCATGCCAATATTCCCCAGCGACATATACACACGCACACGTCGTAGCAAGTACATACATCCATGCTCTAAGATAGTAGAAAAGCCACTCGCGTCCCCATCCTTTTTGTTCGCATGCAACCATACCGCAGGCACGTAGTAGGTCAAGCCTCCCTTCTGGAGCGCACACAAGAAGGAGATACAACCCGTCCGGCAAGAAGAATTTAAGCACGGTTGGCGCGCATGGCACTAACTTGACGCGCGATCCAGGACGGCCGTTCGTTCGTTCGTTCGTACGCGCCCACCAGACCACCACTAGTGCTGAAGCCCACAAGCGGCGGGCAACTCAACTCGGCTGCGGCAGGGCCGGGACCATATGCTGATAACGGAGTAGTTCCGGCAACAGGCAGCGCAGGCTGTGCGGCACCACCAGACCAGAATGCATGTTGCCTGCGGTGCCCACGCCGCACCCAGTCCCAGTGCACGGAGTCCAACGCCAACGGTCAGGCAGGCAGGCGCCGGAAAGGATAGGAACAGCAGTGCGCTTCCATCCAAAGAGACCAATTACGGATGGGCGCTGGTGTCTTGTCCTTGTCTCAGCGCGCTCCGTTGATCAACTGGTGGATCTCGCGCGCGGCAGACGTTCTGCCCCGTTGTCAATGCAGAGACATTTCTTCTTCTTCTTTTTTTGTTTCTTCGTCAGCAGTGATTGATATGGACTATGGGGGCGTGTGTGTTGTTGTTGCTTCTGATGGTTTGCAGGGCCGGGCTGTTCGTCTATCGGGTTCGGAGAGGCAGAGGAGCTCGGGCCGTTCTTGGTCCAGAAGGGCAAGCCGGAGCTGAAATGGAACCCCTACTCTTGGAATAAAGGCACGTTCATTTCCTTGGCTCATATGCTGAATACCATTTTCTGCCCTGCATTAACCGCAACAAGATATATACCTGTGGTCCTATTACTCGGACAAATAAAATGCGGCACTCGTAGTATGTGGATGCTTTGCTTATGATCCAGTTTGGTGAAAAACTGCAGAGGCCAACCTGATGTTCTTGGAGTCCCCGGTGGGTGTGGGCTTCTCGTACACCAACACAAGCTCCGACCTGCAGAACCTTGGTGATAAGATCACCGGTAACTAACACTTCCTCTCTGAAATAGCCTCTAGAGCAACAGTGCTGACGGAAAACTAGTTACTGAACATTATGGATGGCACCACAAAACCATTTCCTCAACTTGGTTTCCACAGCTGACGACGCGTACATATTTCTGGTCAACTGGTTCAAGAGGTTCCCCCAGTACAAATCGCACGATTTCTACGTCACCGGAGAGAGCTACGCCGGTAAGTGAACACGCTCACTGAGCTCTGCAATTCAGTCAAATCAAGCACGCGATGCGTGTGAAACTAGCTAGCTCGAGAGAGATTGTGAGGTGAGTTTATTTCCCGGGTGGGCTGCATGCAGGGCATTATGTTCCGCAGCTGTCGGAGAAGATCTTTGACGGGAACATGCAAGGCCCCAGGGAGAACTACATCAACTTCAAGGGCTTCATGGTAGCAGCTTCTGATTTCTGAATAACCATACTCTTTCTCTAGTTAGCTGATTAACGGGCGCCCGTTATATTAGGACCATATATACTTACTCATGAGTTGATGACGATGCAGATAGGGAATGCTCTGATGGACGACGAGACGGACCAGACGGGCATGGTGCAGTACGCGTGGGACCACGCCGTGATCTCCGACCGGGTGTACGCGGACGTGAAGGCCCACTGCGACTTCAGCCTGGAGAACGTGACGGACGCCTGCGACACGGCGCTGGACGACTACTTCGCCGTCTACCAGCTCATCGACATGTACAGCCTCTACACGCCCGTCTGCACCGTCGCCGGCTCCTCATCATCTCCCTTCACCGGCCTCCGCGGCGCCGCCCCCAAGATCTTCTCCAAATACGTACGTGGGCGGCTCCTTCACATCTCCGGTTTAGTTTCAGTGTTTTATTCTTCTTTCTCTGTGCGTTGCAGCGTGGGTGGTACATGAAGCACCCGGCCGCAGGGTACGATCCCTGCACGTCGGTGTACTCCGGGATCTACTTCAACCGGCCGGACGTCCAGGCGGCGCTGCACGCCAACGTGACCCATATCGCCTATAACTGGACTCACTGCAGGTGATCTATGTGCTGCTCTGACGTCGGTACTCTCTTCAAGTTTTTATTCCCATTGATCGATCGATTACCACGGGACCTGAACATATGCGTGTGTGCAGCGACGCGATCAAATGGAACGACGCTCCCTTCTCCACACTCCCCATCATCCGCAAGCTCATCGCCGGCGGCATCAGGGTCTGGGTTTTCAGGTAAGATAATATATTTCAGCATGTCTTAAGGTCTGGATGATGTATGTTCGGGCAGGGTCAGTGTTTATTACGGGACCAGCTTTGAACTGATGGTGTTTGTGGCTTGATCGATGCAGCGGCGACACTGATGGGAGGATCCCGGTGACGTCGACGAGGCTGACACTGAACAAGCTCGGGCTGAAGACCGTCCAGGAGTGGACGCCGTGGTACGACCACCTGCAGGTAAACTATCCTGACGAAATGTGACAAGCTCTTGGCTCCCGAGCATCCGATTCACATATTTCTTCTCAATTAGGTGGGCGGGTGGACGATCACGTACGAGGGCCTGACGTTCGTGACGATCCGGGGAGCCGGGCACGAGGTCCCCATGCACACGCCGAGGCAGGCGCTCAGCCTCTTCAGCAACTTCTTGGCTGACAAGAAGATGCCGCCCTCGGCCTTCCCCTAAACTCGTACAGTATCCACGAACAGGAGGCAACTACTCGTCTGTTCCCGTGAAAGCCCCGCCCACGAGGGGATTTACCTTTCTTTGTGATCGGGTTTCCTTTTTTTGTTCTTGGCAAGTGTTACACATGTAATTCGATTGGAACAATCGTTAATAAAGAAGCCTTTTGATTGATGACATTCTGCTGTGTTCCTGGAAATGATCAGCACTCAACTGCACACGAACATCCTGCAGGAACTAATGCAAAGCACGTTGGCATATTAACTTAAGGCTTGATGCTTTCGGCTACTGACAGCGTCCAGAACTAGTACCAAACCCCAGTTACATTACATCATGAATCAAGCATCTCAAATGCACGTTTTCGTTCTCTTTATCACCAGAATGTACACACACAGTACAACAAGAGAGACAGAGTTAACACCTGACAACTCAGTGATACAAGAACCAGTCATGCAACTGCTCTGGTTTACTTCTGCAATCTGCAATTAATCTTTCTTTGGCATGGCAGCTAGCCTAGTGTACATTCGTGCCATAGATTGATAGCCTCTGATATCGCCTGAGCGCAGGAGATTGCCTGAGGTTACACAAAAGGAGAATCAGAAACCAACACAAGACTTCCAACATAACAATAGGCCTCTTTTGAATAATCCTGTCGGCTCAATAGAGGTGTTAAGAAACAGTTTCCTTAAACCATACAACAATATGACATAATACCTAACATCGTACTAGTCCCTCCCGCCGCCGGGTTGGATAGTTTCGTTCCAACCCGGGTTTGAACACTCCTAGGCTCAATTACGAACTTTCACTTTAAGTAGTAACAGATTAATCAGGAATTGTTTTTGGAAATCTACATGATATGTTTTGTACATAAAGAGCTTCGCAAGGAGAGATTTACCACTTCTTGTATCCACAATAAAGAGACAAAGAATATACCATGTGACAACAAGCTACAAATCTTTTCTCTCCCAAGCTACAAATCCCCAAAAGTTTCTTACTATCTATCGCTGTTCGCCTATTATATTTCTTAAAAAGCTAAACCTTGTCTAACATACAAAGCGTTAAAGTTGGCATATAATTTTCTAACACCTCATTCTAGAAATAATCCAAAGAACTACTACATCATCAAGTAGTTGAGTACTTCCTCCATTCCATAATTCTTGTCGAAATATTACATGTATCTAGACGCTTTTTAGGAATAGATACATCCATTTTTGGGCAAATTTGAGACAAGAATTATGAAACGGAGGGAGTACTAAATTGAAGGTGGAACAGTTTCCATGCAACATAGCTTGCCGTACAGTCAGAACATAAACACCAATCCGTTCACCAGTAGAAAATAACGAGTTTGAAAGAATTTGTGAGTGCGATATGAAGCTACCTGAGTCACAGTTAAGTGGGCTGTCTGCTTCTGGATGGGCCATCAATGCAATTATGGCTCTGCAAACAGATTGTAGGGTCCATGCAGGGCTCCATGCGTTCTTCAATATATCCAGGCATATTTCACCCGTCTAGAAACATAAATAAGAGAAAGAGAATAAATAATAAAAAACAAGAGAAAAGAGATCGGCCCTAAGTTTGGATTTAACAATCATAAATGCAGGTACAATTGTCCCTGCACAAATGAAAACATAGGGTATTCAGGTGTAGCAGAAAATTTTAACAATAAGAACCGAGCAAATTATAAAAACAAATGGTTTTATATTTGCAGAACACACATTGAGGTTGTGCCAGGGCAATTCAATAGTAGGAACCAAGAGCATCGGAATTTTACCTACCTTTAACAAGTCAAAAAACACAATTTGTACCCCCTAAATGAAATATGTAATTCGAAAAAGGCAAATAGAAGTAACCTTGAAGTGAACATTTGGGTGGAAAATTTTGGTCATGAAGCGGACTTGCGGGGGCAGTAGAGGATACTGCTCAGGAATTGAGAATGCAAGTTGAAATACACCGCCTTCAAAAGGTGTCTCCGATGGACCCTAACAACATATACAGTAAGAAAACGCATTAGTAGAAAGCTGATATTGCTTGTTCCGGCATCGCAGTTGCAAAAGAAACAAACACCTTGATTAGAGCCGTCCACTTGAATATATTTGAATCATCACAGATTAATTGGATATCTGGGTCAGCAGACTTTTCTCGCTGCACCTCCTTGTATTCCTTGAAGAGCCTAGCTCTAGATGCCTACGGATAGAAGACATTTCAGAATGTTTAAATTGCATATTCAAGAACCCAGAGGGCTGGTCACATATCTGATAACATTGGGTAAAAACATCCTGACTGCCTGTTAAAATCGATACTGAATGTGATCTAAAAGCAGCTTCAAGCCCTCTTAGGCTGCAGCTAGGCACTAGGCATCAGAAAACCCACAGCCTAGCCGATTTATCCCATCTAGATTGCCTAATCAGTGATTAGTCACAACTCACAAGGTGATAGTCTACCTCCCGACTAGCGGAATACAGTCTTCCAAGTGATTACCATTACATTGTTAAGAAGTATAACCAAGTTATCATTGTAACTTTAATACTCCCTCCTTCCCATTTTATACTCCCTCCGATCTATAATAACTTTCTACTAAATCCCCAACACTTGTCATGGATCGGAGGGAGTTTGTCATATTAGTTTTTAGTTTTCCCCCCGATTAATGTGTTGTATTAGGTAGAAATCATATCACACCAAAAAAAATGCTCAACTTCTTTCTTTAACTGATACGTCTCCTGGGAATCGATCATTGGACACAGCTTTTGCTGGTTATGAACGACAAATCTGCTTCAAGCCCCCGCCGTGGCCCGGGCAGTCAGCGCATGTATGCATGCAATTAAAAAGATTCGCCCAAAACATTTTCTGCCGCAAAACACAGTAACAAATCAGCCTATTTCTTAGCAATTAAACCTTCCTTGGTATATGGGTTAATGCTAATACGGCATATAAAATGGGAAGGAGGGAGCACCAATATACATAGCTAGAGCGACTAGTCAAAGCAGAATGTGTGCAGTCATATGGATCGGTGGCTAGCAAACCTTAGCAGTTAGCATGGAGCACACGAGAGCTCTTAAATTAGGGGTTTTCGAAACAGTTTAGTTGAAACCTTGCTAAACTTTACAGTTCTATTCCAAGTCAAAAAACAGAGTACGAGATTTCGCGTTGTATACTACCATTGTTGGCCACTGGGTTGACTGGGTTGAGACCAACCCATTTGTGAACAACTCTAACCTGAATAATTCAATGGTACGAGTTCACTGCCATATCAGACTAATTCAGTATGCAAGATGTAAAAGGCTGACACTAACTCTGTGCTGACCTGCATCTCTTCCTTACTGTTGACCACAAACCTTATTTAATGAATGTATCTGCAAAGTGCAACAAAGAAAGAGAGAACAAATTAGAACATTCTGATTGAGTAACTACCTAACTATCATGGTGCTTAAATTGATCTTTTTTACAATAATATTAGACATCTTAGCACTAGATTCAGGAATCGCACCAATCCAACAGAATTAGCAATAAGAAGATCATTATTTCTCTATACAAACCAAAGTAATTTTAGCAATCTTAGACATGCATTCATACATGAGCGGCCAAGCACAAGATAGATATGACAGTAACTCGAAATGACTTCATCAAACAAGCCACTTGTCACTTGTCCTAATAACCAAAACTGCAACAGGAAGCACATCCAAATTGTGAAACAACAACAGAAAAAATCAGGACTAGCTGACGATCATTACTGAGAATTAGAAAAGTATGTTGCAGGTAACAATGCGCTTAAGAACCAGATGAACATATACTATACAAAGTTTACAATTTACACAACCATATCTAATTACTGAAACTGAATATATATCAACTGGAGATGCAGCCAGCTTCTCCTGTCAGCCATACCTAATTAAATAATCAAATTAAACCAACTAGAGATGCACACAAGTACAAGAACTGAACTGTCTTGTTGTGACTCCGAACTACTATCGCCCTATTTCCTAAATAGCATGATCATGATGCATCAGTATAGGCGAGAGGAGGGGTGCAAGAGAGGAGGATAGGATTTTCATGGGGCAGGAGAGAAGAACGATTCAGAGGTGTGGCGTGCAAGCAAGGCTGGCTGGTTTGTCCCCATTTGGCAAATTTGGCAGACTCCGCTGAGCCCAGCATACGCGAAGAAAAACTCAATCTTCTGGCTATTACTTAATGTACCTGCCATTTCTCTAAAATCTGGTCCTTATCTCATCCAGAGATACCCTCTCAAATCTCAACCAAACACTACCTTAAAAACCAGAATCCATATTTCTGTTCTTTCATGACTCGATGCACGGGCGGAGGACCCGGTAGGGCAAGGTAGGGCGGCCGCCCTACCTTGATTTTTGCTCAGTTACGAACTGGGGAAGATTATGACGGGGAACTAAAGGGTTCGTGCCCTCGTGGGGTGATGGGAGGTCGGGACCGAGAGAATCGAATGGGAGATAGATACCTACGGTGGAGGAGACGAGGCAGGGGTCTGCGGCGCCCGGCAGCGGGATGGGGAGGGAGGGGCGGCGGCGCTCGCGCGAGGAGGAAGATGAGGGACGGAGCGAGCCAGCGGGGGGGGGGGGGGGGGGGGGCACTCTAGCTTTTGCCAGCGTTATTTTTGCCAGCATTTGTCTCAGAACCGCTTTTTTTATGAGCGATTATCTCAGAACCGATGGAGAACAAAGAGGAACACGCTACCTTTTTTTTTTTTGAGCGAACAGGAACACGCTAGCCAACCACGCACGGCCAGTGGAGGTAAAAAAGTTAAAAAGGCCCCACACCCTCACGTCTCATATCAGTTTAGTACAGGCCCAAATATCCGGCTTGTTGGGCCAACGTAGCCGCGTTCTTAGGATTTTCAGCCCAGAACCATCTTCTTGCGAGACACTCCTCTCTTCGTTTTCCTCTTCCCGTCGAGTTCCAGTACACTTCGACTCGTCGCCCTCTCTATGTTCCCTTCTATCAGCCGCCTCGCCCGCTCCCTCTGATCTCCTCCTACGCGAACCCTCAGCCCCGAAGAAGCCGACGAGGTAATCCCGCGCCTCCGCCATGGGCGACAGCCAGTACTCCTTCTCCCTTACCACCTTCAGGTTTGTTACCTCGTTCTAGATCGGGCTTGATTCGGTGCGGCCTCGGTGTTTTGATCTAACTTTTACCTCCGTCGATTTCGTTGCAGCCCGTCGGGTAAGCTGGTGCAGATCGAGCACGCGCTCACGGCCGTCGGATCCGGCCAGACCTCGCTTGGTATCAAAGGTGCGATTCGTTCTGTAATCATGCGCTGTACTTTCTGCTATTAGTGGCTTTACGTTGCCAGGATCGATGTGCGGCATTAAAATTCGAGAGTTTAAGAAAAGCTTGAGAGGGCGATTTGTGGGTTCTATATACTTCGGATAACATTAGGGTAATGCCGAGGGCCTCTATTCTTGGTTCCCATGTCTGAACGAAGATTGTGTTTTAGGGTTTGACTTCATGAGGTTTAGGCCCTTGCTAATATTTGTGCGTAGCTAGGTTTTTCTTGTATCTTTGTCGTCATAGAATTGCAAGTTTTTCTTTATGATATGGACACCACTAGCTTTGTAAAGTTTGTCCAGGTGCCTGCGGTGTACTTGGCATTTGAATATGTTCTATGTCAGTGCCATGGAAATCTGACTGTTTGGTTCTGCATCTGCTAGCTGTAATCAAGGCTACGACTATGTCAGTTTCAAGACAATGAGATTATTTGCTGATCTATTGCACATTATTGAATGGCTTCTCAAACGACTGAGCTTAGGAGTTTCTTGATGTATAACGATATACTACTGGAGCTAAAGTCTAACATATTTGATAAACATACACTGAGAGTGTTAATTTTGTGAAGTCAATTTGTTAGTCAGATCATGTTCATTCTAAGGTTGTAATTTTCTATTTCTCTGTCCAACAAAAGATGTCTCAACTTTGACTAAATTTGAATGCATCTATAAACTAAGTCATGTCTAGATACATCCATATTTTGACAAACTTGAGACATCCTTTTTTAGACGGAGGGAGTACATTATGTATGCTTATGATCAGATGTTGATGTTCCGTGACATAGTTTCTGAAGTTATTTGGATCTGTAAACTATTAAAGTTATTCCTAGTAGCATGTCCATTCTGAATATTGGAATTGTACTACCTTGTGGCATCTGGATGTTCAATGGTAGCTACTGAAGCACTATCGTTGCAGAAGTTGGATTTATATCTGCCTAGGAGTTGTTCAATTCTTTTCTATTTATTGATGTAGCGGTCCTATGGTGTCTGCATACCAATGCCTCTTTGGAATTTGGAAGCATCATTTTGGTCCAAAATGTAGCATAATGTTTTCGGCCAAAAGTTTGGAAGCATAATTTCATGAATCAGTTAAAATTGCAAATTTATTTCTTTTCTTCCTTTCTACTCCCTCCGATCCTAAATTCTTGTTGTTGTTTTAGTTCAAATTTGCATTAAAACAATGACAAGGATTAGGATCGGAGGGAGTAGCATATTTATAGTTTGCTTGCGCTTAAAATCTGCTAAAATTTGTCAAAACAGTTATGTAGTATAGTGTCCCAGGTTTTAGCCGATACATTTTTGTCGGTATAACTACTACTCCGTCTAGAAATAAGTGACTTGGCTTTGTCTAGATTCGCATGTATCTATACACTAAAACATGTCTAGATACATACACATTTAGACAAATTCGAGTCACTGACGGAGGGAGTACTAATGAAACAAATATTTTGCATGCATCATTCCTGTAGTAGGTATGAGTGTACAGCGCCTATTTCTTTCTTCTGTTATAATGGCTAATGATTGACTGATTTCTTGCTTAGTAGATATGGCACACATTTTATCAGTGTTTCCATTGTTCTAGCATATGCATTATATGTAGCCACTTGACATAAGGCTAGACTACAACCTCTTGACCTCTCCTGAATGGCTTATTGATTCTGAAATGTACGCGTCATGTTCGCAGCCGCTAATGGTGTAGTTATTGCCACCGAGAAGAAATTGCCCTCTATTTTAGTGGATGAAACATCTGTAAGTGTAACATCGTCCATAATAATTCTAATTACCTTCTTTAGCTACATGCCAGCCTCTGTTATTTTCTCAGAAGTGCTAATAATAAATCCGTTTCTTCCAATGTCTAGGTGCAAAAGATTCAGTCGTTGACTCCAAATATTGGAGTTGTCTACAGGTAATTTTCCGGTGTTGCTTAGTTTTGTAAATCCTTGACATATTTCAACCATCTTCAACATTATTACCCCGACAAGATGGTGTATTGATATATATGATGGTAAACTGGCTGTAATTCGCCTGAAATGGCAAAAAAACAATATTGAATACCTGTCAAAAATATACAAGAACTCAAGCTGATTGATAGCTCAATTAATGCAAGGTATCTTGGAGCAAATACCATTCTTTTAGGCAATTTTATGAATGTGCAAGCAGGGGATATAATTTCTAGTTGTTATTAGCATGCAAAAAATATGTGTAGTTCAACAGTTCAATTGTGGAAGTTATAACCTCGCCTGCTTTTACCACAGAGGTACGCAGTGGAGACCAACAACTAGCCTTGTAGTGCTAACTGCTAAGAAATCACAATAGCCATGTTTTCTTTTCAAATTGTTTGTTACATTTTTCAACTTGCCCCATGGCTCCGTTAGTATGATCTTCAATGGACGTTGAAATTTGAGTGTCTTATGAGTTGCTACTAGGTCTACTTACCTGCTCATTGTTTTTCAGTGGGATGGGTCCAGATTTCCGTGTTCTCGTGAGAAAAAGTCGGAAGCAGGCACAACAGTATTATCGGCTGTACAAGGTATGTTTTTGATAGTTCATTTGGATTAGGTTTCCAAAATTGGTAAAGAGTAAAGACATCATTTTCTAATAAATTCCTGTTTTGGATAATGTGATTGGTCACCTGTAGCCATATTCTATTATTATTTTCCTAATAAATATTTCTTTTTCTGATCGATTTTCATTTCCAAATCCAGGAAACTATCCCTGTTACACAGCTTGTCCGAGAGACGGCTGCTGTTATGCAGGAGTTCACACAGTCTGGGTATGTTACTACACTTACTCTTTCATTAATGTCAATGAAATTAAAATCTGTCTATTGCCCAAAGCATCACAGTGACATTTCATATATAATTTACTTTTGGTTTGAAGTACCCAAAAAAGTAAATACTAGTATAACTTTGATGTGTGCTCATTTGGTAATCATTTAATTGTGAAACACAAGTACACAACAATGCATTGCAGATTTTCAATCTCGATATATAGGGCCAGAGTGAACTGTGGGTGATCAGTTTGTTAGATTTTCAGTTAATGAGTAGTATAAGCAACTGCAGATTTAAAATGATCCATCTGTTGGAGTTTTACTTATTAAGGGTGAGATGAAGCACCTGCTGGCAGGGAGTCAAATGGGATCCCGACAATATTCCACTTTTAGTTTAATTTTTCAATTTAGTTCAAATTTTGAGCCAAAATTTTGAACTAGCAAATCCCTAATGAACTAGAAGTGGGACTCAAGTGGGATCCCACTTACATCCCTAACTGCTGGTTAACAATGCCCCAGTTACAATTCAATGTACATCTGTTGGCCACCAGTTCATTTCAAACCTCAAATGAATAAATATATTGAGACCTACATCATCATGTTAGAAACCATATACTAGTCTTATCATGTACTATTGGTGCCTTAGTGGTGCTTATGGTGATGGGTGAAGTCTGAAGAACTCTCTTTTACTTGTATACCATTTAACAAGGGTTCTAATCATAACCTCCTTTTTTGTTGCAGTGGTGTAAGACCATTCGGTGTATCACTGTTGATTGCTGGGTATGATGACAATGGCCCGCAGTTGTATCAGGTATGTGCAAAGGGCTCCATGGTAGAAACTTTGCAATTTTCCTTCTCACTATTTTAGATTCAGTTATGTGTTAATTTGCATCTCAATAACTAGGTACCGAATGCTTGTTATTGATTTTAACACTTATCTAGCCATATTTTTATGGTGTAGCTATTAAACTGCTAGCTGCCTCATGTTGATTGTTTCTCTAGGTTGACCCATCGGGATCATACTTCTCCTGGAAAGCATCAGCTATGGGAAAAAATGTGTCAAATGCGAAGACTTTTCTTGAGAAAAGGTACCTGGAGGATCTATTTAGCCTAGCAGTCTGGCACTACCTTTTCTTCCACCTGATCATAATAAACTGCTTATGTTTCTATTGAAGTATATCTTCCATCCATTTATTAACATAAGCAGCATGTATGTTGTGAAGGTTCATCTTTTTAACTTAACATTTTTTTCTTGACATATAATTTAACTCATAGCTTTTTACTTGTAGATACACAGAAGATATGGAGCTTGATGATGCCATCCATACTGCAATTTTGACTCTCAAAGAAGGGTAACTGCATTCCTCTTGTAGTTGGTTTATGCTACTACGTCCTTAACTTGTTTTATTACTGACTGTTTCTGGACTTGCAGATTTGAAGGACAAATCTCTGCCAACAATATTGAAATTGGAGTTATTCGAGCTGACCGTGAATTCAAGTATGTTATACAACTAAGTTGTTTCTACTGTCACATAGTTATCAGATGCAATGCTCCTTTAACATCTTCCATAAGCTAAATCACACATCCCCTCTGAACTTTTGAACGTTGTCATAATAGTTTTTATTTCTTGGCTAACTGCTTGTGCTGCTTTAAAACTCACCTATTCATGGTTCTCTTGGTCGTTTAGTTTGTAAGAAGTGATCATTGCTACTCCCTCCGTCCGAAAATAAGTGACGTGGATTAAGATTCCACGGCACTTATATTCGGCTTAATCCACGTCACTTATTTTCGGACGGAGGGAGTAGTTGTTTTGAGCGCATTCCCAGTATGTAATTGCACTCCCATTTTTTTCTCTCAAGAAAACACAAAGCTTACATCTAGATGCATTTCTTTCTTCTTTTCTCTCCCTTTTTATTGTCTATAATTGTTACAGTTAAGAAGTAATTACTGCACAAATTCGTTTCTGCATTCTGACAATTTTCCCATACAAAATGCAGAGTTCTAACCCCAGCAGAGATCAAGGATTTCTTGGAAGAGGTGGAGTAAGTTGGACGTTGACAATGTACTGTATCCAACAAGAAAAGTGACCGAGCAGTCTGCATGAAGCTTGTCTCATGTTTTAAATTGGAGTTATTGTGAACTGATTTGCTCCAGTGATACCAGACGAACCTGCATTTGAATCCTTGTGAATGCACATTGTAGACAACGAAGATAACTTAATGTTAGGTGCATGCTTTATTTTGGTCCAAAATCTCACAACGAAGATAACTTAATATTACGTGCATGTTTTATTTTGGCCCAAAATCTCTTGATTTATCTGTTCGTGAAACGGAGAGTGAAGTCGAACTATAGTTGGTGCTGCTGGTTCGACAATTCCAGTTATGCCGTGATCTTGCTTGCTCTCGGTTTAGATGAGATAAATTTCGGTACTCCATTGTACAGTTTGCGCGGCCACAAACTTGAAAGCATGAGATTTTTTGTAGATCCGTCAAATTTGATATGGATCTGCCTTTTCGAAGAAAGGAATTTTGCTATGACGAGGCATCTATGTCCAGGCTTGCCATGAAACTCGTGCAAGCCAAAGGCTGCGAAATATCCATTTTTCTTCTCTCTGCAAAAAACTGTCATACAATTCTGTTAGAGGTGGCATGGATAGGAAACAAGAAGGAATATGCATATATGGAACATGACGTTCCGTCAAAGAACTCTTTCTTCTAGAAAACCCCAACTGCATCGTGCGTAGCCACCCCATGACGTTTTTTTCTCTCAACCTTAGCCGCCTAGGCTTCCCGAACCACACAGCCACCCCCGTCTCTTCCTTTTTTTAGGTTGTCCATTTTGTTTTTGGTCTCGCTAGCGGCAGGAGAGGTCTGGTGGCGGCCGTGACGCCTTGAAATAAGGTCTCGGCGTCAACAAAAAGTCCATAAAAGGTTTGCCTGCCGGATAAAATAGTTCGGCCGTTTTTGGAGTGGTGACTGCGACATCTTTCTTTCGTTATCATCTTCTTTCGTTGTATCTGTGGCAAGATCCCATTTGTGCTACCTTGTAGATTGATGGTGATTTCAGGTTGTGCTGCGTGGGGTGATGTCCCAACTGAAGTTCCTTTGGCGGCTAATCTTGTTTTCGTGGTGAGTGGCCGTTGCAGTGTTGAGAGTCTTGCATGGCGAGGGCGTTTGCAGGTGTCCCTATCGCTTGTTACTTGTTCTGTTCAATGCATTTTTCTATATATCTGGAGGACAAAGAGCAAGCGAAGGAAGAAGACAACCACTATAGTTTCTATGTAATTTTATTTGTTATTGGTCGTTTTTCGGTTTGTTATCCCTCGCTTGTATTATCCCCTGTTTTCCGTGATAAAAGCAAGGTGGCAGGTACCTTTGGTGTCTTTCCTAAAAAAAATAGGAGAGAAACACTTCTAGATAAGAATGTCATCCATTCTCATAGTGTTGATAGGAAAAAATGCAATAGATAGGACATGATGTTTAGTCAAGAAACAACCTAGCAAGAGTATTAAGACATAGATAAAGAGTAGAAAGTTGTGTCGGGTAGAAAAGGTTTTTCAAAAAACGAGTGGGTTCATAACATATGCGTCTACAATTTCATGAAGATTCAAATCCAAATCTCATTATATACATAGAGAAACAAAAAAAACAAATCAATATGTGAATAGTTCATCAAAAGACCAAAACACAAAATTCCAGACTATTCATTTTGGATTTGTATTTTTTTTTCTTTTGCATAGTGAATTTTGATTTAAAATTTTATGACACTGTAGACATGTATCTTATGAACCCGTTCATTTTTTTCAAATTTTTTGAAAACCTTTAGAGGTGTCAGCATCGAAAGAGGTGATAACTCTACATATTATGTCGGGGGAGATCGTAAGAACTTGGTTGATTTTATTTTATGTTTTTGTTAACAGCGGGTAATATGAACTTTTTAAAAAGTACTCCTTTCATGCTATATTAAGTGACTCAATTTGGTTAAATATGGACGTGTGTATGTCTAAAAAAATTAGAAAGTGGGGTAACATGAGAACCTGACGACACCCATCTATGGTCAATTGGTCATCCTCTTCCTCCTCCCCTCCTCACAGTGGCTCCTTACCTTTAAAGATCGCCTACCAAAGTCCAAACTCCCCACTGATGGGTTGGTGCTCCCCGTCCACTCCTCGGCAGCTGCTATCCACCGTCGCTCTCTTCGCCTTCGGTGCGGGGCTCCTTGCCTACGGCGCTCATCTCTCCTACGTCCACATCGAGCCCCAGCGCGCGCGCACGCTCGCCCGAGATCAGTTCGTCCGCGACTACCTGCGCAGGAAGCACGACAAGTAGCTCCCACACGAGATCCCCCCAGCCCGATCAATTACTCGGCGGCGATGACTTTGGCCCCCACGAGCGAGCCGGTGATCGCGGAGGTGGAGATGAACGCCGGCGCCGACCAGGGTGCCACCACCGTGCGGGCCACTGTTGTGCAGGCCTGTAGCGTGTTCTACGATACCCCTGCCACCATTGGTGCGTGCTCCGGCCTTGGTAGCGATTTTGTTTCCTGCTGTCGTTAGTAGCTCATATGGTGTTCGATCATTTGCCTACTTCGTGTGTTTGTTTGGACTTGACAGGAATGCTTGGGGCTATTATGCCAAATTAGCTTCATTTTACTTCAAATTAGTCTAACTAAGAGATACTCCCTCCGTCCCATAATTCTTGTCGCTGTTTTAGTATAAATTTGAGCTAAAACAGCGACAAGAATTATGGGGCCGAGGGAGTACTAACTTAAAAAAGAGAGCTACAAATTAACAAAAAAATGGCAGGCTGGGGGTCGACCCCTGCGGCCCCCTTACCTTCATGTACATCCTCCGATTATGAGTCTAAGACTAGTCGTGTGACTAGTCTATAAGTCTCAAAGTCGATGTCGACTTGAATGGTCATTTCGACTAGATCCCGGCCGGGGAGGAGGCCGTGTTGGACGCAGCAGCAGCCGCCGGGATCCCAGCCGGAGGAGGCGCGCGCGGCCCGGAGCATTGGATAAAATATGCATTTGGTGAAGAAGTTATTGCTCTGGTATAAAATATGCATTTGGTGAAGAAGTTATTGCTCTACACTGTGGTTATGGGGCAGGAGCATTGGCTAGAAGTCAGTTCATACTTCTTGTTTGGCAATATAGTTGTGATGGGATGATGGCGATATTTAAGAGAGTGAAGACTCACTTGTGCAGTCTCCAAGTGGGAGATTCTTTTGCGTGGATAAAGTTTGGCTATCTATTTGCTTTCTTTTGGGCTGCTTGGATTGTTCTATGTTTAGTGGGAGGGCTGGTATTTAGTTAAACTTTTGTGGGAGTTGGACTAAAAAAACATTCCAAGCAAGGCCTTCATTTTTCTCCCTGCTTTTTATGATATTCCTGTTAAGCAGGAATTGTTGAAGAGTTGATGGAGGCATACATGTCAAATTGTATACTTGTAGTCTTTTCGTAACTATATCATTAATGACATGACTGCAACATGCCATGGGCGCCAAATCTGAGAATAAAATAAACAGATTTTTCGAAAGAGTTGAAAGGTTTTGAGACTGAAAATACATGTAGGTAGGATATCTTCTATGCATGTTGTTGTCATTTTATGAATATGAAATCCTTCAGGACTGGAGATCATTTATTTGTTACTGTTAATTTCTTAACTGCATTGTACTACAGATAAAGCAGAGAAATTGATAGCAGAGGCAGCTGGATATGGTTCACAGTTGGTTCTTTTTCCAGAAGTCTTTGTTGGTGGCTACCCTCATGGCTCGACCTTTGGACTGACTATTGGCAGTCGATCTGCCAAGGGAAAAGAAGACTTTCGGAAGTATCATGCAGCTGCTATAGACGTGCCTGGTATTTCAAAATACTGTCAATATATACTCGCTGTATATTATTTCTCAATTTTCATGACTGTCACAATGCTTCATCTATTCACTTTATGCTTATCATTTGTAGAGTGCGTTTTGCTTTAGAGAAATGAAAATATGATCAGAATTGAACTTTTTTTTAATTCTATTTTCGAACTTCAGTTTTAATCCATATGTTCAGCTACAAATTCAACCATTACTTTTGACGTGTTAAGGTACATTGATAGTATGTTAGAGCGTTCACTGCTACAAATGAAGCATGAACCACACTATAATTCATATTCTAAGTACTACACATCCCATTTTTCTTTTATCATAAAAAGAAAAAGAAAAGCAATCAAGGAAATCTCCAACAGTATAATCCATATTCTAAGTACTACACATCCCATCTTTTCCTGTATCATTAAAAAATAAAAATAAAAGCAATCAAGAAACCTCCAACTGTCCAACAACAAGCTGATAAATTATAGCTGGCATGTTACTGAACAGAAGTGCATATGGTATTTGATTTCTGTTCCTGGGCTTTGCAGCATTTCATGATTGGCAACCCTTTGAGGCTTTGACCTCATTACCTGTATTTGTTAAATTTCTTTGTGTGATGGTTTTAATTCATTATTCATGTACAATTGGACTTTTATAATCCAAATAATCAAAACGGAAATGAAATAGTAATTCGAGCATGCACCCCTTGGTAACTACCATTGATAAAATGAATAAATCAACAAAACATATGCAATGGATTTGACCCACTTGGTCAACTGGGAGCATCAGTACCCATATTTCCATCTTTACTGTCTCTGTCAGTTAATTCTCATTTTCATGTACTTATTGCACAGTTCAGACCTACTATCTTCCACTTCCCAATTGATTTATGTTTGCCATTCATTATATTTTTCATGTACTTATTGCACAGTTCAGACCTAGCATCTTCTACTTCCCAATTGATTTATGTTTGCCTATTAAAGATGTACTTATTTCACAGTTCAGACCTACTTCTTCCACTTCCCAATTAATTTATGTTTGATTGTCACAAGAACTTCTTTAGAACCTATGTACTGGCTCTGCAAACCATTTTACAGACTTCCGATAATGCAGGCCCAGAGGTGACTCGCTTAGCTGCATTGGCTGGAAAATACAAGGTCTTCTTGGTGATTGGGGTGGTTGAAAGGGCAGGCTACACACTGTACAATACGGTACTCTCCTTTGATTCTTTGGGAAAATACCTAGGAAAGCACCGTAAGCTCATGCCTACCGCACTGGAACGAGTGTTCTGGGGATTTGGAGATGGATCTACTATACCGGTGTATGATACTCCACTTGGAAAGATTGGTGCCGTCATCTGCTGGGAGAACAGAATGCCACTTATCAGGACAGCAATGTATGCCAAAGGTATTCCTAGATCTTGCAACATAATTTGTTTACAAGCCTAACGCTTTCTCTGGCTCAAGATTATCAAGTTTTAATGTCAGCTACTGAATTGCCAGATAAGAGTTACTCCCTCCGATCCATATTACTTGTCGAAATATTACAGTATCTAGACGCTTTTTAGACATAGATAAATTCATATTTGTGCAAATTTGAGATAAGTAATATGGGTCGGAGGGAGTACTAGATTTTTGCAACCCATTAAAAGACATCATTAATGACTTCATATTTTCTGTGATGTACTGATGTGCTTACGTATGTTTATCCAGGTGTTGAAATATACTGTGCTCCCACTGCAGATACACTGCCAAGTTGGCAGGCTTCCATGACACACATTGCCCTTGAAGGCGGGTGCTTTGTTCTCACAGCAAACCAGTTCTGTCGCAGAAAGGACTATCCTCCCCCGCCTGAGTACACCTTTGGTGGCCTGGATGAAGAGCCATCCCCAGAAACTGCTGTTTGTACTGGAGGGAGTTCCATAATTTCGCCATCTGGGACAGTTTTGGCAGGTCCGAACTATGAAGGCGAGGCCCTCCTCACAGCTGACCTGGGTAAGAAACCGAGAACTTCAAGTAAATTATATGCTAAATATGTACTCTCTCCGTCCCATATTAAGTGTCACTGATTTAGTACATCCCCTCCATCCCATATTAAGTGTCGCTGATTTAGTAGACGGAGGGAGTATCAGTTTTTGTGTTCATGTGCGCTCCGGTGCGTAGATTTATGTGTGTTCAATACTACCTCAATAAATCTATATTGTGACCGAAACATCACAAGCATGTAGTTCTTACTAGATTTTTTTTTGATATTTTTGCAGACCTTGGAGAAATTGTTCGAGCAAAGTTCGATTTCGATGTTGTGGGACACTACGCACGACCTGAGGTGCTGAGCCTGACCGTGAAGACCGAACCGAAGCTCGCTGTGTCTTTTGCTTCTACAGGGAATAAAACATGATGCGCAAAGAGCGAGTATAAGTCGATGACCTAATGGCCAGTAATTTTCCATCACACCGTGTATAACAAACTATTCATCTGGCCTTTTTGTTGTAAAGATTTGGTTACCAGGCTTGATAGAATAAACAGGGCATATATGGTCTCACTCCATGGTAGACACCAGCTAGGAAAAGAAATTCCTAAATGTATACTATCTAAAATCCTTAAATTTCAGTTTACAAGGTGCATATCTAAAATCCTTAAATTTCAATATACAAGGTCATTCTTTCCTCCCACCTACTCCTATCTCAGCGATTGCATGTTTTCCTAAGTTTTGACCAACTAATACATGAAGGAGAATAGTGGTTAATATATTACTCACTTCGTCTAGGTTTGTTAAAAAATCCTGTTAACCAAGCGATGGATGGAAGGAATTTCATCCCAGATTTTAGCCATAATTACCCCGCCTTTTCCTCCTCAATAAGTTCGAAATTCGTTTTTGAAAGACTACACGCTCATTGCGTGCTTAGGAAAGGGAATCTGTTGACCTTCCTAATAAGAATATTTATTAGGTCCTTCTTAGTTAAAGTTATTTTGAAGGTAAACCTTAAACTAGAAAAGGTGATAGCAATAGGTTGCAGCGGACGCTGATTCATAGAGTATGATATAATTGGGCAATTAAGAAGATACTCCAGATGATCTCTCCTTATCTAAAGCTGTTGTTTCTACTCAAGTTCATGTGGCCTTTTTTTAGAGGGACTTAAAGGAGTAGTATTAAACTCCTTTAGGCCGTCATCCTTTAACTCCCACAAGTTCATCAACAGGTGGTGGTATCATAGCTCTCAAAAAACAGAGGGTATAGTAGTATCAAGTTCACGTGGACTTTTTGCCGTCATTTTTAGATCAAACACAATTTTTTCGCTGTCTGTTACTCCCTCCGTCCCTAAATACCTGTCGGAACGAAGGGAGTATTATTTTTCTTTTCCTTTTCTTTTTGCTAGACCACTCAGCCACACAAGTATTTTGTAATGCTCCTTCCGATTCATAAAAAGTATCGCATATTTTGTACTGAGTTATTACAATATCTTTTATGAGGGGTATCATTCTCGTTCATCGCATTTCAACTTTTTCACCTACTGATCACTGCACCGAAACAGGGTCTGCACCAAAATAAACAGAAAGCGAGTCTTCACCAAGGAAAAGGACGGTTGGAAACGGCAGAAAAGAGTAGGGGCACGCCTAGAAGCATCCGTCACAGTTGAATTCAACTCTCTCCCCTTGTCGTCCCACCACATCGTGGATTTGTGCTCAGCTGTGCTCTGTAGTCCACTGACTACTACTCCCCACGAGCTCCTCAGCCGCCACAGCTCTCCTACCACCCCACTGGACCCAGTTCGTCGGCGGGTAGCCTCCGCGCGGGGAGTACCGAGTGATGGCTCTGGTTCCCTCGAGTTCGGGTAGCGCACCGGTGATTGCCGAGGTGGAGATGAACGGCGGCGCTGATCAGGGCGCCAACACCGTCCGAGCCACCGTCGTGCAGGCCTCCACCGTCTTCTACGACACCCCTGCCACTCTCGGTATGGATACTCGCGCTGCATCTTTCCTGCTTTAGTGATTGAATTACCCGATTCGTTGACATTTGAAAAGCCCTCCTGCTGCTTGATTTGCCTTTGGCTAGCTTGTCACTTGTCAGCCTGAGCTGGCTTTGGAGTTAGGACCGGTATTGTGGGCAAGGTGCTCGCTTGATTGGCTTTGCGGCGCCTGCAGTAGACGCAGGATGCAGTGACCGTTGTTAATGGGCATCCTGAACTGAACAAGTTTGGATTATCATATACGGAGTAGTATTTTAATTTAGGGAGTGTATTTCTCAGTCTAAGAAATAACAAAACCGTTTAATTTATCGTACATCCCGTTTCTAGTTGATTGGGGATTGGACTAGGACCTTCTATACTGTAACTTTGTGTTCTTGGGAACAAATCACCACTGTTCTGGAACTGGAGAAAGTAACAGGATTGGTTGCAGTGTCAGATTAGTTATAGCTGTCCTCAGCTAAGATGAAATCATGAAGATGATCGATCTAACAGGCTATTTTGGTGGAATTCAAAACTTCTGAATCCACAGGAGTTCTGACTCATGTTCTCTGTGAGCGAAATTACAAGAGATCTTTTACAATACCCCGAAATAAATATAGGCCGTCTATTTTTCCTGATCTAATGGTTGATCTTGTCCGGTACTCCAGTACAAGACTTGAGGAGTACCGTCTCTGTAAATTAAGGAGTACCATGATCTTAGGGGTAAATTTGTAATCGTGAGTCTGTAATTTAGTTGATTGGGTTTAAATAAAATGGAAAGTTACACAAAGATGAACGATCCTCGTAGGGTATCAATAACCTTGATCCTTGAATTCACTAGCTGCAGCGATTAGGATGAGATTCACCACCGCGCAGTCACCGCCGATGGGCTCAGGGAGCAGCTAGCTAGGACGTACGCTACTTGCATAGCCTACGTTCGAGATATCCACGATTCTGCGCCTGCATGAAGTTGTCAGTAACGCCTCCCCTGGAGAGGCTCCGTGAACATGAATTACTCACAAGGTCTAAAAGCATTAGATGTCTCCCTGAGATTGTACAGGAAAGAATATGCACAGATTTTCATACTCTAATTGATTTTCGTGAGCAGAAGATTGATACGCCAATTGACTACATCCCACCCCTTATGGATCTAGTGGGTATCAGGATTAAATCCAAATCAATGCGGGAGGGAGAACGCATGGCGGCGGGGGAAGGCAGGACTGCAGGAGGCCGCCGCGATTGGAGAAGAAGCAGTTGCGTGCGATTGACCAGGAATCGCGGAGATGGAGATCAAATTTAGCCCATCACTAAAGGACGAAATTACCCCTATAAATGGACGGTTAGATTTGTTAGGTGCTCCAATTGTCATTAAGGAGTACTAGGGTACCGTAAAATTTCTCAATTACAATCACATACATAATGCTGTTGCTTTGCCATAATCGGGAATTTGGGATGTCTTGTTACTCCATCTTTGGTGTGTAAAAATGGTAGAGAAAGTTACCTTTTTCTATAGTCATAGATGTCACTGACAGATTTGTAGGACCATAGCTCTTTGAAGACTTCATTATGCTTTCTTATTGACCCTCTCTTTTGTGTCTTTTGATGTTAAATAAAGGTCGCAGGCGTTATTGGAAGTTTAAAGGATGGTAGACATGCATGTCACAGTTTTTATACATAATGTATTGTTTACTTATTCTGTTGAAAGAAACCGCTAATGATATAACCCAATGTGGGTCTATTCAGTTTCCTCGAAAGTTGGAGATCTTTTCTACCAAGCAAAATTAAACACCCCCCTAGTACTTGCTAGTCTCCATTGCAGCAGGCCTCGTCATGGACTCATGTCCAAGTACCCATCGATGTCCACCGCCGCATCTTCTAATCATGACACCGCCATTACCTTTACCCATGGGGACGTAATTTAGTTCCTTTTCTGGATACATGTGCAGTAAGAACATCTCGAAGGACCAGATTCGTTTCCAGACAGTTACTTATCACCATGGGTATCAGTCGATGTAGAGGCCGGGGGTTATCATCCTTTTAGAAAATCAAATTTATCACCATGGGTTATGCACTTGTAATTTACTTTTGCTCATATTGCTATGTCTGCTGCAGATAAAGCAGAGAGGTTAATAGCAGAGGCTGCTGG
This sequence comes from Brachypodium distachyon, assembly GCF_000005505.3. Classification (NCBI taxonomy): domain Eukaryota; kingdom Viridiplantae; phylum Streptophyta; class Magnoliopsida; order Poales; family Poaceae; genus Brachypodium; species Brachypodium distachyon. Next base: position 50,698,145 of record NC_016133.3, read on the forward strand.
GTATGGTTCACAGTTGGTTGTGTTCCCAGAAGCTTTCGTAGGTGGCTATCCCCGTGGATCTACCTTTGGCTTTGGAATCAGTATTAGTCTTATCAATCCAAAAGACAAGGGAAAGGATGAATTCCGGAAGTATCATGCGGCTGCCATAGATGTGCCTGGTATGTGAAAATATAATGGTCTATGTATGTCTGCTCTCTATCTGTTTTACTTTTTGAATTGGTTCTAACTTGTAATGCGGTAAGGTGTTATCTTTCCAATATCGGTCTTGTTTTTACTTTTTTTTTCTGTGGCTGCGATCTGCTTTAGTCATCTTCAGCCAATATTTCTCAGCGTGAAGCATATCTGCATAAGTTAATAACTGCTTTACTACCTTCTTTTTATTATTGGGTAGAGGACGAACTGTTTTTTTAATGCAATATTTTTCATGAAACTCTTTGGGCATGAAAAATGGAAAATCAATGATAGTTTCTATATTTTTTCTGAACACTAAAAAATGTTGTTCCTATTTTACTGTCAAGGCGTTACGAGTAGGATATCTCCTGATTTTCATTATCATAGCTAACAAGGCTTCCAGCTATTTCATTAGAATGAATTCCATATTTGCCACTCAAATTTTGTCGATATGCCCAAATGCCACTCAAAATTTTCTTGTTCCAAATTTGCCACTCAAATTTTGAATGAGGTACAAATATGCCACTTCCGTTAGTTGACCGTTAAGACGGGATGAAAAAACAATTTTGCCCCTAGGTAGTTACTTGATTTTTTTCCTTTACAACAAAGTACTCATTTTAGAGAACTTATAAAACCCTAAAACCCCTAATTTGCCTCTCAAATTTTGCATGGACTGCTGCTGGTGTTACAAATTAATGTGCTATTTGGACAGATGGTAGCTTATACTTATACGTACTGTACGGTTTGATGTCAAGATTTGCCTTTTGAATGTGCTATTTGGACAGAGAATAGCTTATAACTGCAGTTCTCGTCTGGAAAAAAAATATGAACCAAATAGGAAAAGGTGAAAGTTTACACCTGGAAGAGTATACGCACGGCAGAGCTACTGCCCAATAAGATACCGACGTTCAGTCCTACACCAGGAAAATCGACCTGTGCTATTTGTTTTTTTTTCCTGACATGTGGGCCCAGGGGTATTTTGGTCAATATGAAAAAAACTGACAATTGTTCATCTCTTATTTAACGGTCAACTAGCGGTCAACTAACGGTAGTGGCATATTTGTATGCCATGCAAAATTTGAGTGGCAAATTTGGGACATGAAAATTCTGAGTGGCATTTGAGCATCTGGACAAAATTTGAGTGGCAAATATGGAATTCTCTCATTTCATTACTTTTGACATCTGGTTTGTTTAAACTACCACTATGTATCCTCTTACTGACAGAAAAATCCTACAGGTCCAGAGGTGACACGCCTGGCTGCTATGGCTGGGAAATATAAGGTCTTTTTGGTAATGGGGGTGATTGAAAGGGAAGGTTACACACTGTATTGTTCAGTGCTCTTCTTTGATCCTCTAGGCCAGTACCTGGGTAAGCACCGCAAGCTCATGCCAACGGCATTAGAACGAATAATATGGGGATTTGGCGATGGATCGACAATTCCTGTATATGATACTCCACTTGGAAAGATCGGAGCTCTTATTTGCTGGGAAAATAAGATGCCACTTTTAAGGACAGCACTGTATGGTAAAGGTAAGCTTTTGTCTTGGAACGTAGATTGTCATGTTGTATGAGAATAAAAATCTACAGAGCAAGCATACCAGGAAGTGTAATAGCCTCATGAGGTGATTCATGACCTTGAAATATGTCAGATAGGTTTATTTTGAAAATTTGATTGCTGTTGTATGTGCTTGAATTTCTCCAAATATCTTCTGTTGTGTGCAGGTATTGAGATATATTGCGCTCCCACAGCTGATTCGAGGCCAGTTTGGCAAGCCTCCATGACACATATTGCCTTGGAGGGGGGATGCTTTGTCTTGTCTGCAAACCAGTTCTGCCGCAGAAAGGACTATCCTCCACCACCTGAGTATGTATTTACCGGTTTAGGAGATGAGCCTTCTCCAGACACTGTTGTTTGCCCTGGAGGTAGTGTCATCATATCGCCATCTGGAGAAGTCTTGGCAGGCCCCAACTACGATGGAGAGGCACTGATTACAGCTGACCTTGGTAAGACATTAATAAGATATATGTCATCTTTAATACCACCTTGTACGCCCCGTTCCATTGTAGTGCTCTCGCAGTTGTTTTCATAACAGTTGTTGGAATTGCTGGAAATGGATGCTAGTTCGTCCCAGAAGATTCTAATGAAATGTTTTGTGCAGACCTTGGAGAAATTGTCAGGGCCAAGTTTGATTTTGACGTGGTGGGACACTACGCTCGACCTGAGGTACTGAGCTTGGTAGTGAATGACCAACCACACCTCCCTGTATCTTTCACCTCTGCTGCTGAGAAGACTTCTGCTGCAAAGGGTGGCAGCATCACAAAGCCCTGACGACCATCGAATCAGCTACGAGCGATTGATTTCTATCAATAAGTCAATAAGCTGATGAAACGTAGGCTATCTTCGCCTGCATTTCTGACGTCCCTGTAACTTCCTCTGCTTGTAAAATGCATTCCAGAACAGTCAGTTGAGGTCTGCACAACTTGTGCTGCATCTGTTATCTACTAAACGGACTCAGATTGTGCATAAGCATAACCAGCTTAAGCTAAGTGTTCTAGGCTTCTAGCAGTTATCATGTCACCCATCCCTGGTATTTGCCTTTTATGGTGAGTTCACTAACGTGTTGCCTGTGTTAAGTTTAGCTGTACAAGTTAAAGAAAAAAACTAAAAATACTAAGCCAAACTCTAAGCTCGCCAATCATCAAAAGCGGTTCATATTTTCTTCTAGCTCTATGGCCAACCATGACTGCTCATGTATATTGTTTTGCTTTCATCTTTCAAACTTTTGGTCTTCATTGTCAAACACCGTAGTTCTGTCAATCCATATGTTTCAAGATGCTAGTAGGATTATGATTTCCTGAAGAAAGGCATCCCAAATTTTACTTAAGGTCTTGAGAAGCTCCATGCACCGAGAGACCAACAATTTTCTCTGGCAAGACATAATTTCAACACCTATGCGAAAACTAGCACGATGTTCCGCACTTCAGTCGATCCTTTTTTCTCCTCGTATAGATATGTATCTATTCTATTTGAAATAACACAAATCAGTCAGTGGTAGGTGCATGTTTCTTGTGCTGCCATAAGGGGGCCCAACGCATGACTATGTTAAAAATTTTTTTGACGAAACCATGACTATGTTAAAGATTTAACCAATTTAGTATGATTCTTATATCATAAAAATTATACCATTCTTATATCATAAAAATTATACCATTAGAAATTAGAACGTACGAAGTTCCGGTATAAGGGACCCCAACGCGTGGCAGCCGACGGAACTTGACGGCGCTTTACCAGGCGGATCACCATTAATCGCCTCGAGAGCCGAGGGGAAGCCAGTGTAGACGTTTAATGGCCACTCACAGGGCGGGCCTGCCGCAATAACGCGTCCATCCGGCGCTCCCGCTCCCCACCCACGCCGGATGTTTTATTGGGTTGCGCCGGAGTAAAAATTAATTGGGAAGGTCAGCTGGGTCGGGTTTTTTGCGCCGGCGCCCCCCAAGCCCATTTGGGAGACCTTTAGGGGCCGCGGTTGGAGATGCTCTTAAATTGGACATTATTTTCTTCCACGGGTTGTATACTAGAAAAAGGGTCGATGTTATCTTATGTAAGTTTGGAACGAGATATTCGTACAAGTAATTTTTGTAAAATAGTTAGTTTACATTCACTTTCTAATGAAATTATCATATTTTGTGTGATGGATTTTTTACACAAATTACTTGTACCGATATCTCGTTCCATGGTCATTTAATATGGGTTTTTCCTGATTAGTTTACAATACATGGTCATAAATCTTCGTCCCAGGAAAAAATATTTATACATGCTTCCCCAATTAGTTTACAATAAAAGAGGCGATAAATCCTTGTCTCAATCAAGTTTGTTTCCTGGGTCCGCCCCTGAGTAATGTTGTGCAAATCTGTCAACCAAGGCATAATAGAATGATTTTGGAATAGCAGATCGGTAAAATAAAATGCTCAATTCCTAGTGGTCGGATTGATCGAAGAAGACCCGGGGACTGGGGGTCCTGCCGTCCTTGACGCGGGAGGTTGAAGACCTCAGAAATATACTCTAGTCGGCGACGACCGTTGACGGTTAAATGGAGGATAGCTACAGATAATCAAACCAGGTCCCATTTGTCCTTTGTCTTGGTGCTAGACAAGGAGATATACTCAAGTCCTTGTGACTGATCTTCCAGCCGGTTCTGGTTGTTCCATTCCATACGGCAAATCAGTACGTACAAAGACTTCAGTGATTTTAAACAAGCAGCAGAATCAGTATGCTCGGAGCATGGAGGCTAGATAAGATGTTGGTACTTCAGGCTTGCAACACAATCAATCAATATGAACGGCAGAAAGGAGTATGAACGTGCTTGCACTGGAAGCGTTTACTTGACTCTTTCAGGTGCATACCACTGGCCAGACTATATACTTGCAACATTGCACTTTGGTCGATCACTTCTGATCTTCCAAGAGAACCTCCTTCCACCCTTCAGTCGATGCTTATTTCCCCTTGCCATTTCCCCTGCATGATGCGGGCAATAGCATTCCTATGCCTCTATGTGTGGCTCTGCTCCCGTGTGGCAGCGTCACTAGCCGTGGCCAGCAGCAATGGCACGGCCGACGAGCTCAGCCTCCTAAACTTCAAGTCGGAGCTTTCGGACCCATCCGGGGCTCTGGCCTCGTGGAGCAAGTCCAACCACCTTTGCCGCTGGCAAGGAGTTACCTGCGGCCGTCGACACCCCAAGAGGGTCCTCGCGCTGAACCTGAACTCCCTCGACCTGGCAGGAGGCGTCTCTCCGTTCTTGGGCAACCTCTCTTTCCTCAGGACACTCGACCTCGGCAACAACGGCCTTCGGGGACTCATACCGCGAGAGCTTGGTCAGCTGAGCAGGCTGCAGGTGCTGAACCTCAGCCTGAATGCACTCCAAGGAACCATCCCGGCAGCTCTTGGAAGCTGCACCGACCTGAGGAAACTCAATCTCAGGAATAACCTCCTCCAAGGTGAGATCCCTGCCTGGATAGGCTCCTTGGGAAACCTAGAGTACCTCAACCTTTTCGTCAATGGTTTGTCCGGAGAGATTCCTCCGTCGATCGCCAACTTGTCTTCACTCGAAACACTCAATCTGGGTAATAACACACTGTTTGGGTCCATCCCTTCATCTTTTGGCCGCTTGCCTCGCATCACTTTGCTTTCTCTCCAATTCAACAATCTGTCTGGACAAATTCCTCCTCTGATTTGGAACATCTCTTCCTTGAAAGGATTATCTTTGGTTGGCAACGCCCTTACTGGCATGATACCGCCAGGTGCATTCGTGAACCTTCCTCTGCTCCAGTTATTCTACATGAGCTACAACCAGTTTCACGGCCATGTCCCGGCTATATTGGCCAATGCTTCCCAGCTGTCCAGACTTGAGCTCGGTTACAACCTCTTTAGCGGCACAGTCCCTCCAGAGGTTGGAAGCTTGCAAAACCTTGAATCGTTGGCTCTCTCCAACAATCTGCTAGAAGCTACAAATCCAAGTGACTGGAGCTTCATGTCCACCTTATCAAATTGTTCCCAATTACAATATCTGGACTTGGGTTCAAACGAATTAGGAGGGATGCTTCCTTCGTCGGTCGCTAATCTGTCAACTTCGCTGTTGTATCTGTCCCTCTCCCGTAATCGAATTCTAGGGAACATACCTGAAAACATTGGTAGTCTTGTCCAGTTGGAGGTCCTTTCCCTGGAGAGGAATTATCTCACGGGAACTCTACCATCTTCTTTGAGCATCCTTACCAGCTTGGGAGATCTGTCGGTGGGCAAGAACAACTTAAGTGGGAGTGTCCCATTAACCATCGGAAATCTTACTCAGTTAAGTAACTTGTATCTGGGAGCCAATGCTTTTAGCGGTAGCATACCAAGCTCTGTGGGGAACTTGACATCCTTGCTATATATTGATTTCGCTATCAATAACTTCACAGGGAAAATTCCTAGTAGTTTATTCAACATAACCACGCTCTCTCTAAGTTTAGATCTCTCCTATAACTATTTGGAGGGGTCAATACCACCTGAAATCGGGAATCTAAGAAATCTTGTAGAATTTCGTGCGGTGTCAAATAGATTATCAGGTGAAATCCCTCCTACCCTTGGTGACTGCCAGATTCTGCAAAACATCTATCTAGAAAATAATTTCTTGGAAGGTAGTATACCGTCAGTCTTGAGCAGATTGAGGGGTTTACAAAACCTTGACCTCTCAAGCAACAAATTATCCGGCCAAATACCAAAGTTTTTGGAGCATCTCAGCACACTTCACTATCTAAACCTCTCGTTCAATAATCTTGTTGGCGAAGTGCCATTTATTGGTGTCTTCGCAAATGCTACTGCAATTTCAATGCAAGGTAATGGTAAGCTTTGTGGTGGAATCGAAGATCTTCACTTGCCCCCATGTTCCTTGGGCTCGTCAAGGAAGCACAAATTTCCAGTGAAAACAATCATCATTCCCCTAGTTGCAGTATTAAGTGTCACTTTCTTGGTTTATTTCCTTCTCACTTGGAACAAGCAGAGATCGCAAGGGAACCCTTTGACAGCATCCATCCAAGGCCATCCATCAATTTCTTACCTTACATTGGTAAGAGCAACAAATGGTTTCTCAACAACCAATCTGTTGGGCAGTGGTAATTTTGGCTCTGTATATAAAGGAAATTTATTAGAGGGAGATACGGGTGACCTCGCAAATATTGTTGCTATCAAAGTACTTAAACTCCAAACGCCTGGTGCGCTCAAAAGTTTCACAGCTGAATGCGAAGCAATCCGAAACACTCGACACCGAAATCTTGTGAAGATAATTACAACTTGTTCGAGCATTGATTCTAAAGGGGACGACTTCAAAGCAATTATCTTTGAGTTCATGCCTAATGGAAGTTTAGAAGATTGGTTATATCCTGCTCGAAATGAGGAGAAGCACTTGGGTCTCTTTAAAAGAGTGAGCATACTGCTAGATGTGGGATATGCACTGGATTATCTTCATTGCAATGGGGCTGCACCCATTGCTCACTGTGATCTCAAGCCAAGCAATGTGCTTTTGGATATTGATTTGGTTGCCCATGTTGGTGACTTTGGACTTGCTAGGATTCTTGCCGAGGGAAGCTCTTCTTTCAAAACTTCCACGAGCTCAATGGGATTTAGAGGGACAATTGGTTATGCCGCTCCAGGTTTGTCGCCAATGCATTTTCTTCACCACGTTCATCTCCTTTATGTGCTCGTTAAAGAGAGTTGTTTAGAAGTGTCGGAAGAAAATAGTTTCATGGAATGTAACCATGGTTTTCTTCTGGCATTGCCGTATACTTAGGGCTCGGTTTTAATTCTTTACATCACCAAAAAGCTAATATTTCCAAAATTTCAATGCCACAGAGTATGGTGCTGGAAACATGATCTCTATACAAGGAGATGTCTACAGTTATGGAATTCTCATCTTAGAAATGATAACCGGGAAGAGACCAACGGATAGCATGTTCAGAGAAGGCCTAAATCTCCACAGATATGTTGAAATGGCTCTACATGATGGATCAATAGACGTTGTTGACAGTCGTCTTTTGCTTAGCATACAGACGGAGCCGCTAGTCACAGCCACAGGTGACTCTTCGGCTTTTTCAGAAACTGATGATCCTTCCGACGATAGAAGGATTGATTGCCTGACTTCACTTCTCAGAGTTGGAATATCTTGCTCCCAGGAATTGCCCGTGAATAGAATGCCGATCAGAGATACCATCAAAGAATTGCATGCTATCAAAGTTTCCCTTGCGTAGATGAAAAAGATGTAGATGATCCAGCGCAAAAAAAAAAAGTTGTAGATGAAGACATGCTCACATGCAACCCGTACTTGTGCACTTTAAGCACTTGTTTTGTGTAGTACCATCTATCTTTAAACTTCCTTGCAATCTACTAGTTTCTTTCAATACTTATATCTTTATACTTTGAGTGAATTCCAGTTTTTACCTTGTTTGCAAATTTGATTGGGTGCCTCATTTTATCCCTTGTTTATAAATTTGTGATTGTGTTTATCCCATTTAACTAATTTGCCTTGCCAGTTCTAACATGATGAGCTAACTGTCGTGCTGGTGTGGGCGTGTGGCAAGTAGGTGGATGCCGAATTGGAAGCGTATTTCTGCTAGGCGTCTTCTCCCTTAGCTGGAGCCGACCCACTTGTCCACCCATCCCTGTGCTCTCACAAGCTCGGCCTAATCGATTGTCACATTCATATAGGCCTCACACCATACTTGTCCTGCTTTTATGCCATATGATGTTTTGTTGTTTTGTATAACGTCTAACAATTGTCCTGCCTTATGTCATGATGTGTCATGTCTGACATATTGTGTATTGTAGTTGTCTGTTGCCTTTTTGTGCCTCATAAATAATTTATGCGGTGCATAGTCTTATGTCTCACGGATTATCCAGCCTTGCATTATGTAGTTGTCTTGCCTTAGGCGGGATAACTTTGAGTCTATGAGGAACAAAGACGTAACAATAATAACAATATAGATCTATATTTCATCATCTCGTCGTAGGAAAGCATGGTGCAGACCATTCACATTGAACGCTTGGTTTAAATTTTAGTCAGTTTGAATCTTCAATCTGTGAAAAAGAAAGAAAAGAAAAATATCCTCCCGTGGAGAAATAGTCTCAATTTTTTTTTGGAAAAATACTCTCTAAGTTTTTGTTTAGAACAATGATCTAGCTTTCTTATTCAAAGAACTAAGTACAGTAAATTAAAAAAAACTTAAACGAAAATGAAGATTTTACAAAAATATATATTTGAAACTAACTTCTCTAGCCGCGCTATTTGCGTCTTCATGTTTCTTTAAATCTTTGGTGACGAAATCATAAAAAACTAAATCTGCACAGTCTGAACTAACCTTGAAGGTTTTACAAAGCCGTCCACACCAACTAGTGAGAACCTAAGATTGTTGGACGCGTTGTGTCCAGAGACACACCCTCACAAAACAGATTATCAAACCGTTGAATCGTCGCTGAACCTATGACGAAAAGAAACCCATGTACTATATGGCTTTTTTTATTCAAGCGACAAAGTACAAAACATTGATACACGAACGATCACAAATACCAAAGAAACTCAACAAAACTAAAAGCTTCATTGTAGTCCTTCGACTAAGGTTATATGAACACAAACCCATGTACAGTAGTCCTTCCGTTTCATAATTCTTGTCTTAAATTTGTCTAAAAATGAATGTATCTATTCTTAAAAAATGTCTACATACATGTAATATTTCGATAAGAATTATGAAACGGATGGAATAGACTGGAACATGGCTTTGCCCGGCGGCTAAGGTTATATGGACGAGGCGTCGATAGTTTCTGCTGGGCCTCTCGTAAGTTTCTGAAAAACAGAAGAGACCTCCCAAGCAGAAGCGGCCGAGATCCACGCTATCGGCCTAATACAGGGCTTTCGGCTAGGCCCAAATACTCACTTCCGAGGACGTCCTCCCCGAGCCCCGCAGTTTCTAAGAAAAACTGAACAAGAAAAGAAAGGGCGAGAAGCGGCTGAGAGCCTGAGAAGGATTCATGGAACCCGAGGGCTCCAAGGAGGCGGCGAAGCAGCCGGCGGAGGTGGAATCCGGAGATCCAGTAGATCCCCGCGACCTAGGTAACTTCCTTAATCCCCGTGTTCTGGTTGATTGGGCCAATCTTACATCTAAACCTTATTATTAACCGCCATCCGAGAACCAGGCTTCTGCAATCTGGGCAAGAAACAGCGCGTGTTTATTCTGCTCTAAGTATCGCGCTTACGTGATGCATCTGATTCGCCTTCTTGGGTTTCTGCGGCCTCTAATTTGGTACAGTGTCAAGCGACGATGAGATAGACTACTCGGTGGAGCCCGAGTTCTACGATCCTGACATAGACGATGTTGACGAGCGTTGGGTACACAGGCAGAGGAAAGGCCGGACTTCAGACGCCGTGCTCAGCTGCCCTGCGTGTTTTACTACCTTGTGCCTGGATTCCCAGAGGTAATCTATTGATGCTTCACATTGGGTCAACTCAGCGAGACGGCTCTTACACTACAAGATGAGCATTTATCACATAATCTTGGAGCATTCGATCTAGGATGTTTTTACTTTTAGGCCTTGCAGTTATAGTTTTCATAATGGTGAAACCTGAAGAAGCTGTATCTGGCTATCTGTTACTAGTAGTTGTCTGCCATCGTGTTACACAATTATAGGACAATTGCTACCGTTTGATTAATTCACTCAGAATTGTAAGGGATACTTCTTCATAAATATGTTTAGTAAAAAGTTGGTTTACAACATTATAACGTTAGGAATACATGTGACTATGTGAGTAAACCCTTTTCAAGGGACTCCTTGTAGGGCTCACAGTGATCGCATCATAATGGAATTTTCTACCGTATAGTTTCTTTGAAGAGGACTACTATGTGCAGGTGACCACTTGAGTTGTTCCTGAAAGTTTCATTTCTTAATTTGGCTTTACATGTTTGAGAGAAACACTCGTGGAGGTGGAAGCCGCTCTTCTCTATAACATGTTGTCTGATTTGTTCGAACAAGAACAAGAATCCATATATGCAAAAGACCTGGAGGTCTAATTTAGTATAATTTGTTTATTAATGCTCTGATCAATTGTTGTGTGCTGTGAGATCCAAAACATGAATATCTCTGAAAGCATAATGATGTTGTCTTATTGTGCATGATGCTCAGAAATACCTTATTTTGTAACTGCTGCTTCAAACTATTTTCCTATTATTTGTAATTCTGGTTATTCAACTTTAGACTGGTTATTAAGTAGATTTTTCGACGGTTTTTGCTGTTGTACAGGCATGAAAAGTATGTAAACCAGTACCGTGCAATGTTTGTGCGCAACTGCAAGATCAGGACTGATCAGATTCTACGGGAGGGGAAAGGAAAATGGAAAAACCACAAAGTAAGGGCTGTTAATTCTTCTAGTACACCGGAAGCTGAAAACAAGGGGGCAGTTTATCATCCTGTTTGCTGTGAGATCTGCTCAACTGAGGTTGGAGTGTCTGACGAAGACGAAGTCTACCACTTCTTTAATGTCATTCCTAGTAACTCCTGAACCTTGTGGTGGTGGTGTGAGAATTGTCCCCATAGTGCACTTTGTCAATCCTGAGCCGCTGGAGTGTATGGGGTTCTAGTTACTTGTGTACTGGTGATCTATAACCAATCAAGTTACTCAGGTATTATGGATGCCATGTTTGCAGTATTTTTTCTGTTGTTCTTCTGTATATGTATTAGAAACTAGAAAAGTTTGAATGGGCGGTCTACCCATGTTTTCACGGCAATTATTCAGTTTGTGATGGTATCATAAAACCAAGAATTTGGTGGTTGCTAATGCCTGATCTTAGGAGAGCGGTGTATCTCGGCCTTTGGCTCTTTGCCAATAGACAAGAGTAAGGCAAGCAGATCGCAATCCCAAAAGCCAGGGGCAATATGTCTGCAGTCTGTTACTTCTGCTTAGGGAAAACGATTTAGCACTATCAAAAAATTGGATAAGAAAAGCTATTTTCTGGGGTGTATATATAGCAGTAGAATGCCATTGTAGGTGGCATCCAGGATGCTCGTAGTGTGAGAAACTGCTGAAAATAATAATTAGTAGGAGTATGTTCCAGTTCAGTCTTATTAATGGAACACAAGTAACTGAAGTGCTGCTTAAGGGCATCTGCAAAGGCTGAAGTGCTGCTAAGTAATGGGCTCTGCAAGAAAATCAGAGGTGAGTTAAGAGCATCTGCTTCACGTCATCTGGAGGCAAGGATAAAATAACATGTGCAATGGTTTATGTTTTTAAACTGACTCTAGATGATTTGTTAGTATTAAATGTGATGTTGTACAATGTTTAAAATGTTGATTCTTAGCTAACTCTTAGTTGACTGTTCGTTTATTCTTATCTTAAGAGTCTGACTCTGCACGAAGAGTTACTTCTCTTTTTTAGTCTAACTCTTCACGAAGAGTTAGTTCTCTTCTCTTTCTTAGTCTCACTCTTGGTTCTCTTCTCTCTCTTATTTTTCTTTTCTTCGCGTCACCAGATTTTAAATAAGAGTTAATCAAGAGAGTCTTCGGGATGTCCTAAGATAGCTGTAAAATCCACCCTCGTATAGTCGTATTCATTCCTTTAGAGAAGATTAAAAAGCCATGGAGCTGTAAAATCCACCGACATTTTCTTATTAGCCAACGAGGCCATGGAGCCTTTGCTTGCCGGCCGGGGCTCCAATTATACACACCATACAGAGAGAGAAACCGGGTAGGCGGCGACCAGAGCATGCACATCCAAAACTAGCAAGGCTGGTGGCCCGTCCATCCCCGCCTTCTCTTTTCAGCCCAGATCGTCATCGTCACGCACGCCAGAGAGTTTGGACACCTCTTCTCTCCCGGCAATCATCCCATTCGATATCCCGTCGTCTTATGCGTGATTTTTCGTGTATATTCCTACGGGAGTTTCCTGTGAACTTAGCTTGGAATCAAGTCTTCTCGGCGTGCACTCGCTGCTGTGCTTCGCACAGAAATCTAACCCGGGACGCGCCCTCATTCCAGCTGGTGCGCAGATCAAGCCCATCACCCGATGCCCTATCGCTCCTTGACCTTTTTGACTGAAAACGATCCCCGTCCTTAATTGATTTGCACAATGTTGGCTGGATCGCGAGGAGATCAGGAGACAGTGAAATTCTAATCCGAGATATCTTGGGCCGGTCGGTCACTGTGCCTACACAGTTGATCGTAATCGAAGATAAGATATCTCTAAGGCTCCATCCATCCTGGCTGCGATGTGATACGTTGCTAGCTAGGCTTAACTTGCTGCTGTTTGTAAAAGACCTGCGGGCGGATTCCAGCAAAGTGAGTGAGAGCTACTGGACCCAGATTCCCATGTGCCATGCCCCCCCTAGTGGCTACAGTAGTAGTACCGCGGCGTCCTGGCTTGCTCCCCCGCTCTGGCTCGATTCGGTTTCTACCCCCTCCTTGATCGTAATTCTCCTGCTCAAGACTCTCTTCTTGCACTAGCTAAGTGGTGTGTTTCAGATTCATGTTAGTCCATAGAGGAGCAAGATACTCCATTATGCAATGCGTGGTGACAGTAGCTAGTTATACCGTGGGGTACATGGAATTGATACATGTGCAACACTGAATGCTAGTGACACAAGTGCCTGTGTGTACAGCATTCATGGAGAAATATGTGAGAACGCTCTCTAAGGGTTCGATAAAGTAGATGCGTACTTTGAACCTCGATTTTACCTGAATCCTGGTATGAAGTACTCGCCAAAAATACATTAGATCTTCTTTGACTTCCATCATTTAAGACTGAAATTCACTAGGGACCAACTTGTTTGGTTGACCTAGAATTAGGTACTATGTGGATTCAATAGAAATTCCGTTAAATAGTTCATATATCTAATCCCAATTTGGTTGTAAAAAAACACATCCTTATAGGTTTCTCTCACATTCTACAAAACCATGTGACTAGAGCTGCAAGTTTGTGACCCTCAGGGTACCCACTGACCCTCCTTAGTTCAACCAAATGAACTAAAGTTTTAAAATGACACAACTGTTTGAAAAACTAGTTCATTTGTTTGAACCAAGGAGGGTCAAAAGATACCCTGAGGGTCACCAAGTTGCACCCCTACATGTGACGGACAAATTTCAAATTCAATGGCATGAAATTCAGTCAGGTCGGCCAAACAAGTTTTTAGCTCTTAGTTAGATGTAAGGCACATTTCTGCAAGTTCTGTGTCTCCGAATGGGGTTCTTCATATTAGTACGAAATATTTATTTGCTCTGCGAATCAAATTAAAACTCAATAAATTATGCTATGCAATTGTCACTTTCTCCTGTTTCAAAATTGTATAATATCTTCTGTAACGACAGAACATATACACAACTTGATTTCGAAAACAAATGGCGTGCAAGGTATATCTAGAGTGTAAACTCAACTCAGAGCTCTGATGCACCAGCTCCTCTGCTCCGGGGGATGCAGAAGAATTTTCACATTCAATAGAAAATCTTAGGAGATCAACATTGCATGGAGTTACAATAATATCGTTTTCATGTTTGATGCAAATAAGAAAATAGGTTCACAAATAATGGCTGTTTTTGGTCATCATTGTTGGAAAGAAATCTTATATGACCCTAGAACGTACGATGCAACGGAACGCCGCCACTGATTAATATCTTTATATTTGTAAGTTGAAAAGATAAATGATTGCACGTACTACGTTTTTTCTTTGAAACTATAATTGCTCAAGTGACAATCGTATAATTTTACACTCGAGAACACTTAAAAAAGCCAATCGCTATTATGCACGATTTATATATATGAAGGAAACAGCTCTTTTTTTATCTTGATCATCCCGAAATAATTTGTAAATAAAAAGATTGCGTCAGAAGCGCCTGATTGATTGGCAGATTTGATAAACCCCGCAAATAGCAAACGGATGCTACATCAAAGTTCCATTATAAATCCATCCGCCGTGTCCCTCCCTCCTCCCGTCACCTCAAAGCCTCACAAGCCCCCACCACCTTCTCGTTTTCTCTCCAAACGCCCGGCCATGAGCTCCCGCGACATCGCCACTGCCGGCGGCATTTTCCACGTCTACGAGCACCTGCCGATGACGGCTTCCACTGCGTGGGCACCCGCGGCAGGCGCCGACGCCGGCGGCGGCGGCCTATTGTTGTCGTCCCCCGCGCCGAGCAAGAAGAGCGTCAAGGACCGGCACAGCAAGGTGAACGGCCGCGGGCGGCGCGTGCGCATGCCGATCGTGTGCGCGGCGCGCGTGTTCCAGCTGACGCGCGAGCTGGGGCTCAAGTCCGACGGCCAGACCATCGAGTGGCTGCTGCGGCAGGCGGAGCCCTCCATCGTCGCCGCCACGGGCTCCGGCACCACCCCCGCCGCCTTCGTCTCCTCCTCCGCGCCCTCCACCTCTTCCTCGTCACGTCACGGCACCCTCCTCGGCAAGCGCCCGCGCCAGGATTTCGACGGCGCGTCGTCGGCGTTCTGGGCGTCGGCGCTGCCGCGGCAGGCGGACGCGTGGGGCTTCTCGCCGCTGGAGACCCAGGCGGCGGAGTCGTACATGCCGATGGCGCACCACCTCAACCTCGTCGCCGCGCTCTCCGGAGCCGCCAGGCGCGCCGAGGAGGAGACACGCTGACTGGCTCGAGAGCTGTTTGGCGCACGTCCTACGACGTAGTACGCGGCCATTAGGGCGGTGTCCTGGTGTTTCTGGTTGTGTTTTTTTGGCAGTGTTCTTGATTAATCGGAGAGTAGCTAGGAGTGTGCTTCCCTGCGTGTTGATCGTCGTGTGTTCTTCTGCAGTTTAATTGGTGAAGATTTGCTGTGGTACTAAGAACTAACTGTAAATACGAGTCCTTTAGATCTTGCGTTCCAGATTTCCGGCCAGCTCCATAAGTTAGTAACTGGGAGTACTACTGTATATGGATATTTGCTGTTTGCTGTAAGTAGATTGTGTAATGCGACTCCCCAAAATGAACCTCGTCTGCATGAGGCCAAATCACGATAAAAAAAAGTTACAATTGCATTGACCTCGCTGTTAATCGATCATAAAATAATTATTTCCCTTGCTAATATGGAAGCATGAAATCAAATGTTCATGAGCTGACCTCGACCCTGCTTAATTAAGCTAGGAAGTACTCGTAGATGGAGAGCTGAAGCTGATCCATGGCTGCAGATTACAGCAATGATAACGCTGGGAAACCGGCGCGTCCCCTTGGGTTTTACTCCACTTTACTTTTTCTTCCCGGAATTCGCTTTTCCCTCTGATCCGAGGGAGGGGGCAAAGGGAGGGAGGAAAGGCTGCGGCCCTGCAGCACAAGCACGTACAGTTGCGCTTCTGCCGCGGGGCCTGAAAGGCTGGTGCCGTTGTGCAGTGTAGACCGGACCGGATTCGTGTCAAAGCTGTAGGCAACTTCTCGGGCTCTCAACTGTGAAAGATGCCCTACCTTTCGTACGGCGTGCCACCGCATCCTCCTCCTACGAACTGGCACCAGACAAGGTACGAACTGTAAAGGTTGACTCGGTGTGCTGATGCATGTCGCATGGGTCACGATGCAAGTACGGTATGATGTGTTGTATGATTGTATCGGTAATTAGCTGTTCACTGGTGGTGAAAGTCGGGAAGAGCATGAGCTAATAGGTACTGTAGCATGTACTCAGAGCACGATTTTGACTGCGAGTACATTATTCACATAGTGTATTCCGTACTACTATATGTCAATTAGTTTAAATATTGAGCGTAAAAAATATTACAGGATATACACAGTGATACTACTTCCTCTCTCCCATGTTAAGTCATAATTTTGTCAATATACTAAAACGCGTAGGTAAAGTTGCGACACTTGGTACGAGACATAGGAGTATTTTTTTATATTGAATCTGCATAGTTTTGTATTATATTACTGCACGTAATATTGTTCGTGTATTTTTTTTATATCATATCAAGGGTCGCAAAGTACTCTGTTTTAGTTAATTGGAAATTGGAACGCGTAGATGAAGTTTCAATTTTGTACTCTCTCCGTCCTAGAATTTTTGTCGTGTTTTTAGTTAAATTTGAAATTATGAACGAAGGGAGTATTAAAAATATAGGATGTCACTATCTCTAAGTCACTCGTTTTTAAGAAATGAGCCTTGAATATCAATTGATGCTTCAAAGCCGTTGGATTAAGATTTGAGGGTCATCCACATTCTCTCATCTCTCACTTGCTATCATTGGATTAAGATCCTAAAAAAAGGCGACTTATCAATAGCAAAATCGTAAAAATATAGGGAGTGTATATTTCTCAATCGCCTAGGAAATAGTTATTTCTTAGTCAACAATCGTAGTCATCCAATGAAGTTTTTTATCCATCAAACCCACATTAATCTTATGTGAATCTAAATAATTAAATCAAAAAATTTATATCATCGACTGTTGTTTCTCCGCGGCGTGAGAAATAGGAAAATCTCGCATAGATGATAATTAACTGCAAGGCAAGTAGAGTAGGCGCCAGGTAATGGATGCAATGGAGGACTGCGAGAACGAGTCAAATGTCAGAAGGGTCCCCAGTAGCAGAGGCGCCCGTACATGTCGGTTGTTGGTGGCCACAACGTACATGGGTACATGGCACGTAGCGAGTCCCATCAATAGCTTCGGTAGAGACTAGAGCATGCACAAAGGGCGTACAGGCGTACAGCGCGCGAATAGCTTCTCTGCCTCGCACTGATCCCGTCTAGCTTAACTTTAGCTCCGAGAAACTTTGTAGGAGTACCACATTTTTTACAGCTTCCTCCGTAGCCGTAGGAGATACAAGTACTGGTAGATGCAGCGTACGTGAAGGAGATGCATGTCGTACCCGACGGTCCTGGCCCCAAACAGTGCCGCCTGTCTCGTGTATGGATGGTCGACCGGCAAGCAAGCTAAGCTAAGCTAGCTAGTACGTGCAGCAGCAGCGCAGCGCATACATGAACGAACGTATGTATGCAGCGTGGTGCAGAGATAGATATGCACCATGCTCTGCGAGTAAATTGCACAAACCATTCAAATTTGGTCTACTTGTTAAGCAAAACACCCACTCGACGTATTTTTTGCGCAGAACATTTACTATTGGTTTAATCTGTTGCATATAGGTCCTAATCGGAGTTTTAGCGCGTTAATCAGGTTCTGACCAGTGGGGCCCACCCGTCAGTGCCAACGTGGCAGCTGGGGCTTGCCAGCGTGGAACGGGTTGGGTTTCTTAGCCGGTCGAGTATGGTTCCAGTGGAATAAAAGAAATAACTAACCATTTTTAGGTTCTTTTTGTGCAATGCTGTGAATATCAGTACTTTGGCTTCTCCAATTCAGTGGTTAAATCAGGTCCTGAATGTGTACGTGTGCATGTGTGGATAATTTAGAGTAATTTGTTATACATGTCCACTGGAGATTTTTGAGTTGATGTCTGAACTGTGGTATGGTACATAACCTGTCGAAATTGTTGAGATATTTGGATACAGCAACATCATTGAATTTTGGCACGGTGTCTCATCAACCATGTTACAACCGAAAATAAAACTCAACAATAAAACATAGGAAACACAGGCCCCCGTGTCGCTCCCTGAGCGACTCGGGAGGCGATAATCTAGCGCGCCGCCGTCGAGGCCCTCAGCGTGCCCCTCCCCTCGCCGCCGCCGGTGGTCACCGCCGGGGCAAAGCCTGTGCGGCAGATGGCGGCGGCGGGACCTCTTCAGGCGCTCTTCTCTGCAGGCACGCGGTCCATCTTCAGGCGCTCTTCTCTTCGGGTGCGGCGGCGTCGGCTCGGTGGCCTACGGGGCCAGCTTTGGTGGTGGGGGCGCCGGATCCAGGGCGGGCGGTGCTGGATCCAGTGTGGGGCTGGGTCCAGGCGGTGGTGGTGGCGGCCTGCATGGTGGGGGTTGTGCTCTTCTATGAGGCACGCTGCGGCAGGTCTCCTGCGGGGAGCTGCTACGGGGTGCGGCCAACGGCCGGCGGCGGCCGGCTCCGGAAGTGGTGGGCGCATCTGTGCCCTTCGGTGGAGGTACGCGGTGGCCCCTGATCCCGATTTGGCTTTGCTCGCGGCGACGTCTGCGCTTCGGTTCGCGGTGGGTTGTCGGATCTGCAGGTGAAAACCTTGCACCGATTCCGTCGGTGCCGGCGACAGCGGCGTCCCTGGACGTCGCTCCCTTCTTGAAGGTGTCGTCGTGCAGATCCCCTTTGCAGGCGAGGTGCCTTCGAGTGAAAACTCTGATCCAGTTTAGCTGGATCGGGCAATGGCGGCGTTTTCGGATGTCACGTCCTTCTTGGAGGTGTTGCCTTTGGACCCCTCGTCTGGCGGCTGAGGTTTGCTTGTTGCGGCGGGTCAGGTCGGTCTTGGCCAAGATGGCGGCTTCAAGCAACACAGGCTGGCCTTTGTGCGAGCCGCTCCTGCCAGAGCAGCCTCTTCTTTGCTCCGGTCGTCGAAGGCCAGTTCTGCCTACCTTCTCCTGGCGTTAGGATCGGCTCCCTGTTCGGTGTCGTTGGAGCAGGAGGTGGTTGTTGCTTGTTCTTCGGTGTATGTCTTGTGTTTGTTTGTAGTCAGGGTTTTTAAATAAGCCGGGTACTGTATGGTTTTCGGCTCGGTTTTCCTCATAAACGGAGCCACTCTATTCTTCTATAATGAATTGCATGAGCACCCTGCCCTCTTGACGAGGTTCCGTAAAAAAAGACTCAACAATAACACCGGAATCATACCTGACCGGCTAAGAAACCCAACCCATTCCACGCTAGCAAGCCCTAGCTGCCAAGTTGGCACTGACGGGTGAGTCCCACTTGCCAGAAACTTGGTTAACACGCTAAAACTCCGATTAGGAGCTATGTGCAACAGATTAAATAGTAGTTGTTATGTGCCAAAAAATACTTCGAGTGTGTTTTGCGCAACAAGTCGACTAAAGTTGAGTGGTTTGTGCAATTTACTCGGACAGCAGCGCTGAGAGAGCGGCGTGACCGAGACCCGTCCGGGCAAACCGCTGCGCGCGCAGATCTCAAACAGGCAGGCTGCAGGCGAAGCAAAGCAAAGCAAGCCCTGATCAGATGCAGACTGGCGTGCCCGGCCGTCCGTCCTTTGCCGTGTCACAGGCTCACTCACAGCTGGTTGGTGGCGGCCAGCTGCATGCCCCCCTCTGCATATTCCTCCTTGGAGGCGGTACATGCAAAACAGCGAAAGCACATGCCGACCTGCGTGCACTGTCTGTTCCGTGTGCTTCACCCCGGCCCTCCAATCAAAGCCAGCAGCCAGCAGTAGTAGTTTTGGCCATGGGGTTTCTTCCGTTTGGTCAAGACTTGGCAAGTTTTCCGGTGGTTGGCTCCTGCGCGCGTGGACCGATCCGCCGGTGAGATGGCGCGGGTGCCCCGATGTGCGTCGTCGCCTGGTGGTCTTGGTCGGGCGGGCGGGCTCGTACTTTGGTGTGCAGGGATGCCGTGCGCATGCGCGGATAAGCTGGCTTGGTCTCCATCGGTCAGGGCTAGCTTAGCCCTGCCCCTGTGACGGCTGCCGTGAGCGACAGCCCTACAGGTGAAATCGTTGGACGGTTTTTGAACTCTTTATTATTGTCCCTGTTCATCACATGCATGCGAAACCGAGACAGAGGAAGGTTGCGGTTCTTCACGAGTTCAGATACTCTGTGCATGTCTTAGTACTAGTATATCAAAATCCCAAGACAAGGAATCAACAAGAAAAAGAAACATCTGCCATTCGACCTTGTGCACGCTTTGCTTGATGCAACGTCAATCCGGATTTAGTCATAAATATGTATAGTTAAGGTTGTTCGCAAAGCGGGGATAGCTCAGTTGGGAGAGCGTCAGACTGAAGATCTGAAGGTCGCGTGTTCGATCCACGCTCACCGCATGAATATACCTTTTTTCTCATCCAAAATTCTAGGTATATGCGTGGGCTTCTTTTTCATCTACGGGCTGGTTTCCCCTTCCCTAACCTAGCCGCCGTCGTTCCTTCTCCGACGCCCGACGCCCCGACCCAGAACTTCCTGCAAGCACGTAAGCTCTACCTTTCCTCTGTGTACTCCATGCGCGCTCCCTTAGATTTTTTTTACAGCCAGTTAACCTTCTGCTCATCACCAAGAAAGAGTAAATCATAGGAACCGTTCCTGTAAGCTTCTCGTCAGATCCGCTTGAAAATGCTCAAATGACTTGAGTTTTCACTTGAGTGCCTCCAATAGAGGAGGGAGTTGCCCATCAAATCTAAAAATACCCGATAGGGCTAAGCGGAACGAAAAGGGTTTTTCCAGAAGTGAAATATTTTACACGGTAGTAGCATTTTCTAGCTTTATTTCGCCTCGTATGATCTATCTATGTAAGGACAGTCTAATTTCATCATCTAGGTTTTGATTTTGTATACTTTTTTTGCGCAAAAGGTTTTGATTTTGTGTCCAATTGTATCATCTAGGTTTTGATTTTGTAAATGGGGCGTGGGTTGTTGACAAAAAGGAAACTGGGTTTGAAATTCCGGAACTTTTTTCCCTGCTTATGAAGAGGTGAGATGGATCATGAATCATGATGGACAGATCCTTTGCCATCAGTTTCCGAATTGGGATTAATGGTTATTGTCTGTGAGAATGGGGGTATTTGCTCTTTCTGCTAAAGAATAGGATCAATGGTGTTGTTAGGCTGTTACGTGACATGGTTTATTATTCATGAATTGAGACAATGAAGGTTTGAGATTTCACTAGGTTAGGACAAGGCATTATTATTTTTAATTTATGTTATGCAATTCTGGCATGGGTGTCGGAAGTTGGTTCATCAATCAATCTTATGCTTATGTATATGAATTATGTAATAGCCAGTTACACTTTTATCCCCACATTTCCATTGAACGAGCGTTGATCCTGCAATAGTGAGGACTTTTGCATAACCAGTACACTTTTCTTTTAGGCATTGTTGCTATCAGACTATAAAAATGATGGGTTCACGAGGTACCGGCACTGTTCTCTCAAGAGCTGCTCGGATGAGGCAAAAACTGCAGTCTTCTTTGGAGGCCAGTGCGTTGGATATTGAAGATGTTTCTTATCAACATGCCGGGCATGCAGCCGTCAAGGACAATGCAAATGAGACACATTTTAACATCAAGGTAATTTCACCAAAGTTTGAGGGGCAGAGTCTTGTGAAGAGACACAGGATGGTGTATGATCTCTTGACTGATGAGTTGAACTCGGGTCTTCATGCTATCTCCATTGTTGCGAAAACGCCAAAAGAGTCTGGTTCCTGAATGTCAAAAAAGCCACTGACTTAGTATTCGCTCTACAATAAGTTGACTGCAGGTGCAGCTATATCATGTAACCATGCTCGTTCAAACGATGTTATGACATGCTACTTTCATGAATTGTGTTCTCATTAGATTGAAGTGTCAATTATCTGTTGTTAATGGTTGACCATGACTATGAAAAATATGTACTCCCTCCAATCCATATTAATTGTCTCAAATTTGCCCAAATATGGATGTATCTATGCCTAAAAAGCGTCTAGATACATGTAATATTTCGACAACTAATATGGATCCGAGGGAGTACCAAATTCATTTCTGTTGTTCTTCATGGCCACCAAATGTGTTTCTTTCTATCTGGTGTCGTTGGAAGCATTTGAGAAGCTGAAGTTGGTTCGGACTTTGATCTTAGTCTACAGTACAAAACTAACATAGCTGAAGCATATTTTACAATATTTGTGGAGTCTATTCAGCCATGAATTATCTATCAAGGAGAAGGATGTCCAGCTGCTATGTTCTGCGTCATCTGGCGTCAATGGATCATGTATGCTTTCACTGGATTTCCTGTTAGTTCACAGTGGTGATTTCTCCATCACCAATATTACTATTCTCTGCAATGTTTTGATCCATCATCTAAATCTGGAGGAGCTCGAAATATCAAGCTTTGTTGATATATACCAGTTGGCAATCACTTCTTTGCCTGGCCCTCTCTGCCGGGAAGATAATGTATCACTTGAGGAGGGTATGCAACCAGGCTTTTGTAAAGCTGCAGCACTATACAGACAGGGAGTGCTTTTGGTTGCTACTTGCTGGAGAAACCATGAGCATGACGAGGTATGCAGAATTGCAGATTGCTGGCCTGCTGGTGCCTTCGTCGCAGTGTCCGACCCTTTTCTGAATGTGCAAAGGTCTTCCTTAAGTGTAGCAAGTTGCAAGCTAGTTCCACTTGATGTTCTAAATCGCTGTTCCCATGGCTTCAGGCTTAAGTCCTAGATATAGCTACGGCAGCTATCTAGCTAACGCGGAAGCTATTACCAATAGCATTTCAATAAAAAAAATACTCCCTCGGTCCAAAATAAGTGAGGTCGATTTGTATAAAACATACATCCTCTGGTTCATAAAAAGTGTCGCCATAAACTTGTAAAGCTATATAATCAGATAAGTTAGAAAACCACAAGCACTAAGAAGTACTGAAAGTTCGAATCGGTACAAGTGCGCTAGCAAAGAGAATCAACTCATGATTGTTAATTTGATTTCTTGCTTTGCAGGGACAGCGTGGGATGTTAATGCATGCCGACGTTGTTCGAGGCTCCAAGACGGAGCAGCCGGTAGAACAAGATGTTTGGACTCCACTCTATTCAGATTTCTTTTCACTTGATGTCCTCGAGACATTATGTTGTTTTGGCCCATTTCTGGTTACAGCGTCTTGACGGTACCCATGCGATCTTTAGAATCGGGTTTCACTATCAATCAGTACCGAACAACAACACCAAGTTCACGCCCTCACAGTGTTTAAACGCACTTGTAATCCACGACGAACAAGAACATACCCAACGCCTAAACTAGGAGTTCCAATACGACTAACAGAAAGTAAAATTAGTTTTACAGACAATTCCGAGGACCGCCCCCACGCGCCAACAAAAAACCATAGTTTCACAATGAACTCTTTGTCAAAAGCCTTCCCGAGTTGCATTCCAGTTGCTGACGATCATCCATCTCTCCTTCCCATCTTGCTGCTTCCTTCCTCGGCACCTTTCGGCCCCTCAAGTCTGCGTTAGTTCCTCCTATCCTGCATATCGTGGTGTCTTAAGAGCTTCCGGTTGTAGCGCTGCCGCGCCTGCTGTAAAATCTACCATCAGCTTCGACTTAAAGACCCGATCCCTTCCATCAGCTTCGACCTGTTAGACCTGCCCAATAGTTCAAACAGGGACAACCATATCAATGTCCGCAGGAGATTGAATCAGCTTCTTCTCAGAGCAAGCTCTGCTCTATTTTTAAGTTTTCAAATGGCCTAACAGGACACCAAATTGCTGCTAGCCCCACAATCTGAATATTCCTATTTACCTGATGAGAGATCTACAAGGATCGGGTCAAAAAATAATTCGGAGATCTACTAGGAGTATTGAACCCGGTCAAAGCAAAACGTTAGCTATAGTTGATAAACTTGCGCTCAGCCAAAAGGGCAGCTATTTTCCACAGTGACGACATTAGCTAAAATAGCTGGCTTAACTCCAGAAAAGCTAACAGGGGTTTCGTTTTGCGTTCGGGCCAAACGGAAGAACGTATGGCCGACGACATTGGCATGCATTTGTGCTCAGGAAGAGATGGTGGAGTGCCGGATGGAGTTGCCAAGTCTCGTTCAAGCAGAGAGTAAAAGAGGAAAGGTAACAAAATGGTAGTAATATGCTCGAAAAACATTGCCCCCATGCAGGATCGAACTACAGACCTTCAGTTTACAAGACTGACGCTCTACCACTGAGCTATAGGGGCTGACAACTGTAAAATAGAGCATGTAAAGTTATTTATCGATATTCAGTTTCCTTATTAAAAATACAAATAGTTTTCAGGGAATAAATGCAAAGGAATAAGGATGGTTCAGCTTGCACCCAACGCATGCACAGACCACTACCTGTTTGTCATCTGTTGTCAGCCAAGTTTAAAACTGCCTCTACGCCATCGCTCCAGCTAATATGTGTAGGTCAGCTTTCAACTTACCTGCACGCACTCAGCCTGTTTTTTCCTTTTTCACATATCTCACACGGGCAATTTGAAATATAAATTAGAAGGGCTGTATTAAGTGTTAAAGGTAGCATTACATGAGTCATCTTACACATGGCAGTATAGCTCCATATGAGGGGCATAACAAAACAGATAGTAGTGCTGAATACGAATCCTTCATTTAGAAAAAACTGCAATGCTACCAGGAAAGACAGGTCTTTTCCAATGAAAAATACAGCTGAGCAAATAAGTACTAACCAGCAACATTTTAAGATAATACAATCAGACTATCTTCCCATGAAAAACAGTAGCACTATTTTTTTAAGAAGAATAGTAGCACTTGAGAAACTAAAATGGCATAGCTGGATTGAGCAGTCATGCACAGGCACTATGCTGAGTTTATTCCACGTCTTCCTCCTTGTGAACGTTAATCTGTCCTTCAGTGAATTCGCATGGCTTGATGGGCACAGCTAATTGCTTGCGCATTTTTCTCATAATAAATGCCTCGCTTTCTTCACATATGGAGACCACAGTCCCTTTCCGCCCAAGACGCCCTGTACGACCAGCTCTATGAGCATAATGTGTGGAATCTGTTGGCAGATCCAGGTTAACCACAAGATCGCATTCTGGCACATCCAGTCCTCTGGCAGACAACTCATTTGTCACTAGAACTCTGAATTCACCATCCTTGAACTTTTTCAAGACTG
Organism: Brachypodium distachyon; assembly: GCF_000005505.3. Taxonomy (NCBI): domain Eukaryota; kingdom Viridiplantae; phylum Streptophyta; class Magnoliopsida; order Poales; family Poaceae; genus Brachypodium; species Brachypodium distachyon. The sequence goes on from NC_016133.3 coordinate 50,723,484, forward strand.
TTGACCTAGCAAGCTTCCCAAGATCTCCATGTAATTCGGTAGCTTTCATCCCACGGGCCTCCAACTTAAATACAACATCCTTCAGTGGCTTGCTATTGTTCATAAATGCAATCACTGTCTGTGCTTCAAGAGCATAGATGCATCTCCTTAAAGTGTCAACTTTGTGTTGAGCCTTGGATGTACAGTAGTAATGTTCCAGTGAAGGTGGTAAGCTGTCGACGGCAGCTTGATTAACGGACATAGATGGAGAATCAGAGTTAGGCTCACCCTGGGACAGGACAGGCCTTGGAGCGGCAATTGAGTCAAGAGGAACAACACTCTTTGCCCTCACAAGAACTGGGTCATGGCCCCAGCTCCTTGCTGCACGAATAACTGAAAATGGTATTGTTGCTGAAACCAAGATAGTCTGACGGTCAGACCGTCTAGCAAGTGGCCCAAGGATGCCACTAGAAGATGAAGTACCAGATTTCCTTCCAACATGCTCTAGTATTCTATGCATATCCTCACGGTAATTAAATGATAAAAGCTGGTCGACTTCATCCAGTACAAGAAAACGGCAGTTATGAGTTTGTAGCTTGCCTGCTGCTGAAATTTCGGCAATACGCCCAGGTGTTCCAACAACAATAATTGGCTTGTTCTTCTTCAATGCTTCCTCTTGCCTTGACCGGTTAGCACCACCAACAAGCTGCTGGACAAGTCTCTTGTCATCAGGACCCAATATCTTCTCCACCTCTCGCACTATCTGCATTCCTAATTCTCTTGAAGGAGCAACAATAACTGCTTCTATACCTGACCTCTTGTCTGAATTACCCTGTTCTCTAGCCCTCTTCAGAGGGCCTATTTCAGAAAGAATAGGGAGGATGTATGCAAGTGTTTTCCCCGACCCAGTATATGATTGGATAACCACATCGTGCTTTTGTGATATGGTAGGAATTGCAGCGGACTGGACCTCAGTTGGAGAAGTCAGGCCTTCCTTGTTCAGCCGGTCAATAAGCAAAGGCGGCAAATCATGCTCTTCAAATGATTTTGCAGAAAATAAAGCCTCGTCAATCTTCAGTTTCTTCCTCACCACAGGTACCTTTGGTAAGGCACTCTTCGCTGGTTTGAGACTGAGCGAAGAAACCTTCTTCGGTTTCACATTGAGGGCAGAATCTCTTGAGCTTGGCTTCAGGCCTCCAGTTCGTGGCACCCTTTTCTTCTTCACATAGTCAGCTTTGCTTTGGACTTCCAGGCTAGCTAGAGTTAGCGGGCTGCCCTTATCCTCGATAATTTGACTACCCCGCCAAGCAGTCTGATGAAACCCGGCTGCCCGTGGCAGCGACATCATTCTGAACGGAAGATGGTCACCCATGACAAAGCATGACCGAGAAGACGCCAATGCAAGAACATTCCGATGAACTTGCCCGATGGATAGCCGCATTTATGCTAACACTGAACAATGCCAAACACCGCACGCCGACTCGATAATTCTATGTTTCAGACTCTTAGCTCAGCAAGTTCGCGACAGGGTGTCACTTGTGGCTGTGTAAATTAATCAGAGAACCAAATCATGCAAGTTAAATCAAGGGCGGATTCTAGACGTTGAGGACAAACCCAATATTTGTGGAAGTTAGTTTGGGATTAAGTAATCGCTGGATGACAAAAGGCTCATACCTCGAAAATCCAATGTGCAGGATATTGCGGCCGTAGTGGAGACAGCAGGGACGGGACGAGGCAGAACCTGGATGAGATGGTGGAGACGAGTGAGGGTTATGGGGGGTGGGGGCGGGGGGGAGGCGTCGGCGGTGACTCTAAGCTACGGCACGGCGGCGGCTGTAGGGCACGGCGGGGTCGGGTTGGGGTTTCAGAGCGTGCGAGCCGAGCGGCGTGGCTGCGTGCGCGAGGTTGGGTCGAGACTCGAGAGGAAGGGATAGGGACTGAGAAGAGATTGAGGGGCAGGGCACGGACGCATCGTGTGCCATACGCCCCACTATCCACCGCTCATTTTAATCAAACGGCCAGCAGCGATTCAAGCCCCATAACGAGCGCACGCACGGGGCTGGGAAAGAAAACGGGAGGGAAACCGCGGGCTGCTTCGCCGGCCGCCGCCGCCGCGTGAAAGGGCACCGACCGCCGCGCGGCGGCCTCCCTCCGCTCCCCCTGCGACCACCAGCGCCGCCGCCTCCTTCCACTCCCCTGCGACCACCCCGGGCCGCCGCCTCGACGCCCAGCGCCGCCGGCTTCCTTCTCTCCCCCAGCGACAACCCTCGGCTGCCCCCAAAGCTACTGTGTTGGCAATGTCTAGTTCACCCCTGATAATGCAATGCAGTGATGTGTGTGCTGTGCGCAGGAGCAAACTTCATAAGGAAACGCTATAGGCTTGAAGAAACTACAAGGTTGAAAGCACAACCACCGTGCACAGGAGCAAACTTCAGATAATCCACTTTGATAAGAAATACAAGGTGTCAAACTTATGCTTCGATCATTATTGGGCTAAAAGCAACCCAAACTTTGCTTGATTCTTCATAACAAGCTTCATATGTCCTAATCTGCCTTTCCAATACGTAGGCCTTTTAATTTTTGACCAAGATTACAGAAAAAAAATGTATTGATATATATCATGACACGTCCTCTTTAATAAAACCTGAGAGCTGTAGATGTTGGTAGATTGTTGTATAAATTCGGTCAAACTTTAAGAAATTTGGCTTAGGACAAATCTAGAACATCTCATTTGTATAAATTTTGAAGTTTGACTTACAACAAATGTATAACATCCTATATTTCGAAACAGAGGAAATACATGCAATTCGATTGAAGAATTATCCAGTTGACATAAATCACGCTTTTTCTTATTGCAAGGTCCACTGGTGCTACTTTCTACAGTACAACAGTGTTTGCATCCATGAAATTCTTCAGTTGCAAGCTCGGGTTTGACAATGCACAAATCAACCACAATATCGAGAACACTGCACACATGTACATGATGCAGCGTTCTTCTGGGATATTCGAAAACTAACTAATCTTGGATGCTCGCATGGCTGGCCTAGAAGAACCTATCACCAGATGGATCAGACTCCGACAAGCTACCTTCAAAGTTCACTTTGCAGCCAGCGGGAAACTGCAATCCAGCTTGCTCGCAGTTCTGCTTTGTAACCTGAGGACATGACCGGACATCTAGGTACTCCAGAGCCTTGCATGATTCTACCACAGAGCTGACTCCCGCAACTGTGAGCCTAACACAATTGTTGGTCTTCAGAACTCTCAGTTCAGACAGAAACCCGTTTGATTCCATGCCTTGAAACGCTGCATCAGTTATTTGGTCACAACACCCAACATCGATTGCCGCAAGAAGTTTACAGTTACACAGCAGACTTATCAATGAGGCGTCTGTTATTTTCAAGCACCAGTCCATTCTTAAGTTCCTGAGGCTGCTACAACAGGCAAGAGCTAGTGCTTGTATGGACTTATCACTGACATCCCGACATCCACCAATGACGAGAGTCTCTAGGTTGCAGCAGAACTTAGCTAGTGAATGGATGGACTTATCTCCCACTTTGATGCAATCCAACAGCCTCAATGACACCAAAGATGATGAAGAGACCTCTGCAATTTTGCAAATTCCAGGATCACCAACTTTATTGCATTTGCTTATGTCTAATGACCTTAAATTATGACAGCCATCAGCTAAAGCTGAGATTCCAGCATCTGTTATGCTGCTACATCCCACAGCTCCAAGTTCTTCCAAGTTTAAACAACCTTTTGATAGAGCATTCAACAAATTATCAGTTATTAATCTGCAGCCTGTGATCTGCAACTGTCTCAGATTTCGGCATCCCAACGCAACCACCTTTAAACCTCGGTCACTAAGTTTTCTGCAGTGAGAGACATCTAGGGATTGCAGACATGGCAGTCCATCTCCTAACTTGATTATTCCAACATCAGTGATACCTAAGAGACACAAGAACAGTATAAATGTCAATGGATAATCACTACATTAAAGAAATACAAACAATTGCACAACCAAATTAGATATGGGAAGTGCTTCTATGCTTTCCCAATTGCACGATTTTTAAACAAAACGAGAGGTTTTGATTAAGAGATAAGGGGTATATTCATCCTCAGACTAGGACTAGCTGGCCAGCCTCCAAGGCTTGCTATTGCCTGAGAAGACAAACTGCAACATTGGCATGGCTTAATGCTCTTGAATGAGGCAAACGAGATTGGAGCATGGGAACCCTTCCGCGATCAAATCCTGGTTCACCCATGCCAGCCGGCCATTCAAGGTTCAACAGAGAACTGGATTGGAATAGTTCCACTGTTCTGGGTTACGAGATCTTGCGGTGGGGAAAAGGACAGTACAACTCTTGGGACTGTAGTATTTAATGGCGATGATCTGTTGGGCCACACTCGGCGATTATGCAGGAGCCAAAGCAAACAATGTCGTCAGCACCTGGTGCAGCCTGTCAACACGCCTCCTATCCCCAGAGCCTCCAAGTTCGGTGTTAAGGGCGAGACTTCTGTGGCATGGTACTTACTGACCAATATTGTGGGCTTTATGGGGTTCTAATCTTTGAGAGTGACTAAACATTCCTTTTAATTGGAAAAACTAGTAGAATATCCCCTTCTACCAGCCTCTCCTTTGCTTTAAAGTTCAGGCACTTCTTGTTTTTTTTGGAAGAGCATAGAAGCACTACCAGTCTACCGATTGGATATTACTGGTGCCACTTATCAAATAAGATATCTGACATGTAAATTTTTAATTCCTCGAACACAGCACCTAAGTGTTAACTATTGGTTGCATGCCTTATTTCTTAAGAAACCATCTAGGTTCAAGAAAACATAAGAAATAAAGATTTCAGTTCATACTAAAATTGTATTTCAAGCCCAAATGGCACCAAAAGATGTTGGTTTCAGTTCTGAGCTCTGACTTGCACGGATGCATAAAAAAGACTCACAACCTCTGGAAAACTAGTAACTCTCCAGAGCTGAAACTTAGCAATATTTATTTTCCTTGAAATATTAGCAATATTTACCAATTACCCCTGTGTCAGAGAACATCACAAAGGATCACAGCTTGTATTGTATGAATAAAATTATTTATCCAAATCAAAATTTGCCCAGCTCAGCTTTCCTTAACCAAAGTACCAACCTATCCAAATTAAACTGACAGATCACTGATGTGAAATTTTTCTAAGAGCTGTAAAAGAAGTACAAATGGGATTCTCTTCACAAGAACCAGCATGCTCTACAGACACAGTTAAGGATGGGCTAAGAACTTTCATACGACCTCACATATTGAACAAAACATAGCATAACCAGGGCTACAAATATCTTTCTGTCTTTCTGATCCCACAAGGGACTAACACATCTCTTTCTGGGTATATCTTAGTATTTGAACATGTATTCATGCGGTTTACTAGTGAGTATTATATTTACTGATTCACATTTTTGCGATTAAACGGTTCTGAATTTACAAAATTATTAAATGATGCAACAATAAAGTTCCTCAGAATCTCAAAGAGATCTACTCTTTACCATCTTTGTAGGGTAAGAACCCAAGTAGTCCCAAATGTTAACACAAGCTTTCTGCATATGCGAATTCAAATGCGCACAAGAATCTCAAGTGGGTCGCGCCTAAGGAGAAGGGACTCACCTTTGCAGTTCTGCAGGGCAAGGACTCGCAGATCGTGGAACCCCCCTGCAATGACCTCCAGGTCGTCGTCGATAACACCCGGGTAGAAGGAGCGGGACGGGGATTGGGAGAGGTCGAGCTCCAAAATTCCCGAGAAGCGCATTGCTAGGCGGCGTAGCATGGACGGACCGGCGCGCGCCCGCAGGCGCCGGCGCTCGGAGCTCTGGATCCGGAGCCAGCGGCTGCACACAAGCCCGAACGCGTCGCGCTCGGCCTCTGGCCCCAGCCGGGCGAGCACTGCGTGGAGCTCATCGTCGGTGAGCACATCGTTGATGGGAGCCCCACCACCGCTGCCGCCGCCTCCCGACGGTGATGCCGACATGGCCGGAGTGAGGAATTATTATCAGGCCGTCGTACATGTGTAAGTGGATGGACTGGGCTACCTAGTTGGATGTGAGGTCTGGCCACTTCTATAGGAACCCTGCGGAAACCCGGCCCGGCCCGGGGTGTGCCCATGACCCATGTATATGGTGAGCCGATTTTGGCAACAAACTGGCATGCGTCCCATGAGAGGCTGAGATCATGTTCTTGGATTATCTTTTAAAAACTGGACATGACGTTGATCTAATTAATTTTGGCAGTTTTAAAATTACAAACTTGTACAAGCTGAAATGCATTTTTGATGAAAAGATGGCTTGCACAAGCACAAAATCCACACTCATATGCCTATATTTAAAATATTATACGTTTTGGTAAACAAAAATAGTCTACTAAAATGTCTTATATTTTGAAATAGATGTACTTTTACAGTGTATAGAACTCGTTTCATTCATAAATATAAAAAATTATAGTTTTTTCCTAAATCAAAAGTTTTAAAGTTTGACAAATCATATAGGAAAAGGGTGTGGTTATTTCTCAATCGCCTGTAAAGCAAAAGGCGTTAAATCTCCGTTGACGTATCAGAACCGTTAGATTAAGATACGAGGCTCATCCTCACTCTCTTCTCCGCCACGTGACATCGTTGGATTAAAATCCGAAGGCCAAGCACGTCAACTGATCTCTAACTAAAAACATGCGACTTTTCAATAACAAAACCGTTAGAAAAATTACCAACATCTGCAACTCTAAATTAGTTTTATTGCATCCGTCATAATATAAATCTTAATAGTAAATTGCTTATTCGATATTACTCATTTACTTCCCCGACTCATATTACTTGTCCTAGATTTAGTACACGTTGTATTAAATCAGTGACAAGTCAGAGATATAACATATTCTATTTAAGAACGAAAGTAGTAGTAATTTCAGAGAGACACATACATGCATTCTCATCATAATGCAAAGAAGCTAAATATTTTCATTCAGTAAAACCAAGTTCCCTGGTCCTACAAACAGAAACTGCAATTAATACCCACATCCGCCAATCCAAATCGCAAGAAACATGCTCTCATCATCAAAAAAAATGGTGGAGCAAAGTTCCTTAATCCAGGGCTAGCTGCGCGCGCTGGCTAGCTCCAACAAGACGTTGCATTACGAGACGCTCAGACGCACGCGCGCGCGCATGAATTCACAGCTCGGAGTCGGAGATCACCTGCTGCATGTACTTGCAGCACCGCTGGTAGCTGACGAAGCCCATGAACCAGAACTCGAAGCCGTCGACGGTGGCCACGTGGATGTACTTCTGGCCCGGGTCCTCGGCGCTCTCGCTGGGCTTCACCCTCTTGATCCTCCTCAGCGGCACCACCACCTTGTAGGGCACCCTGGCGACGTCACCCGCGGGGGAGGTGACCGTCAGGGACCGGTCGCTGCGGAAGGCGATCTTCCGCGTGGAGACGAAGAGCATCCCGGCGATGGGCCCGCCCGTCGTGTAGAGGTAGCACTGGTGGGCCTTCACCAGCCGCTCCCCTTTCTCCGCCGAGAAGGCCTGCCGGAACACCCGCTCCACGCCGCCGGCCTGCAGGATCCGCGCGCCCAGGCTCAGCTTCCCCTTCACCGTCTCCGACAGCTTCGGCCCCAACGTCACTGCACGCACGGTAAGCTTACTTAATTAGTATACCCGTAAATCCGTATATGTTTCCCTTTGGAAAACCCAAGTTTGTTTATGGCTGAACGTCGACTCACCGTGGTCCCTGAAGCCCTGAGCCCGTCTGCCCAGCTTGCTCACCCAATGGATCACCTGGCCCTTGCTACCTGAAACCACAGCGTACGTGCACATGATTTTATTAGCGCCCGGCCCGGAATCTTAAGATGCAGTGGAGCGAAGAAAAAGCTCGATGGAGAGATCAAGGACGTACTGTGCTTGTAGCCGAAAGATGAGTAGGGGCTTGGGTGCGTCAACGAGACGGCCAGACGATCGGTTCCGTCCTTGTTACACGCCCCGGCGCCCTTGGCCGCCTCCTCTAAAGCGTATGCCTTGGAGGTCACTGGCACCCCGATCACATGGCCGCTCGACTTCCTCATGCTTCTTCTTAATTCCCTGCTGCTGACTGGCATAGAGATGACTCGTACCTTCTTCCTAGTCTCTCTGCGTGCTTGTGCTTGAGACTTGAGAGAGCGAGGGAGGGGTAAGCTAAGGAGGCAGGGGCAGGTTTTATAGGCTCCGTGGTGATGAAATCTGGAGCGAATTAAAGGCAGGTAGCAGGGGGGATGAGTCAGCACCGGCTCATCGGCGCCGGAAAAGCAGCGGTTCACGTTCGCCAAAAGGGCCGGGCCGGGCTAGCTTTACGTGGGGCTGTGTCATCCATGTCGATCGTGCGCGCGCCGGGGCAAGGCCATGTATGTCGATCGAGCGGCCAACCGCTATAGCTGCAGGGGGGGGCTTTTCCTTCGATGGCGAGCTATTGATTTGTCTACGTCGGACGCATGGGGCAGCTGGTGGCTCGGCGCGGCGGATGGCTTGCTGCAACTTTCCAAGGAGCAGCCCATGTGCTCGCACAATCTTGCGCCGGCCGGGTTACAGGAAAAGCAGAGTGGTGTGGGGCGACATGGAGGATCTTAGTATATGCAGATATGGATATATCTATTTTTAGGACCGGTACCTACTACCAGGATCCAACTTTCTTCTGGAACATTTTTTGCTTCGGAACCTAGAAACAACTACTAACTACTAGTACTCATATGAACACTGCAACAGGCTTGAAACACGAACTCCTTTTTTAGCTACGCTGCGTGCGCACGTATGTCATGATCCGGCCAGTTGATTATGTGCAGGGTACGTAGTTTCGTTGGTTACTGTTGGCGTTCTGAATCCGCATATAAGTGAAGATCATCGCTCAAAATCCCCACTTTCGATACCTTCTAATCAGAATCATTCAGACGTGTTTATTCTATCAATACGTGTTTGATAGTATCATATACGTATCACACGAAGTCACGAAATGTTTTTTCCTTGACTACAAGGTTCGTGCTGCGCTGCAACCACAGGAGATGGGACACCGCGCGAGGCCCCACGGGTGATGTGGAAGCGGGGCAATCCAGCGTGTAAAACAACACCTTTCCAGCCGAAAAAAATCTCAGGTTTTGGGCAGCGGTCGGATCGACCGGGGTTCTCCTTTTCACAAATCACAAGGATCCCATATCCAGTTTCCCTCCCAGCCGAAGTCTCCGGTCGACGTCGCAGCCAGCCTGAGCCAGCCAACTCTCGGTCGTCTCTCCCCCCCGGGCCACATTCCTCTTCGCTCGTGCCAACGAAGTCGCCGTGACGACGCGGCACCGAGTCGATCGAGATCTTAGCTACGTGCTCTGTATTGGTTCCACTGCTGACTGCTGTCTTTGTCAGCAGTTACATATCGAGGGGTTCTTGGCCCGCTGCACTGACCGCCTTTGACATCTCTGCGCCTGCATGGGCGAGCTCGTGTAAGTGATGTGGAAAGCGTAAAATGACAGTGCGGCTCGTCTCGCGATTGATCTAGGACCCATCGATCGATCTCTGAGCTGCGACGAATGTATCGATCGCTGGCTACTGAGGTCTCTAAGTTTAATTTTGTCGATACGGAATATCCGGAATAATGGAACCAAATTATATATATCCAACAATGCTGTCTCTTTTCAGCATGATGAATGTTAGTGGAGTCTCTCTTCCAGACTGTCCAGGAGCAGCACTGAGGGACGGAGCGATGTTATCACAAGTTGCTCCAATCATTCTCTCCAAATGAAACCAAATAAAGGTACTTCTTTCTCATAATACACCAGTTTTCTCGAAATTGGAGAAGGTATATTCTTTTTTTCAAACAAATACAGTTCCTTTCTATATATTAGAAATACGAGGCAGTCACCGATGATTTTAGACTAATAAAATGTGGATTCTCCTTTTCTAAGTGGCGTAGGACATTCATTTGCAGTTGAGAAAGTTTGAAGTTGGACAAAAAGTGTAAGTTTAGTGGTAGAAATGTGTGACCGAGCAAACAAAAGTTCCAAAGGACGATTTAAATGCGCAACTACCCAAATTCAAGCCGAGTAAAGAATCGACTATATATTATAACTGGCAACTTGGAATAAGATTCTAAGTCGACTTAAGGCATGTACAATGGTTGATAATATTGTCTTTTTTTATGTTTCACGTCATTTAGAAAACACAATAAAACATATTATACAATAAGTTTTCTCTTATTATCTTGCAACTAATATTTAAGTGAATAAAATTAATATTTAGAGTGAATCTACTTTTTACCCTCTCTAAGAAAGTCTATGACACATTGTATGCCAGCCATTTAGCAAAGATTCCTTGGTTTACCCCTATTTAAAATGAATAAAGATTTCCAGCCGTCCGGATAGAGTGGCCTCACATGTACGGAAGGCGTATCTTGTAAATACGCTTCTGAGTAGGTTACATGCGGGATTTGCAGTACCGGTAAAATCTAACCGTCCACTTAAAAGGGCATCTTAGTATCGCCCCCTTCATCAAGCTTGTAGGTGTCGTGACATATCGCCAGAAGGTTGCTTTGGGTTATTCGATTTGTTAGATTTGTGAATAATATAATAAAAAAAGGTTATGTGCATTATTTTGATGTAGAGGCCAGGGGTTTCATCCTCCTTTTCGAAAAAATAAAAATTTCATGGTACTGTAAAAGAACGCTTAAAATTCTGGCAACCTAATTTTTTGAATATCAAAAATCATTTTGATATTGTATTGATGAAATTAAATTCATTGAATTTAGATGAATTTTGACCCAGCTTAAATTTCAACATTTAAATTAGTTTTTGTCATGATAGAGTGGCCCCACATATCAGGTTTACATGAAGCCGCTCAGCGTGGTTGGGTCGGCTAATAGCTTGTGTGGCTTTGTCAGATCGGGCGCGAGCAACCCCTGCCCAATCGGAACTAAGGTTTCATTTTTTTTTTCTAATTTCGGTGGGTGCTGAAATTTCTTTTAACAAAATATTTGAAGATTTAAATCCTAAAAATGAAGTTTGGTCAAAAATTCTAAACACAATAATTTTGGGAACGATTCAAAATCTCGGCGACTTTTAAAATTCTAGGGTTGCCAAAATGTAAACCCTAGCTGGAAGCGTATTTAGGAGATACGGGAGGCGCCATGCATGTAGGCCTGAGATTTGTAGCCACTCTCTTAAGATGGCTGAAAAATTTAAAAAGGGAAAAATTGTGTCAAAAATTTCTTAAATGGGATAAACAGAAGAATTTTTTATGGGGTAAAATGTGTCACAGACCTTCTTGTAGGGGGTAAATTTATTTTTAACTAAATTTACCCTAAATTAATTAAATAAATGTGAAGAAAAAGTGAAATTTAGTACATGGGAATTTTTTTTATCCTACTCTTAGTTAAGAGGATGGATGCTCAAGCCTTTTTTTCACTTCTCTATCTTTCACATTAACAATTATCCTATGTGACATCGTCAAGAGAAGGCTAACATCACTCCATCATACATGCACTTGTAGAAACATGGGTACTAGGTGTGCACCTGAGGATCCAAAGCTTTGCATGGCTTGCTTGCAGCGCAGTTTTGGGATCGGATCTCAGATTACTAGGAGTCTAAGAGGAGGATGTCGACAGTTAGAAAGAATGGTTCACGTCTCGAGCACTGTTGCCACCGGACTTTGTTTTCCCATGAAAATTAGGTTGGTTCTTGCTCAGCTGCCATGGTATCTGTCTCAAATGCCTAAGCCACACATGGCTTGTTTGACGAGACAAGCATAGTCTCAACCTCGGACAAGGCGGGGAACCACGAAGAACATCCACAGCTGGCAACTATTAGACGAGTAGATATATTTTTTACGGTACCCCGATGCTCCGAACAAATTTACCAAACAAATCTAGCCATCAGATCGAAGGGTAAACTAGACATTTGTCAAAGGGTATTACGATTCGGTTATCCCGGTAAGGCAATACCTGATTGGACGCTAGTTACAGCCGAAGAAAGGGAAAATAAAATGCATCGATTTGGGCCGGCCTCGTCAAAGAACTGCAGCGACCGAATCGATTCCAGCGGTGGAGGACGTGGAGGAGAGGACGCCGGAGGCTGGAGTGTAGCTCTTTTAGCTGGACGAGAACGGATGCGGAGTGGAAGCTAGAAAGAATAGCTATTACCTAGATCGATTCATCGTATCATGTCTCCATCTAGCTCCGGCAGAAGAAAGAAGAATTAATTAGCTAGATCGATTCATGGCGTCGTCTCTCCGTCTAGCATTTTAGCTCCGGCAGGAGAGAGCGCCCTTGGTTGATTAACTAGAGATCGATCATGGTGTCATCTCCCGGCAGCGCCGTCGCCAAGCCCCTGCAGGCCGCGGCTCAATCCCGATGGTTCAACGAAGAACACCGGCCGCTCCTCTGCTTCTACCGCTGTCAGCTGGAAGAAGCTAATGTGGCCGGCTCCCAAGAGGAACCTGTTCCAGCGCATGGCGGCGGCGGCGGACGCGGTAGAGCGGCGACTTGTTGCGTCGAACGACGGCAGCGACGTTCCTGTCGGGCGGGCTGCTGCTGCTCCGTCGCCTCGTCCGGTTCGCCGCTACAGCCGCGGCTTCGTCAGCTCCGGCCGCACGGCTGGAATGGAAATAGGAAATTTTTGTTTTTAGATCTTTTACGATTTTGCCCTCCGAATACAGGTACTTCGGTTGTTTGCGAGTCCGTAGAATAGAAGATGGAGTACAAAGTAATATTGGTCATTAGATCAGGATAAATAAACGGTTATATTAAACCCGGGGTATCGTAAAAGAGCTCGTAGAATAGGTTTTTCTAAAGGATGGAATGGGGAGCGAACGTTCGCTCCCTAGCCTTCTGACGCGATGGGTAAAGTTGACATCCTCACAAACTAAAGTTGCCATCACCACGGAACTAAAGTTGCCATATCATAAAACTAAACGTTCGTTAGTCTTCTAGCGCGACGGGACAAAGTTGCCACCCGTATAGAACTAAAGTTCCTACTCTACATAACTAAAAGTTGCCATCCCACGAACCTAAAGTTGTCACCCACAAAGACACGTGGCATGATCCCAGCTATAATCTTTCCGATCGAATGGTCAATTAATAGAGCGTTCGCTCTGAGAGACTAAAGAGCGAACGTTCGTTCATTATAAATCCCGTTTTTTAAGGGTTGTTTTCGTTCATTCTTTGGGTGTGGTTTTGATGGAACTTTAGTCGGAGATCACGGTGAGATGGTGGTAATTAGTTGCTTGGTGTCTGGAGGTCAAGGTGCGCAGATGCAGAGCCTCTTGCGTGTTTGCACGGCTTGATGGGGTGTTTTAGTGTAATGTTGAGCATGAATGCAGCTTATGGCAGATCGTCCTAGTGTGCACTTCAACACGTTTTAGCTAGAGTGTGTTACCTTATTTCGGTAATTAAGCTCTCTCTTTAGCTTAAAAGAAAGAGAAAATCCAAGGTGACGTTAAAAAGAACTGGTGAACTGACGTTGGGCCCTCGCTAGTCTTCTTGGTGATAACTTCGGAGGCAAGACATATATACAGCCCCATAGCCTCCGTAGCTTTTTCTTCAAGTGGGGTGAAAGACCGAACAAAAGGGCAAAGGTCTACCTGATCGGATAACAGAGTGAAGATTCTAAAATGGCACTATCTCATGGTCCAATCCGGCAGGAGAAAGCAAATTGTTCAGACAAACATGGAAGGAAAATAACTGTAAGAAAGGACTATTTTCGTAGGGAAAGGCAGCTGTGAGAAAGACAGAGTGCATATCCCTCCTTGGCCCCCGAACAAAAGATTGCCATTGGGCGCTTCGTAGCTAAGGTTTGGACAGTGAAAAAAAAAGGTAGTTCATGGACATCATTGCCGGCTTGTGGGCGTAGTCAAGGCTCCAGCCTGACTGATTCAGACATGTACATGTATTTCTTTCTTGTTCGGATACTTCTGAATATGACTCGTGGATCAAAATGGCCATAGAAGACTGTTTCCTACTGACGATTGAAAGATTAAATTTGCAAATTAGATGATCGTCGGGTCAGCGATCGATATTGTTACCGATTTTCTGTATGTATTTTAGACATGATACCAAATGTTTCTTCTCATGTTTTCCTAACAAGGCTGGACTTATTTATTTGTTACAACAGTGCTGTGACCTGATTAATTTTATTTGGCAGCAGAGAATTGAATTCAGTCCTTCTCAGTCAGATATGTTCGGACTGTACAGATTGTTACCTGTGTAAAATGCTACTCCTCCTACTTGATATGGCATGAACACGACACTCTCAATGTAGGAATTCTTCAGACATCAACTGTATGCAATAAATCACTTGATCATCTTTCCAAGTTATCAGAACTTCATGGAACTACAGGTACTGATGATGGCATGCTGCAGCCTTGCAGGGCAAGTTGAAGCTGCCAGTGCAAACAAGCTCACACAGTGAACAGGAAAAGGGAGATCCTAATCTCCACCAGCACGGCATGGTTTGGAATTAAACATATTGAATGACAGCTTTGTATGCCATCGGAAAGGACATTGTTCAGCTGTATGGTAGTGGAGTAGTAGTACAATACCATTTCAATATAGTAGTATTATCTTTATCTTTTCTAGAAAAGAATGGATATGAGAAACTTCGTCACAGCACCATTGCCACCAAACCATTTTCTTTTCCCAACTTGTTCATGAATTCCATCTTCCCCCAAACCCCACCCAAAAGATCACCTGCCGTCATGCACTAGCATATACAACGACATGTTGCAACCGCAATTAACCTACACATGCACAAATCCTATAACCCCATCTAAAACAGCAGCACAAGACGCACACGGACAATCGAAGCGAGAATTTAATCAAGCACGATCATCCCCAGCGGCCGTGTGAAGCAATCGTCATCGTGCTGCCTGCGCGACGGCCTGCTCCAGGTGGTGCAGCGACCTGTGGTAGCTGACGAAGCCCATGAACCAGAACTCGAAGCCGTCGTTGGTGACGACCTCGATGTACCGCTGCTCGGGCTTGTGCTTGTTCTCCGTCGGCACCGCCCGCCTCACCTTCCGCAGCGGTATCGTCACCTTGTACGGCACGCGGAGCTTCTCGCCGTCCGGTGCGGTCACCGCCAGCGGCCGGTCGCTGCGGAACGCGACCCGCTCCGTCGACACGAAGAGCAGCCCGGCGATCGGCCCCGCCGTCGTCGACAGGTAGCACTGCGAGGCCCTGATGAGCCTCTCGTTCTTGTCCACGGAGAACCACTGCCGGAACACCTTCTCCACGCCGCCGGCTTGGAGGATCCTCGCGCCCAGCGTTAGCTTCCCTTTGACCGTTTCCGATAGCTTTGGCCCGAGAGTCACTGCAGAAATTGGGAACATGGACGAGTTCAGTCTAACTTTCCTCCAAAGCTACCACGACGACCAGGAAAAATTCAATTTTTTTTCTGGGTGTTTCCGCGTTGAAAAAGGATCGTCAGGAAACAATCAAACAGGAAGAAATTAATTACCGTGTTCTTTGATGCCCCGAGCAATCTTTTTCTTGCCCCCCGTCCTGCGAACTTCGCTCGTCTGATCGGGTGCCGTCCTGGAGCTGTTAGAATCGTTGTTGGATTGGGCGAAGGAACCGACGAATCCGCCATGATCTGGGGTCGCCTCCTCTGCCGGGAACTCGGGCTCCTCTATGCCGTACGCCGTGCTGTTCACCGGGATCCCAATCACATGCTCCGGATTCGTTGACCCCTCCATCGCCGAACGTTGCAAGGAAGGAATACTCGCGCCGTGTGCAGCTTCTCCTGCGTCCTGTACTGTGTCCTCCTATTGTGCGGTGGTTGTTGTTGCAGGTAAGCTCAGGTCCAAAATGAAGGAGGGGAAAGCCTCATTTATAGGGTTGGTGCGTGCCTAGCTAGCCCGGAAAGACCGCAAGCGCCTCCTGCGCCTCGGTGGCTTGCTCGCTCTCCAATTCCGCACTTTGGAATTGAGGATTGATAGGAACAGTCCTCATCTCCTCATCGTGATAAAAAGCTTGGCGTTACAAAAAAAAGGTTGGGTGGCTACCTAACTTTGCGCACGCATGGGACCCCCCAGTACGTGGTAGCTTTTGACGTCTCATCCGTTTGTGTTTTTCTGCTCCGAGACTTTTTCTGAAGGTCACGTATTAGGTGAGCCTGTTCTGTTTGAAGTGCATATGTATGTTGTGCTCCACGCTGATACACATCCTGTAATACGCGTGCAGGATCGAGGCACTGTTGCATCCGGTTCGGTATTCTGGCAGAGCTCACGAGAAGATACCAAATGGTCGTTCCAGGAGGCTGCACGCGCAAGTGCACAGCTTTATCGTTGCCGGCAGCTTGGAAGTTGGAAGTATCCATTTCTGCACGCGGACAGAATAACCTCCTCGCAACGGTCAGTAGCATTGGCGTTGGAGAAATCAAACGGAAGAGCACAGAAACGCAGACAAAATTCATACCAATCAAGGGAGAGAATCAGAGAAAGAATCGCAGTTCGTAGCGAACGCCTAGATCCGCCGGGCACACCTAGATCCGCCTCAAATCAAAATCATGGCTCCCCAAAGGCCGTGACACCAGAAAGCACCCGGCCGGGGACGCGCCGCTGAGTGGGCGACGACGCCTTTGACGAAGCAGTGGAGCCTACCAGCAATCGAGTCGAGCTATAGCCCTGCTCGCCACCAAAGGGTCACAACGGCCCACAGGGAAGCCAAGGGAACAGCCGTCACAAGTTCGGCCACCCCCATCCCTACGGCCTCTCACCCCTTTGCTCTTGTTTTTCTTACTAGGGTCTTCTAGTTTTGCTTTGCGATGGCCACGGCGGACGCCCGGGTCACTGCCCGCAGCCAGCGTCGCGTCCGACGACGCACCGAGTCACCCGCCCGTTCTTTCTGCATGCCGACACGTCCCGCTGTGCATGCGCCGCCGGTTCGTTGGCTCATGCATTGTTGTTGTTTTACTTTCACACAATCTTTTTTTTTCTTTTCCAAAGGGTTCTCTGCTTTGGGTAAAGATTCATATAATCATGTGGGGCGTTTACTTGCATCAGATATTTCTCAATTTCATGCGTAAACGGGAACTGGCCAAAAGACAACAACGAAAATTTTAGCCTTCCACAATTTGCAGTACATCCCTACTAAATACTCCCATACGGCCATACCTTCCCCTAATCGTGGATGCACGGGTTTCAAAATATAAGTTTGACCATCCATGGTGCCAATAATATACTTGTGTGCCACAAAAATATACCATTGAAATTCTAAAAAAGATTCTAATAGTTTGTGTACGAGCATATTATTGTCATAACAGATGACCCTCAAGATCTGTCGGTTCAGTCTCTCGAAAGTGTTCATATGAGGAAGGTGTGTATGCATGCGTATATAGTGATGATGGGTGTACGTGTGTAAGTATTTGTGAGCCTCTACATTTGTCCCGTGTTTATATTTAAAAAAATGCAATTCTCTCATGGTTTCGTGGCAACACATGGGCTCTCTATCGCAGAGTGGACGTATGACAACGTCAAGGAGAGGGATGACTAGAAGTGGCGCCGACTAGGATTTTGGTCGCCTTATGCACATGGGAACGACACAACTAGCATTTGTGTGAACTAGGGATGCAAGTAGGATCCCGCATATATAGTCCTGCTTCTCTAGACTAATCTCCAAGCCCGAAGTCAAATTTGGGCTAGCAAGTCCGTAACGACCTAGAAGCGGAACATAAGTGCGCTAAAAACAAAAGAAGCGGAACATAAGAGGAATTTTGCTTGCATCTATCCCTAATGTGAACTAACAATACGTATGTCATGAATAAGGCGCTCTCTCTCTCGTTGTAATTTTTTTTGCATGTCATGAATAGTATATGCTGATGAATTGAAGTATTATATCATCTAAAGTAATCGGGCGTGGACTTAGACTCACTGGTGGTGGATTCCATACGTGTTTACTTGTGTAACTGCATGTTGCGTAGGGAGAATGTTAGGACACTTGGCTGTTGAAGTTGTAAAGGGTCAACGTGACCTTTGTTTGATACTCGGTCCGTCTCCGCAAAAAAAAGGAACAGAATATGGACAAGGAATCAACAAAAATGTAGCGTGAAAGCTTAGCACGCACTCCATCGTCCCTTGCTCCATCAACCAGCTATAGAGGGAAAGGAATCACACAAAGGGGATAGAACACATTGGTCTGCCTACTGGCATGAAAGCTACCGTGCACGGACAACAATACCGTTAACGGCTGGGTCATGAAAAAGGTACATCGGCGTATAAGCAAGACCGCAGAATCTAAAAGAAATAATCATGTTAAATTAATGCATAAGAACTACAGGTCAACTAGGAAATGAACCATCATGCATGCATGGAATCTAGACATGTCCTGAATGCGTTTCAGTCATCGGCGCAGCGGAGACCAAGGCTTTCTTCAGAAACAGGTTGTTTCGATCGGCGGTTTCAATTCAGAACTGCGCGTGCAATCATTTCTTGCACACCATATATATATTTTACTCTATGTATGTTCGATATATATACTGGCTATAACATATACTGTATGAAGTTTAATATGAGGCTGGCACTATCAATCTAAAGGAGCTAGCTGGCGCTTATCAGTCGGCCGCCAGTAGTTATCGAGGAAACACTGTGAGACCCATGGGAGCCCCCCCGGCAGGCCAGCACAACGCTGACAGTGCTTTTCCACTGTTCTTTCCTTAATCAGGAGGAGCAAGCGATTCATAGAAAGCACGGCCCCTCTTCAACCCCCACTGGTCGGTCTAGCAACTTTCTCCAGATGATCCGAACGCTTGTGCATGCAGAGAGATGGATGGACCTAAAGAAGAAGAAGAAGAAGAAGCTCTTGAATTGACCTCCACTGACTACCCACGGTTGCAGTCTGACCACAAAAGGGTCCCTTCCATGTTGTAAAGGGCTCAAAGCCTCAAAGCGCTGCAGAAAAGCATGGAGATACGATCATAGATTACAGGGAGAGATTAAAATTTCAGATCGATGATGATCGTGCGTGCGCCGGGGCTCCACCTCGGCCGGCGGATAAGGACGGGTTAATTCATTTGCGTGTAATAATGCCATGTATGGTAGCGATGGTCGTACGTATATAAACGTATGTTTAGCCTTTTTCGTTAGGCTTGTGCGTTCCACTCGAAAGCATGGTCGCTGCCGATCGATAAACAATTAGCTGGCCAATGCGAAAGGGGCTCTCGTAATTGCGTTGTCGACAGTGCATGGTGGGCTTACTTAGGTCCCGCCCGGCTTAGTCTGCAGCTGCCGTTTTCGTGTCACTGCTGATTCAGCTCATGAACTAAACTGCTGCTTTATGCGTGTACGTACCTACAAGTTGTTGTTCGTTAGTTCATGCCTCGTCCACATGCAACGCACGCACTGGTGGTTTTGGGCCAGGTCTAATTGAGATATTTTTCTTTGTTATGCTATGTTAAGCAACTGTGTCTGTGTTTGTGTCGGGAGCTGGGACCGGCCGTTCCTGCAGTCTTGGCTAGCTGCTTTCTAGCGTGTGAGCGCCGAGCTATAAATGTATGATGGGGATGTCGTCGCTGGGGATGTGGTGTTGTGTTTGATAGCATAACTCTGATAGTCCGATGTTGGCTGTTAGCTGCCGGATCATGTTTGGGTCATCCAGATATGGAACTCGACAGGGTCAAATACTCAAACGGAAAGAAATGCTAACTGTCTGTACTTGGGAAGGAGGTTAGGGCATTCAAATAGTTCTGTAGGCCTGAACCACTTCCCCCACAGTGGAAAGCACAAATCCTAGTCTGGATGTCAACACTCTCGTGTTTCAATGAAGTTCCTTGCTGGCACTTCTCTTAGGACAGTATGATCTCAACAGCATATCGTACGTGCATGGCTATGAGCATTGAGTCATGTCAACAAAAATTCCAACGGAGAAGGATTTCTTCTTCAATTTGGAGTACATGATCGAGAAGTACCAGACAGACAGCACTGGTAAACGGGCCGGTGGATCGAACCTGGCAGGGCCAAGCCACAATATGCTGCCAATCATAATGCGAGGAAAGCAAGCAGTCCAGCAATTGTGTCGAACTCTATGGACACATGGAGAATTGTTAAACCAGTATGTTTTTACCATGTTCGATGTGTTTTTTTTATGTTGGCGTAAATATCATCTTTCGTATCTACCACCACTACTGAAGAGTATGCTGCTAGCCTGCTAGGGCTGCGTTACTTGGTAATATTAACTTCGATTTAAAGCTTTGCATATGCGGGGATGTAGCTCAAATGGTAGAGCGCTCGCTTTGCATGCGAGAGGCACGGGGTTCGATCCCCCGCATCTCCAGATGCCGATGTGTACGTTTTCTTTTCTATTTCGTTTTGAAGCCCATTGTCTTTTTATTTTAGAGGAATGAAGCCCAATGTCAGTAACGCTCTCCAACTTCCATCATACCCTATTCTAGCCCATCTTCAACTCGGCCTAATCTAATTAGCTCTCTTTATTATACGGACCATGATATAAATTGGGCCTTCTTCACCAATGGACCGAAACGAGCACGGCGCGACAGGGGATCCTCGCTTCTCATGCACGCAGCATTCTCGCCGTGGAGCACTTGGGAGTTGGGAGCTGGGAGACGGTACCACGCTGACGCTGGAGTCGCCGAAGTCCGAAGATGAGCAGCAGTTTCATGTCTTTGCTGTTGCCTCCGCCTCGGGCATGCTCTCTACTCCTCCAGTAAAAGTTGCTGCTGTTGCCACCGCCGTCCTTGTCAACAAGTTGGACACACACACACACACAAAAGAAAACCAGATGCGTAAAGGCTTGAGTGGAGTGACTACGATCGACTAGCAGGCCTTCGCAGGACATATATATTGCTATATATTTTTCAAAGAACATCGAATCAGTGTTGATAACCTAGATCTACGAGAATGCTCGTACTATAAGTAATCGGTTTTGTTATTTATTAGTCAATGATAACAACATATTGATTTAATCATTGAGATTCGTGTAAAATTAATGTAGGTTTGATGGATAAGAAAATCTTTATTTGATAGCTATGATTGTCGACTAATAAATAACTATTTCTTAGACGACTAAGAAATAGACACTCCCGTAAGTAATACTTCTTTCGTCAATCCATATCACTTATTTCAATACGGAGGGAGTACAAAAAATTGCATCAAATCTGCAACCTTCCCAAGTTTTTGTGCTGCAGAATCAGGAATTTTTGAAGCTGCCGTGAACACGAACTGCCTAAAGAGAAAAATTAAGTTACTTCGTTGTAGAATCTATTATATACTAAAAGCAATATGAGGGGTACCGAGAGAAGACTTCATGTTGATCCACATCATCCTAATTGTTTTGACCGTTGGATCTGAGATCTATGTAAAAGAAAAATCGTTGCACATAGTACATGTGGACATGGAAACGTACACGTGCACGTATGCAAATTGGACTCCACCGACGATTAAAATCAGCGATAAAAGAATAATTAAAATAATTTCACTTCTTCAAACCATTATGCCCTTGATCTCAAATTAGAATAAGTACCCATGGTACTTCGATCTTGACAGCTGGATAGCAGGTCATGATCTACAAATTAATTAGTATTGTACTCTTATTGGTATAGATTAAAACTAAAAACAGCATTAAGTCATAAACGATGGTTATGATTTGATCTAAGCAAGAGGTAGAGAACGCCGAGATTTAGTCTAATAAAATGGCAATAAGTCATAAACAATGGCCATGATTTAATCTAGCATGATGCAGAGAACGGTTAAGATCTATTATATACTAAAAGCAATGTGAGGGGTACCGAGGGGAGGCTCCACGTTGATCCACATCATCTCAATTATTTTAGGCGTTGGATTTGAGATCTAACGATCAATATTTAATTAGTGGGGTATAAAACATCAAATTGGTTTAAGGCCCACAAGGTCCAATATGTTATGATTAATGGTAATTAAGTTAATATTTATTTTTACATTGTGTTTAAGGCCCACATAGGCCCAATATGTTATGATTAATGGTAATTAAGTTAATATTTATGTTTATTGTGTCAAACGAGTTACTCGATCAATATATTACCGACCTTTGCGAATAAATTTTTCATTATTTTACTGCACACGTCATGGAAATATTAATTACTAATAGATATCTCCACAGTCTATTATATACTAAAATCAATGTGAGGGGTACCAAGGGGAGGCTACACGTTGATCCACATCACCTCAATTATCAGATTCAATGGTCAAGATTTAATGACTTGGGTATACTACACGGGCTAGGAATAAAACATCAAATTGGTTTAAGGTCCACATAGGCCCAATATGTTATGATTAATGTTAATTAAGTTAATATTTATTTTTATTGTGCCAAAGAGTTAATCGATCAATATATTACCGACCTTTCGACTTTATTTTCCATTATTTTTTTGCACAAATCATAGAAATATTAATTACTACTCCCCCCATTTGGTACTAAGTTGGTACAAATTTTGTATTAAGTGGGTGACACTTTTTATATATTGGAGGGAGTAATAAATATCTCTACAAACTAAAAAAACGACTAACTCTTATCAAAACTAAATTCAAGTATCCATAGAACAAAAACATTAAATTCACATTATGATTTATTATCATGCATGGAAACATATCTTTTTTTTACGCAAAATACAGTAGGGAAGGAGCTACTGCGTCATTTTCATTTATATAGAATGGTATTTACAATTGTGGAAACATATCTACCAATATAATTTGGCATGCACATAATCTCTGAGTGCAAACAATTGATCCACCAATTACTACTCATCTGAACTTTAATTTAGTGTATGGATGTTATATCATGTGTAATGAACCATATCAGAGAAAGACCAGAGATTGTTAGGTGATCTAAAGTTTAATTACAAATACTAAACTAATATCAATTACAAATGACCAGTCAATATATAATAAAAGCACAATACAAGGTTCTGGAAGAGAAAACTTCACATTGATCCAAATTATCTATTGTTAGTTAGATAAATATGGGCTAAACATGACCTCAATTTCCATTTTCAGCGATTGTTAGTGTGATCAACAATCTCAGGTAAAAACCAGTGGTTGGTAGGTGAATTAAACCTTAATCACAACTACTAGGCTAATATCACCTATAAATAATCTGATGCAAAAGTCGGTCCACCAGCCGACACTAAACTTAATCTTTAGTTTTGGATTTCGATATAAAATCACATATTGATAAAATATTGTCTCATATGTTGAAACATCACTTGACTCAGTATATAGAATTTAATTTTTTAGATATATTAAGTAGGTTAATTCTTTCTTTCTAACGACCAATTATATAAATAGCATGACAATACATATCTATCGTCAGCTAGAAAGTTTAGACGATTACAGATGTTTCCCGTGCAATTGCGCGGGATACCGTGCTAGTGTAAATAACAAAGAAAGGGATCGACAAAAAAATCAGGAGAAGAAAAACCACGTCAGTGGTTCTTTTTTTTCCATGCTTTTGTAGTATCATTTTCTTTCGGACTATAGCGAGTTTCCAGGGCTCCAAGTGATGGTGATCAGGCTTGCGATTGAAGAAATGCTGTCCGAGAAATTTCCAAGACCCAACATGATTAAATATAGTAAGATACGAACAGGGAAATAAGGACAGTTATGACTGTATAGCATTCATGCATTGTATTTTTTTTTTCGACAAGGGTAGGAGATCCCGGCCTCTGGATCAATTAATGCATACAGCCATTTTTATTGCAAAATGCATTGTATTACCCACCCAGAATTAATCAGTGCTCCAAAGTTTCCCAAAGATTTGACATTGTCAATTTCTGTAACTCTATTTTAGCCAGCAGCCAAAACCTGTACACAACAAGGGAGAACGAAAACTCTGAAGTGTTATGAATCAAGTAGTTAGCTAGGACCTAGGATTCAATCCTAAATTCAGTCACACGAAAATGCAGGGAGACAGGGACATAAAACCAAACATGTCCTAAATCTGTCCAGCCCTAGAGCTTGAGATGAAAGTCACGAGCGCGAGTAAGTTTTGCAAGCTCATGAGTCCACAATTATCTCGTTTCTACCTTTGCGTGAGCACCGGCCGTTCAGGCAAAGCTGCTCTTTCGTTCGCTCTGTGCTACTCTATGCCTTGCCAGTACATCACCCAACCACAAGACGCACACGCATCACGGTAGATGAGACGAACACACTCCATGGCCCAACAAGCAAGATCGCTTTCAGGTTTGACGATTCCCAGCAACATGCGAACTTTTTTTTTTTACCTTTTTCTTTTTCCCAGGAAGCGCCAAAGAACTTTTGCAAGACGACACTTGATAGTACTCCAATTTCTACTCTCAGCAGTGCATGCGCGCCAGTCTTTCTTTATCAATCGTAACACGTGATGCAGTTTTTATGCGATTGTGATGGGTTATTATTTAGTATTATCGACCACACATATTCAGATTGTACACTGTACTTTGGCCATCGGCCTTCTTCTTAATGAAATCTTAGCAGTTCTCCTGCTAACATTCAATTATTATCGACCAGACATATTCAGATTCGAGCCGAGAAGGACGGTGCTATATCTCCTGCTCTTCACGTCACTGGGAAGCGGGAGCAGCTAATTTCAGTAGCCGTGCCAAGTAGTGGGGATGGGACAAATTACAGCCCAAACTCACTGGCGCTCATGTCCTTCCTGCGTTGTTTTTCTCACAGGATTATGACATCAGAAAGGACCGGAGCTTACGGAGGAATAGATGGATGGATGGGAAGGCCGCGCAGGCACACTCTCTCTTTCTCCCGGGTAACAACCCGTCCTGTCCTCCGCGGCTTCTCCCATTCTTTCTCCCAAGGAATCATGACTCGTCACCCTATCGTACAGCCTTCCATGTGAAAAAGGTTTTGGCTCGTTTTCTTTCACTCTTTCAGGCCAAATTTGCTTCCCCTCTCTTCCAACCCCAGTAAACTGAAGTACCTACTAAACAAGTACAGTAGTGCTACGTTCCTTGGGCGCTTTGGTGTGCATTCTTCGAGATTGCCCTCTCTCCTTAAACAAGTAGTTGCTGTCTGTTCACAAGACACGACATTAATTCAGTGTCGACGGTTCAGAAAAATTGTCAAACCAGCCAAACCAAGGTCGAGTAGTCGACACTGATATAGCCACAGTTCATAGCAACAGTTATCTCTGAGCCGCTCGATTTCAAAACGGTTTACTTTGTTATTGTCTCTTGCTGAAGAAATATGTTTTGTGACACAAGTTCTAAAAACATTTGGTATAAAGATTGAGGTTCGTTGCTTCATTGGTGTTTGCTCAAGAATCATACACGCGGCTAACTCTATAACTGACCGAACAAAAAAAAAAAGGAATCCTTGGTGAATACACTGAACTGGAGTACTTCAAGTTTAATTATTATCCCGAGCTCATGGCTCTTGGCTGTCATTGTGCATAATGAGCTGAAGTTGTAAGGTTTGAGATAGCTGACTAGTATTCCATGGGCGCTTGATCTTTCCAGAGTTACGCCAGTAATCAAGGCCCCACAACTATCTAATTTTCCGTCCAAAGAAACTATCTAGTTGAAAATATTTTCCAGCTGTGCAGCCTCTGTATACGAACAGCAAGCACCAAATGCAATTATGTAAAGAAGAACGACCCCTGCAAATGATGGCGTTCCAATTCCAAGCAACAAGAAAGCGTTAGCACAGTACTAGGCCAGAGCTAGCTAGCTACAGAGAATCGGAGATTGTTCTTCAATCCAGTTCGCCTCCAAAAGAAATAGCAGCTCGATCTTCGATCTCTCCTAATTAAAAAGCACCACGAAGCACACGCACACAAATCCCTCCCCTAGCTACGCCAATACGTATCATACTAGGGCGAAGTCTGCGCCAGCGCGGCCTTCGTCGAAGTTGAGGGCGTAGCTGAGCGCGTCGTAGTGGAAGCTGAAGCGCTCCCGCCCGCGCCACCTGCGCCGCCGGTCCGGCGACTTCAGGCGGCGGATCCCGGCGCGCAGGCGCCAGTAGAGGCTCCGCACCAGCTTGCTGCTCCGCCCGCTCGCCACCGCCACCACCCCGGCCTCCACGGCCGCCACCACGGCCGCCATTAATTATTCCCTTCGCTCAACTGCTGCTGCTAGAGCAGCATATGGCGAGCCCCAAGCCCTGCCGCGCGTGTGCTCCCTTCGCTTCTCTTCTCTTCTCTTCTCGCAGCCTCCACTGATTTCCGCTTCTCCACTCTCTCAGTTGTGCTGTGGTGACTGGTGAGCAGTGTGCAGCGGTAGGTTGGGCTTGCGCAGGCAGCGGGCAGAGGATATGGTATTTGGGGTGTGGAGAGGCGAAAGTGTATATAACGAACTCCGAGCCCTTTTTGCTCCACGCTTTCAACACCTCTACCTGGTTCGGTTAACGTTCTGGGAGTCGTAGTACGACTGTACTAGCGCGTAGGTAGGTACGAAACTAAGGAATGCAAGTCAACATTATACCGTAACTTGGGCTCTATGCTGTGTGAGCGAGTAACTTTTTGGTGGGTGCACGCAGCGGTGCTTCGGGGCAAAGGACATGCGTGGGGCCTCTGGGGTCAGGAAATGGGATCGATGGATTTGGGACAATGGAGCATGGACTGTACCTGTGGGTCACATGGGTGCGCCGAGACACAGTGGCTGGTTGGCGAGAATTTCTTTGGGTGTGGATTCTTGGGCGGGCCAGTGTGTGTTGGATTTTTATCGTCGCCGTCAGCCTTCAAACCAGCAGCAGCTAGTGGGATGGGATTCCTGCTGCCATGAAATGAAAGCTCTACAAAAAGAAAACAGGTTACCAATAGTGAACTCCTTGGTGATCGCTGCAGGTTTCTGGAGCAGAACCGCAGGGGATCGAGTAATTTAGGCAGTGAGTGACCCGGACTGCTTTTTCCCTTAACTGCATGCGCTCAGTGTATTGATTGATCGAGCCGGGAACAGTTTGCAATTGAAGAATCGGCAGTAAAATGGAATTGCGTCCCGTGCAGTCCTGCTCCCTGCCCTGTCCGGGTGTATTGATTGAGAACGAAGGTCGCATCTTCCGCTGATAATTGAGACGGTGGCAGCTCAGCGTGTCAATGCCCGAGTCTTCTGTGTCGTCAGAACAAAAAAAGGGTCCTGCTCCAGCAAACACAGCCTGTGTTTTTTTAGTACTGCCGAGTTCTAAAGATCAAGGTGAAATCGAATCCAAGGAGCAATTGTTTTTTTATCCTCTTCTCAACGGATAACTCCAAGCTGCCCGTGATTTATGTGGATCACAGGCTTAACAGGCTCCGTGAATATTGTTTTCTGCAGTGTAAAGATTGGAGCGCTTGAAGGCTCACTCTTTCAGCACTGGTAGTTCAGCTGGCGACGGTTGCAATTGGAGGCAGGAATGTTCCTCCCTTGTCAAGGAAGGGAAACCGATTCCACACCCTACTCTCCCCGCCGCTGGCACTATTCTCTGCACGCGAAGTCATCGACTCATTTTGCAGATGCTATCGCTAATTCTTGTTTTAGTAGGTCATTCAATCGCCAAGGTGCGTACTAGCTTTCTCCATCAGGTGCTCTTTATAGCCTGCCTTTAGCCACTGTTTGGCCATTCAGAAACAGAAGAAGCGCGGATCCATGAGAGATCTGTCTCTTTGTTAATCAAGGCGATCTTATCCTGGCGGGGGCTCCGCCGACGCGAACCCTTTTGATGGTGGAAGGATCATGTTCTTCCCCTCTCTCTCCCCGTCCTCCGTCAAAGGATAAAATGAGTGGAGAAACGAACAAAGCCGCAGAAGAAGAAAAAGGGGAATGATAATTCGGGATCTATATATCACGGAAACGATCCCATGGAGAAAAAGATTCGACGACAGACCACCAAACACGAAACATGCCCAGACGTACTACTACTGTGGCGTGCAGTCCGGCAAGAGTCTAATCTGCAGCAAAACGTTTGGCGTGTTCGCGTAAACTGTACGAACGTGCGTGTGACGACGCCGGCCGGGCGTGTACGGAGCTAAGCTGTTTGGCACGTCGTTCGGCTCGTCACGTCGTCGACGCTGCTTTTCGTGGTGTGGCCGGTGGCGAGAGCCTGCAGGCCCGCGTGTGGGCGCTCTGGCGATGGCACCTAGAACGAACAGCTAGACGTGCCAGGAACCGGGACCTGATCGATGGCCGGCCCTGGCTCCACCGCCCAAATCCGTTCCCTGATCTGGCTCGCCCTTCCATCGACACGCTCCCCGACGCCCCAACAAGAGTCTATACAGGCCTACTGCCTCGAACTTTGTCCGGGGTCGTGACTCGTGAGGAGTACCAAAAAGTCGTAGAACGTACAAATACTGCTACTCCCGCCTAGTACAGGATAGGTCGTCAAGTCATCAAATAGCGGATTGGTTTTGGTCTTTTCCGAAGCGGAATGCACATGGCACGTTTCGAAAAATTTCAATTTAAAATGTTTTGCCTCACACCACCACGCTCTCACGGGCCACATCGGCACCAGGTCCACGGGTCATGCCTGACCAAAAAGATAGGGGCCAACAATGCAAACAACACGAAGAAGAACGGAGCTGGGCCTCACCCATTTATAGAATTACAGTACTCCGTATTATAGTTTGTCAAAACTTGTGCACCTTCTTCATTTCTTCCTCAAAGTTGGACAGCATAGGGAGTGTCAATTTGTGTAAAATTTGTCCACTTGTTGTCTGATCCATATGTCGAAGACTCGTGGAAGGACCAATGGATACTCCCATTGCCTGATCCACATGTCCACCCTCATTTGTCCCACTGTTAGTTTTATTTCGAAGAAGCTTGATGCATCTGTTAGTTTTATCAGGGATCTTTGTTGTTAGTTTATGTTTGATTTTTTTAAATTCTTTGTACTTTGTTTCCAAAATCAATGAGGCAGACATTTCTAAAAAAAATGAGTGGACGTACGGCTCTACCATCCCATGCTCTCGCATCCTACGACGCAACGCTGCATCACTCCAGGCGAAGCCAGGATAAATAATAATTGGTCTACAGTAGTTTGTAGCCGTTTTGGATAGTGCTATAGACAAGGTTGAAACCAAAGCCATGGGCGTCAATTGACACCACTGACTCCTCTCCACCATTCAACCGTAGACTACACTACAATACCACCCACCCCACATGTCCCAAGATGATGACTTCAAAGAGTCAATGACGCTAAAATGTCTCGAAAGACATTTAAAACCCAAACATGTAATTTATTAATAAAATTACTTAATACTTCCTCGAGCGTCGGATCGGAAGGAGTACTATTAATGTTCTTAAATATAAGATGGCTAATTTTGTTCTAAGTCAAATCTTTTAAAGTTTGACCAAGTTTAAAGAAAGACAATGATATCTATAATACCAACTAAGTATAGGGTAAAAGATCTATGTCATGACGGGTTAATTGAAACTAATTTAAAGTTATATACGTTGGTACAGTTTTTCTGTTCACTTGGCCAAAAAGTTTGACTCATGACAAAAGAACAGATGAAGTACCTTGAAAAAAAAAATTAAGGCCTCTCAAGTTCTTTTTTTAGAAACAACCGACAACAACAGAGAAAGCAACCGAGCTACTTGGGCCGGTGACAAGTTCCTTTTTGATTTGGTTGTTGCTGGCCGTCCAACTCACTTGGAGGAGAGGCCGAAGACAGTTGTTCGCACGATCGGCCCGCTTCACATGAACCACGGCCGAGAGAGCTACAAGGTCGTAGCGCAAGTTGCCACTACAATTTGCACGCCGGCCCAAGTTGCCGGTCGTTATCGATCGCGTGACACGGGCGGCTAACCCGCGGCGCTCGCTCCTGGGCGGCCGGGCGTGCTGCGTGCCCCGCCGCCGAGGATACCGTCACGCTGGCCTCGCTGCCGACCTGATTTATTCCATTTTAGATACCAGCTGAGCTGACGTTCCGGAGCCGACAAGAAACACGTCCTCCTCCTCTCTCGATTGCCTCCGACGACCGGGCAGGCGGCGGCTCGGGAGCGCCCCCACGTGGGCCGCCGAGGCCGCTCCGGCGGTGCCGATCTATATTGTTGCGCGCGTCGACCTTGATCGTTACGCTTCGCATGCACGTTTATTTGGGTGTTTCTGCTCCTTTTTCTTAATGGTGCCACGACCGTAGGTAAGCGGCACACGTGAGCTTAACCTATGCTATGGGAGTCGATGACAGGGATTTTCTAGATCGTGGAAAGCAGCCGCCCGGACTACTACTAGTTGTGTTAAACTAGGGGGGCATGTCATGCCGTGGTGAACTAGTCACTGCGTGATGTGGGTTAGGCAGGGACACATGATGAAGGAAGCGCGACGGCTTCTTTCCTCCAACAAATAGTTGCCGGGTTTCTTTTGCTGCGGCAGTGGACACCTCAGCAGAAGAAAACAGAAGAGAACTGCAACGTACTTGCAGTAAGAGAAAACTGATGAGGGAAGAAGAAAAGCCAACGTCGACGACGCATAAATTGCTCCCGGCTACCTGAAGTTTTCGCAATTTGCGTAGCACAGGTTAACTAGCGGATGTAAGCAAAATTTGCCGGCCAACTACGCTAAAAGAAAGAGACGTGTTTTTCTCCCCTCTTTAATTCTAGCCAGTAGAACTTTAGACCCTCAATGAGATGAAAGCGAACAAATCCAACCAGATCGGGGCATCATTGGACATCATGCATGATCCCCGGCATGCTCGGCTTCTTTTCTTCTTCTTCCGAGTCAAGAAAGTTTTTCTTCGAGGACGGAATGCGGACCGCTCTCATTCTTGTAGTGCAATCTTTTAGTTCTCATGGCAATAATGCTGAATCTAGCTAGTCCACTAAATCTCAGATACTCTATGATACGCAGCCACTAGGAGAAAGATGCAGATAGAGACACACTAACAAATACGGACGTAGAAGAAAAGAGGATAAACTGTAGAGTAAGTTATGTCAAAAATAATAATAAAGAAGTAAAAAGAAAACTATAGAGTAAGTAACATTCCACTCTTTTTTTACGGAACATTCCACTCTTTTTTCTTTCTTTCAGAAACCACCATTGCACCTGTGTGTCTGCCTTTCACAAAAAAGAGAAAAACTGTCGACATTATCTCAGTATTGACAAGAGGGGTATTTCCGAAACACTCGATGACTTTGCATTGGCTAGTTTGCCTCCACACATCACCAAGCGTGTATCTTTAAATAAACACGTCACCATTAGACAACTCATTGCCCCCTCCCTCTCGACTTCTTCCTTCAGCTCGTCACCTCCAAGAGGCCCTCATTTTCTTTCCAGTTCTGTTCTACACCAAATCAAATCACCCTCAAATGCATTTTTCTTTCTGCTTTCTAGAAGCAAATCTTTGCTCCAAGAAGCAGCACATGTGACATCTTCGCGAAGACTAAGGTAGCTCTTATTTTTCCTCCGCTCCTCGATTTTTTGCATCCTTTAGCAACAGAAGCTTTGAACCTTCCATTGCTTCAAGACTTAAACAAGTACGGAACAGATATCAAGTCGTCAGTTCCATGCATCATGCGCTGCTGCACTGCTTTCTGAGTAGCAGTATTACTAGGCACATGCAACTTTTTAGTACTTTTTTTGTTTTTTGACAACCCAACTTGAATTATTTTCCACCATATGTTTGTCGTCCCGACAAAGGAACTGCCAACTTGGCCTTCCAGTGGCTCAAGTTGCACTCTCCCCTAACTGATGTAGGGATGTTATTTGCAGAGAACAAGCGTAGCCAAAGGTGCATATTTTGATTAATTCGGATTAGTGTAGTCGCTGAACAAAACCCAATATTAAGCTCGCCGTAAAGTAGGAACAAAGGTAAGGATCTTTTTTGCTATTTATGTAGTTCTTGTTTCTGCGTGTCCTTCCTTTGATCTTTCCTTCAAGCTTGCTTCCTTGCCACTTCGTTTCTTGGTCGTCGTCGATCAGCGGATGTCTTAAAACAGTTGATGACTGACTTTGGTTCCACTCCACCACAAGTTCCTTAGGATATACTTCCTTTTTTTTTGCTCCTGTCTTCACAGCGTCCAAGTACCGGATTTTCAGACAAATCCATACTTGCAGCATCCATGGGTTGTGGGGCGTCGAAATGGAAGGATCCCGGCAGTAGACGCCAGGGGAGACCAAGAAGCGTCGGTGAGATGGTCATCTTCCTCCCGGGGCTCCGGGTACCGAGAACCGTAGACTTCTCGCAGTCCTTTGGTGATCACCTGGATAAGAGCATAGTGGAGAGGCTGTCAGCTCTAAGAGCAAGGGTTGTGGCAATGTCAATGCAGGAGTCAGTGGTGGCCCTGAAGAAGCCGAGGCGAGGGAGTACGACGCGGCACGGTGTGTAGCTGGTGTGTTCTGCTCGGCTGCTACGTGTGAAATATATGAGAAGTTGGGCTTTGATTCCTAGCCTTTTGTTTTCAGGAGGGTCTGGCACTGCTAATCTTCTCCAGGCTCTGGAGGAGTACCTACCAGTTCTGCTAGGGCTGGTGAAAAGTGATTACCCGATCTTATACTGTTGGTTTTGTTGCTATGCTAGTGTTTTTGCTGTTTGTAATGCATACCGTTGCAGGCAGTGAGCTGAGAAACAAAGTGCAGTTTGTTTGGGCTAACCAAGAAGACGATGCTGAGGTAAGGATGGGGTCCATCAATGTTCAGAGATTGGAGGGTAAAGATGCTCAAAGTTGTCCATGGTTTGGTTGCAGGAGACAGCAATGACAGATGCTTGGTATGAGGTGCTGTCTGTGCTGCACTTGATGGCCATGGTGTGCTTCCTGCAGGCCAACTACCTGCTTCTTCCTAGGTCATACGGTGACGGCTATGGGCCCAGAGTATCTGAAGGTTGGTTATTCAGTATTTTCATCTTGGATCAAGAAAATTGCTAATTTTGAATGTTGGTTATTCAGCATCTTCATCTTAGATCAAGAAAACTACTTTTTTTTATATGATTTTGTGTATTGTGCTAACAAACACAATACACATGTGGTCTGGCACAGAGAGCAGGCGAGCTACCGTTGATGTTTTCTTGAAAGCAGCTGGGTACTTGGATTGTGCATTTCATCAAGTACTTCCGCAGATACCGCCTGAAAAAAGGTTTAATGTTTGGTGGTCTCAGTTTGTGACCTTGAAGAGCCCAAGTTTGCAGTAAGACATGCTAAATTCAACTCTTTGATGTCAATTTCAGAAGGGAACTCCCCGTAGATATAGTTGAAGGGAATCTAAAAGCACTTAGTTTGCAAGGACTTGGTCAGGTAATCTTCAATATGTAACAATAAACATCAACATAGAAGAACTTTTTTCGCAAAGAACAAGGCCCTTAATTTTTTTTTCCTTTTTCGAAATGGATAAGCTCAAACCTTCTCCAAAACTGAAGTAATTCAATTCTGTTGCATAGAGGATCAACAATATTTCTGATAAAAAGTGCAACCAACATCAATATTTTGTTATACCTATGCATTTCACATGTCTGACTACATCGTGGTCAAACCGAATGCATTGATTGAAATTATGCATTTTCATAATACTATTTTATGTCTTCATCATTGTACTGTTCTTTTATGGACATCGTCGTATTTTTCAACAAGTAAATTGCTTAGTTTTAGATTCCATGTCCAAAAGGAACCCAATTGTCTACACAAATAAATTCAGGGCCTTACTAGTGTCCTCCTGTTCTTGGAGAGTTGGAGTGACTTATTACATTCAAATTCTACAGGGAGTTGATATGCAACTAGGATTGGCAATTGATAATCCAAAGGCCACTTTAGCAGTAAAACGGCGTTTAGCTTGCGAGATGATCAAATATTGGCAACAGGTGCTTCTTCCTCACACCTATTTTCAATGGCTTATCAGCATATGGGCCTGTTTTTCATATCGTACTTCATAATTTTTCATTTTGCATCAAAAAGCTATCCGTAAGCTTACTGCACTTGACTCTATGAATTACTTTTGACAGATTAAGGACAGCATACCAGAGCTTCCTTTAACAGATGGATGGGGAAAAAAGCACACACTATTTGTAAAGTGGAAGTATGCTGAAGCAAAGGTGTGCAAACTAGTCTAACAGTATTTTCTCATAATTCCTAAGTATGTTAATTATTTTGATTTCGGAATAGAAAATGCATGGTCCATGTCTTGAACTGGAAAAATATTTGAATGCAAATATCCATGTCCCATTTAAATTGAAGCCTTCAACAGATCATATACTTTATCTTCTACATGGTGACATACTGATATTGATTGTCTTCGCTTTGGTGTTATTGTCTTTATTTTTTTCTGTCAGGCTTCTGCATACTATTTCCATGGGTTGATTCTTGATGAGGGAGACACCGAGAAATCAGATGAGATGGCAATATCCTCCCTACAAGCATCAGAGGAGTTTCTAAAAGAGAGCAAAAAGGCTTCTGAGGCCTTCCATTCAACTCCTCCAACATCAAGGTTATTGGACAATTTTTAATATTCCTTACTTGATTTACTTGTCTCCAAATCTACTGCTGTGCACCTATTATGAGCTAATTGGCGCGAGGAAAAAATAATACCGGGTCTCTTATTTGGAAGCTATTTTTGCGTTATGCAATAGTCCAATATTTAACTCGCAGAACTCGTTTGAAAGAATTATTATGGAGACTAACCTGTGTACATGCAAAGTTGCAGAATATCAATTCCTTTTGGGACAACCAAATATCTCTTGGACAGGATACCAAGAGATACAATAAGCAAGCTCCAGGACAACCAGCACCTGTACACCCAAGAAGGGTAAGAGTTGGATTTTGTCAAACAGTATTGTTTTCAGTGAAGTAAATGCTAATCATAATGTTTTTGTAAATTCAGAACTTCAAATACAGGAATCAGCAGGATGATCACACCACCGCCTCCATTGCCAGATTTTCCGTTGGCCCTAAATCCTGAGGAATATGAGCTTCCCCAATTAGATCCACTGTGGAAGAAGGAAGCTAATAATTAATGAAGTTTGTTACCAGGATCAGGCAAGCAAGAAAGTTTTATTACAAAAGGAAATAGCAAATTACCAATATTCCTCTGCTGCTGACAATGAAGAAGAATTATGCAGCATTTTAGTCGACTGTAGTGAAAATGAAGTGCATTTCACCAAAAATTTATTACTGTGTATCAGATAACGAATTACCCAGCAAGGCCCAATGACTGGAGAGCTGTACAGACGGATATTCTCTTTTGAATTATGGAAATGCTTTTGTTGAAAGATTATCAGTTACTAATTTTGCTAGAACTACACATAGTAATCATCAAGGATGTATTTCCATGGAGTGCTACTTGCTTAAATGTCAGGATGGATTTATTTTGTTGCTAAAAAGGGCTAAGAAACAGCCTACAATTTGCTTAACTTGAAGAATTATTGCACAAAATCTGCCGCTGTATGATATGAAGAATTATAATCTTATGGAAGTACAAGATGTCGCTTTGAATTATAATGCTTCCACAATTGAACTGTATCCATACTAACAGTGTTTTCTAGCTCAGCCTGTTACACTATTTTTTTCCTCAAACATGCATTTTGTATTAGAGAAGGCACAAAGCATAACCAAAACAAAATGAAGAGTCAAATACAAAACAAATGCCAAACTGCAAGACATGATTAAACTAGCAAAAGAGAAAAGAAGCTAATCATCCCTTGGCCGCTAGTAACGGCTGAGGTTAATTCCCTTGCTTCTGATTGATCCATTATTTAAAGAGAATTCCTTAAGCAGGAGCAAGCAACACATTCTCGATCAAAATAATGTATCAACTCATCTGATGGAGCAATACTAATAAGTAGATGTGATTTGCTTTATATATTTTCATCACTCAGCTTTACATGATTCATCCCAGACCAAGAAACTCAAACATACAACATTAGGATTACTACAAAATCAACTTGCAAGAAGATAGAGTACATGAATAGTTCTTGGGATAAGATAGGACATATGAGGGTCTGAAGGACATGTCGGTGTAAGATTGTAATCTTCTTGATAACATCATCAGAATTTCCAATGTGAAACACCACTACAGGAGTAGAGGGTGATGTGAGAGTCTCGAGCCAGGAGTCAGATCAAGTGGAAATTACTGAGATGACCCCAAACCTGTAAAAATAAGATGATAGCACTATGTGTAGTTGCTCAATCATGTCAATGGGGCATATGAATCACACACCGCAAACACCTGTTTTCTAGCATCAGTTCAAGTCCCTTGTTGATATCACTGAATGACATGTCATGTGTGACAAGGCCATCAACTTGGATTTCCTGAGAAGGTATATGACAGAATAGTCAATGTCTATTTAAGATTTATGCTTTCCAAATAATTTTTGGCAATTAAAAACATATTGTGCAAGTGCCATATAATATTTCGACGTATTGTTGCATGGACATCGGTTGATTTTGTTATGATCACACATCAATTGTATATATACAAGAGAAGAAGTGCATCCTAAGGCCTGAACTACAGTGCTTGTTTCGACTTGGACCCCGAACTATGGAACATTTCATATTAAATACAAACCCCCAAAAACCATTCAATTTGATTCCCTAACCCAGTTTTTTTTTAAGTTCCTCGTCATTTTTGTACAAAACACAAATTGACATATTTTTGGATGAAATGTTGCAGGATCCAAATCCGTAGCATCCCTGTGTTCATTTTTTTCTTCAAAATATTCAAAACTTTGAGGGGGCAAACCAGGTTAAGGTTTGAAGGGTGATTTCATCTTCCAAGGCTCAAAAGGAAAAAATCTAAGACAATTCACGGGTTTGGAGAATGATATGAAGTGAGATCCCCAAGAAATCATCAACTAACATAACCATTTGTGTTTAATAAAAAGAACATAAAAGATAAATGATATTCTCTTGTAATTTTTGCCGTACACACAAGTAGTCAAATTTATCAGTTTTTGCAGGTCATCAGTTCATAGTGTCTGCTACATCCATGATTTTTTTTTCATATTTTTTGAAAGGCTCAAAATACCAAACCACTATTCAAAGCCGGCCTAGGATTATGTTCAACGGTTTAGGAAGTTCAAGGTTTGATTGGACGGTTTCATAGTTCAGGGTTCGATTCGGACCAAGCACAATAGTTCAGGGTTCAAACCAGATTTTTTTTCCATTATAATCAATAATGTTTCCACTTGCCTCCGCCTCACACCACAGTAAAGGACAAACTAATTACACCAGTAAAAATTAATGAAGTTCATTTTTCTTAATTTAATATTGTTAACTGAGAGTATGGAAAAATAAAATAAATAAGCTGCTTCTGCACCAATTTACCGAATTACCTTATTTGTATACTTGTCCACTAACGAAGGTATATCCGACTTGGGTCTCCATCCTCCGAACAAAGACCCCTTCAGTGTTCTTCCAGAAAGAAGTAGTCCATAATGAGAAGAAACTTCTGGCTTTGTTTTTGGTACACCAAGAGTTAC
The DNA here is from genome assembly GCF_000005505.3 of Brachypodium distachyon. NCBI lineage: Eukaryota > Viridiplantae > Streptophyta > Magnoliopsida > Poales > Poaceae > Brachypodium > Brachypodium distachyon. The sequence goes on from NC_016133.3 coordinate 50,760,789, forward strand.
AGTCAGTCCCCATCCCTGACAAGACCAAAACATGAGAGGAGAAAATAGATCTGAACATAATAGGTAAACTGTGTGGCACACAATTACCAGAAAAGTAGAAATTGAAAAAGAACGGAAATTACATCAGAACATGATTGCAGTGCAGTCGAGACTACTCCGGTGTCACCCACACATTCAAAGGAGTAATCAGCCCCCCCATCAGTAAGCCGTTTTATTACCTGCAACAATGAAGAAACGTCATTCATATGTTGTTTATCAGGTTGAGACGAATAGGTCAAAAACCTGTGCAGTAGATACTAGTACCTCATCAATATTTTTACTTCTCTTAAAAATGGATCATGATTATGAAGCAAGTTGTCATAAAGAGTGCATAGGCAAGCATGTGTTTGGAAGAATTGCTTTCTGAACACAATGCTCTGTTCCAATTTTGTTGTTACTGCCTAGAGAAGAACTTCTACAGTCTTACTTTTTTCCTTGGAAATGATTGTTTATTTTATGATTTTATCACAATTCAGTTGGTAGTTCACAGTCCATAATTAAGCACAACAGTTTGATTGTGTAAACAGGATGCCATTTCTATACCAAAGATGCAGTTTAAAATTGTATATACTCTGTAAGTGATCAGTAGTTGAATTTTCTCAACCATTTTAATGCAAAGTACCTGCTGAACGGGTTCACTCAGTTCACCTGGATTAATAAAATCTGTAACACCAAAAGCCTTCCCTGTGACAGACACACAAAGTAAGTACTCCAAAAAATATCACTACAGAAGTTTATAGATTTAAAGTGCAACATACCCTTTTCTTCCTTATCAGGATTAGTATCTACTCCAATAATCTTGGAAGCTCCCCGCAGCTTAGCACCTTGAGCTACCTAAGCCAGCAGATATTGGTCTCAAAATCACAGTTCTTAATACATATTCTTTTTACTTACACTAACAGCTTCTATAGATACTCACAGAAAGTCCTACAGTTCCAAGACCAAATATAACTACACTTGACCCCTTTGATATATCAGCAACATTCCAAGCTGCACCAAGGCCTAAAGAACAGATCAACAGAACAATGAACAATGGATGATCAGATATCATGAAATATGAAGCCACACAAAAATGGCCAAATTATTGAACACCATTTCCTAGCACCACACGGTCCACACCAATAATATAGCTTCCGAAGAGCACGGACAAGGTTACCTGCCGACACACCGCAGCTCAGTAGGCATATCCTGTCCATTGGCACAGTGGGGCTGACCTTCACAGCACAGCCCGAGTGGACAACCGTGTACTCGCTGAAGCTTGACACTGCACAGTAATGGAACACAGGTTTCCCTCCAATCGAGAAGCGGGTCTTCTGATCGCTGTGCATAACACCCTTCCTCTCCAGGCCGAGCTTTTGGCACATGTTGCTTTTCCCCGACACACAGTGCTTGCAGCTCATGCATTCCCCAATGAAGACGGTGAGTGCGTGGTCTCCGACTTGGAACTCGGTCACTCCTTCACCAACACTCTCAACCACTCTATAGATCAAAGTCGTTCAAAAGTCAGCATTGCAAATCTGGAATCTGTAAGGAAAGCAATTCGCGGAGACCTAGCAGGAAAAGAGGTAGATCAGGGTACTGACCCGGATGCTTCGTGCCCGAAAATCCTGGGGAACAGATCAGGCTGCGCCTGCGATTCAACAATACAAGGTGGTGTTTTACTCAGAATGGAATGCAATGCAAATGCACGGGATTGGGATTTGAAAGAGACTGAAGAAGCCGTTTGGCTGTTCGTGCTGAGGTGTACCGTGGACTGCCACTGGGTGACGTCGCTGCGGCAGATGGAGGTGGAGACGACTTTGACGCGGATCTCCATGGCCCCCGGCGGGGCAACCTCCACGTCCTCCATCACCAGCGCCTGCCCCGGACCCCATGCCACCGCCGCTGCACGCCACCAAACACCGGTGATTCAGCAGAAAGCACACAACACGCACATTCGCGCGACGCAACGAGAAGCGGTTCGTTACCTCGGCAGGTGATGGCCGCCGGAGCGGAGGGCGCAGCGTCCATTCCAGCAGATTTGCGTACTGGTTTGCTGCCGGTGCAGAGATTCTGATGGAGAGAAGTCAAACTATCTTGAGCAGAATGGTTTCGTCTTAGTAGGGAAGGGTTAGGTAGGAGTGCTCTGCTGCTGCTGCCAGCCTGCCACCTACCACCGTCGTTGATAGATCGCGCTTCGCGCGGCTACCCGCCAACACTGTAACAAGAAACTTGAAAAACGTCTCGAAACTTGACCAGTGCAGCTGAAGATTGCAAACTTGAGGGCAGAAATTCTACTCCAGAGATTATTTCCCTTCCCATATGATGCAGCTTCGACAACCGCAAAGCAGAAAACATGATCTAGTATTCTAGTGTGAACTGAGAAGCACACACGAAATGAAGAAAAACAAGAAACGCTCGACATCATTCAACTGTGTTATCAGAAGCTTTATCTCCAGAACTTGTATGCGAAATTGAACACAGGTTTTGTAGCCAATATTTGTAGTTTCCTTGTAGTTTTTGTACATCCAAACCAATGCCACTACACAATCATTACATGGGTAATCAGGGGTTATCTTTTTTAAAGGTAATCATGGGTTATCAGTAGCAGTGTACTGTAATAATGAGGGTAATCAGGGGTATATCTATACAGGTTAGTTGTCTAGGTTAAACCAAGGAGATAGGCAAAAAATTATGCTTTAGTTGCAACGGGTTGCAGAGCTCATTGTCATATTGTTTTCTTGTTTTCGTTAGGTCTGATCATCTGTACAGGAGCAGCTGGAATACGAGCCCACCACTCTCTAATTCGTCTGCGGAACTTCTCTGTGTTCTGCTTCCGCAGCGGCATCTCTCTTGTGTAAACCTCCAGGACTACCATCAGGAGCATATGCCTCCAAGGCATCAAAACTACAAATGCAGCTGCAGCAAGAAGGGCCACTGTGACCAATTCAGTTGCCTGTGCATAGGGAAAAGATGGAGATGAACGTTTGGAGTCAAATAAATGTTATCAATAAGTTAAGTCAAATTATAAAACGAATATGAAGTATTAGGCATGTCAAGAGATTGTTTGTCATAGGTATATGGATGTACTGTGAGTTTGCTAGGCTGTCTCTCGATGGAAGACTTTTATTCCTATCAAGATATTCGAAAGCAGCAGAAAAAACACACCTTTGGAACAGCTGCAAACAAGAGAGCTCTGAACTTGAGAAGAACAATATTCACAGCCTGTAGAGCATCTTCCAACTTGGATATAGCATCCTGCAAGATTAAGATTTGCTCAACAGGATTTTTACTTGGAGGTGGTCTTACTTCAAGCACTTCCAACAATTTTCCTTCTCCAGTGTACTTATGCCAAAGCATAGCAACAGCAAAAACTATGAAAATAGAGGGCACAGCATAACTGACAAGCCCACTGCATAACAAAGAACACACATATTAAGCAAAGAAATATATGCAAGCATACTTGATAAGATTCAACAACCACAACGAAATACCTTTGAATGACATATAGGATGAAAGCTAGGAACAAAAACGATTTCACAGGATCTTCCCACTTAGTTAAAGAGTAAATAAGTTTGCCTGCTTGAATGAACGAAAAAAGTAGCTCCTGCAAGATGGTAATCCATGAGAACTCAAACCACAATACTGGTGTATAGCATTATACATTTAGTTGATGACCATCCAAGGAAAAGAATCCGCATTGCAGAACTAGATGAACTTTTGACAGACTGGAAATCTGTCGATGCTGAGCACCAGTATATGACAAATGCTCTGGTATGCAGCACTAGCATTATAACACTATTTGAGTAAGAATTTTCCTTCCTATTTTGTTTGTCATTCATGGATGCATACTTATAGAACAAAATAGGAAAGATATGTCAAATAATCCTCGATAAAAATTGCAAACCATGAATCTATTCAATAAGCAGCGAAATAGGCTTGGAATCTTGAACAATGTAAAAAGTGCACGGTGTTACTCCCTCTGTTCCTAAATATAAGATGTCCTATCTTTGTCCTAAATTAAACTTCTTAAAGTTTGACCAAGTTTACAGAAAATTTACTAATATCTACAATATCAAATAAGTATAGTATGAAGATATATATCATGATGGATTTACTAAACTAATTTAGAGTTGCAGATGTTAATAGATTTTTCTATAAACTCGGTCAAAATTTAAGAAGTTTGACTTAGGACAAAGCTAGAACATGCTCTCAGGATCATATGTAACTATTATCGAGTTGATGCACTACATGCCCTTCAAAAAGATTTCCCCAAAAGTCATAGCAAGAGAACATGTGCCCTTGTGAAAAATTGTGAAAATGACCATTGTAGACTGTACCCAGAAAAGGACAAAATATGTTAATTTATATTGCAGTGAATGTATAATCATATTCGAAAATCACCCCAATCATATTTGCGCATGTATATTGCAGTGTACTACATTTTTTTAGATTGGTTTTTGAATGAACAGGTATTTGAAGTTTTGAACCAATTACAGGTGCATATGATGCCAAGAGCATAAAACCCATGTCAAAATTCAAGAATTAAAACATGTAGCAGATCCAAACACATATTATCTATTGAACCCAAAGCAATGGAAAACATTGTTCTATGGAATTTACTAAAAGCCATTGAAGATCTATCCAGGAAAGAACAATGTAAATTGATCACTATCAACACACCTCCATTAGAGCAAGATTTGCATCAAGACCTTCCACCTTTACTTGGTCAACTGTGGCACGTGCTGCCTCTACTCTTTCAGAGTAACAAAATGACTCTTCCAAAGCAGCCTCCAGAGATTTTGTTACACCAATGCAAACAGCACAAAAGCTTATCTCTTTTTCAGCTTCATATTTTCTCTTCAGCAAGACAAATCCCATTCTAGAGAGAGCATATAACGAAAATGGTACAGAATGAGTCTGCAACTGTTTGTCAACTGCTGGTTCAGTTGCCAAATGGCTCAACGGAGTGTCCAACAGTTGAAGGTAGTTATTATATAGGGCCTCTAATATCATGTCTCCTTTTGGGAGCTTTTCTGCTAAGCTGAAAGTGAGTGTTGTCTTCAAGTGAGAAGGAGCAATATGAAACGCTTCTTTGACAGCAGAGTATCTCAAGATGCCCAGGATAGCTTTTGAGAGTGATTCCGCTCTCTGAATACCTTCAAGATTGAATTTCCTGATAAACTTATTCACCTGCAATACTTCACGAGTGATTGCTAACCAATAGTTTCTTCGTGAGGGACCGCCTAACTCAGGAAAGTCGAAATAAATTGGTTCTGTTCTGCAAATAAGGTGCTGTTAGATTTGAAGCAAACCCATGAAAGTACACCTACAGTGCTCAGTAATATATGCATTAGAGAATCCTTCCCATTTCAACACTTACAACGTGCTTGATTTGTACATCACAGCCTTATCAAACAGGCGGACACCCAGTGGTCCGGTAAAATCACGCCTAATCACTTGATTTGACTCTGTTGCTAAATCATATTTAACAATTTTATCACCATAAGCAACTCTGATACTCTGAAAATAGAGAGCATGTGTTGTAAGGATCAATGTTCCTGCCAAAAGGAATGGAAATATTAATGGCTTTGCAAAATGAACCTGCAAATTGAGAAGCCAACTAAAATCACCTGGCCAAGCCGATATTCCAATATGCTGCAAAACAGGATGAATAGGCCTATCTCCATCAATAGCTAAGATGCACTCCCCGACACCAAGATGAAAACTTGACGCAAGTGGTGACTGCATGATTCCTTTCACAGAGTTGCATACCCTAAACAATTAACATGCATGGTTCTCTTAATGCCTTTATTGAACCAACCATACATTCATATCATACAGCACGACCAGTCCAGTATTAGTTCTACAACAGAACACCTAATGGTGTGCAACTCCAGATGCAGAGATATTTATGAATTGATTCAAAAGTAAAAATCATCCACAGTCCCGGAATTTATTCGGTGCACCCAGTTCCCAGTTTAATCACTGTACTTTGGAAAACATCAGAATTGGAGGTTGGAATTCACACAGTTTCCATGCCTCAATTCTGTAGCCATCCAAACATCAGAATTGGAGGTTGGACAATTCCAATTCCCAATTCCACGCCTGAATATCTACATCCAAACATAGTGTAAAATATATACAGCACTTACACTTGTTCCATGGGTTCGTCTATGGTCACTGGCATACGTATTTTGCTGGCGTGGCATAAGCTGCCACTTTTTGGCCAGTTTTGACCATACAGCGCGGCAAAGAAAGGGTCAGAGAGCACATGGGTTATCCTGAGTTTTTTTTTGCAATACTGGCATCGTGGCCCTCTCCGCCTCTGTTTTTTCAGTTAGGTCCTTGCGCCCTATGCCTTTCACTACATATTTTTTGCAACAACAAAAAGACGGAATAACCCCGCATGTGCCCCGCCAGACCCTCCTTTAGCACGCTGAACGGACAAATTTTGACAAAAAGTGATCAGTGTATGCCACGTCAGCATAATACGTGCTACCTCCGTTCCTAAATATAAGAAGTCCTACCTTTGTCCTAAGTCAAACTTCTTCAAGTTTGACCAAGTTTATAGAAAAATTTGCCAACATCGAGAGCTTCAAATTAGTTTTATTCATTCTGTCACTTTAATTTTCATATAAATTTGGTCAAACATGAAGAACTTTGACTTAGGACAAAGCTAGGAATTCTTATATTTAGGAACAGAGGGAGTGCATCGGGGAATGAGGATATGATGCAGATTGCCAAAGACAGAAAATGCTCAATGATGAGCCAGTGACCGTAGATGAACCCGCGTAACAAGTTTAAGTACCATATTTTGAGGTTTCCGAAGTGTGACTAAATAGTGTGTGCTGGAAAAGTTTATTGACTGTCGATGAAATTTACTTTAATTCAATGAAGACACTAAAAATGGCAGGGGAAATAAATACTGAGTTTGATAATCTATATAGTTGTATTTCTTACCGGTCTAAACTTTTGAGATATTTGTCGTATACGAAATAATGTAGCCGGCCACTAGATGAACTTGTAAGCGCATCAAACAGATTGTGGACAGTAACCAAGTCAGCTATTATTGGGCATGAAGGCGCTATTCGTGTAAAAGCACTTAATCCAACTGTCTTCATGTCATTGACCTAAAAATGAACAGGAGTAGATCAACATGTGCAGGCACATGAAGAAACGTGGTAATAAAAAACGGTGTTTTGTAAAAAGGACTAACTTGAACAGCCAAACTTGTGGAATTTGCATAAAAAATTGAGCCCTCGTCTTGATCTTCAATCTCCACAGGCAGAGAAGAATCCTGGCCATCAGGATAAATTAGAAAGTATGATGAATATCATAAATTAGTTCTGTGGAATTTCTCTTCAGAAAATACAGATGTGGCACCATTGATTTATTTTTGGTTCGGAGAGCAACCATTTGATAAAAGGACAAAGAAAAAATGGCATTTATAACCAACTGCAGCAATTAAGTTTTCTCACATTGTCTAGCGATTCATCCCCAGCACCTGGGTTTTCCCATGCAAGCATCATATCAAACGTTAAACGACGAAGATTCTTATCAGCCAAATAATCTGGACGTGTAGTTACTTCATGAAGAGCCTTGTGGCAGCAGTACTCCAACAGCTCTTTTGCATATGTATTGGGTTCCTTACAATTATCAGGGAAATCAGCCTCAAAACTTTTCTGCAACATTTCAGTTTCAACAGCAAGAATCCTGAAATTGTAAAACTGAGGAAACTAAGCACTTCACTTCAGAACTAAGCATTTTGAGTGGCACTAAGTAGAAACTTGTCAGATATCACAGCAACGTTAACTAAATGGTACATGAGTGGAACACTTGTGAGGAAATAGAGTCATGTTATGTCCCCAAAAATTAGGATAATTGCTGAATTCCCCAAAGCATAGAATTTGACTTGATAAAAAAAAGAGCCTGCAGCTTTAGCAGTTTCAACTGTGGCTAACTTGTGCTGCTTACTTCATCCCTTTCACAAGAAGACCAGATATTGTAAGCACTGCATATTAGCAATAACGTGTAGGCATATGAGCAAAGTGTTCAAGTGTGACATTCATGTCCATCAAATAACTAGCTATTATTACCCTCTCTATTTCCGGAAAAAAAAAGCTCTCTGGATTCGATCTACGGTGCGCTTTCTGTCCATTGGAGACGATTTCATCAGCTAGGGGCAGCATGACTGATTCCACGTCCCCGTCGTTAAGAATGGCTTATCCTCGCTGATAATGCTCACACTGTGAGCTGTCTTCGACAGGGAGATGTCCTGCATCACTTCATTGCTGGACACATCCGTGGGGAGGCGCGTCTGTGGCCTGCAGCAGGAGCATCCACCATCCGGCCTCCGAACGCCACTACTGGCAGAACTTAGTGCTTAAGGGTGTGGCATGTACTGTAGTTGTACTTGACCTACGTGTAGGCTTGCGAACAATTTTCTCTATCTACCAATGCATCGAGACGCAAAGCTTTTGTATTCTCTCGAAGAAAAAAATCAGCACCCAAATTGGTGCATTCTCCTGTCTATATGAACTAATTTTAGATAGCAGCTGGATTTTGATTAACCAAGTCGTGGTGTAACTATGCTGCTTGTTCCATTCTTTTCATTACCAGATCTTGACAGATGCAAAATATATCAATTAAATGTGTAGCCTAGCAAAATGTCAGAAGTTGAAATTACAGGTATGGCCTATGCATGTTATGGAAGTCGATGGCCTCTCGAAGAAAAACAGAAAAAGAAAAAAAGGCAATGGCCATAATAACCATGTGGACCCCTGAAACTCGTACAACTCAGCGGAACACAAACAGAAAACCCCATTGAAGCACCATAGATTCATGTCAAACTAAAATAGTTTATGCTATGTACATAAATTAAATTAACAAACAGCAACCAATCATAGGTGTTGAGCAGCCTAAGCTGATTTCAGCTATGGATTGAGCATCCTACTGTACACCTCAAATGGATCGGTCGAATTCGAGGCTAGTGGTCGGCCAAGGTTCGGCGTGCTTTCAGCATTCTACCAAGTTATGGAGTACTTGAGGGTGAGGCTACCAGCAAACAGTACATGACTTAAATCGAACTCCAATCCCCGATCCCTACTACTACGGGAGCGGATTTGCGGGTTCGGTAGGCAATACCCGGAGCAGCGGGAGACGACGGAGTTGGCGATCGATGAGAGCAGCGGGATTCCTCCATCGTCGACGCCGCTCTCGCCGTCGGCCGCCGCAGCGGAGGAGGCGATAAAGGCGGCCGCGGGGTGGCGGGAGAGGCGGGCGAGGAAGGTGCGGATGGGCTTCTCGCGCACCCACGTCTCCACGATCCCCATGCCGCCCTCGCTCTGCCTTCCTTGACGCCTTGGCTTGATTGGACTGGAAGCTTCTCCCCCCTTGTTTTGGGGGCTTTTCTGCCGGCTGTTGTTCGTTGCCTCTTCTTTGCTCGCCTCGGTTCGATGAAGGCCAGGTGTGCGCATCGCGCGCTCCATGGCCATGTAGGATGAAGGTGCCGATAGGACCAGCTGACGTGGCGAGATAGTCCCGGTTGCTTCTTACGACAAATAATTAGGAGGGTTTTTAAAGGAAATTGTGAAAGATTGTAATCCCTAGATGAGCCCTTTGGAAGTTTGGAGCATCGTAATGGAGTTGGCAAAATTATACGGAATCCATCCATTTGGCCTCGATTCCATAGAAATTCAAACTCGAGGTCAAACCTCATTTTTTTTCCTTCAAAAAATCCAATGCATTTGTCTCTGTACTCTCTTCCTAATTTTTTTAGTTCTCATGTTCATTTCCTATACACCATCCAAAAACACCACTACAGTGAAAGCTTGTACAAATTCAATGTACATGACATTTTAATCCTGTGTTTTTTCTATTCATGTCGTTTCTAATTTCTATGATCCAAATAAGCCATGAGCATTTCCAATGGCGGTTGCCATGTTGTGCTCCTCCTCGCGACCCATGGTTTTTGTCCTGGTCGCAAGGCGATTAAGAGCTTCTTTGGATTGTAGGAATTAGAAAATGTATGAATAAGAAAAACACGGAATTGAAATGTGTGTACATTGAATTCCTACGGTATTTGATAACACATGAATTTTTGTAGTGTTGTCTTTGATGATGCATTAGGAAATGAACATAAGTATTTTACAGGAATTAGACAGAGAAGATGCATTGGCTTCTCGGGTGAAAAAAAACGAGGTTCTAACTTATGTTAGAATTCCTATGTCCTTGAGGCCAAAGGAATGGAGACATAGGATTTTGCCGACTCTATTTCTATGATAAAATGACTCGTTTTTAGGAAAAAGTATATAAGCCAACTGGAACTAGAATATTTACTTGGTTCAGCGTGTGCAGTGATATAAGGAGAAATAATTGCACTGTTATTAAAGCATTTTTGTGTCATAATGATGAAAATATTCACTTGCACTGAATATTTTTCTTTGGAAACAATATGTGTCAAAGAAAGCTAGAACGGAAATAGGTTAACAAAGCAAGCTACCTACCATCCTATTGACAATAAGCATCACAAGTTCACAACAAATAACAGCTTGTGGATACTGGATACGCTAAAATGCTTTTATCTAGCTTGTTAGTAACGTGAGAAGATCAGAATTAGATCAATGCTCGATACCGTAAGAATAAAACTTTACAGGTTCTTCAGGGTCATAAAATGCTAAGCAAGGGCCAATTAGATCATTAACTCTGTCCCATTCACAAAGCTTCACTAGTTGCTCCAGGCTCACGAAATGATAGACAAAGAGACTTCATGTGTGTTACAGTTTCAAGATAAAATGGGAAAAATTTACGTGTTTTTCCAAAAGTTTCTAATCCCAGAGGCAAAAGATTTTAGGCTCCCTAAAAGACTTCTCTTCGCTGAACCCTGGTGCTTAATCTCAGGGTCGTCTTCTCTGCACAACAGAAAAACAGACACAGAAAATGACCATTACATTTGTTGTTGTTCTCGACAACAATTAGAGTAAGGGATGTCAAAACTCGATGGCACAAGTACGAGTATAAAAGTAGGGCGTGTACGCCGGCCTTATAGCGAAGGTCGCCGTACATTTGGACAAGTTGACATGTCGATATTTTTTGAATAGGTTCGGTCAACCCTGCGGGTGCGACTTAGTCCTATGTTAGGAGAGGCTTCGAGGGGGTCATTAGCCAAAGCGTTCGGGTCGATCGAGGCTCCCCGAAACACTTAGCGAGAGGTCGAAAGGGATCGTCTCGTACTTGGGCCGAACGAGGCTTCCCAAGTAGCGAGGTTGAGATACCCTTAGGACTCTAACCCGACTCTCTCTCCTTCGGGCTCGGGCCAAACGAGGCTTCCCGTAATCCTGAAACTAGAGCTACTCTCAAAGAGGCTCTCTAGCCCTCTCCCCTTGAGTTTATTCAAGTGAGAGTGAATGATACATGCCCCCATGTGGGGTATTTATAGCCTAGGAGTCCATGACAAAAGACCATGGTTACCCTTGAGGGAGAGAGAAAAGTGGGGGTAAAATGGTAAAAGTAGCTCCTTTGGTCCATAACTTTTGGGTGCACCATGTGAGGAAAGTAGGGCTTGGTCCATGGTCCACCATGGACTAGGGCCCCCTCCTCTCACATTTCTTGCCCCCTACTCTAGCTCATTTGACCATTTGACCATGGCATGACAGGCTTGACTCGTTGACTAGTCTTTCTTTGCCACATAGGATTGACCGCGCCACGTAGGCGCCTTGACTCGTGCTTGCAGAATGTTGAGTTGGTCGTCACCACGTAGGATTTACGGCCCGGCCCATATAAGGGTTTTATTTTACTACAACAGTAGACTCCTTGAGCTGGAGGCATTGAGAATGCCTTCGGGTCAACCTTCGATGCGAGACTCCCGAGATCTTCCGTTTGCGAGAAGAAATGGTACTTCGATGGCTTTCCTGCAAAAAAGGAGCCTTGGAGCTGTTTTCGGGGTGATTCCATGCCTTCGGTGGTCTTCTTTGGGAAAAAATGGATTTTGGGGGGTATTTAGCAAAAACCGGGACCCTAGGGGCCTCTTTGCGAGAAAACCGGCGTCCCGAGGGACCATTTTGCAAAAATTAGGGACCCTGAGGGTCTCCCCAAAATTTCTGAGGGCTCGGTTTCTATTTTCCCAAATTTACGGGCTAATTGGCAAATTTCCGCACCTCAGCCGGCCGCGCGGGCTGACTGAGCTGGCCGCGTGCGCCTCGGGCGCGAACTGGGCCGGCGTGAGCGGGCTTCTTTTTTCCTCTTCCCCCCTTTTTTTTACGCAGGCCGGTTTCATGGGCTGTTGCTGGGCCGAGGCCCACCTAGGCCCGATACCGGTTCAGATTTCACTTAAGTGAAATCGGACGGTTCCGAGCGGAGGGATGCCCTGGATCGGACGGCCATCCGTCGTCTTCCTCCTCTGTACGGGAGGAGGAGGAGGGACCGACGTTCGCTTTACCTTTTCGCAGGCGGCGTCGTCACGGGCGGTGACGCCGGCTCAGCCGGGACGCCGGGCCCGCGAGGGGGGCGCCCTCCCTTGGCTAGGCCTTCTTTTGGGGAAAGGAGGTGTTCCCCTTGCCCATTTTTCTTCCTCCTTGTCTTGATGCACTGTGACAAAGGACGGTGATGTGTCGAGCTTGGGTTGGCCGGCCCAAACGCCAAGGACTCCCTGAGGCCTATAAAATGGAACCAAGGGCCAGTGGTGGAGCTTCACACCGGCCTTGTCCGACTTCTCCGGTGCCGAAGCCTCGTTCGGCGTCGTCCGAGATTTCTCTGGGGCTTGGTGTTTGTAGGTGCTCTTAGCCATGTCTTGGTGACCACGGCGATTGTCTTGGCTGCTGGGGAGCAGCTACGAAAGCTTGTCATCGTCAAGGCATCGTGGGGGCGAGGCGCGCGCGCGAGGCCCTTTGGAGCAAGGTGTAGGAGCTGTCTTCAAGTCCTCCCGGGAGACCCTTGACGCTGGCCGCTTCTTTCCTGTTCGTGTGAAGGTGAGGCGAGAGTTCTCATACCTGAGATCGGCCTCTTCGTGCGCCGGCGAGCCCCTTCGGCATTTCGTCGAGCGCCCTTGGTGCGCACGTGGTATTGTGGCGGGGCGCGTGCGGCACGGTTGCAGGGCGCAGCGGCAGGGCACGTGCGGTGCAGGGGCACAGGTGCGCGCGGCGAGGCGGCAGGGCGCGTGCGGCTCATCGGCAGGGCGCGCGCGGCGCGGCTTGTTCGGGCCTTCCCCTGTTGTTGTTTTTTTTACAGTGTGCGGGCCGGGGAGCGAGCGGGCCGGAGGCCTGGGGCTCCCCTTCTCCCCTTTTTTGCGTGGGCTGGCCGAGGGGGTCGGCCCATGAGGCTTGGCCTCTTTTTTCCTTTTCGCTTGGGCCGGCCGAAGGCTTGGAGGCCTGGCCTCCTTCCTGCACCTGCGCGGGCTGAGCGGCCCAGGGAGCTTCGCTCCCCTTTCTTTTCTCTTTTTGCTAATCTTTTGAATATTTTTTCATATCCCGTCTAATCATCGTTGAATCTTTGTTTGCGTAGGTGAGATGGCGGGTCCTGATGTCGCTCCTGCGACCGAGAAGGGGCCGTCCAAGGGCTCCGCGGCAGAGCGCGCGGCGAATCGACCGTCGAGGAAGAAGAAGGTTGCCTTCCGTCCGCGTGGGGATCCTCCGGTGGTCCCGACGGCTCCGATGGAGGGCGGTTGGGCCCACGACTACCTTCTCCCGTCTTCGACGTGCCCTGAGGACCTTGTCCGGCTGGAGGAGGCGGGATATTTCCCTAAGGGGGATGGTATCTTGCCTGACGGGGAGGAGTTCAAGCTTGACCACGAGCGGCGTCCCGGGTGCATTGTGGTGTTTTCGGCTTGGTTCCATGCCGGCTTGTGTGTGCCCGTACACCCCTTCCTGATGGAGTTCTTGGAGACGTACGGCATCGAGCTGGCCCAGCTTCACCCTTCGGCGATCGTGAAGCTGAACGTGTTCTGCTGGCTGTGCGAGACGACGCTTCACGAGGAGCCCTCGATGAAGCTGCTGCTGTTCTACTTCACCGTGGAGGTGAGAGAGTCGCTTACTCCCGACAGCTTTACCCTGAGCGCCTTTGGTTCGGTGAACTTGAGGCTTCATCCCGGCTTTGGAGACGACTTTCTGCTCATGTCAGGAAGGAGCACGGTGAAGCTATTTGACAAGTGGGGGTCCCGGTGGTTTTTTCTTTGGGCTTCGAAGACACGACTTGGACACTCGGGCGATCTTCCTCGATACTCGGGGGCTGGAGGCCTCAGGGAGGTGCCTCACCCTGGCGAGCTTCGGTCGACCGACCTTTGGAAAGTGACCAAGATCAAGGAAGTGTCTGCCGAGAGGAGCTTTCATGACCTCATGGAGGAGATGGTGATGGCGGGGCGTTTCATGATGAGGAGTCGTCCGAGGTCCGAGCTTGGGATTCCTCGGGCTTTCCGTCCTCCACAAGCCATCACCACACGTGAGTGTCACTTCTTTTTTCCTTTCGGGCCTTGGTTGTTTTTCCCTTGCAGTGGTACTTAACAACTTGGGTTTGTCTTTTTTCAGCGACGTTTTCCGAGGAGAGGGCGGCGCTGTGGGCCGTGCAGCTGATAGGACCGTACGGCGGGCTGGAGCATCATGGCTACGAGACCAAGATCAGCGGCGGGGGATGTCACAACATCATCGTGAAGTGCTTCGGGAAAATGGTGCCAATGCGACAGGATTCGAAGTTCGAGCGCCTCCTTCGAGTGGGCGATCGCTACTCCCGCTTGGCGACACCGTCGATGCTGGCGGTAGGGTCCAAGTTGCGGGACACCTGCGGGAAGGTGAAGACGGGGACGGCAGTGCTGGGCCTGGCGGTGCCTGTTGCGCCGGTCCCCAAGGTACCTCGTCCGTCGAGCTGATGCAAGAGGAAGGCTCCTCGGACTCCTTCTCCTTCTTACGACTACGCCCCGGCGGATTCGGCGGATCCTGTCGTGGGTGAGTCGAGGTCCCCTTTGAGGGTGACCTTGGACTTTTACATGAAGGGGAAGATTGGACTTGACCACGTGCTTCCTCCTTCGAGCCACGAGGTTGAGGCTTTCACTCACGAGACAGGGCTTCAGCTGCGGAGCGACTCGGTGGCGGAGTTGTTGACCAGTGCCAGCGATGCGAGCGCCCCGATGTTTTCCATCGGTCACGAGCGTCCTGAGGAGGAAGCTCCTACCTCGGGTGAGTGCCTTTCTCTTTGGCGGTGTCGATCTTCCTTGAAGATTCTGACATGGTTTTCTTGGTTTGCTTTCAGGTGCGAGGGTCGCGGAGTCTACCCTTGCCTTGAGCGAGTTGGCTTCGGAGAGGGTGCAGCGCGAGGCCGTGGAGGCCGAGCTTTCCCGCGTTTCGGCGGAGCTCGCGGCCATGGAGACCAGGGCTCGGCTTGCTGAGGAGCGCCAGGCGGACGAGCTCGCGAAGACTCATCGCGTCGAGGAGGACTTGGTGGTGGCCAACCTTGATAGGGAGCACGCCCGAGCGGAGGCTGCTTCCCTCAAGGTGGAGTTGGTTGTAGCGAGGGACGGCCCGATGCTCGCTTCTCGTGCTCGCCCTCCTTCGGATCGTCGGCCCGAGGTGGTTTCGCTTTTGCTTGCTCAGGCCACCGAGATTCGGGAGACGATGATTTGCTTGAGGAGCGTTTCCCCGCCAGACCTTCCTCCGTGTCGCACGGTGGATGAGGCGAGCAGGGTGCTTACTTCCCAGGTGGAGCTCATTGAGCCTACCGTGAAGAAGTGCCTCCTGAGTATGGGTGCTCGACTTGTTTTGTCGGCGGTTGCGGCAGTCCTGGACGGCGGTGCCGGGATGAGCGGGCTTGAGGGTGAGATGTCTCACGGGGCGAAGAAGTTTCTCGCAGACCAGGGTGCTCCTCTTCGCGCTCGGGCTCGACGCTTCGTGCGTTGCCTTGAGCCCGCTCTTCAGGAGGGTGACGGCGAGGCGTGAGCCTCGTTGCCCTCGGAGGTGGTGATGTAACTCAGCTATTTACTTATGCGACGTTGCATATCCCCACTTGACTTAGCCTCATGGTCAGCATGTTTAGGCTTTTAGTTGTACAGGTTGTAAGGCAACTTTTTTGTTGTGTTTCATGCTTCACTGTGTAGTCAACATCATCGGAAATGTTAACTTAGCTCAGCATGTATTTCTTATGTTTCACCATGTAGTCGACATTATCGGAAATGTTAACTTAGCTCAGCATATATTTCTTATGTTTCACCATGTAGTCGACATTATCGAAAATGTTAACTTGGCTCAACATGTGTTTCTCGGAGTACTATGTTTCCTTCTTGTGAAATACTATATTTCCTCAGTTTATACAGCTCGCGATCGTTCGTTATGATTACACTTTGGTGTCATCAATTGCTGTCGCCGTTGGGATACGACTTGGCTTCGGTGCCTTAGGCCATGGTTACGAGCCATGGGTCCTAGTACCCATGTGAGGGTCGCTATCAATATGTCGGTAGTGATCCGGTCATTTCGACCTGCCATTCGGGAAATTTCATGCGGAATTTTTCCTCTTCGGACTTCAGGAAGCTATGATTTCCCGCGATTATTATGGAGCCTTAACCCGGTTAGTATCATGCAGGCCCACGCACGATGTCTCGCACACAGGTAGCATGGTTCTCCGAGGTAAGTAAGCTCATGCATAACTCGCTTATTTACGGTTTCCCTTAAATGCGTTTTCAGGAGCTTACGGCCCTCGGGGGACTTGGTTCTACTTGGCGGATGGCCTCGAGGCACGCTAGGATCCACCAAGGAACAAGTCGCTAGTGGCGACCTATGTCCGTGGACATTTTTAGCGGATGCTCGGGCCAACGGAGGCCTTTTCGCGTTCCTCGATGAGCGGCACAGGGGCAACGGCTCTTTTACGACAATGAGTCGTGTGAGTGTCTCGTGTCACTCTTAATTTTTCCTCAAGGACTTGCTTTATTTATCCTTACTTCCTTGTCTTAAGGTATGGCCCGATGGACAATTACAAGCCTTATGTAGACGCGGCCTCGTTGGCGCTTATGATCCCTCGAAGTTTCGTAGGGAAGAGGATGGTTGGGCGCTGATGATCTCCTTTTGGGAGCGGCAAGGATTGCCCTTGAAGGTCCTCCTTAGGCGTAGAAACGTCGGAGCTTGTCGCCGTTTCAGGCATGGACAAGATTTTGCCCTTTCATGTTCTCGAGGTGGCATGCACCATTTCCCAATACTGCGGCAATGCGGTATGGTCCTTCTCATTTAGGTTCGAGTTTGCGCTGGAGCTTTGGGTCGACATTCTTTTTCAGTACGAGATCTCCCTGGGAGAAGGCTCGTTCCCGCACCGTTGTGTTGTAGAAGCGTGCGGCGCTTTGCTCGTAGACGGCGTGCCTCATGAGGGCTTTGTCACGAGCTTCTTCCACAAGATCGACGGCCGTCCTGTGATGCTCTTCATTTTCGATGAAGGCCATTGGGGTGGTTTCTTGGAGCCTTTTGACCCGAGGCGAGCGGAACTCAACCTCGGTGAGAAGAACTGCTTTGGCTCCATACACCAAAGAGAATGGCGTTCGGCCCGTGGAATGGCTTACGGAGGTGCGTATGCCCCAAACTACGCTAGCAAGTTCATCTCCCCATGCTCCCCTTGCTATGCTAACCGTGTGCTCTACCCTTCGACGGAGTCCTTGGAGGATTAATCCATTTGCCCTTTCGCATGCGCCATTGCTTTTGGGGTAAGCTACGGATGCGAAATGCAGCTTGATCTCAAGGCATTCGCAGAATTTGATGAATTCCGCACAGTCGAACTGTTTGCCATTGTCCACGGTTAGCTCTCGCGGGATGTCATATCGGCATATGATGTTTTCCCAGAAAATTTTTGAATGGCTTGTGACGTGATCTTGCCGAGCGGCGCTGCTTCTATCCATTTGGAGAAGTAATCAATCGTCACCACGAGGTACTTGTAGCCCCCGTTGCATGCGGGGAAAAACCCGAGGAGGTCCATTCCCCAGCGTGCAAATGGCCATGTTATCGGGATATTCTTCAGGGAAGTCACGGGCGCATGGATTGACTTAGCCATTTTCTGGCAAGCTTCGCATTTTCGCAATATGATGATTGCGTCTTGCACCATGGTGGGCCAATAGAATCCCTGACGTAAGGCCTTTGCCGCGGTGGCCCTTGGCGCAAGATGGTGGCCGCATATTCCTGAATGGATTTCCAAGAGAAGCTCGACTCCCCGGTCAGGAGTTATTCACTTAAGCAATGCGGCCGCCCCCTTCTTGTATAGGATGCCGTCGAGGAGGACGTACATCTTTGCTTTTGTGAGCAGAGTTTTGGCGCTTGGGCCTTCTGCTTCTTCATCCACCTTGCCTTTCAAGGCGCGGATAATCGGTGTCATCCAAGAGGGTGGAGTGTTGATGACCATGCTGGCTTCGTCAAGGGCGTCGGCTTCTTCCTTTATGGATGGGGCACGAATTACTTCGAAGAATGCACCCGGTGGCAGTGATTCTTTGGAACCGGCCGTTCGGGCTAACCTGTCCGCCAGGTGATTTTCTCCTCGTGGAAGCCTCCATGCCCAGGAAATACCGTTCCATCTTGCGAACTTCTTCGATGTATTTCTTCATCCTTTCATCGAGGCATTGATACGACTTACCCATTTGGTTTATCACCAATTGGGAGTCTCCTTGGATGAGAAGGCGTCGAACTCCCATGGCCTTGGCCAGCCGAAGTCCGAGAAGTAGCGCCTCGTATTCTGCCATATTGTTGGTGGCGTTGAAGTCAAGATGGGCGGCGTACTCCAAGATCTGGCCTTCGGGGCTGATGAGTATAACTCCAGCCCCCGTACCGTCGAGGCGCTTAGAGCTGTCAAACCTCATTATCCAATGTGGTTCGGGGGGCTCGGTCTTGGATGCGATTTCTTCGGGCGAGGCTGGTGGGGCGTGCCACTCAGCCACGAAGTTGGCTAGGACTTGGGATTTTATGGCCGTTCTCGCCAATTCCGTTGCCCATTTGGTGATTCTTCCGGTGGCCTCCTTGTTGCCGAAGATTTCCTTGAGTGGGAAGGTAGTTGGCACCATGATGGTGTGGCCCATGAAGTAATGACGGAGCTTTCGAGAGGCCATGAGGAGGGCGTACGCGATCTTCTCGATCTGGGTGTATGGACCCTTCGCTCCTCCCAAAGCTTCGCTTACGTAGTACACCGGGCGTTGGGATCCATCCTCTTCCTTCACGAGTGCTGCGCTTACGGCGACAGGGGTCGTGGCGAGGTACAGGAGCAAAGGCTCCCCCTATTTTGGGCTCGTGAGAAGCGGAGGGGTCGACAAATAGGTCTTGAGCTCTTCGAAGGCCCTTTGAGCTTCATTGGTCCACTCAAAGTTGTCGAGGCTCCTCAGAGTTTTGAAGAAAGGAAGACCCTTTTCGGCTGACCGGGCGACGAATCGTCCTAGGGCCGCCATTCTTCCCGCTAGGCGTTGCACATTTTTGACGGAGCGAGGAGGTTCCATCTCCAGGATGGCTCGAATTTTTTCCGGGTTGGCCTCGATCCCCCGTTGGGAGACAAGGAAGCCTAAGAGTTTTCCCCCTCGAACTCCAAATGCGCATTTTTCCGGATTGAGCTTTACGTCGTACTTGTGGAGATTGTTGAAGGTTTCCTGCAGGTCCTGGGGATGGGTTCCTGCAATTTGACTTTTGATGACAGCATCATCAACGTACACTTCAGCGTTTCTCCCCAATTGTTCCGTGAGAATGAGGCTGACGAGGCGCTGGAAGGTTGCGCCGGCGTTCCTCAAACTAAAAGGCATCCTGCGATAGCAGAAGGTGCCGATGGGAGTGATGAAGCTAGTTTTTTTCCTCGTCTTCCTCGGCCATGTGGACTTGGCAATATCCTGAATAAGCGTCCAAGAAACTCAACCTCTCGCATCCCGCCGTGGAGTCGACCAGTTGGTCGATTCGAGGGAGCGGGTAGTCGTCCTTGGGGCATGCCTTGTTCAGGTCGGTAAAATCGACACACATTCGTCACTTGCTGTTGGCCTTCTTTACCAAGACAGGATTGGCTAACCACTCGAAATGCCAAATTCTCGGATTAGTCCGGCGTCAGAAAGTTTGGCGATTTCTTACTTGATGACCATCGCTCGGTGGAGAGTTTCCGAAGTTTTTGCGTTACGGGAGCTTTGTCGGGTCTTACGGCGAGGCGATGCTCCATGACGTCGCGCGGGACTCCTCCCATGTCGGAAGGTGACCAAGCGAAGAGATCGGAATTCTTGCGAAGTAAGCCGATGAGTTCTTCCTCGAGTTTGCTCGGGAGGTCGGCTCCGATCTTCACCGTGCGCGTGGCGTCTTATTGGGAGACGTGTACTTCCTTGAGTTCTCCTTCGAGGAGAGACTTAGGGATGTAGCGCTCCGGGTGATCGGTCGCGGATGCTCCTGCATTTGAAAGCATATTGATACTCTTGGATGATTCTCCCTTTTCAGCGCACTTGGTCTCGTGGCGGTAGAGGGTCTTCCAGTCAAAAGATTGCTCGCCGCGGACTGTTATCACGCCTTTCGGACCCGGGATCTTCATACACAAGAAGTTGTGGTGAACGGCGACGCAGAGACGGTTTAGCATCGTCCTCCCGAGGATGGCGGTAAAGGAGGCTTCCATGTCTACCACGTCGAAGCACACGAGCTCAGTTCGATGATTTGTGGCGTCCCCGAACGTCGTGAGGAGCTCAATCTGTCCGAGCGGTTGAATGGACTTCCCCGGTACGAAGCCGGTGGGAGGATAAAGGGAGGGCTGCAACGAGCCGTTCTTGTATCCCCTTTGTGGTTCTATCAGCTTCTTCAGAGTGCTCAGGTATAGGATGTCGGCGGAGCTTCCGCCATCTACAAGAACCTTTTTGAGCTCACAATTGGTGACGATCGCCGTCATGAAGAGGGCATCATCGTGCGGGAAGCGTATCCCCTTGGCGTCTTCCTCGGTGAAGGCGATCGGCACGCTTGCCCATTTTGGTGGCGGTGTCAGGGTGAAGGTTCCCATGGCATTAACTTCGCGAGCATATTCCTTGCGCTTCCGCTTCGATCCCCAGCCTGTGGCGGAGCCCCCGAGTATCACTCCGACGTGATGCGCGGGTTCTTGAAATGGTAGGTTGTCCTCCTTAGGTGCCGGGTCAGCCACGAGGACGCTGGCGGGGCGCGGAGCTTCGACAGTTTTTTCATCCTTGTGCGGGGCCTGCATTCGTGCTTGGAATTCCTCACGGGCCGCGATGAGAGTGTTGCACTCCTCGGTGGTATGGCTTCCCGAGTTGTGGATGAGACATCTTCCAGTTCCTCCCTCGGTCGGACGAGGTGTCTTCTTGGGTTGCCAAGTCTTTTGGGACGATGCTTGTCCTTCGACGACGAAGATTTTCCGGGCTTGGTCGCTGGCGCCCTTTTCCCCCCATCTCTTCTTTTTCTTGGAAGACGGAGTAGGTGCAGGGGGTTTGTCTGGCGAGGGAGCTCCTTCGGGAGCGGCGCGTGGCGCGTCCTTCTTGGCAATGTCCCCGTCTTCGCCTCGGGCGTATTCCTGCAAGATCCGATAGAGCTCCTCTGTCGTCTTTGGAGGATTGCGACTTAGGGCCCGATTCACTTCTCCTTGGAGAAGGCCTTGCATGCATGCGTCGATCAAGGTGGTCGACGGCGGATTGGCGATTTAGCTTCGTACCTTCGCGAAGTGATGAAAAAAGCTTCGGAGGGATTCCCCTAGCTTTTGTTTCATGGCGTATAGCTCGTGAGCCTGCACGGGTTTTTTGAAGTTTCTTTAAAAGTTGGCGATGAAGACCTCTTGGAGGCGTTCCCACGAGTGCACGGAGTTTTTCCGCAGATTGTAAAACCAAGTTTGCGCTATTCCGGTGAGCGCGAGCAGAAAAAGGTTGCATATCTCGACGGGACCTCCCCCGGCATCCCGTATGGCGGTGGAGTAGACATCCAAGAATTGAAGAGGGTTTGACTCTCCGTCGTACGGCCGTATTGTGGGTGGCTTGAACCTTGGTGGAAAAGGCGCGTCTTGGATATTCCGCGTGAGCGGATTGCAAGTCGGCCGATTCTTTTGGTTCCTCCGGTGGCGAGGTCCTCCCTCGTCGCTTTCCTCGCTGGAGGGGTCACTCGGAGAATGATCACGGCGTTTTCTTGGAGGGTCGGAGCGTCAACAGGAATTCCTTTGGCCGTCGGCACAGGCTCCGGATTCCGCCACTTGCTTGTTTCTGTGCACGCTGGGGTCTCGTTCTCCGCGAGGCGCGGCTTGAGGTGGTACCTGGTGGCCGCCTTGTTCGACCCCGGCGGGAGGAACAAGGGGTGCTTGCGGAGCACCCGCAAAGCGAGGTTTATGTTGAGCGTGCGCGACTTTTAGCATCCATTTGATAAAGCTTGAAACCTTTAGATGCAGCAAATGCCAGTAAAATTCTTATAGCTTCTAATCTAGCAACAGGGGCAAAAGTTTCATCAAAATCAAAACCCTCAATTTGAGTAAAACCTTGAGCAACCAACCTAGCCTTGTTGCGAACAATAACACCATCCTCACTTTGTTTGTTTTTAAAAACCCAACGTGTACCAATAAGGGCACGTGTAAAACGAGAGGTGAGGAGTGCCAATTCTTCCTCTGGGTATTGCTCTAGCTGTTCATCAGTTAGTTGAGACAAAGAAGACAGAGCATAACAATATGTAGAAGTACCATCATTAGATCTGCCAGGGTTAGTAACAAGTGCAATTGATTTGGAACCGGTTCTCCTAGCAAGAATATCTAATTCATGAGTTTTCAATTTTGAGTACAGAATATCAAGTGTAAGTTTGCTCATGACAGTAGATTCTCTAATAGATGTAACTTTCATCTCCCATCTGGACATATCTAATGCACTCAAAAGTTGCCTAGAAGCCTCAGCATCAGTATAAGTAACACCTAATGCACGTAAGTTGCTGAGAATTTTATTAAAGCGTGCAAAGAATTCATCCAAAGATTCACCTGTATTCCGTATCCTCTATGGGGTGGCAACAGTAGGCAGCTCGCCGATCCTTGCCACTACGTTGGTGAGTGTCGAGGGACCGCCTACGACGGTTTCGAGCGCCTCAGTTCCTTTCGGAACGGCCGGTAGCGGAGGGGCGACTGCGACTTCCGTCGTGGCGACCATGCTTGCGGCGGCGTCCGGATTGGTGAGGTTTCCTTCTTCCTCGGGAGCCCCCGAGGCACTTGCTTTCTTTGTTTTCAACCGTGTAGACTTCGCGGTAAGTTGGTTACCCGATGAAGTAGGCTTCACCGGGGCCATTAAATCTTCAATTGCGGCGAGGATTCCCCACGGTCGACGCCACTGTTGTTGTTCCCGACATCAATTAGAGTAAGGGGTGCCAAAGCTCGATGGCACAACTACGAGTATAAAAGTAGGGCATGTACGCCGGCCTTATAGCGAAGGTCGTTGTACACTTGGACAAGTTGACACGTCGATATTTTTTGAATAGGTTCAGTCGACCCTGCGGGTGCGACTTAGTCCTATGTTAGGAGAGGCTTCGAGGGGGTCATTAGCCAAAGGGTTCGGGTCGATCGAAGCTCCCCGAAACACTTAGCGAGAGGTCGAAAGGGGCCGCCTCGTACTTGGGCCGAACGAGGTTCCCAAGTAGCGAGGTTGAGATACCCTTAGGACTCTAACCCGACTCCCTCTCCTTCGGACTCAGGCCGAACGAGGCTTCCTGAGATCCCAAAACTAGAGCTCCTCTCAAAGAGGCTCTTTAGCCCTCTCCCCTTGAATTTATTCAAGTGAGAGTGAATGATACATGCCCCTATGGGGGGTATTTATAGCCTAGGGGTCCATGACAAAAGACGATGCCCACCCTTAAGGGAGACAGAAAAGTGGGGGCAAAATGGTAAAAGTAGCTCCTTTGGTCCATAGCCTTTGGGTGCACCATGTGAGGAAAGTAGGGCTTGGTCCATGGTCCACCATGGACTAGGGCCCCCTCCTCTCACCTTTCTTGCCCCCCTACTCTAGCTCATTTGACCATTTGACCATGGCATGAGAGGCTTGACTCGTTGACTAGTCTTTCTTTGCCACATAAGATTGACCGCGCCACGTAGGTGTCTTGACTCGTGCTTACGGAATGTTGACTTAGTCGTCACCACATAGGATTTACGGCCCGGCCCATATAAGGGTTTTATTTTACTACAACAACATCCATCATTAACAATTACAAAAAGAACTAAAATACCCAACATGTTGTATCAAGCAAAATGGCCAACACAAAAGGAAGCAATTGTATGAAATTGATATAAACCTAGTGGAAATAGGGGATACAAATCTGAGCTTTCGAATCAAATGATTAGGTCAAACTACTCTATGCTAAAATTTGCTCAGCATACTCTGAACTTGGAATTTGTTAACTTCAATGGTCACCATAGAAGGATTGAAATACTATGCAGTATTGTCTTACATTCTGAACCCCAATCAGGGGTCTTAAACATGTCCAAAACTAGTTCCTAGAGTGTCAGTGGTTAAGATTTTGCTTGATCTCTACCAGGCTGGCAGTATCACGCTGGGAACTGCCCCGAGACCCATGGGCTAACCCATCTGAATCCTAAGCCAGTCAGATATTCGATAGGTTTCTGGAAAAAATTATCAAGTCACAACTCACAAGTTCCCGAAGCTTGACAAATGAAGTATTTGTCAAGGACCAGAGTCAATATGATTTAGCAATGACATGGTATTTATTGGTGGAATCTCAGCTCTGACAGGCAAAATCTACCATTTGCTGGGAAATACAGGAACTCATTATCTCCAGGGATAAATGATGTTGATTATAACCAAAATCACTGGATGATGCAAGTATATCTACTTAAATAATAATGATGCAAGCATATCTACTTAAATAATAATGTATAAAAAATGACTTGCATGTTTTATCTGATGCAGTATCAATATAAGTATATAGCCATCTAGCATGTAATAGGTAATACATGTCAAGTACATTTCCCTTGATCACCTTGTCACTTCCAATCCGATCAGAAATAGTCGGTTCACTTGCATTCTGCAATTTTTCCACATTGCTCAAATGTTTAACTTCAGTCTCCCCGTGACGATCCACAGAATCTTCTTTAGCCTCTATTTCCAAAGATATGGAAACTTCAATCTGCATATCATGCTAATTTTGAGAAAAATGCCTAAAAGATCTTATCCACATACTCCCTCCATCCCATATTAAGTGACTTTCTATTACATGTATCTAGACGTATTTTAGTATATAAATACATTCATGTTTAGACAAATTTGAGTCACTTAATATGGGACGGAGGGAGTACAAAATAGCGATCTTGGAGGATAATTAGAGTGCATAGTATTCGAACCTTCATGCTGTCAATTACTGAAACATTTGCATCTGCAGTGTACAAAACTTGATTGGCAACTTCAGTTTCTCCATTGTTCAAATGTAACTTGTTTACTTCAGCTTCCCCTTGACAATTTCCATAATCTGCATTAGTCACCATTTCAATAGATGCAGAAGCTTCAGTCTGCATATGCACGATAAATTTTGAGAAAAATGGCAACAAAATCTTGACTCAATACAAAATAATGATGTTGAAGAATATTTGGAGCGTGTAGCATTAGAACCTTCATGCTGTCAATTTATGCTTGTTATGATATCATTGAGTCATTTTGCATCTGGAGTGTACAAAACTTGCTTGACAACTTTAGTTTTTCCATTGTAATCAGCACAGTCTTGTGATTCTAGAGATCTTCCTGGTTCAGTCTGCAGAACATCATAATATTAGGCATATAAAAATAAACCCAAGACACTCTTGGGATCATGTTTCCAGTTGAAATGTTATACTG
The DNA here is from genome assembly GCF_000005505.3 of Brachypodium distachyon. Lineage (NCBI taxonomy): Eukaryota > Viridiplantae > Streptophyta > Magnoliopsida > Poales > Poaceae > Brachypodium > Brachypodium distachyon. The sequence continues at coordinate 50,786,560 of NC_016133.3, forward strand.
ACCTAAAAAGGAAATGCTAATCTGAAATAAAACACTCAAGGGTATAGTTTTGAAATAAAGGAAAAATAGGAAATGGACATTTTCCATGATTATAGTGCCAGTGGCGGGATCTTTCTGGGAGAGAAGCGTGCCATCTGGATCCTGTTTTCCATTGAATCTTTGAGGGTTAAATGAATTGTTTCCACTGTCCTCCTTGGGCATTGATTGCTCAGCACACTCAGTTGTCTCGTAAAGTTGGGCTGCCTTAGAATGAGCTAACAGCAACTTTGTCTGATTATACATCATTTTGTGAAGTACATCCCTCACTGTGTAGTGAGACCCGCCAGCATGTTGACGAACATTTTTTATTGTCAGAAATTTTCCATCATTTGATGCCTGATAACTGCACTAAAAAGAAGCACCCGGTATAAGACTTGTGAGCACCAACTGAATGAGATCCTACCGGAAGCTATTCCGTAGCAGCTAAGTGCAATTGCCACCTTTATTCAGACTTTTTATACACATTAGGCATGAGTCCTTCTACATTTGTCCTATTGGTTTCTACCTTTCAAATCCGACACCTGAAGCAGAACAAAACTGGCAAGCCTTGATGCAAAACCAAGCCAAATCAACGCAAAATAAGAAGATAATACTAATCGTGGATGCATGTGAGCTAAGGACACCTACCACTCAACATATTTCTCTATCTTACTCCTCCTTTCATCCTTTGACATCCTCTTCGGGCCCTTGGTGGCTCTTGAGCCGACAGCCGAGCCTCGTGTGCCTTCCCTCGCCATGTCCGGTAGCACGGCCTTGTGACCGCACAAGAGACGCCCGCAATCACTGAAGACAAAGGGGATAACGGAACCAAACATCAGCTCGAACACAGTAATGTGCCGCCAAATGAGGCGCACTAACCCAAGTATGCGCCCCATTTAGAACCCGCTTGGTTACCCCTTCTGGAGGCGGCGGAGGAGTAGAGGCGCGCGAAGGCCTGCATCGGGGAGGGCAGTGGCAAATTGGGGAGGAGGGTGGCCTTAGGGTTTCATGGCGACTGGAGTCGACGACGGGAGCAAGGTTTTTGTGAGATCGAGATAGGCAATCAGAGGGGGGGGTGAATGATTGCGCGGAAGCAAATTAAAACTTTTCCCGAAAGTTCAAACCCTAAATCACCTTTCTGTCCGTGATAGTAAAAGAGACGTAACTTTTGATTGGATGAACCAAAAAATACGTATGAGTATGGAAAAGAAAGGTATTAAAATTATCTAACCAACGCAACAAGAATCAGCTCAATCGGACTTACCAATCAAAAGATATGATCAAAATAGTAACAGCTGACAGAAAGTGACGAGAATTAATCTAAAACCAATTTCGAGAAATAACAAGAAAGATGAATTAATTGCAATCTTCTCTTGATCTCGTGATAAATCTGCAGCAAAGTATTATGAACTTGTGATAAACCTGCACCAAAGTATTAGAAAGATCTAGCACGAAGATTTCACGAAGATCCGAGAAGAACAGAGATGACACCGCCAACGAATCTCTTTATTGCAATGATGTCGATCGATTACAAAAGATGCAACCATGCATCCAAGAACTCTCCAAGAATTGATCTAGATCCAAAGCTTTGAGTTCCCTCGCGTCCTTGCTAAAACCCTAGCTAGGATGCCCTTTATTTATAAGGGAAAATTCGCAACCCTAAACCGAATCCGAATCCAACACGGACTCCTCTGTGCCGGTCAGTATTTTGCCCGTGGGGCCCGCATACGACCTCGGATTGAGATGACTCCAAAAGCAAAGTTGTTCGCCTCGACGACGCGTACAACTTTCATGTGGATCACTTTTCCATCCGACGCCATCTTGATGACGCTACTGTTTAATCTTTAAACAGCTCTCATCCAGCCACGGCTGGACCTACATATCTTCACCTCGATGTCACTTCATGCCATCAACTCTTCTTGTGATGTCTTCAAAACTCGACCATCACGTATCGAATATCTCCAATACCGTACATCTCTGGTATAAACAACATACGACAAACCGGTGCCCTTCCGGATCATCGTAGCCTTCACTTCCATTGTTCCTTCGCACAAACGTCCTGCATGACCTTGATCCTCGACCTCAGCTTCTCCCAAGCTTCGTCCCTCGATCCCGTCATCGACCACGTTCCTCTAGCTCCGGCAACACCTGAAAGCAAACACACAAATAACCAGTACGAGCACAAGTCCACGACTTGACTCAGGGTAAGTTCCACACAACTCACGTCATGTTTTCACATAAGAAACTAATGGATCAGCACACCACTAGCAAAGCACTAAGTCCAAACAAGATACATGTCATCACTTAAATATCCATATTATCCAAAGTATCCACATCAATGTTTCATCTAAAACACTTGCCAATGTTACACATCACATATGATTTCACAGTTTTAGCTTGACGGGGAAGGCAAAGAGGAAGGGGGGATGGCAGGGGTTAGAAGCACGGCCGCACGGGCCGGGCCAGGAGCCCAGGATCCCTTCCGCGTCTGAGCGGCAGATAGGCAGGTGTTGCCGCTGTAAGTACCAACATGGGCCGGCTGGAACTACTTCATGGCCCCAGCTGGTAGGCTGGCAACCTATTTTTGTCCGTGCACAATCTTACAGCTCGCTTGGCATACATCATTTGGGTTTAGAATTCAAACGAACTTGTTTGGTTGGCATGGAATTGGCCACATGAATTCAATTTCAAATTTCATGGAATTGTACTATAACTAGCCTCAATTCCTCTCCAAAAGCCCTCATTTCTCTAGAATTGTTTCTCACTCTACAAATCCATGTGGTAGACAAACATGATTTTTAAACAAAGAATTCAAATCAACCAAATGAAATCCTACTAAAAATTGAATTTCATTTCATTTCTACCAAATGAAATAAAACGATGGTTGCCAAACGGGTTGTTATTGTTACTTCCTAGTCATCGACGAGAACCTTGAATGTGAAAAAACCCTGGCCGTTGTCTTCAACGAAAATTTTGATCTTCGACAGTTCCGTTCGCCTCTGACCGTCGATTTGGCGTTGAGAGGTAGATGAACAACAGATTAACGTCTCGCATCTAGTTTTGTTACTTTCTTGGTTAGGTTTGTGTGATCTTGGCGGTGATGGCTTGGCGATGGTGTCGCCTAGAAAATCGGTATCATGTCTCCGTCCTCGTCCTGGTGTAGGTGTTGCGGTCTACCCCATGGAGTCAGCGATTTCTACGACTCCTTTTTTTTCATATTTTTGTATTTTCCACTGTCAATTCATTGACGGAGCAACGGCTTCACGGCTTGTCTTCCGAGGGGGGGGGGGTGCCCACAGCCATTGTGCATTCAACGATCTTAGGTTTCTATTATCTAAGTTGTACGACTCATGCGGCCTTTCAAAAGTTATGAGGTTAATATAACTTGTGCATGCATGGTATTCTGCAATTTTGTCACCTCGTAGAGAAACGTCATGATGAAAATGATGGATCTCGAGATATGACCATGACGGAGCTTTTAGTTTTACTGAGTATGTTTGTTGTTTATGTTTGTTTCAGTTGTATAGATCTATTGTACGTTTTCCATTAATCAACAAAGCAAGATCATTGTTCTAGAAAACCCTATTGTTTTATGATTTATTCCTAAAGGTAGAAAATAAAGTTTATAAATGATTATTTGGAAAACATACACAAGATAAATTAATCGGGCCAAAAAATGTTTATAATTTTTAAAATGTATCGATGTATTTTAAGATACATTACCGTGTATGTATTTCTAAGATGTTCATAAATTTCTAAATAAATGTAGACAATGGAAAGAGCAATTATCCACTTGAGCCGGCCCTACATGAGCTCGCCGGCAGACCACAAAACAAACAACAAAACAGAGAGAGGAAATGTAGCTAGCCACACTAAGATTGAGTTTGGCGCTGAGCTGGATTATGGTAGTCCAGTTTTTTCAACCAGTTTTCCCTATTTTTTTCACTTGCAGGTTAAGAGCTAATATGTTCTATTTTTATGTTTTTCACCAAATTATAAAATAAGTTTAGCGCAACACAGTTCGGCAACCGTAAACTGATCATAAGAAAAAGAAGAAGCAAGTAGCCACTCAGGCCGGCAAACAATCGATACATTAGATGAATTCATGTAATGTAAAGATGGCATTGTACAATAACATAGATATTTATAGCATGTGGTGCTTTTCACTTTGGTTTTAGAGAGATGCTTCAGTATCTGGGAACACAAAGTTGCACGTGTCTAAGCTAGGCGCATGCCACCAAGCCCTGCCTTTTTGGCCGATTTTGAAACAAAATTGCCTCAAAAACTCTATTTTTAGCTCTCTTTTTTTGAAAATGTGTTAAAATCTCCTTATATTTTGAAATGATTTCAGAAAATGATGTTAATTTAAAATATGCCTAAAAATGTCGAAACATACCCCAAATGTTTAGAAGTTTTTTTTTCCTGAACTGCCTTTGAATATTAGTATTGGAGGTGTTTTGTGCAAATGCCTCCAACAAAATGCATTTAAATCTATACCATGATGGCGACCATGACATGTCGACATGCCTACTTGCCTAGAGCTCAACGTAGCGGAGGACGGTCCATATGTAAAGGACAACATTAGGAAGTGAGTCCGATAATCGATACAACATACATATGTAAATTGGATACTTCATCTGCACACAGAAAGCAAAAGAGGAAAAACTATTGCAATCTGTTGTCACTATCTTGGAATATTGGCACAACTACCTGGGGTACCTCGCCGACATTAAAAATTCTTCTTCCAAACTATAAATCCTAGTCGCTCCCAGCTTGGTTCGTGCTTCTTGGGTTGAAAAGAAATTCCTTTTGATATTATTGTCCACAGATTTCTCTATTGAAAAATTATTTGAAATATGCTCCTTAGATGCTTGAATGCCTTCAAGTGCCATCTCCACTTGTCTCATGGTAGGTCGGTCTTCTCCTCTGAATTTTATACATACTGCTGCTATTTTTGCAACTTCTTTAATTTCTTCACCTCCTTCCTCCAAAATCTGTGGATCTAATATCTCAACCAAGTTGCTTTCAGCAAGTAAAGTGAGAAAATGGTCAACAAGCCCCGCATCACCTTCAGATGACAAGTATAAAAATGGTTTCTTCCTGGTAAGCAGTTCTACAAGAACAACCCCAAAGCTGTACACATCACTTTTCTCCGTGAGTCGCCCTGTTTGATAGTACATTGGGTCTAGATAGCCTATAGTCCCTTGCACCTTTGTTGTCACTCCTGTTTCATCAATTTGAATATACCTTGAAGCTCCAAAGTCAGATACTTTTGCTGTTAGGGTATCATCAAGAAGTATGTTTGTTGACTTGATATCTCTATGGATCACTGGGATTGAAGTAGCTGAGTGGAGATAGGCAAGAGCTTTGGCTATCTCAATCCCAATCCTCATCCTCTTATTCCATGATAACGAAATATGTCCATTGGTGTGAAGGTGATCGTGAAGGGTTCCGTTGGAAATGAACTCATAGACTAATAATGGGACTTCTACCTCAAGACAACAGCCCAAAAGCTTTACTATGTTCTTATGATTGATCTGAGAGAGGATGACAACCTCATTTATGAACTCGTCGATTTCTTGTTGTATCACTATCTTAGACTTCTTGATTGCTACAACATGCAAATCTGATAAAATTCCTTTGTAAACAATACCATGCCCTCCACCTCCAAGCTCATGAGACTTGTCAAAATTCTTTGTGGCCTTCTTCAATTCCTCTAAGGTTATTATCATCCTTTCCGCAACATCTGTCCTTTGTGATACCAATTGTTGCAATAACTGTCCACGATTTTGTTTGAAGAACTTCCGCTTCAAATCTTTTGCATCAATAAACTTTTTGATCTTACGGATAACCAATGTCGCCGGGAGAATCATAATTAGGATGCCTACTAGACCAAGACCCACTCCTATAAGTATCAAACCTGAAAGTATGTGTGCATGGGTCGTTGTCATGTTCTCAAGCATAGATACAAAAGGAGTAAACATCATACATGCACAAGAAACTACAACTATTGCAAGCTCTGGATCCCATTTTTCCATATTCCTAGCTCCAGTAAGATGTTAGGCATCAGGGAGCTCACCTGTGACGGGCTTGACACAACCATTGCGCAGGGTGTGGTCGCCATGGGTTCCTAGCGGGCACCAGCACTGAAACGTTCCGAGCAGGTTCGTACACCCGCCGAAGCACCCATGTTCTTCTGGCCGTTCGCATTCGTTGATATCTACAGGCCGGCAAGGAAAAGTCATTGGTTACTCCTACGAAACATATGTACTACTCCAGCTAGAAACAAGATAAACAAAATGTGTATACGCAATTACGCACCTACGGAGTAATACACATATATGTATAGCAAAACTGATACTCTGTATATAAAATGCAAATTAAGATGCAATAATTTTTACGGAACCTTGGCAGCCATCGGCGATGTAGGGATTGCCGTCGTAGCCGTTCCAGCACTTGCACGAATAGCCTCTGTTCTCTTGGTTGCAGTCGCTGTGCTTGCTCTTGCAGAGGCTGCGCGCTACCTCCCCGGAACAATTGGGATGCGAGTTCACGTCACGGGCCACCTCCCAGCGTATAATAAGGGGAACCTCCAGCGCGGCTGCCGACGGTGGCTCGAGCTTCTGCACCAGCTCGTCGGTGACCCACCGCTGGTCGAACCACCCCTCCTCTGCCACGAACACGTACACGGGCAGCGGTATCAGGTCCCGGGAGTGGTTCCGGTTGAACCATCTGAACTGCAGCTCCTTGGGCGTGCTGTCCGTGGAGATCGGGGCCTGGCAGCAGCCCATCCCGGAGCAGTACTTGTCGTGCCCGCTGGCCACACCCCCGGCGTAGGGCTTGATGGTGGAAGAGCAGAAGGAGGCGCAGCCGCTGATGATGTTATCGTTGGTGCCGGTGTTGGCGTTGCCGGCGTCCCCGAGCCCGAGCAGCGTCGCCTGCGCGTTGCAACCCGTGAGGATCAGCTCGTTGCTGCTTGACAGCGTGTAGGGCGCGCCGCCGCCGCCGGTGAAGCAGTTGCCGAAGCTGACGTTCCAGTCCTGGGCGGTGGTGTTGTAGATCACGGAGGGGGTGTATACGACGGAGCCGGTGTGGATGACGCGCACCGTGCTGTTCCGGAGAGAGATCTCGGCCACCCGTAGCACGGAGTCGTAGCCGAGGAGCAGCCGCGGCGGGTTGCGGCGGCGGTCGCAGGTGAGGTTGAACCCTGGCCAGTAGCACCTGGACGGGCCCATGCCGAACGGGTACGGCACACTCACGTCGCCGCAGCTGGTCTCACAGCCCGGCAGCCCTATGGCCCTGGGGCTGGGGCTGGGGCTGGGAGGAGATACTGCTAATCCACCGGCGGATAGAGGCGACAGCAGCAAACCCGCGGCCGCTATTAGGATCGCCGATGCCGAGATAGTTATTCTCGCCATTATATGGTTCTGTGCCTGATAGTTTTGGGATTTCTGCACTCTGGAACACCTATTCATACGTATAATCAAGATTCACGCATGGCAATGGTCTCACAGTAGAGTTTGATAGTGATGGTAGTAGTAATTGGTTCAGTCAAAAGCATTGACTTGGACTTCGTCAGGTCTGGTGGTTATGCTGTCGTTTGTTCTCCACAAATTAAGGCACGTGGTCACATTTTTCTACTCCTACATAAAGTCTGGCTCACCCGCTCGTTCCGTGCGGAACATGCTGTGTTTAAATTAAGGGTAACTAGCATGGTGGCTCGCGTGGAATGCGCTGGCTAGATCTCATGATCATTTTTTTATTAATTTTATGTGTGTGTCGATTTTTCTTTGTACCTCTATCTGTTCGGATTTATAAGGCCCGCACGATGTTTTACACGAAACATTGGCGAAACACTGTTTTGGTAATACGACGTTGTTGCGATACAAAAGAGATATCATTGTACTCATATTGAAAAAAGCTATCAATAGTATAACATTTATATACATACACTTTTCTATATAATTGTTCGTCAAAATTCGGTACAAAATTTAATGCAGGCCTTAAAAATCTGGATGGAGGGAGTATAATTCACTGATATTGGATCATCCCTCATACGTATCTAGTTGTCGTATTTGTAATTTCAAAATCGAAGACATGAGATTTGTATACGTAAGAGCAACTCCAGCGGATTCCCTAAATTTAAACTCCCAAATTCCTATGTGGGGATCTCTATAAAAGATTCTTCCCCTAAATATGTGTTTTCTCCAACACACTCCCTATCTCGCTTCCCATATTTCACTCTTCTAGAATCTTATTTAACCGTTTTTCTAAACTTTCGTGTTTCAAATGACTTATTCATATAAATTAAATTGAGTCATTTTATTTTATAGCACTTAAATAAGCTATATAATGCGGAGTACTATAATGGTTATAATTTAATTAACGGTGTGTCTTTTAAAACTATTATACATAAGCGTATTATCCATGTGAATCGGCAGCAAAAACACATTCGTCAAATTGCAAAAACACATTTGTCAAAGTACTTGAATTGCTATCCCCTTGATCTCTGTATGAAGAAAGATCCACATGCAGCAACAAATGTTCCCCTTTTCTCCTTCTCTCTCCCCTCCTTTTTCTCATTCTCTCTCTCTTCCTTTCCCATACAGGCTGAGGCTAACCCATGCCCAAAAAGGTCCGCCGCTGCCACCGGCAAGGCCGCCGACGGCCTCTCCCCATCCCCAACACCGCCGTTGTCTCTCCCATCAACAACACTGCCGCCATCGACTGCCCAACCAACGCCGCCGCATCATTCTTTGCCGCTGCGCCAGCCTCGACGCTTTGAGATATCGTTGTATTCGTATTGAAAAATTCTATCAATAGTATAACGTTTATATCCATACTTTTTTTTATAATTGTTCGTCAAAATTCGGCACAAAATTTTATGCAGGCCTTATAAATCCAAATTGAGGGAGTATAATTCACTGATACTGGATTATGTCTGATACGTTCTATTCATCGTATTTGTCATTTTAAAATCAAAGACATGAGATTTTGTATACCCAAGAGCAATCCAGCTGATTCCCTAAATTTAAGCTCCCAAATTCCTACGTGGGGATCCCCTATAAAAGATTCTTCTCCTAAATCTGTGTTTTCAGCAGCAGACTCTCTATCTCACTTCCCATATTTCACTCTTATAATATCTTATTCAACCACTTTTACAAACTTTCGAGTTTCAAATGACTTATTCATATAAATTAAATTCATATTATTTAAATTGAATGATTTTATTTTATACACTTAAATAAAATATACAATGTGGATTGTTATAATGGTTATAATTAAATTAAGAGGGTTTTTTAATTAGCGGTGTGTCTTTTACAGACTATTCTACAAAGTTTATTATTTACATGAATCAGCAACAAAAACACATTTGTCACACCGCAAAAACACATCTGTCAAAGTACTTGAATTGCTCTCTCCTTGATCCTACATGATGAAAGATCCACATGCAACAACGGTTGTTCCCCTTTTCTCATCTCTCTCTCTCATTCTCTCTCTCTTCCTTTCCCCGTGCAGATTGAGGCTCGCCCATGCCCAAAATCGACCGCCGCTTCCACCGGCAAGGCCGCCGGCCGCCTCTCCCCATCTCCAATACCGCCGTTGTCTCTCCCATCCCCAACTCTGCCGCCACCGACTGCCTCAACCAACGCCATCGCATCATTCGTTGCCGCTGCGCCAGCCTCGAGGCCACTGCCTTCCCCATCTCATGTCAAGAAGCTCGACGGCACCTTGCCTAGATCCAGCGGCGCCCCCACTGCTTCCTGTTGGATATCCGTCTCCTCGTATCGCCGTCGCCGGTGTCCGCTGGCGCCCTACGGGTCTCTTCTTTCTATGACGGTTAGTCTTCTCGTACATGGGCGAAGGGCGAAAACTCTTTGAGGTGGGCCGAACTTTAAAAGACAAAAAATTTGATGCAAAGAATCAAAATAGTCCGGACACATTAATTTTTTATATGATTTTAAACATAATCACTTAGTACAATGCACACAAAAACATATCTAAATAGAATTAGAGCCTATAAAATTTGTTGGAAAACTCTACATTTTTCTGATTTTACCAATATAAGACTTTTAAATATATCTCGCTAGATGGAGCACAGAATGAAGTCATTAAATCAACTATCATACATTTTGTTGCACAAATTGGCTTTGATAATCAATTAAGGCACAAGTATTTTGACCCAAATGCATAATTTATAAATTCTTCTGTCCATCAAGGAGGTCAGAAGAACACGGTAGAACAGAAACAATCGAAGTAGTACTACTACTACCAAACAGAGGCAGCATGGCTGTGTGGAGCGTGGCCAGCCGCAAGCGCCAGGCCAGTCGTGGAGCCGCCGAACTTCCGGCTACGGGCTACCGCCGCCGGCCAACGCCGTTCGGCTACTGACTGTTGTCCCGTCGAGCAACGTTGCCTGAGCCGCGGTCACTCGCCGTCTCTCCCCGTCCCTCTCCTCCGACCTCCTGTCTTCTCCCTCTCCCAGTGTCCGTGGACCCTCGGTCTGGCTGCCTCCTCCCTAGCGCCGTCGATCTGGTGTTAATCGATCTCTTCCGGAGTGCCCCATCTCTTGTCAAGGAGAGCGTTCGCGTTCTCCCTTCGTGTGGCCAGTGGCCACAACTTCCATGGCGCCTGCGTGCACATCCTGCCCTTCCTGCCGCGCTCGGCGGTCCGTTCGTGGCGGCGGACGTTGCTGAATTGATGCACATGACCACATCCATTCATCAGTCCTTTATTTTTTGTGATCGATCAATAATTCCGATGGTGTTAGTTGCTAGCTTCGTATCTTGGCAGCCCAAACAGACTCCTCTGGCCAGTCATCGATTCCTTCGTATTCTGGGACAAAGAGCAGATCAAGTGCATGGGCGCTGCATCTGGAGTGGAGTAGGTTGCCGAACGTATTCTACTATTCCGAACTCGCAATTTTACCCGCGGAGTTTGGAATTTGGGAGTCTGGAGCGGAGCCCCGGATTTGACGGAGCGTAGGATAACTGAACAGGTTTAAATCTGGACCTTCAGACGTGGAAGACGTGTATGGGCCTTAACTACTTTTTTTTCTAGCCCATCAAAATAAAATCCTGACCATTAGACATAAGATCTAACGGTCAATATAATAAGGGTGACGTGGATTAACGTGAAGGCTCCTCTCGATACCCCTCATATAGTATATAATAGATAGACTAGCACTCCCCGCAAAAATGAGCAAAGCCTTCATCCATGGAGAAATAGTAACAAGGGGCAACTAAATTGGACATCCTTCAAAAAGAGACATACCTGATACCTTCTTTGTCTACTGTACTACGCAGTAGGAGTGCATGATTGATGACTTCAAGCAAGTGAAGGAAAAGTTCAACCGACACACGGTTGCTAATATCGCAGGACTCTCTGAAGTCTAGACACCACACCAGCTCGCAAATAACGAACAAAAATATATAACACAACTGCTTTCATTGAGAGTTGAACTCAAGACCTCCCGCTTACTAAACGGGTGCTCTAACCAACTGAGCTATGAAAGCTTTCTTTGTTGAATTCGTATACGTTCTTATAGATAACAACGAACTCATCCATGTGCTTAGATTTCACAGATTCAAAGGTGCACCGACCTTAATTAATACCACCGAGAAAGATTTTAGAACCGATCATCCAAAGACATGATAACTTCTGTTCTAAACCTTGTGTAAAATGCTTTTGTCCCAAACGGAGGAGCGTGAGAGGAGTGGTACTGACACATGTTAGGCCATTGTGTCTTTAATAAGTGTGATGAAGCATCAGAAATCTTCAAACAAAGAAGTGAAGAGTTTCATGCGCTAACCAACGACCAAAAGACCGATCTGATGAAAAAGATAGACAATCCACTTGGACCTTCTCCAATGTACTGCTTTAAAGCGGGACCAAACTTCATCTTTTCTGAGAGTATGTACCGATTGGTATTGGAGCGGTCGGTGCATGCAGTCCAAAAGAATGGATCGATCCATCTGCATGAACCGATGCAAACAACCAGCAGCTCAATAAAAAACCCTTCATATAGATAAAGGATCCACGTGCATGTGCTTAGGTCCAACGAGAGCTGTAGCACTATACTTTAGATGGAGTTGTTTAATCAGACGTGGGTCCCATTCCAAAGCATGGACCGGTTCATGTACGCTGTAGCAAAAATCAAGTTATGGATCGGTGTTTCCGGCTGGTACGTGTCAGAGGGAAAGGTGAAGTATGCTTCGATCACATTGTGGAAGGCCTTATACTTCAACAAGAAGGTTCAAGTTTGGAGCCAAACAATGATGTTGAAGAACAGCAGACTGATAAGTCATAACACCGTGTACATTGCCAAAATGCATCTTAACAATGTATCGCCGAAATAACGAAACACAAACATATCTCTGACTCTCGTCTCAAACTGTCATGAAAGCAGCAATCCGTCTTGCCACTATCAACGTAGACTACAACTCATACATCTTGCCCAATTTCCCTTCCCTACGAGTCTACGATCCCGCCGAGACGCCACGGGCAACCGATCGGCCGCTGGCCACGCTGCCGCTGCCGCGATGAGCGCTGCTGCGTCCACGGTGAGCATTGACGCCGGAGCTGCCAGCAGCACGCGACCGGCCACTGGGCTCCGGCTGCGCCGCCGGCCTCTGCTTGCTCTGCCGTGGCCGGTTCATCGGGCTGCGCGCCCCGTGGCGGCCAGGGTCCTGGTCCACGACCTCGTCGCCGTTGTTGGACGACCGCGAGGTGCTCCACGTCCGGTCCGTGGACTCGCAGGACGGCGTCCACGGGTTGCCGGAGAGGCTGTTGCTCCCCGCGGACTCCTGCAGCTCGGTCTCCCCACGGCCACGGATGTCTCTCACCGACACGTACCTGTGCACGCTAGGCTCGACGAGGTCGACGTCGTCGTCGTGCCGGCCGGCCGGCGCGTTGACAGAGCCCTTGTCGTTAGAGCGCTCGCAGGCGCGGCTCTCGGACGAGGATGAATTGAGGTCGGCCACGGCCTCGACGATGGAGCGCGCCTTGGAGACGCAGGCTGGGAGCGAGAAGGATGGCGGCGGCGTTCCGGAGGCGTGGTGGTAGTTCTGGATGTCGTCGAGGACCTGGGTGGCGCTTAAGTTGGGGCTCTGGTCGAAGTCGCGCGACGGCCTGCGGGACCGAGAGCTTGCCCTCGGATTGAGGTTCTCGGTCGCCGTGCGCGTCGCGGTGGTCTTCGACGAGGGTGCTCTCGTCTCTGACGCCGCGACCATTGTCTCCTCTGCTATCTCCGCCTTCTTCTCCTTTGCACGTTCGGTGGGCTTGGCGACGGCAACCTCCGTCGATTTCTGGTAGATCGCAAGAAGATCGTGAGCGGCTTAATTATCGGTTGATATAAGATGTAGAATTGCAGCAACGAGCGCTAAAGGAAAATTTCAGAAATTAATTACCTTCTGGGGATTGGCATTGCTGCTGTTGTTATTGCGGAGGGAATTCTCGTCGATCTCGGCCATGGGGTTGCGCCGGTGCGGTGACTTCTCGGCCTTCCTGGACGAGCTCCGGCTCAGCGACGGCGTCGGCCCCGCCGTCTTCTGTCCCGCCCCAGCATTCTCATTGCCCGCGGCCATGGCCACCCTCGCAGGCGAGCTCGATCGCGGAGACGCGCACCCCTTCCCTGCCACGACAGCGGGCGACGGCGCGCGCCCCTTCTCCCTCGCCGGCACGGAGACCATCTTCCCCGGCTGCTGTCTCGCGGCGCCGGAGCTCGCCGCCCCCGCAGAGGGAGCGCCGCCCTCCCCACGCCGCCCAGGTGATCGGCTCGACCTCCTGCTCCCGCCGCCGGTCCTCTCCCGGCTCCCCGACCGCTTCCTCTGCGGCGAGCTCCGGTGGGGCGACGGCCTTGACACAGGGACCCCGTGCCCCTCCCAGTCGCAGTCCTCCTCCGCACCACCGCCCCTCCTCTCCTGATCAAAGTCACAGCTCCTCTTCGACCCGGAACGCCTCCGGTTACCGGTCCCCGTCTCGCTCGACGCCGCCCTCCCGGTCCCGGACGAGCTCCGGCTGAGGCGCCCGCACTGGATCAGGATGGCGTCCACCTCCTCCTTGGTGCAGCTCGACGTGCGCACCGGCACGGGGCCCTTGGCCACAACCACCGCCTGCCTCGCCTCTTCCTTCTTCTTCTCCTCCTCCACGACCGCAGCCGCCTTGCTCTTCACGACGACCGACGCCTTCTTGCCGGCCGCTGCCGCGGCAGGCTCCTCCTCCGCCTTGGCCGCCCTCCTGGGCTGCGGCGTGATCTTCTTGGCCTTCTCGTCAGCAACCTTGCCGGGCTTCTTCTTCGACTTGGTGCTGGCCTCCGCACTCGGCTGCTTCGCCGGTGGCGGTGGCTTCTCCTGGTTTTTCTTGCTAAAACAGAGTCCCATGGTGAATGGACGGAAGGACTCGTGAGTTGGGTAGATGGAAGGAAGGGGAAGATTGTAGTGGGGACGTGTGGAGCTGGTATTTATTTATGCAGGCTTCGGGAGAAGCGATCGGAGATTTGATAATGGGATTAGTGTGCGTCGTGCTCTGTGTTAGTACCGTGTACTGTGTGTGTGCACGGGCGCAGCTGAGCTGAGGTGAGATTTCAAATCCTCTCTTGCTGACGGCCTCGGCGTTCCGGTGCCCGAGAGACGTTGTGGCCGTTGGGTGAACTGAACCTGGCGTTGTGGATCTGTTCATGGGTAGCAGTAGCACGATTCTTGTTGATAAATGGTCCACAAGGAACAGTTCCATGGAGGCGTTTCCTCCGTTGCCAGCTCGGCGGGGAGGAGTCGTGGTGTCCGTTGGAGGAAGGCCGGGCCTGGCTGATTGCCTTGGATTAGCTCATCATCCTCTCGTCTTCCAAATGATGAATGATGTACGAGTACTTTTTTCATATAAAAGGCAAATGATAAAGTGATTAAAGTGATGTAGCAGCGGCACTAGACACTACTTATACTGGAGTACTTACTCAGCTAGCTCATCGTGAACAAATAAATAACCCGAAAGCCATTGCTGATGAGCAAGTTCTCCTAGAACGAATTACTGCCTTCGATCGAGATTCTGCGTCACTAGAGCGGGAACGCAATTTTGACTTTTCCCACATAACACGGGGGGCGTTGATCTGTGGCGACAGAGCCACGCGTCGGAGACGGCGGGCGGAAAGCACTTTGCCGTCACGAGCGGGCCCCGGTGTCAGGAACACGGCGCTGCATCGGCCGCGATTCAAACCCCGGCGTCACCTAACGGCTACGACGAGACGCAGATGCGCTGCCTCCAGGATTCCTTTTTGCCGTTCTCCTCTGCCAACCCAACACAGAGAATTCATTCGACCGTTGCTGCATGCGTTTGCCGTCTCGCTCTCCAGCGCCCAGTAAAATTTTGTCTTCTTTTCGAACGCCGGGAGCAGCAGACGACCGTTGGAGACCGACCGGAGGAGCACGCCAGCACGGCAGGCGTGCGTGCGTGTGCTTTCGAGTCCAGCCCTCACTTTTGATCGGATCGGATCGGAACCAGGGGGTGCGAAGATAATTAATTGCCGGATCGCGCCAGGGGCAGCCCGCCAGATCAGATTGCGTGTCACGTGACGGGCGTGAGAAATGGTGGGCACGTGAAGAAGAGCTCCCGTAGTTGTTGTACGTTATCGGGCCACCCATTGATGATTCGCTGATGCATGGATGGGCTCTTAAACTCGTGTCCGCCGATCAAGCAGCTCCGGGCTCCGGCTGCTATTCCTCTCGCCAGGTCGTGTGGACCAGATGGAGTGAGTGATGATGTCCCCAGGTGGTCATCATAATTTGCAACGGGACCATCCGCAGTGAACGCCGGTACAGTACGTTCGAATGAATTGTTGCTGCCCGTTTTACTCCACTTCGTACGGAATAGCAAAAACCGTTTGCTTCTCGCTTTTTTTGAAAGCGGCCGAGCGTTCGGGGGAATCAGCGGTCACACACCATAGCAGAGCACAAGAAAGCCGGAAACATGAGGCAAGACTGATAAAAGCGACACAACGACAGCGCAAGCAAAAGATACACACAACAGAAAGAAAAAAATGAAACGCGGAGAGAACGATTATAGCGAAGGCATGCGTGCCATTCCTCCTCACTTCTTCAGAGTTCAGAGAAACCGCAGAAAGCACATATTTGCATGTCATGGTCTTCTGGATTTGAGTGGTTTCATCGAAATTCATGGCAGATTGAACCACAGTGAAGCCCAATTAAGCCTCGCGTACAATGGCAGGCCTAGCAGCAAACCTCATGAAAGGCACGGATGCTGTGGTTCAATTGAGCTGCATCGCAGAATCGCACATCCGACAGGCAGGATGCATCAAGGACGGGATGGGTTGATAATACACTGCTTCCAGGGTTTTGGAGGCACTCCCATTTGAATTCGGTGCATTCTGCAAACAACGATGCTAAATTTGTCAACAACCACAAGTGTTCAGAGTTAAGGAGCACTGGTGCTGTAGGTTTACCATGTTGGTTGACCTGATTAACTCCAGTAGAAAAATATTGCAGGTAAAAATGGCTTGCAAGTTCCAGATTTGGTGTTCGAATGAAAAACATATTGCTCCGATATGTCAATGGAAAACCTCAGGGTCTCTAAAATGAAACTAAGTACCACTGAGCCAGCGAAACCTCAGGGTCTCTAAAATGGAAAACTGAAGTTCAGAAGTGATGGATGTGTCAATTGAAATAGAATGAAACCGATATCGCACTCGTTCCATCATTGCCTGGTCAGAGTAGAAAGTAAAGAAATGATGCAATAAATCACTTTTGCAGCTCATGAAGAAAAGAATTATGATTCTATGCAAAGTAAATTGATACACTATCAACTTCTTATGATGAGGATGTGAACTATGATGAGATCCCTTGTATCTGCCATAAACTCGATCTAGTGACATATTGTGCAGATGAGTATCATGAGGCTGAAAATCATGCCGAAGAGCACAATAGTATAAATTATATCTCACATCATCAGTCGTGAATGTCCTACTAAACCAAGTTACAGTCATGACAACTGACAAATGACAACTTTACAAAAATGGACTGAAAATGTACATACTTCAGTTAATTAAACTCCAAAACAAACTTCTATACATAATCAATGATATCTAATGCTGTGGAAGTCCATGCAAGAACATTCCTATTGATCTTGAAAAAAGTATTAGTCGACAATTCCGTAGCTTCCCAGAATGTTCTTGCAGAATTGTCGACTATAGCCTATAATGTACAATCTGAAGTACAATTGCCACACTGCACTATTCCTTGAAGTCGAAACATAACAACAAAATCATATATCCGTACTGAATAAGATTTTCTCAGAGATTCCTACAATCCTACAGAATATGATGGTTCTAACTAATTTCTTCATTAATGAAATGAAATTACCCGATGAGCCCATAACCAGCACATCAACTTCGCTGTGTCTCGCTGTTTCCATCACTATATTCAAGCCCAAGTGATTTCATACTTATGTAGGGATGACGATTTTTCTTGAACGTGATGCAAAAGACATGAGCAATTTTCAGATCCTTTTTCTTTGTCGTGAAAGGCAGGAGCTCTGCCATGCAATATTAGAAGGAGAAAACCAAGCATATGTACAAGCGACCGAGGTCAAATGAAGCCAAGAAATTGAAAGCGAAGGAGAAAAACATTCCGCCCCCCCGGACCAAACACAGTTGACCGACAGGGCAGAGGAAAAACCAGAGGACAGCAAGAACCTCACGGCACGGTCACGGGGTGGAAGGCAAGCCTATGAGAGTCTCGCATTCCAACACATTCATCAGTGATGCTCATGCACAACACAAGATGGTGAGGTAATACTTCTACACATTTAGTATTCAGCTCTTAGGCTGTGTTTGGCATTGCGGTGGGTTCTCATAATCCTGTTTTTTCACCTGCTTTTCACTATTTTGGCTAACCAATTTTCCCCTACTTTCGTGTGTATTTTTTCACAGCAGATTATAAAATAAGTTCAGCGCAACACAGTTCAGCAATGCCAAACTGAGCCTTAGGCTCTTACCCTACAAGTTTTGCAAGTCCAATCCTCTATTCTGGCCATTTTTGGGCTATTAACGAACTGTGTAAGCAAACAAATAACTTTGTTGTAGATAAGCTGGCAACTTCCCAGAAACCTCCATCGAATTGTGTTGCTAGATTAGTTTCTACAAACCTTTCCGACATGAATGAATCCAAACGCCCTTTTGGGGGCAATATATTTGTGGATACTAGGTGGTAGATATTTGACACTAGAAACTTATAATGTTTCTTTGTTCCAGATCAGGGATATATGCAGATGAGTTGGCATTGTGCAAATGAATCCATGTGCGAAGAAATAGATCAGAATGGGAGTTGTTAACCCTATAATGTCAATGCATAAATAAATAAATTTTACCATCAGTAAAACCTATATATCTATGTAATCCATTTTCATCCATTCTGCATACAACTAATAACCAAAGCAGTCCCACATATATCATGTTCCAGGTTAGAACAATAGGAACATTAAAAAATTGTCCATGCTACATGAAGAAAAGGAATTCACATGTGGACTGCACACTTGTATTATATGCCATCTGATCTCATCTAATGCCAGAAATTAGAAATATAATGCAATTTGAACAGGTGACTAGGTTATCTTGCAAATCCAAGAACATGGATTCTGACAATATTGATTGGTAAAGAAATATTCCGTATACAAGGGTTTAGTTTATAAGGTACGGTATCGTTGTGAAATATTTCTCTTAAAAGGATATTGATGTATGTGGTATTTTGCATTATTGTTCAGCGTGGAAGTATGAGCTCATATAAACAACTCATGATATTATTCTGAACATTTCTCTGTATAGAACACTGAGAACTGTTGAAGAACGGAAGATCCTAAAATCTAAGATTACCACTATGTTAGTACCCTAAAACAGGCCAAATACCCTGTTTAAGAGTTTTAACAGTTTATTCATTCTACAAGTCACAAGTTGTGCTTTAGGAACTTATTCCAATATAATGTTATTGTAATAAGGTACTCCAGGATTCAGCACAACGTAAATCATCAGAATTCGGACAAAATATAGTCATTCAAGTTCAACTTTTTTTTAGAGCAACAGGGCATAAGCCCCCGTTCCATTACTGAGAATGAAACAACACAGAGTCAACGTTACAGGCCCAGCGTTTTAAAGCTTACAGCTACTACTGTAGCAAGCATAAAGGATTAGCAAACATTCTGAAAAGAACAAAATCAGTCTTATTTCTGCTACCATTTCAGAATAGCAACCACGCCTCGCAGCAGCGTAAGGACTATTGAGGTATTCACAGACTATTAAGAACAAACTATGTACAGCACGCTAGTTTTATGAAGGAGAAGGGACCAAAAGAAAAACTCTCCTAATTCTGGTGTCTGTTGTCCTAGGTCTCGGCCAACTCGGGCTTTGATGCCGGTCGCTTGATGACAATGATCGTGTTTTTCTTTTACTTTTTGTTAGGCTGTCACCATTGGCGAGTGGAGAGGGTCAGTTCTCCTCTGTTTGAGAGTGGAGTCCGCATTGATGTGTTTGTGCACTTGTGAGTTGTAAGACTTTCTATTGTAGTTTCAGAAACTGCCACTGATTGGTGGCATTGTGATTGTGGACCTGCAGTGCCATATAGGCGCTTTATTCTTCTAACACAAAAAGAATTGTGTGTTCAAGCAAAAAAAAAAACTTCCGTACACAGCGTTGTACTCCAAATGCTTATCTTAATGCCAACAGGAAGATACCAAATTCCTAAAAGAAAATATGTTATCGTAATTATAAAATAGCCTAGATTCAGTAGGCCAAGGATGCCTCCTAGTACCAACAATAAGACTATACCTTTTTTTTGCGAAAAATAAGACTATACCAATCAGATAAAGGAAAGTTCTTGAAACAATTAGTAAGATAAGTATCAAGCATAGGCAGCAAGCCAGCAAGGAAAAACAAAACTCGTCACTATGATAAGTTTATTAACTATGGACCATCATCCGAACAATTCCCCACATCTGAAAAATTATAGATGTTGAAGAGGAGGAAGAAGAGCACAGCAGCAAGCAAATAAATAACCTGCTTGCCATGCGCCACTAGTTCCTATCCTCTTCAGCCTTCATCGCTCTCAGCCTCTCACCGCACACCCGGAACAATATACACAAGCCTACACTGCGGCCATTATTATATAAGAAAGTCGCTCCGCTTACTTGGTCATGTACAGGTACCGGCCGGTCTCATTCGTCCCCTATGAACTCGAACTCGTCCTCCCGGAGGTGGACGAAGAGCTTGACCGGCTTGGGCTGGCCCTCGACGCTGACCTGGAACTCCACCTTGAAGGGGAAGTTGGCGGTGATGCGCTTCCCTTTCCAGACGCCCACGTACTGCTTGATGACGCCCTCCATGCCCTGGATGTCTAGGTCGGGCGCCTTCACGACGTGATAGACGCGGAGGGGAGCCGTGACGCGCACGCGCTTGCCGACCTTTGGCGCGTGCTCTGCCTCCTCTTCGGCCACGTCGGGCGACGACGACGATACGTCGCTGGTGAGGGAGACCTGGCGCGCGGTGCGGAGGCGCGAGGCGCGGGGCAGCGGCCCGAGGCCGCGGCCGGCCGTGGAGGCGGGGCAAGGGAGGCGGCGGAGGAAGAGGACAGAGGAGGTGGAAGTGGAGGGAGGCGCCATGGTCGCGGTGGTCGTTGCCATTGCGGCGATTGGAATGTGGAGTGTGCGGGGAGGAGCCGGGTCGAACAGGTGGTGGGCGCGCGGGAGAGAGCGGTGTAGGATAGGAGCGGGGGCAACGAGAGGTGGAGAAGCGGATAGAGAAGACGCAGGGGCTTGCGTAAAACTTCTGGCGAGGTGGGGATTGGTTTCGTTTTGTTGCATCTTGGCCTTCTTCGGGAAATGTCGAATTTGTTTTTCCCTTTTTGCTTCGGTAAAACGCCGAGAACACTAGAACGAACTAGATGAGTCTTCTGTTGAGACTTGAGAATGGAGTGTCGACTGTGAGTCTGTGAGCCGTGTGAACCGCGACCACCAGTTTTTACAAACCGCGCGAGTTGTTCGAATGGATTTATGCCGCTCCGGCTTATTTTGTGCTGCAAATTACTTATGCCGAGCCTTCAATTTTATTTTATTTTACTTATGCCGAGAAATTGACCTGTCATGTTGGCGAGGAGTTCACACAGCTTGAACTTTATCTATACAACAACACAACCACATTGGATCTCTGGGCAGTGAAAGACCTTGCAATCTCCATACCGAAACAAGTATCGAAGGAGAAATCATTTTGCACACAAACGACAGAGAACCATCAAAACTGTCTGCTAAGGACATCTTTAAGAGGCTGATACTAGAGCCCGTACTAATATTCATCTTCTCTCTTTTTTATCTCTCCTTTTTAATTACTCTTTCCGATTCATATTAATTGTCGAAATATTACATGTATTTAAACGTTTTTTACGCACATATACATGAATATAATATGGATCGGAGTTCTCCCAAGACAACTTTTTGGTTTGGGTCCACTAGTCATACTCTTCTCAGTCTATTTTTCTTTTTAAAACATTGATTCTTGTGCCAAAGTAGTTACTACTGCAAGAAACTAGTACCACATCTTTACCTTCCACATCAGCACAAAAGATACGAGAGAGAAGATTAGTACCATTACTAGTACCCTGTTGGAGATACCCTGACTAAAAGTCTGAAATGGCTTATGCAGATGAACACGAAGAAGTACGACAATTCCTGCAGCAAGAACCTACAGAGAATTTGACAAGGAACGACATCAATGGTCCTGGTTTGACAAGCCAACTGATACCACGATTATACGAGATTTTCTGGAGCATTTTTTTGATGCAGCAGACAATCTTTATCATGCAAATGAAGCGCAATGTAACTGGTTCATCTTGCAATGCCAACACATTCACCTATAAGGATTGATGGCCAGCTTCTGCCTTTGCATCTAAGATCTCACTCTTGGACACAGACCGGACAAGTGAAGCTGATGGCAGAGGAGCTAACAATTGGGCTGCTGGGACTCGCATTAGATAGATGCGGTTGTTCTCATTCACTGCCTTCTCCAAGTTCCGGTTCATATCTTGTTCTAATTTGGAAACACAATCGTACAGGGATCCAGGGGCTCCCCTGGCAGTTCGCTTTGCATCAACAACCGCTTTAATCCCAACCTGTAGTCGAGCTATCTCCTCACCAATTTCCATCTTCCCATGCAGTTCAATGGCATATCTATAGCAAGCTTCTGCATTGAATTGAGCAGCCTTCAACTGGATCTGTGATAACCATGATCTTTCAAAGTGGTTCTGCAGTGGAGGGATGGCCAGTGCAGCATAAGCTTCTTCATAGTACAAGGCAGCCTGCATAAAGTCAGAGGAAGGATTGGTATATTCTGATGGCATTTCATTTCTATGCATCAAATATTCAGCAAAGAAAAATACAAATGATTATTATCATTGCTAGTACTCAAATAACATGATAGAAAGAGGTCACATCGACTCTACAAACTTCTATGTTAAATCCAATATGCTTATGAACCTGCTTGATACAGATCCCATACTTTTATAGTGTATGACAGAGATTTATTTTTAATGTTTCCTAATACAAGAAATAATACTCCAGCACTTGTCTCTACTTTCTCCCTCCCCCTGTATTCCCTCTATCTGTCTTAACGGAAAGGGGGGAAACCCCGGGTGGAAAAAAAAAAGAAATAATACTCCAGCGCTTGTCTCATGGAATGCTAAGGTAGCATCCTGCCAAAAATATATGTCATGCATAATCACACCAACCTTGCACTCCGGTCGGCAGGGGTGTTCAACCTGGTTCACAGGTTGACAAAACCAGTGGGATGTCAAGCCTAGTACTACTTTGTGTATAGAGCTTTGGATGATTGCTGAATTGGCAGGCTCTTCACGGGCCAAAAGTTTGGTAAAAAAAAAAACAGAATGAACACCCCTACAGGAGATTAATATTAACTAAAGAGAGCGAAACCCCACTTGTCCAGTTCATAAGCTCAGCATTCACTTTGCAACTGTTATGTAAGGGCAGACCTACCAGTAGCAAAGGTGCTATACCACGGCACCTGTTTGCCAACAGGTTATCAACCTCGCCCTCCCAACATGTTACGGTGCTAGTACCATAACACAGACATGAGCAGCAGAGCTATGAAAGATTAATGGCAACCAGAATCAGCGGCGAATTGCTAGTCTGACAAATAAGTCTCATACTCCATACGGTCTTAATTTTTGTTCAGCAGACACCGCTTGATCCCAGAAAATATATATACTTCTACCAATCTGCAATTAGTACTATATGTTCTAATTTTATTGGCTGATTAGTTAAAAGGTTCTTTATTCAGATTTTACAGTTAAGACGAGAGGATGGTAAATCAAGTTATGAGCGGAGACATGCAAAGTTAACATTCATGACAGTTGATCTGGTTTTGCAGTACCTGCTTCTCAACTTTCTTCGAATCGTTTTCATGTTTTCCTTATTAACAGATGTATATTTTTGTCATGTCAAAAAGGTGTATAATTTTGCAAATTAGTTCGTATACCACAAAATGAACTCAAAGTCCAAAGCTCAAAACAATATTGATATGGTAATGATAAAGCAATCATCAGCAAACTTAGCATAGTAACTGAATTCGTAGCATGAAGCAAATTCTTCGAACAAATGCAATCATAGCCAACTTAGCATAGTACACTGAATTCCTAGCATGAAGCAAAATTCTTTGAACAAATGTACTAATGCAAACAAAGTAATTTCATCTACTCTAAGCATTAACCTAAGTTAGCGAAAGCATAAGCCCGATACGCCTTGCTTGTGTGCGACATGGACTAGATGAAGGGGAGCTATAGTGAAAGTTTGATAATGCAATTGGCACAAACCTAATGCCTCATAATCTCAACTTTGGATATTCTAGGCTTTTAGCAAACCTAAAACAATTACGATTCCCACAGAACACCCTCCTGGCACTCCGTATGGTGTATGCCACTATGCGTGCTCTATGCAAAGATAAAACTTGTTTACAGTCAAACACCAAAAGACGACAGACACATACCAGAGCAATGCCACAACAGAAGAGGCACAAGACAAGCAATGAATGCCAATCTCACCTGTCTGGCCACCTTGGAGCACGCCGCCGGCGACGTCCCCGCAGAAAGAGCGCGCTCAAAGCAGCACTCCTGCGCCTGAGCGAGCATGAGCTGCTCAAGCATCGCCGCGGCCTCCGGGCCCATATCCACCGTCCCCTCCTCCCCCTCCATCATCTCACCCACCGCCCGGAACGCCCCCGCAGCGCGTTGGAACTCCCCGCACGCCTCCTTGACCCCGCCTTCCACCGTCCGGTCCACGGCCGCCGCGATCCTCGAGGAGGCCGCGCCGACGTTGAACACGACGGCCGCCTTCTCGAATCGGAGCGAGGCGGAGGTGTGCTTGAGGTGGGACCTGAAAGCGTCGTGCCAGGTGAACGCAAGATTATCGTCGAAGGCGAGGGGGTCTTCGCGCGCGGAGGAGAGGAGGCGATGGTAGCGGAGGAGGAGGGCGCGGCTGGAAGTGGGGGGCTGGGTTTGGGGGTTCCCGGCGGAGAGGGACGCGCGGGCGTCGCGGAGGTCGGTGAAGAAGGCGGAGTTGAAGAAGTGGCGGTCGCGGAAGAGCTCGGCGGCGGCCGTCTTCTTCTCCGGGACGGAGAGCATCGGGGGAAGCAGAGGCGACATAACAGGAGACCTTCGATGGTGAAGAGGAAAGGACTTCCAGAGGTTCAGTCCAGATTTTCCACGTGATTTCAGTAGCTGCGTGTCCATTGAAAACCTCGAAACCTTTCTTCAAAATATTTGACTGTACTTTTTATTAAAAACATCGAAACCATCTTCTAATATATCCGTGTAGCTTAGTGTAATTATTAGCAAGTCGTAGTAGTATTCATGAACTATTCGGAATCCAGTTGCTACGGTGGAAATTGTGTCCAATTCCGAATCCATTTAGAATGCGTTTGGTTCTCAGGCAATCAAAGGTGGATAGGGATAGTCATGGACGGACTGGATAGGGATATCCAGTTTCAGTGTTGGGTTGTATAAGTTGGATGAGCCGGATTCTTGTTTGGTGAGATAGATGAGAGATGGATAGGACGAGCCCAGTTTTTATTTGGTTGAGTGGATGGGGTGGATATGAGGTTGTGGTGTCCTTCTTGTAACAAAATGGTGAGATTACCTCATTACATCATAATTTCAGCAAGTTATAAGTCATAAGAACAAATTTCTGGCCACAAGTTACAAGATACCAAGTTATGATAACCCTCATTTATTCTAGCAAGTCATAATTTTTGGCTCACCATGAGCACATTACATAGCAACAAGTTCATTGTTCACAACAAAAGCATACATCCATTGGTTCACAACAAAAGCATAAGTCATAATATCCCAAGTTCATCGTTTTGGGTCAACAACAAAATATGCCATGCAACCGATACACATGTCTTCATTGAGGGTTAGCCTCAGGGTGAGAAGGAATGTTATTTGTAACATACCTAACAACCCAAACCATCTTCTCATCATGTTCCAAGGTGTGGAATGCCCTGGCAATTCGTGGATGTTCAACCAAGTAGGCATAGTAATGAGCAAGAAAATCCCTACCAAATGTTGGAAGTGTCTTCATGTTCTCCCAAAGACCTTCAGGCAAGGTGTTGTCGTTGCTCACATTCTTCTCTATGGCAATAGCCAGCCTTTCACCAACCTGAACAAGTGTTGCTCCTAGGCCTTCTTCCTCACATTGTGCTGTCCTGGTCCTTTTTGAGGGCCTAGAGGCGGATGACTCACCAACATTGTGTGAATGAGTCACTTCTTCATTAGCTGAGCTGGACAATAGCATGATTCGGCTTTGCCGGTTTTTGCCGTGGCCAAAACGTTTGGTTGGGTTTGTTTATGATACCAAGAATTAGTTAGTTGCCCCAAGAAGTCGTTCAGTCTTTGATTTAGCTATGGATTGGAGGGAGTAGCAAATTATAAACATTTTTTATTTTATTTTTTAGACTTAGACAAATCGCGACTCTTTTCCACTACACATAAAAATTGACTTCTAAAGTCTTTTTTCAGAATCCTTCATTTTTGTTCTTCCACCGATGAAATAGAGAGCAAATGGGAAAAGAGGGGTTACCCATCATTTTCTCCTTAAAAGACAGGCTTTGAAATCGGAGTATAAGAAGTATAAGAAAAAACAAGAATCCAATTTACGGATAATATCTAGGATTCGATCAATCAGGTATATTTGGCTCTCCTGCTTGAGCCAAAATTTTATGGCCGGACGCGACTAGCTCACCCCTAAAAGCTAGATATTTCTAAGGTACCAAACGCCAAGCCTTGCTTGGCAAAGCTACGGGGCTATTCGGATCCAAGCACACCCTTAGTATTGAGTATGAGCAATTATGCTATATGTCAGCAAAAAGATCAAGGATTCATTTTTTACTCTCAATTGCTTTAATAATATGCGCTCTCTCTCTCTCTCTCTCTCTCTCTCTTAAAATTAAGGCTTATATTGTTTGTAAGACCGTTGACTAAGTATTACTCCATCAACGTGTGACTTAAATGATATAAATCATAATCATAAACAAACATTTTGAATACGGATGCAATACAATTCTTATTTCACAAAAATATATGTTAATAGACAAATTGTTGGCCAAATACTCGGTGAAAGGAAACAAAGCAAATCTTAATTTTAGGATTGGAGGGAGTATTAGATAGATTGTGATGCATCATCCAATCGATCGCACAATCAAAAGGAATCATGTTTTTGCAATGATGCAGAAGATTGTTGGGTGGCAACTAGAGGCAACGGAGTGGATGTACAATCCCCTCACGGATGCGAATTTAGGTTCCTATTTTATAGTTTTCTATCAAAAAGAGAGGCGACGGAGTCGAGTTGCAGTGAAGGGTTGGTTCAATCCATGACAAATTTCCTAGGTCTATAGAGAAACCACGAACGCACAGGTAGAGAATGATTTTTCTTTCCGGAGGCGATAAGGTGTCGAGTACTTGTAATATTTGAAGCAATTTCATCTTACCAAGCTACGTGAGATTCTACTTTTGTTTTTCAGGTGAGGTAATCTACTCTTATCAAGTACTTCTTCCGTTTCTAAATGTAAAATATTCTAGTTTTGTTTTAAGTCAAACTTTGACCAAGTTTATATAAAAATTTACTGGCATCTACAACTTCAAATTATTTTCTTTAAATCCTTCGTGGCATATTTTTTCATAATACGCTCATTTGATATTAGAAATATTACTGTATTCTTCTATAAGTTTGGGACTTGTGGCAAAGTCGGAACAATATATATTTAGGAACATAGCAGTATATATCTTGTTTTGTTTCAGAATTCAGACACTCTGAATACAACCCAAGTATACCAGAAAACTGCGTGAAACCACAAAGTTCCTTCCCCCCACCCCCCAAAATAAACCCCGCAAAGTCCCACTGATTAGGGACTCTCGTCTCTCCATCTGGACATGTCTGTTCATATTTGCAGGCATGATGACTTGGAAGGACAGAACAGAAGACTTCAACAAAACAAGTATAGCCTTTTCCAGAACATAAGTAAAAAAAACATAAGTAGGAACTATCAGTTCATTCATCATGATAGCTAACACCGAATATAAGTACATGGCAAAAAAAAAAAGCAGATAACACTCACATATACAGTACAGTACTGCAGAAAACATAATCATCTCAGTAAGAAGAAGAAGAGAGCATAAAAGTCGTCTCCTCTTCCCAAACCTTTATTAGGAATCCCTAAAAACATACATAACGAACTAAATATGAAACTACAAACTCTGCTTCTGCAGTGCAGGAAACAGTTCATGATCACTAGCTATCTAATGCCTAAAAAATCATGTTGAGGAAAGAATCATCACGGAAGGATCGACAAGGATGGGGATTGAAATATAGCCCATCCTTATCCCAGCCTAAAAAATGCAGCCGGGGCTTCCTTGTGATTTTCAGGAGAAAAGATATCAGAGCAAGGCATGCCACAGGCTGTCTGTTAAAAATCTGCAGCCTGTGTGCCAGTGCATGTCACGGAATAGGTAAGTGTTGTGTGCGAGATTTTTGGAGATGGGAATGCGTGTTCAGTCCTTCCACACGAAGGTTGGACTGTGAGAAGGGGGAGGACGAGGAGGGAGAGAAGGAGAAGCTGCCCCTGGTGCCGGTGCCATGTGGGCTTCCGGCGCACTGGGGACGTAGTCCATGCCGGTCTGCTCGCCGGCGAAGCGAGACTGGAGAAAGAGACCATGCGCGCTGTCCATGTCGTAGTCCCAGACGGAGCTGCCCGGGCCCCACGCGCTGAACCATGCCTCGTCGGCCGGCCCCCAAACGCCGCCGGAGGTCACTGGAGCCTGCGCCATGGCCGTGCTGCCTTCGCCGCATTGCTGTTCTGCCTTATGGAGAAGCTGAGGACTTTGCTCGGCTTCCGGGATGCCTTCCTGCTCCTCTGCTGCAGAGAACAGAGGTGTCGGTTCAATGTCCGATGGCTCTTCCAAATGCTCCTGCTGCTGCTGCTGCTGCTGTTCACGCAGCAGCAGCGCCTGACGAGCTTGCTGCGTGCGGGTCTCGTCCGGCGTGGGCGGAGCGGACGAACAGGAGGAAGAGGAGCGGGACGCAGCGGCGCTGGCGCTGGTGCGGCCGCTCCCGCCGGCGCGTCCTTTGCCGAGGAAGAGGTCGGGGAAGTTGAGGCGCGCGTTCTCGCCGCGCAGCTTGAAGGCCTCGCGGTCGTACGCCATGGCGGCGTCCTCGGCGGTGTCGAAGGTGCCGAGCCACAGCCGCGTGCGGTTCCGCGGCAGGCGGATCTCCGCCACCCACTTCCCCCAGTGGCGCTGCCGCACGCCGCGGTACAGCTTGGCCGGGACCGGCGCCCGCAGCAGGTGCTGGAACAGCGACTGCGGCACCGGCACGAGCCCGCCGAGCACGCCCCGGGGGCTCAGGTTCAGCGCTTCGCTCCAGTAGCGCAGCGCTTCCGGCGCCATGAGCTGCGGCGGGATCAGGGGAGGCTGCTGCGCCTCGTGCTGGGCGTCGCCGAACGAGATCATCTGCTGATTCTGCAAAGGTGTCTGTTGTTGTTGCTGTTGGAGCTGCTGCGGCAGGAGAGGCTGCTGTTGGTACAGGCTAGAGGAGTACTGCAACAGCTGAAGGAGCCTCGGTGCCGCCGCAGGGGACGGATCGTACGCGAACGGAAATATATGCCGCGTCGATCCCGGCGACGGATAAGGCAAGGAGGACCCCACCGCAGGCGGCGAGATGGGGTCGGAGACAGAGGACGAGCCAGAGGAAGCAGGAGCCGACGACAGCGAAGACACGGAGCGGTGGAGGCGGCAATCGGGCTTCTTCAGTGGCCGGAGCAATGCGGCCGGTGGCGCGTCTTCTAAAACCGGCGCCAGCTGCTGAGGCGGCAGCGGCCGCTGCTTCTCCGCCGCCGAGCTCGCGCCCTTCCCCTTCCATCTCCGCTCGCGTCCCCGGCCGCCGGCGCCCCGATCCGCCGCTTCCATTCCAAGAGCACACCCCAACACAACTCGCTCAATCGCTAATCAGACCACCACCGGTCGAACCCGCCCGCCGCAAACGAGAGTTGGCCAAACTGAACTAAGCAAGCAGAAGCCACGGGGCGAGAGCGAGAGAGAAACAACCGGTGAGCGCGCGTGCGGGGGCGGGGGGGAGGAGGGTGAGCCAATGGGGCGCGTGGTTCTGATTCGGAGATCGTCTGGGGGCAAACGCGCTTATAAAGGTGGGAGAATCGGCGAAGCGATCGAAAGGCAGGGGTCGGATTTTTTGCCGGGCGCCCCGTGGTTGTTTGTTTGTTCCGCGGGGGAGAAATCGAAATGGAAAGGTAAGAGAGCGTGCGTCCTTGTGTGGCGGGAATGGGTCGTGGTCGGTGGTTGCCGGTCCCACGCGCATTGACCCGTCAGCGAGAGACTCCTCCCGCGCCACGGCGGATCCCGCGATGCGTGCGACGGCTCAGGGAGGTCCCAGCACGGATCGCGAGGCGTGTGCTGGGCAGCCCGGACGTAGCTTTCGGTTTTGTTGTCGCGGCTTTGCATGGACGGCACTGGTTGAGAAAGAGGCCTTGGCGTTATCCGTGTGTTGCTTTCCTTGCAATCCAATCTCCGGCCCCATTATTCCTCCTTTTTAATGCGAAAATCGCATTCTTGTTCTTCAGCTCGTCTAAAGAATATCTCAGTTCCTGTTGGCTCGTAACATTGCTTATGTAAGGTTTTATGGCTGATTGAATCGTTCGATCGATTGTCAATATACTGTGTATTCTGTCGGTTTCGTAGCATACTGTCAAGTCTGCAATCAATGGGAGGGACACAGGTGTATGGTTTGTAAACCACATAGCTGAAGATCGACCTTTGCATGTGTTCCGCGATATTATTGCATCCATGATTAGGCTAGCTTATGTAAGAACTGCATGCCGAAAGTGGAGCGGATTAACTAATAACCAGCTTATCGTTTGAGAAAGAGAAGCTGCATGCGTGCAGAACGAAGAAACTAGTTTTGAGGGATTTTCCAGTAGTTTAGGACCCTGTCTAACTGTCTTTATATACTGTCTCTTCTTCCTTCTGGCAACACGTACGTGACATTGCCACTCGCTCAAGCATGCTCTTTTTTATCTTGACGGGCATACGCTACTGGAAATCGAAAGAAATGCATTTCGGAGTGTTGATTCTTCGCAAGTGTCTCTCGTGCATGTGCATAGCGTGTGTGACTTGTACATTTCCCCTCACTTGGCGACTTCCGTTGCAAAATATCTTCTACGTAGCCAGCCTGGAGTTAGCCTTATAATACGTGTAGTATACGGAAGCTAACTGAATAACACTGCTTGGTAAAAAAATGGCAACGCTGATCGGTAGAAAAAGATGCCAATGCAACGTAGCTGCAGAAATGATTATTTTGGGAGGATAACGATGCCCTCTCTACACGCAACATGCAGAGCGAGAGATGAGATGATCATGCATTCCAGCGCGAACAAACAACGCCTTTATAATAATGCGTTGACCAATAAGTAGTTGCAAGTAATGTGAAAAAACCGGTCATATCAATAATTCTGCAAAAGATTGTTTTCTTGAGCACATCCAGATAAGAATGAATATGAATTATATAATATAAGATAATTGCTAATGGTACACCATTCATTTACACATATTAACATGTATTGTGCTCTTACGGCTCGTTTGACATCCATCATTTCGGGCCTAGAATCCTAAAATCCATATTGGATTTCAGAAACCAACTTGTTTGGTTGGCACAAAATTGGTAAAGAAATTCAATCTGAAATTTCATGAAATCACACTATAACTAACTCCAATTTTTCTTTAAAAGTCATCATTTCTCTGAAATTGTATCTCACTTTACATTTCATGAGTAAAATTGGGTGTTCTTCTTTTATTACCATAAATATGGTATCATTTATACTAAACATTACATTCGGCACGACGAAAATGGTTTGGGAATTGGGAGAGGCGCGGTTGCATTTCACGAGTAAAATTGGGCAAATCCGAGGGCATATTTTCAATAGGAAAACGAAGTGGAACTCTTGCAGACCGAGAAATCCCCCGGCTTTAGATTGTACTCTCTCCGTTTCATATTGTGCGGAGTGTTGATTTTTTCTCTAAAATTACTCAAAAATTATATTTACTCCGTTCCATATTAAGTGACGAAATATCACATATATTTATTTAGACACTTTTTTTATATACATATATCTAATATGTGACGAGGAAGCATGTTATATCTTTGAATTTCAGTTCCCGAAAACACGACACCACACAGGTAGAGTCGAGACACTGCTCACCTTTTTGGCGCATTTATGCGTCCAGCACGCACCGTGACAAACCCAAACCTCTCTCGTCCGATCCAGCACGTCCGGCAGGCTCGCTTTCAGCACGCACGACTCCAAAACTCCTCCCTCTCGCTGTACTAGTACTCCTACAGTACCTGTATTTTATTTTCTCGCGGGACTCGAAGTATAGCAGGGGCAGTACAATCCAAAGTCCACGACAACAAACAAGCCAGCCACGGGACCCACCGCCACCGCCGGCCGGCGATCACCACGTGACGACGGCCCGCCGCCCAGCCCCCACTCCCACCCACCACCAAGGCACCAACCAAGCGCCCGCAGTCCCATCGACGCGCCTCCAGTAGTCCGGTGCCGCAGATCAGTGTGACAGATCCGCGGGCCGGGCAAGCGTTGGCCCCCGCTCGTCACTGGGTTTTTTGGCCATCCACGCGAGGTCGGGGCTGACTTTCGTAGCCGCGTGATTGCACGGAGACTTTCGGCCTTTCGGGCGACGTCTGCCTATCGTCTTGGCCACAAAAGGGCACCCTGCTTGAAGCCCGCCGGCGCGTCCAGCCGTCGACACGTTACCCCGGGACGCACCTACGCGGTAATCATGTTTTTTCTGCCAAGTCAAAACGTGGCCCCGCAGTCCCACAGATGAATCGCAAAGGGGATGCGTTGCTGCAGATATTTCTTTGGGAAGGAGCTATGCTAGTGATGATATTTATCGAGTGCTCGCAACGCATGATAGAGACAGGGGCCCACGAGTTCGCGGTAGTGCGTGAGTTATCCGGTTTCCAGAAAGTTCCACGGCCGATGAGTGACCGAAAGGGTTGGTGAACAATCTTATGGGTGGACTAAACAAAGTAGGAGATCCATCTCACTCCGTAGACCATATTTGTATTGGAGCAGATACTGTATGTACGGAGTATTCGCACCATGACAACTCAACCAGATTTAAGCAACAAATGTCATTTTGAACCAGATTTTTAATCCGAAACACCTCATCTTCTAATAATAGGTTGGCAGATCATAAGTCGTCGACGTGCAACTTTAACTGCCGACTGCCTTTTCTTTGATGGGGGGAACTACTGATAGCTAAATAGAGTATACAGATGGAGTTTCAGTTCAAATTGGAATTTACGGCGCACCAAATAAGCTTGAAAGTATATGCTACCGGTCACCTTTTTGTTAATTCTAAGCCACATAGAAAAATAAATCTAAAACATAGAGCTAAGAGACGCGGCAATGAAGGTAGAGCAGTGGAAGTGGCTTAAACTTGAAATTTCCAATCTCTT
Source organism: Brachypodium distachyon (assembly GCF_000005505.3). NCBI lineage: Eukaryota > Viridiplantae > Streptophyta > Magnoliopsida > Poales > Poaceae > Brachypodium > Brachypodium distachyon. The sequence continues at coordinate 50,819,680 of NC_016133.3, forward strand.
TATGATACTCGGAGGGAGTACAATTTTCTGTTGAAAGGACAAATTTCTAGTTCAATGATACTATGAAATAGTCATTTGATCTATGTGATTTTTTAAGTTTAAACTACTGGCAAGCTCGTATACAACGACATCAACGCTATTGCTCAGCTTGCCCTCGAAACCTAGCTCAAGGGCACACGTGAGCCTCCCACACGATCACTTGGGCAGCTGTGGCGGCGCTCCAGCTTTTCCCTCCGCCGGCGCTGCCACGGGTCTATCATGCCTTAGATGGCTTTCTTTACCTCGAAGGTGCGGTGGATCCCGGCCGCTCCCTGGCGGAAAGGCTTCTCGTTTTTTAGGGTTTTTCAGTGTCTTCTTCAGGATGGTGAGGTGGCGGCGACATCTTACAGTCAGAATAAAGTCCTTCCCACCATGTCCTCGCTTCGGTGGTGCACCTAGCATGGTGCACCTAGCACCGGGCGGAGGGTGCATGGAGCTGTGTGTCCGACAATTCCCTTAGGATCTAGGCAAATTTTCGGGGTTTTGACGAATTCGTTAGGTTTTTGTCGGCTTTCATGTTTGTTCGTCTAGTTTCAGGTATTGCTCTTTCGATCTATAGTTCTCATCTTTAGGAATGGTTGTTGTTCTTGTGCGTTGGTCCTTTGGACCTTAACACGACGATTACCCCACCGTCGACCACCACAAGCTCTCTTTTGAAAAGCTCTGTCTAGCTCCGGTGATGGAGAGGCAAGGACGGTGGCCCGCCTTCAATTTGTTCTAGTACTTGTTGCCGTCACTAGGTGGTCAAAAAATATATTATTATTATTATTATTATTATTATTATTATTATTAATAATAATAATAATAATAATAATAATAATAATAATAATAATAATAATAATAATAATAATAATAATAATAATAATAATCAGTAGTCCTTATCGAAAAAGAACTAGCTAAGGTGCGCCACAACATATTGCCCACCACGAGACCAAGAAGCCGGGAGTAGTTCAAGTGGCCAACACGCAACCCTCGGTAGTTCAAGGCTTCCAGCTGCCTCACACCTCACAAATCATGGATTAAAGAAAAACAATGAGAGATAGATAGGGATGCCAATCATCATAAAGAACCAGTTAATCTAATTACTCTTTAATACTTCAATATGAACGTCACAAGAAAGAGAGTATATACCGTGGGTAAAATCATAATCTATCAGCAAAACAACGTTGGTCTTTAGTTTCTTCATACTCGGTTAGAATCGAGTCTTGACCAGAGTTGTTGCTCCGGCGCCTCAACTCACTTGCGAAAGGTCTAAACTGTCATTGTTCGGTATTTTATTTAGATGAAGTATTGTTATGTACCCTAAAGAAATTCAATATTTATTGTAGAGCACTCCACTTTTATTAAGATTGCATTAGTCAAATTGGATGCCTTTAGAGACGATGTCTAAAGTAAGTGACAGCTTAATTCGCTCTCTTTATTAATTCTATGCCACGTAGGAGCACTGGCGTAAACTCGAAAATCCCAATCTCTTTATGATGCATTTTTCTCTTGAAAGGGAAACATTCTAGTTCAAAAGTACCGGGAAATAGTCATCTGATCTGCGTGATACTTTTAAGTTTTAACTACTGGCAAGTTCGTATAGATCGACATCAACCGCGATTGCTTGGCTTGCCCTCGAAACCCAGCTCAGGCGCGCGGCATATTGCACACCAAGAAACCGGGAGTAGTCCAAGTGGCCAGCACGCAACCGTGTGTAGTTCCAGGCTTCCAGCTGCCTCGCACCTCGCAAGAGATGGATTAAAGAAGAAAAGAGAGACGCCAGTCGTCCTCGAGACCTAGTTAATTTAACTATCCAGATTACGCAACAAACCCAATGATGCAGGTAGCCGTACCTGCGATAAGCCGATAAGGTCCGCACGTAAATACAAGGCAATGATTGTACACAAGCGTGCCGCTTTACATTGTTTAACTATAATACCCTTAACCCCCTCCATCCAGGCACATAACGACCTTATCAAGACGCCTCTCCACGCTTCGTTAAATTAGGTTCCGAGGGTCGACACAGATGGTGATTAGCTCGCAGGAATTCTTTTGGCCTCACGCACAGGGCCGGGAAGCATCAGCACCCACCCCTTGATCCATCGCTGTCCCTGCAGGCGAACCGAACGGATCAGCACACAGCAGAAGCGCATTTGTTAACCGGGAAGTGCTTCCGGGAAAGTAATGGCGCGCCTCCCCATCGGCGTGAGCATGTTTGCTAATCAATTGCTTTGATCGATGCATGTCAACCGTAGTGCGGGGGGGTGGCGGCCGGCGGGGATGGCGTCACTGCGCTTGTACATATCGCTTCGCTTTCTGGCGTTTAAATATTTGGAGAACAGTTGCACAGGGCACCTACGGTTAACATACATGCTGCTTAAGTATTTATTACCTTCGTTCCTAAATACTCCGTACAAGAAATTGTTCTAAATCAAACTTCTTCAAATTTGAGTAGACTGACAGAAAAATCTACCAACATTCAGGACTCCAAATTAGTTCTATCAGAGCTGTCATCATATAAATTTCACGTAGCATGCTCATTTGATATTGTAAATCTTATTAGATTTTTCTATAAACTTTGACTTATGACTTCTTATATTTATTAACAGAGGGAGTAGTTAGCAATTTGACTGCTATGCGCATTCGCTAGCTAGTTAAAAGATATACTAGCGAACATTAGTGCATGGTAATAATGGACAGTCTCGATTAAGTTGACAACATGAACTTGACTTAATTAGTATACTTCCTCCGTTCGATAAAAGATGTCTGCAGTTTGTCAAAATTTGGATGTATCTAGACATGACTTAGTGTATAGATGCATTCAAATTTAATCAAAATTGAAATATTCTTTGTTGAACAGAGGAATATAAGAATATAAGAGGTTAATTTCCTAGCTGGCAGAACTAGTGGTAGTATTTCGTGTTCTTAGCAGTGAAATGTATCGCTACCCTACTTTGCTTACTACGGAGTATAAGCAAGCATAGTGTTTTTTTAACAGAGCAAGCATAGTGTTGATGATGTACTTTGCAGAGTAATGTTTTTTTAACAAAGGAAAAACATATCTATTGTTTGAATGCCGGTGCTGTAGTCGTTATCTAGTCAGACAAGCCATCTGACTTGACCAAAAATATCTACCAACAGATCTTCAGGAATGGACAACAAAAAATAGTCGGCACGCCTTACAGTTTCCGTACAGTGTGGTGTATGATAGCTGACCTAACCACACTCACAACAAAAACGTATACTCCGTATACAATAATCGAGAGATATAACCAAAGCAAAACAAAAAGTCGAATTAATTTTCAAATGCAGCTAGCCTTGTTAGTGCTCGTCCGCGGCAGCTTGTATTGCTACACGTTTCATCAAAGCCCTTGTATTGCTTTCTATACGCGATGAGACGATCATGTCATAATATTGCCAACAACATTGGTAGCATTTGGTGGCAAGATTCGCCGACCGTCTTTGATATTTTCTCAACGCCACAGTCCACGAGCAGGCACTACAAGGTGTCGTCTCTGTTTTTTTAAAAGTGGCCAACTACTGTCTGCAGTGCTGTCTAATTTCACATACTGTTATCCACCAGAGCCCATCAGGAACAAAATAGTTTCACATACTGTTTAATAGTTAGGCCGAAAAGGGCCCACTAATACCTTTGTAAGATCGATGGGCTGGGTCAAAAGGCCTGTGCTCCTTTGGTGTGCATGAATTGCACAAACTTTCCTAAAAAAGAATTGCACAATCAGTATTTCTAAAAGAAAAATGCACAATTAAGTTTTGCTAAGAAACAGATCTTCTCCAAGAGGATGGACCCCCACGCGACAAGTATCACATATGGAGTGGGTGCAACCTGTCGCAGGAGCCTCAATGGAGGGAGTCTCCTATGTTTTTTTTTGCTAGACCGAAAAGTCAAAATGCAATTTTAAAGTGAGCATCCAAAACAACTTCACAATCGATTTTCTCATGATGGGAGCTTCAAAACTAGATCAATTGATATTTGGCGTCATTTTTTTCCTGCCCGACGTTTCATAGTTGTCCGGTCCAATGTCTTTGAGTTGTGTTGTCTTGTATCTTTGCGTTGCTTTGTATGACGTACTTGTCTTGCTTTTGGTGTCCCTTAATTTCATGCCTTGTGATTAGCGGGTTGCCCATCTCTTTATCCTGCAAAGTGCCTCATAGCTGTTTTCTATTTTTGTGTCTCACAATTGTTATAATTTTTTATCGATGTGCCTTGTCCGGTATTTTTGTCTTGCATTTGTGTTATGAGTGACAACTGACAATGCAGGACAAAATAGCAATCAAATAAAGGCACAAAAGAAGTCATCAAAACATATAAATATGATGTTCAACTTGAAGGTCTTATCGTCCAACAATGAAAACATTCACATTTTGCATGCTCGATTCAAAAGTTTTGCATTTAAAATCTTAGATCTAGAAATAAAAACAAGCAAATAGCTCACCCTGTAAGGCTCCCACGAGATGGTGTCACATGTAGCGCGGAAAACACCCGTCTTCCCTCGCTCCCTATCCGTCCTTTCAGTTTGCTTAAGACCATTACCCATAGTAGTACTCCCTAAAAACACTCAAACAAATTACTATCAACAGATATCACAGTGGGCGAAAGAGTGTCGTGGTACATTAATTTGTCTAGTTTTCTTAAAAAAATACAGTGACTAGGTTAACAATAATTCTCTAAACAAAAAACTACAAAGGGGGTAGGCAAATACGGAAAATGAAAACCGTCATGTTTGTTGGCATGTGTAGAGGCTTCTGGCTAGCATTTTGCTAAAAATGCACTAACTCGTCAAACATTAAGTGACTCAATTTTACCCAAATATGAATGTATATATATCAAAAACGTTCACATACGTGTAATATTTTGTTCTTAACATGGGAATGGAACGGAAGGAGCACCTTCGCAAAAAAAACTCACGCGGGGCCCGGTCACCACAGTACACATGCACCAGCTCGCCGCCCCTTCACCAACAGTTACCAACTGATCATCAGCTAACGAATTCAAACATGATCATCACGCAGAATTGCAGAAACCTCCAACACCGTGACCATCCAACTGCCGCCACACGGCTTAGCGTTAATTCCAACATGTTATTCCCAGTACATGTAGCTAGTAGCTAGCTAGCTAGGCTCCCTGTCGTGCTACTACCTGATCCTTCCAAACCCTTACCGTTAATTGTCACATCACGCGTCCTACTGGTGTTTTGGAAAACCGTTAGTAGTAACCTGCCGCAATCATTGAAGTTCGAAATCATCCGCGCTCAATGCACCCTGCAGTCTGGGATCGAGGTCGGCTCTTCACTAGTGTAGCATTCAGCACCGACATGCCCCGAAGGTCCCTCTTCGGTTCATACCAACAGTAAAATAGTAACATGGCAAGTACAGTAGTTAAGAAACAGTACAGACATGCGTGCGCTCTGCCCAGGCCCCTCCTCCCCTGTCCCGGTGTACCGTGTGCGCGAGGTGTCGAAAGCTGCAGGCAAAAGCCGCGACCGATGGAGGAAGCCGCGCGTGGATGGCCAAGGGCTTGCTCGATCGGCAGGAGGGACACGGAGTTGGCATGGATCGATGTTGGAGGACGATGCACGGACGCGCGCGCCACTCCTCCAAATAATTTCTGCAATAATGCACGCATTATAATCGAGCGGTCGGTCTAAGTTCCAGTGCTCGTAGCAGGGGTGGTGGTGGTGGACTGGTGGTTGTTGCGGAGTAGCTTTCAGGTTCAGGGTGCGTATAAGCGCGCACTGACAGGCAACTATGCGTATGGATGGATCACGGATGGGGGAAAGGGGGAAAAACTGATCCATCGATACCCCGAGAAAAGCTACTGCCGCTAGCTGCATCATTAATTGAAGAGATGTACGTATCGATCATTCGATCCCCACCCCATGAGCATGACTTGAGCTAGCTAGGCAGCAACGTCAACGATATCGACTTCGAGCCAGGGGACGTGCTAATTGGGTGTGTTGGATCTGAGCTTGTACCAGTCGTCGTTCGGATTGGGCTACAGCTAGCTAGTGCAGGTATATGAATGGGACGTACTACGTTACCACCAGCTCGTACATTTTGTTGATCGGAAACCACCAGCTTAATTTATAGTACATGAAGGGTTACTCCAAAAAAAAAAGGTTAGGTTGATGTAAACCATGTACTCCGCTAGTTACTCCTACGTACGACGAGCACAGAGATGTGACAGATACAGGAAATGTACCGATCGATTGTCTTCCAGAATCCCAGGCCAACGATGAGCAAGCTAATCAACAGTCCCATGTATTGAAGCAGAAGTGCTGAAGTTGTTGGGAACTAGTACTACTGAACTTCCACCAACCCTGTTGGCCTGCGAGCGCGTCGATGTGCGCGTGGCACGTATCTCTCCGGACACAGCCATCGCTCGTGCCACCATCAAGAGGAAGCAAATAATGTAGAGATCTGAAGATGTTTAGCCGCATCGATCATCGATGCATGACAGCATGAGTGCGATGTTAGAGATGACCAGCTTTTTGAAACCGGACCAACAAATTAAACCCCTCGGATTGATTATTAAAATTAGCCGTTCCTTTGTAATGTCTGGTGCAGATCCCATAACAGGCCTCTTTCGTCAGGTTGTCACCGACGTCGATCGTCCATGCATGCACGTACCTCTCCCGTCTAGCTAGCAATACGTTCCCCTTCGTGCATATCTACCTGGACCTGAACCATCTTAAATGTCCAAAATCTGTGAGACAGCGAAGCCCTGTAACCCGCGGAACCTTGTGGGTACCAAAAAAAAAAAGAGAGAGCCAGGGACGTGTCCTGCTCCGGCACACGGGAACGGGTCGGAGGCGTGTGGTTAGCGTTTTAGGCGTCGGTGCCGTGCCATGCATGAGCCCATGACCGCAGCATCTGCATGCATGGTCCCCTTGGCTAACACGTTGGCGAGCGGTACGGTCCGATCGGAGCCAGCATGTCGCTATAGAAGGAGAGTACGTACGTACAGCTGCTATAACGCGCGGGAGAGCAAGTGGCCGGCCGGCTCTGCCCGATCGACCGCCGGGTTTGTACGTGCCACGCGCTGTGCCCTCCCCTGCTGGCTGGACAAAATGAGCACGATTCACGGTGGATTTTGGGCGGTAGAGATCAAAACGGATCGTGGGAGTCATTGCGTTGGCGTGCCAGTGTTGGATCTCCTGTTTCGTTCTCGCAGTCGACCTTGATTGGCGCTGGATGTCTGATGCTACAAGATATATAACAGTGCCGTGTGGAGACTGGAGAGCGACCGATCGATCGATGACGTGCGTTTCGATCGGAAAAGTTATATCTCCACGACAGTGCAAATTACCTTTCAGTAGGAGTAGGATGTAGCTGAAGGTAGGGTTTAGCGCATAGGGTTTCGATCGGAAAAGTTGTATCTCCATGAGTTTGCAAAATTTCGTTTTGTACCATCCTGGTGATCTACTCCTACGAGGATAATAAGACAAGGATGCTACAACTAGGATAAGCCAAGAATGACCCGCGAAAAGACCATACCGGCCATACCCGTCGTTTTAACCAGACATTCCCGATGTGACGCGTTCGCCTCTGTGACAGGTTAGGCGAAGTCAAATATTTCAGTCCTTTCTGGCTCGATGCATAGTGGTCAACTGTTGCTGCCGAGTTTTTACGCCTTTAATTAAGTTTAGTATCTTGCTGATGTGTGGATAAACAAAGTCGACCTTTGCATGCATATATACACCTTCTTGCCAGACAGCAATTACTGGTGAGCATATTGGGCAGGAGAACTGAAATGCTCAAGACTTTTACTGCGATCTATTGTACAGTTTGGAAGTGAAATGCTCAAGGCTTTTACTGTGATTAGTACGGATATATACAATAAAACTCACGCTAACAAATAGGAAGGAAAAGGAAAGGGGGGTCCGGCCGGGCAGAACGATCGAAGGTGCGTGCATGCATGTGATGCCCTCCTGACATCTGCAATGGAAGAAAGATATTTTATCTCCTCGATCTGCTCTGTTTCTCGAACATCCAGATGCATCCGATGTATCGTAGTATACTGCATTCAAATTTTGACAAACTTGAGACATCTTTTATTAGACGGGAAGTACTGTTTTTCCGCAGTGCATACATCTTTTCAGGTGTCTACCATCTTTTCAGGTGTCTGCTAGCTTCACCTGTGCCCCATGTGCCCTTAGATTTACTCTCACAAGTCGTTGCAAGATATGAGAGCAAGAATGCAAAACAATCTACTGCTGCCGCGCGCTGTCCTGGGCGCTGCACGCCTGGATATTTTCTGATCGATCTTATCATTCTTGCAGGCGGCACAAAGGGATTGTGCGGCGTTGCACGGTTGTGACTTTGCTGGCCGGTCAACCGCCACTGCGCCAGTGGCTGCTAGTTTAATACGTGATGCAGAGTCCAGCGTTCTTGGCAGATTGGCCCGATCCCTGTGCGGCGGGAGCATGTGAAACTATCTTGCTGGTGCCGTCGATGCATGATGCGTTTCATGCACTACGGATCTGCCATTTCTCAGCTTGCAATGCAATTTGCCGTATGCTGTGCTGGTTATCAGACGTAAATGAGATAATATACCATCGAAATACATAATTATTCATGCTGCAGGTTCCCTTCTGTCTGTTGGTTGAACGGTTGATTACGTTTTTATAATTCCGGCAACATGCAGTTTCGTCAGAAATAATTGAATCGATCTCAACTGTCAGCAGAAGCTATAGTACGTGGACACGCATGCTTCTCGCAATCTTGTTCTCTAGATACTTATTCAGTTACCACCCGCGCGCGACTTTGACGACCATTATTTAACTCCGGCCATGTATGACATGGATGGATGTGGTAAGCTGTTTTTTTGTTGTAAGAGAGCACGTGAAGGCCAGTGTTCATGACTCGTTGGTGGAGAATTAAGGCCGTCGTCATCGATGAAACAGTGGTTTGATCTAACCAGTACGCATGCATATGCATGGTGCCATGGTACAATACTAGAGCTGGATGAGATGGAGAAAAGCTAGCTAGATCTCGCGACAAGGACCACAAACAGCTTGAACTGACACAATACCAGATAAGATCGATCGCCGGTGGAGCATCGATCGTCTGGGTTTTTTCAAGATTGGAATGAGAAGACGGTTATATATGGTCGGGTCACTAGATCGATATGTTTGGCAACCAATTATATGCCATCCCTGACATGTCCCATATTCTACATCACAGAGCCCATCTCATCAGTATTCACTATTCAGAGAACATTCTTCTTCCGGGATCAACCAACCAACCGGCCGGCTGGCATTGGGTTTAAACTCAGTACGTACTGTCCATGGTATCACTGCAGAACAAGAACACTGTATCATGAACCACTGCATGCAGCACAAGGTTGTTCCTGGATACGTAGAAAGGTTTCAAGATTTTACCGCCAGCTGGTCAACGGCCCGAAATCAGTGGCCGGGTACAGGTTTTCTACCCGTCATGCATACTGCAGCCGGTCGGCGACACCATGATCAGCTGGTACAGGATCATCGTGATATTCTTTAGACGAAATCGCTACAGAATATTCTAACCAGCTGCTGGAAGTCTGAAATAGGAGCTGGCAACCCGAGTCGAAGAAACAGGAGCTGGCAGCCTGCCCTCGATCACACTTGATCTTGCAGTGGTATCTCCTCGGATGGACAGACGTAAGCATATCTCTGCAGGATCCGTCAGACAAGCTGGGGGAGAACGGTGCACACCCACCAACAAACTGCAAATGAGAAATGAGTTCAGAAAAACAAACTGCAACTGCAACTTTGCAAGTGAGAGATACCAAGAGGTGAGAGAGAAAGATTGACATGTGGCCACACTCGCGATCATCCTCCCGAAGATCCCTGAGACTGAATCATGTCTCCCTACCTCTCCCTCTTCCGTTTGATCATTCTTCTAGTACTATTATATATGTTTACGAAGAGATTATTTAGTTCCAGCGCAAATTAATGCAACTTGACGCGCCGTGAATTCACGCGCTATGTGCATCGACCGATCGGGTGGCCACCTGTGATTACAAGTTGTGGCTACGTAGGTGAAAGTGCGAAGTCTTTCGCTATCTGAGGCTAGAACAGATCGATCTACGGTCTACGTACCCTATACCAAGCCTCCACAGCGTTGCCGACTTTTTTTCTTTTTGAGCACGGGCCACAGGATGTTAGCTTCTGTGTTTGTGTGCTTGCGTATACTGTGTGAGCCCGAACGTCACACTCCACAAACAAAAGTCTACTGTAAACTTTTAACGGGCCCGTGGCTAGTGATGTTGACACAATCACACAATGCCGCTGATAATTAGAGCCTGACACTGCGAGTGCTGGCAAGGACATGCAACCTTTTTATTGTTGGACGCAGAGTGAACATTGACGTACGAGTGGCAAGTAATCGAAAGAGACCTAGCTGCGAGACTTGAGATCGAGGCCGGGTTTTTTAAGTTCATACGTCCGTAATTTCTTATGTTTTCCCGTAATTTTCTTCCAGTTTTACAGCCAATTATCCATGGTCGATCAGTCACCACACATGCATGTTCCTCGTTTCCCTCTTGGGACTTGAATTTTCGCCTAGCCTAGTATAGTACACGCTACTACTATCCTAATAGCTAGTACTAGCATTTTTTGACGTACGGTGCTCCGTTAGCTGGCTAGTAACGTGATCCTATGCGCGCCTATATATGGCCTATTTAGCTCTATCGCCCTTCCTCGTGTCCTCTTCTCACTTCTACTGAAGGTCGAACACTACGAATTGTTCAGGTTCCGGCAGGCGGCAGGTGTGGATAGAATCGACTTATGGAGATAAGATAATCCCTGTCCTGATATCAGGATCCTCGTGTATTCATTTCCCTCGCAAATTGCAGACGGTAGGTTGGATTGAAGTCGATTTGCAGTACGTGTGCGTGTACAGCAGAATTAATCCCATTTGTCGTAATTTGGCCTCTTCGTTCAAAACTCCTCCTGTGCACGCAAACTAAAAAGGCATCTTCAGCTAATCGGACACCTGCTTTAGGAATAATCTGATTAGCATCCTGTCCACCTGTACAATACCAATTGACGCGCAATATTGTCAGTCTTTTAATCGGTACTCCACATGGGTTAGCAAAAAGCTAGCTGAGGTGTTGCGCAGATGGAATACTTTCTGATCACATCCTAGTGACCGATCGACCAGCTAATCCTAGTTTCAGTCAGTTTATCTACTGTAAGGGGACGAGTAAATGGAAGACATGACTTGCTAAAATTTATCAGTTCAACCAGTCACTGATTCAGGTACCCGAGGATGGCTCGCTGCTAACTTTTTAAGAGAAGATCGATGGACACAACATGTACTGCTGTTCCATCGGTCTTTCTGTATCTGCGGTTCTGCGTTCGTGTGTCAGGTGCGAGTGTGGTTGTATATATGGACTAGTTAGTGCATGCATGATTGTCCTCCCTCACGTGTCAACTGGCCCTTCTTTTTGCCGGGGTCAACTCTCCTTACTTTTTAATCAGCGCTCTGTCCCGATCCAGTTCTCAGAAAGAATCGATGAAATGGTCCATTGTTAATTGGAGTACATGCGAGCTAAGTGGGACACCCCATATGCGTACGAGTACGATCGTGGACACTTTGGGAGCAAAAACTCGTTTGGTTAGTGCGGGCATCGTTACGGTTCACCCGATGGAACCGGCACGTACGTACCATACATCATACTCCATGGCGATCTGTGGGCAGATTCTCATGGATCGATGGGCATCTCGCCCGGCGCACGTCTCCCTCCATGCTTGCGAGCGACCCGACCTAGCTAAGGGTACGCAGATCGCCCAAACCCAACTGCCCACGCGAGCTCCGACAGGGGCGCATAATGGCCGGGGACCCGGCGCGCCGGATGGTGGTCCTGCCTGCGGATCCATCCATCCATCCATCGTCTACTAGGATTTGCGGCCTTTTTACGGCTTTGTGGCTTTGTTGAAAGCAAGCCCCGTGACGTGGGACGGTCGATCTATGTGCTCCTGTGCTTTTTTTGCTTATGCCCCGAAACCGCGAAACGTACGTATGCCCATCAGCTTGCGGCCACGTAGTACCGGGGTGTGCCGTGGTGGTCGGATCCAGCACGCGGCGACCGGGCAAAGCGGGGCATGTACGTACGTGTGCCGGGTGATAATCGCCGGCTTCGGCGCGCGCGCGCGTTGGGGCGTTCGGCTCCGGGCACGCTGGGCTGAGAGGTGTCGGGTCTTTCTTTTCTCGCCGTGGTCCTGAAACCCTGACGGCGTGCCGTGCATGTGGGCGTATGATGTGGTCTCTTTTGCGTGCCTCGGCGCAGCACGGCTAGCATCTCGATCCCCTCTTGCAGTACCACCTACGTCTACATGGCTACTACTCGTTTCTTTATTTTTCGGTTCGGTAAAATGCACGCGGTGTAATCAACGGTGCAGGTTCATCCATAATACTGTTGGGAGGGGATGGAGATGACCTAGTCAAGAGGGGACTACTCTACAGTACAGTGACCGTGAAAGAGGAGTATGCTTCAAGGCATGCACGCTGCAAGTGCACGCGCTGTAGATAATGCAGACAGGCAAAGGAATTGAATTCGCCCGGGCTTGGAGACTTACATTGGGATGCTTCCATCAAGAGGAGGAATTGATTTTCTTTTCTTTTTGAAACCGAACGATCGTAGTAGTTGATTCTTTGGCTTTCAGACTTCAGAGTTTGGGCGAACGTACCTTTATATTTCTTCTGCACCCTAAGGTCCAATGGCTATATGCAAACTCTCGTCTTTCATCATATCCTGCCTCGGGGAATAATAAATTCTCTCTTTATTGGTTAGGTACCCTAATCTTAGGTGGTAACCACCGAGTCAAACAAACCTTCAAGCTGGTCAATTTTGTTGCCAACAAGGCTATGAACAACATCAACACAAATCAACAAAAGCCAACGTGACAGCTCAATGAGCCAAAAAAGTCAAGCAAGACTAAACTAAAACGAAATAACCCAAGTAGGAGGGAGAAAGACCAAGAAGAAGTTAGAAAGGGGGAAGAGGGGGCTAAATGAAAAATGAGTGGATCGTACCGCAAATGTTCCACCATGAACCAATCTCTCAATATTTGGTATATATCAAACATGGACCGAATTTGAACTTCTTACTTCCCCTTTCTCCTTCCACCGAAAGTAGTCATTTTTTATAGCCCCTAACCTATAAATACATCCAACGAGTCATACTTTTATTTCATCATCACTTGAATAAACTCAAAGGGAGGACTTGTAAAAAAACTCAAAGGAGGACCTAGAGAGTTCCAAGACATGTTAGGTGCCCTAAGGTTGAGTCCGAGTACATCCCTAGCGTCGCTGAATTTTGAAATTGTGTCGGGAATTCGAGTATGACCTATCCAACTAGTTGAGCATGACACTTGTTCACGAGACAACGAGATTTATTTTTCTATTAAAAAATTTTCAACGTATCGACTTTGGCGTTCTCTAATAAGGTTGTCATATACACGGTCCAATACCATCTACACCCTAGAGCATCAACATTCCCCTAATACTCAGTAGACGTGGAAATAGTCATTTCTCAGTTAATATGGATAGTCGTTTGATCAAGATCTTCCCATCTATATTGTAGCTGCACGGATCTCATGTTCTCAGCTATGTCTCAAAATAGTTATTTGTCGATCACCTGAGATAGCAAAACCATACATTTTTTGAGTTCCCATTTTTTAATTCAAATTGCGCTTACGTCGTTATTTTCCCCTTATGATGACCACTTCCATCCTAGAGTCCCATTGAGAACAGTAAGAATAATATAAATCTTATTTAAATATTAATGTACCTAAGTTTAGTGACAGATTTTACAACTGTGATTATATTTTGGTAAATACAAATTTAATATATGTACAACAATAGCTAAATGTCTTCTATTTGACTGCACATCTAGCCCAAAAATGTTGAGAAAAAACTTAGGGAAACATATAACAACATAGCATAAAAGGCAAAACTAAAAGTTACAACAATATACATGACGATCCCATGGTCGGCTCACTTTTCCACTCCGTCGGATGTTGGCGGCGGAGAAGAGAAGGGGAGCCGAAAGGGTGACGATCAAAGCTCTCAAGGAAAAGAAGAGAGGAGAGAGAAAGGAAAGAATCAAGAGGCCCTCCTGACGATACCACTGGCCCGTAATCTTCTTTCAAACGTACAGTGAAAAAAAATCAATGCTTCAATATGTTTCTCGAAATAAAATCACTCCCATTCCAACCGGCAACCGTCTCTTCAACGGAGGTGGAGGATGAATCATTTCTTTCGTGACTTTGCCTACAGAACGGTGTCATGAAACCTCCAGCAAGCAACACGGCCCTGATGGAACGGCACAGCCTTTCGAAACGGCACGAGCCGTGCCGTTGTTACGCCGGTCGGACGGCACGAAACCTCCTCTCCTGTGTCCTCTCACTGACAGCCTGACCCCGTGGCACCCGAATTTAACTCGCCTTGTACAGGACGCTTTGCCTTGCCTTCACCGGTTGCCACCGGGGACAGTAAACAGCAGAAACCGGCAGGCAGTAACGACACCGCCCGCCACCCCTAGCGGTAGCGCAGCGCAGCGCAGGCAAAGGCCGAAGGGGGAGGGAGTGGACAATTTACCGCGACGACAGCAACGACGGCGACGCGAGCACCAACCACCCTTAAGTAAGACGAGAAGGAGGAGGAGGAGGAGGAGGAGGCAGCGGGTCGCGATTAAGCTGTCGCGCGCGGCAGGGAGTGGCGAACTGGTGGATCTAACGCCACTTGCTGCTACGACTTCACCATCCCCTTCTTCTTCGTCTCCCCTCGCCCCACGCCTCCCACCCCCTTCCTCTTCGTCTCCCCCTGTCTCGCAATTCCTCGAGCATATCGCGCGCGCGGTCTCGATCTCCGCGACGGGGACCAATGCCGGCAGCGCGATGAGCGTGGAAGACGAGATGGTGGGGGAGGAGGAGGAGGCGGAGGAGCACTTCTACGAGTCGCTCGACCGCATCCTCTCCTCCTCGGCCTCCTCCACCTCTGCCTCGGACGACGACGGCGACCACCCGCGCCGTAGACGAGGGTACGATGCCGCCGCCGCCGCGGCGGCCCTCGATCTGTGGACCTCCCAGCCGGCGCCCATCCAGGAGCGGCGGCACCGGCTGCTCCAGCTGATGGGGCTCGCCGGGGACCCTGCCCTCGCGCGATTCGAGATGGGCCGATCCGTCTCCTATGGCGCCGTGGGCCCGACGCCGGCCTCTCCCGTCACGCGGTCCAGATCGGACGGGTCCGCACCTGCCTCCACCGCGAAGCCTCCGCTGGGAGGCGGCTGTTTGCGTTCGACCTCGTCCGACGCATCTGATGCCACGCTGGAGGCGGTAGAGGAGGACCCAAGCTGCTTGATCAGAAACCTCGACGACGGCACCGAGTTCGTGGTGAGGGAGGAGTCCGGGCTCCGCGAGGTTGGTACCGGGCGGCAGCTCACTGTGGAAGAGTTCGAGCTATTCATCGGCCGCTCCCCCATCGTCCAGGAGCTCATGCGCCGCCAAAGTGTCGCCAACTCCAACTCCCACTCCAATTCCCAAAGTGGCGCCTCCACCCCCATGGAGAGGTCCAGCTCTGGCTCCAGCAATGGCGGGGCGCGATCCAGGCGGCGTAGCAGCTGGCTCCGCAGCATCCGCAGCGCAGCTGGTTCCATGGTCAACTATTCGCGTGACCGCCGAAGCGACGAGAAAGACACCCTCTCAGAGAAGGGTGGGCGCGGTTCCAGCTCGGCCACGGATGACAGCCAGGATGGTGTTTCACTCCATGGCCCAGACCGTGTGAAGGTGCGTCAATGCGGGAAGTCATATAAGGAGCTCAGTGGTCTGTTCATGAACCAGGAGATACATGGACACAAGGGGTCCATCTGGAGCATCAAGTTTAGTCCTGATGGGCGATACCTGGCAAGTGCTGGGGAGGATTGTGTGATCCATATTTGGGAGGTGTTGCAGTTCGGGAGGATGAGGGAGGAGATGGAGGTGGAAGATAATGGGACCTGCAATCCGTTTGTGAACATGACATGCAACGAGTCATCAGAGCCAGTGTTGGCATCGGTTGCTACAGAGGTTTGCCATTGGGACAAGAAGCTGCCGGCAAAGGCTCTGCGCAGTCGGAGATCGGTACACTCAGACCGGTTGATGGTGCCAGAGCATGTGTTTGCACTGTCGGAGAAGCCTGTGATAACCTTTGCAGGGCATTCAGAGGATGTGCTTGATCTCTGCTGGTCCAAATCTCAGGTAATGCTCACATTTTGTTAAATCTCCCATCAATTCCGATGTGCAAATACTATTTTTGAGTACAATCTCAGGATGCAAACTGTGCTGTAGTGTCAAATGAATGCCATGACTTGGCAGAAAGGATATATGTAATTAGAAATGATCAGGGACACCACCTCGTCTAACCTTTTCAATTTGCTATCCTGATCAGGTGTACTGAAATGCACTGGCACTAAAAAGGATAAACTAACTGGTTCAGAATTGGGCAGTTTGTTGTTGAAGCAAAAACCACTTTGTTATGTTCAAGTAATTCAAAATAAATTTGACAAAATCTGAAACATAAGCGGTTAGCGGAGCTTGGTATGTGTCGCAGTATTGATGACAACATGTGTCAGGCCTGTATATCCAGTCATGCATGCCGTCTCGTCCTGCTGTTTCTATTAACACTTGCACATTTATCACATTACAACTTAACGTATTAAATTAAGACTTAATATAGCTTCAATTACAAGGAAACCGCTAAAGCCTTAACAAATGGCATTATCTGTTACTGTTATGTAGCTATCGGTTATTTGGTTCTATCTTTATCTTTACTATTATAAAGATGACAATCGACGGCGGCATTCATCAACCCTCGAACCGCCCGCCTCTTGTTAAATCTTGTATTAACAGTTGAGAGCGGGTATAAAACTCCTGCCTCTTGTTAAATCTTGCACGAACATATAGAATGAGAGCCGGCATATGATACTATAATCTTTTAAAACATGCATGTATTATATTGTTTTATAGTTCGTAGCAACGCACGTGCCATGTGCTAGTTTACCAAAGAACTTCATTTTGAGCGACCATTTCCCCAACTTTGTACTTTATTGTTCTTTTGACTGCATGATCTGGTTGGTGGCACGTTCAGATCTCATAGACACTCCATCTCAAATTTAGAGGTGGATTGGCTAGGTATAGGGCACTGGGATGAGAGGAACGAGATAAAATTTATTTGGATAGAGAGAGACGAGAGAGGAAGCTGGTGAGGGCTTCTTCACTGCTGGGGTGTGTGAGGTGACAGCGCACTGAATTGTGGTGACCTTGCACATAGATGAAGGGGGTCACTGCTCTGAGGCTAGTGAACATGTACGGGAGGAGGGTACATTCCGTCGTATTGGATTTAGAATATGACAGATTTGTTGGGGAATGGGTTCTCTAGTTGGATGGTCTTTTGGATCCCGTGATACCTTTTTACAGTTTACTCAAACCAAACAAAAAGTATTAAATGTATTCAGGTCAGGATGTAACCAGAATACAGCATAAATGGCCAGTGTAAATGACTGAACTAGCACATCATATTGGGTCTAGAACCTGTAATTATGGAAATTGACTGGGCTGATATTGCTTTTCGTTCTCATAGTTACAAAACGGTAAGAAAGATATAATACGAGCCTGTTTTATAGCAAGAATAATTAGTCGTTGTTGTTTCAAGGTTAATCGATTTATTCGTCTCGATAATATTTTTCCCTGTTCACTAATAAATCGATTAATCAAACCCATGTTTCTATAATCAATTCGATCCCCCGGGCCAATCCGAGGACGCCTATGAAAAAAGAATTTTTGAATCTATTTGTTAAAATCTAGGTGGTGCGTAATTCTTATTTAAATAATGTAGTTAAACATCATTTCCACTGGTTACAACAATCCCCCCCTTGAAGTTGTTATTGTCAAATTTTCATCAGAAATTTATATCCATAATTTTAAAAACTGTTTGCGCTGTTTTAAGCTATGAGCATTACCTATGATGTAATGACCACCACCATCCAAAGAAGAGAAATAAAAAGATAAAGAGAATTTTCTTGGAGATAGCATCGAAGTTGCTCCCTGGTCATTCATTACATCACCCGTCAAGTTAACTCAGGTTTCTTGATCATTTATGCTTTCTTGACATCTATAAGATAGACATTTATAGTGTTAATTCTACATGGTATGCTATTTAAGGCCCTCTTTGGATCATAGGAATTTTGGAGGAAAAAATATAGGTTCTAATCCTAAGGAATAATTCCTATACATGTCCGTTGTATCATAGGATTGCACCAAAGGAATTTTACAGGACAGGAAATTTTCCTCCAGATTTTGGAGGGATCCAAGAATGAGGTCTACCTCATGGAAATTTTCCTTTGGAAGTTTCAGTTTATCTTCTCTCTATCTCTCTCCTCTATTACTCCAATTAAGCATCTAATCTCACAATTCCTCTGTTTTCCGTATGTAACATCCAAACACCTCTTTCAAGCAATTATTGTGTTTTCGAGTCCGTTGTATTCAACATGGCATGGTATTCTAATCTTACGTTTTTCCTATTGCTTTTGTTTTTTCGTCCTTAATTTGACTTTATCTTGCAGTGCAGAGTATTGTTTATTTAGTACTAATAACTAAACATTGACCATCTCACCCAAAATCATTTGCTAACTGGATTATCAACCATGCTTTCCATACTATTCACCAAATCTAATCCCTACAATAAACTGTTTTTCCATGGTGCAGAAAACCTCAATTGAAGTTAGTGCATTTCAAGCTAACTTGAAGTTTGGGGACTAATTTTTAGAGTGTGGAATTTGTAATGAGTTCATTTTAGCTAGTTACAGTTATTCCAATCCCTTACTTCATTTTTCAATTACTGTGCAGTACTTGCTTTCATCGTCAATGGATAAAACTGTACGGCTGTGGCACATGTCAAGCACTTATTGTTTGAAAACCTTCTCCCACAGTGACTATGGTAAGAACTTTGTTTTTCTGAAGATTTCTCTGTCTCTCTCTCTCTCTCTCTCTCTCCATGAGCACACACACACACCTGATTACACTGTCCTTAATTTTCTCATATCAATTTCTTTATTCAGTGACTTGTATCCAGTTCAACCCTGTTGATGATAGATACTTCATTAGTGGTTCTCTGGATGAAAAGGTTCGAATCTGGAATATACCAAAACGTGAAATTGTTGATTGGGTTGATCTACATGAAATGATCACTGCTGCCTGCTATACCCCTGATGGAAAGGTTTTACTTTATAGTTCTGCAAATGGTCAACAGGAGTTATTCGACTGTTGCATGTTTGCTAACAACTTTTTCATACTTTTTGAAGGGTGCGCTCATTGGCTCTCACAAGGGCAGTTGCTATGCATATGATACATCTGGTATATCTCTCTCTCCCTCTCTCATTTACTTGCACTGTTGTGCACTTGCATTTTTAACCCTTTTACCCTGAGGACTGGTAGTCGGCTAGTATTATCAAAGACTGCATTATACTGGTGACATCTTGTTTTATAAATTGAATTTATGTGATTTTTACCGAACTAACTTCATCTTTGTTTGTCTTCTGAGCAGATAATATGCTTTGTCACAATAAGAAAATTGATCTCCAAAATAAGAAAAAGAAATCCAGCCAGAAGAAAATCACAGGATTTCAGGTGCTTACTCTGAAGAATTAAATGTCATATTAATCATACTGCACCTGACATGATATAGTTGTCCTGTCCTGTTATGTGCTGACACTGAACAGTAGTTCCTCAATAGTTTGTCCCAGGGAGTTCTTCAAAGGTCATTGTCACATCTGCAGATTCACGAATCCGAGTTGCTGATGGTTTTGAACTACTCCACAAGTTTAAAGGTTAGCTGGACTTGGCTTATTTAGGTCCACATTGGTGCGTGGCATATCAATTCCACTTTCTTGTGATTATTAGTTACATTTTTTTTTCAGGGTTTCGGAACACAAGCAGCCAAATCTCAGCTTGTTCAGCCGCTAATGGGAGGTACATAATTTCTGCAAGTGAGGATTCGCATGTATATATCTGGAGATACAATGATGATTCCAAACCAAGCAGAAAGAAGAACATAGTCTCAGTTACAAATACCCATGAACACTTTCACTGTGAGGGTGTGACAGTTGCTGTTGCTTGGCCTTGTACCAGCGTCACAGTGACTTCTAGAGCTAACTCCAGGAAGCAAGACGACCTGGACTGTGTGTCTGGTAATAGCAATATACTTGGATCTGAACCTGCTAAAGAGGATGAGATGCCTGCTATTCAGCACCAGAGCAACAACAGCATCAGAAGCAACAATTTAAATCACAATGGTGACAGGGTATCTGCGACCTGGCCTGAAGAGCTCATGACAAAAACAAAACAGAGCCCGAAGTCCAATACTAGCCTTCCCAGTGACGAAGATCAAGCTCCAAGTCAATCGGCCTGGGGATTAGTGATTGTGACAGCAAGCCGTGATGGTCGAATCAGAACATTTCAAAACTTTGGTTTTCCTAGTATAGCATCGATCTGATTACGTGTATGATAGGCAGTGCATTTCAGGCCTGTAGTTTTGTGTACAGATAGAATGGAGATAACGGGTGAGTTGCACGGCATTGAAGGATTAAATTTCGTTACTCCTTGGTGCGCCTGCTTCAGAGTTCGGAATCTTCAACTAACATATTGTCAGGATCCAGCTTCTTTGTTATGGCATTCATTTGCCCTAAATTGTACATGAAAGTGAAGCCCTAGAAAGAGTGACGCCGTCAGCTGGTTTGAGTGAGATCTTTCTTCGTTCATTCAGAAGCTTCAACCTTGTACCATTTGGCCGTTCACCTTCCATATTTTGTTTTCCTATTATATATTCTTGTAAGGAAAAATCTCAGTGCTACAGAAAAGAGAAAATCAAAAGAATTACATATCGTTGGAAAATTCGTTGTGCTGCGTTCTCAACTTCTGCATGCTGGATTTAAGTACTCAGAACTCAGAAGTGAAAAATTGCACTCTGTTGCTTTTGACTCAATCAGGGGTCTTAACATTTTTGTTCTTTCATTCCTATCATGTTTGCATTCTTTTACGGAGTACATACTTTTTCTGATTTTAGAGCAACTCCAGCCGCGCCCTCTAAAGGCCCCCTAAATGGGGTGGGGGGCGTCGGCGCGAAAATTCAGACCAGCCGGTCTTCCCAATTTGTTATTTCACTTTTGAATTTAGACCATCCGGCGCGGCCCAAAAAGTTAGCCGGCATCCACCGGGGGGGGGGGGGGGGGAGCGGGGTGCCGGCGTCAGCGCAACGCGTTATTGCGACGGACCCGTCTTGTCAGCGACCAATTAATTGCCCCACCAGTTTCTCACTGGCCCTTCCTCGGCTCCCGAGTGGATTTTAATGGCGGTAACCCGCCGGTTGCCATGCGGCCACGTTTATCGCCGTGTTCACACGCCCGCTGATTCGCATTCCGGTGATATAAAAAGGGGCATCCACCGGCGGTAGTCGGCATTTCTCCTCTCGGCGCCTCCTCTCCTCCCTCTCGCCCTTAAACCCTCTCTCTCGCCATGGCTTCCGGCGACGAAACATGGCGCCGGGTGACGCTCACGCTCGAGGAGGCTGAGGCCCTCCACGAGCACGAGTACACGGCGCCGCCTGACTGCCGGCTGCCGACGCACCAGACTCTCAGCATCGGTGGCATCCCAACGCCGCCAGTGCCAACGGGCCCTGTCCGGACTGCCGTCGTCAACGCCCACTGGTGGCACGGGCTGACGGCGGAGGAGTGCGAGGACCCCGGGTGGAATCGCGCCAGCGGGGCGAACTGCCTTTCTTTGCCGACCGCCTCGCCGTGGACATAACCCGCTATGAGGGCCAAGGCGAGCGCCCGCCGCCGGGCCGTTTCAACATCAACGGCCGGCGCCGGTTCCAGCACGGGCGCTTCGTGGCGGCGGTGCTCGCGCACATCGCCGCTGGCGATCACCCTTGCCGTCACCGGTACGGCGGGCCAACCCACTCCCCCGGCTCCGGCTCTTCCCGCAACGCCTCCTCGCCGGCGCTGCGCATCAAGGAGGAGCCGAGGTCGTCTTCCCGCCGACGGGGGCCGGAGCCGCCTTGCGGCCATCTCCGCCTGGTCCGGCCAAAGCCAGAGCCGGAGTGGGCGCCGGCCAGGATGGCGACCCCGAGGACTTCCCGGGGCAGCGGGCGGCGGAGCGCGAGGCCAAGGAGGGCGAGGCCGAGGCGTGGAGAGCCAAGGAGGCGGTGAGGGAGGCGGCCAAGAAGAAGAAGGCGGGGAAGAGACCGGCGCCGGAGGTGAAGGGGGAGCCGATGGACATTGACTCCGACGAGGCCTACCTCGCCTACTTCAGCGCCCTCGACAACTAGGCGGGCGTTTTTTTTGAATTATGTAATGAAAAAACTTTATGTTTAACTAAATGTCATTGAGTTTAGTTAAATTTCACGTACTTCATTTAAATTTCGCCGAATTTAGCTAAATTTTGCCTTTGGGGGAGTTGGTATTGGGGGGCGCGGCTGGATCACGGCGGGCCCCTAAAAAAATCCGTCGTGGCCCCCCAGACGGCCTAAAAAATGGGTACGCCGGACGCCAAATGGGGGACGCAGCTGGAGATGCTCTTAGCACGAGAAAATCCAATGCCTGAGAACAGAAACGCCGTAGAAGTGCCCTAAAAAAAGAGAAACAAAAAAGGCAACATGATGCATTGATGCAGGCAACCTCTGTCCTCGAAGCCCTCTGGCCAGGATCGAAGGGATCAAGGGGGTGTTTGGACAATGGCTAAAGTTCAACTTACTAAAATATGAGTATTTGTGTACATATCCCACATGACAATGTCACATAGTTTAAATGCCACCAAATAAACAATCCACGACATTTATTCACTTTCCATTTTCAAGGTAGTTAGATATGCAAGCACATCAAGGGGCGACTTCTGTATGTGCCAGCTACACAATATGTGCCAATAAACGTCTATGGCACATAATAGAGTAAAATGCATCACAGGTTCCTATTCTTTTGCGAAGGTGTCAAGTAGGTTCCTAATATTTCAAAACGCACGTTTAGGTACTAATTGTTTGTTAAGTGATTCATCGCAGGTCCCTCTGGTGCGCATTTACGGCTGCATGACGTGGCTGCCATCTAGGCTTTGGCCATCTTACAGAAAACCCCCTGCGTCTCAGTCCCTTCCATTTCGCGGTTCCTGCAATTCTTCTCCCAGGCTTTGTTCTTCCCCGAGAGCAGACAATAAACCTTACACTTCGAGTGCATATATACTAGCTGTTCTATGAAGTCCTTAGTCCAAATAGTCGACCATGTGTCTACTACACATCCATCAAAGTAATCAATTTGCCCATCTACATAGATCTTGTTCATGCCAAATCCACACAAAAATCCCCCATGATTGATTTCCACAAAGAAGAGCATGTCACTTATTCCTACCAATCAAGAGGACGAAATTTATGTTACGAATCTGTTCTACTCATCATCCACTACAAGAAATCGACCAAATCGAAGAACCAACGAGATTAGAGTTGGGAATCAGAGAGATTAGGGTTGTAACCGGAGGATTTCATACCGTACCGCGGTTGCGGTGCCCTGGGCAGCCGCCGCACTGTTTCCATCTCGCCGACGAGGCGCACGACCCGCCCAGCAATCCTGCCGGAGCCGCCTGTCCCTGCCGCCGCCTCGTCTATCTCCAATGAGATGGAGAGGAGAACGAGGAGAGAGGGCCGCGAAATGAGAGGGGGATAGGTGCGCGGGGGGGGGGGGGGCTCTGTAAGATGGGCAAGCCACGTCCTCGCCTGACGTATGGGCCCAAGGGCTAGGTGGCAGCCACGTTATGGGACCTGGGATGAACGACTTAACAAACAATTAGGACCTAAATATGTGTTTTGAAAGATTAGGAACTAACTTGGCACCCTCGCGAAAGAATAGAAACCTGTGAATCTGGGATGCATTTTACTCCAGCCTTGATGAGATGGCAGCACATCGAAAGTGCAGTGCCAACTTTATTTTGACTAGGAAGGTAACATGTTATATCAAATGGTAGTTACGTCGTTAACCAAGAGAGTAAGTAGTTAGGGGATCATCAAGCCCCCACCCTGCCCAACATCGAGCGTTTAAGCATTTTCGACACAAGTGGCCTCTCAGGAGACAATGCTCAAAGGTTACACATTCTTCAAAAATTGCTACTGCCGCCCCAAAGGACCTGCCACCTTCCTTCATCACTTGGACTACCTTAGAATTGTATGAGTTTACAATCACCTGGTTGCAACCAAGGTGTCTAGCGAGTTGTAGCCAATGCAGCACACCGAACACATATGTCGATACAACATCCACAATGCGGAACTGCACGTGGCTCACTGCACTAATGAAGTAGTTGAAAGGGCATTTTTCCTCCTAAGTGTTTTGGTCTGGACTAATTGTGTTCCCGAGTGTCCATAGCTGAATAGAAGCAGCTTCTCCTTTGAAAAATAGATTGTTACGAATCTTTCGGATGTTCCAGGCAGCCAAAGCAAAAACCTCAAAGGATATGGGGCAAATTTATCTCTAATCGCAAGGAGAATCTCCACACGGTGAGCATCAACGGCCGATGAATGCCCAGCTCAATCCAGCACTTTGTACTAAATGGGCAGCATATAAAAAAGATGATCCAACTTTTCTTCTACCTCAGCATCACAAAGTACACATTTCAAATCTTCCCAATGTTAAAATGTTTCGTGCTAAGCATATTTCAAGTTCTCCTCCATCCCATATTAAGTGGCCCAAATTTTTCTAAATATGGACGTATCTATATACTAAAATACATCTATATGCATGTAGGGTTTCTTTGGATCGTAGGAATCCAAAAACATAAGAATAGAAAAAGTGTAGGATTGAAATGCCACATGCTGAAAACTACAGGAATAAAAGACATAGGAATTACTTGAAAGAAGTGTTTGGGTGATACATGGGAAAAACACAAGAATTTGGAGATTATATGGTACTTAATTGGAGCAAGAGAGGAGAGAGATAGAGAGAAGTTGCATTGAAACTTTCAAAGGAAAATTTCCAAGAGGTTAGACCTCATGCTTAGATTACTACAAAATTTGAAGGAAAACCTCCTATCCTATGGAATTCTTTTGGTGTCAATCCTATGATCCAACGGCTATGTATAGGAATTATTCCTTAGGGCTAGAACTCTCTAATTTTCCTCCAAAATTCTTTTGATCCAAAGGAGGCCGTAATATTTAGGCACCTATTATGGAACGGAGGTAGTATTAAGTCTATCATTCAATAGCAACCACGAGAAGGCTTTAATCTTCATACGAACTTTAGACATGATGCTTGATTCTTGCCATTTAGGGAAACACATAGGAAAAAGATATAGAGAATTTTCATAAAATATAAATTGGGATTGAGAACAATTGCTGGAGCACTCTTTTTATAACTTTTGAAAAACGGTTCAGATGTTAATAAAAACCATTTTAGGAGTCTCCTGAAATAGTTCCAAGATACTCTACGGGATCCGCTAACAATTAAATTCCACGCTAACCGTTCCTTATAACCTCAACCACCACTGTCCGACGCACGCGACGTGACAACCTCGAGCTCCCGTTCGAAAAAAAGAGAGAACAAATCAAACAAAAATCTCTAATAATTGCGTGGCGATAACAGCAACATATCGGCGTCCGCAGACTCCGCAGCACCCTCTCCCCACCACCAGTCCACCACCGGCAGGCCACGCGACCTACCAAATAAATCCTTCTCCTCTCCCAGATCCGTCCCCAATCCGATCAGACGCCTAGGGTTTCAACTTCCAAGTTTCTCCCCCAACCTCCCATCCTCTCCTCACGCGGCTGCCATTGACGCGTTAGCACACGAGCTCCTCCAGATCTGACCAATCCACCCCCAAATCCTCACTGACGCACCGTCAGAAACGGTGAAGAATTCGGACGCAAATCTGAAGCATCTTCGTCACTTAAGACCACACACGCATATATTTCTCCCCCTACCTGTTTCTATTTTATTTTCGTTTCGGACGCTTCATACGAACAAGATCTGCAAGCGGTTTGCAGATCCTATCTGTGTGAGAACTGAGAACCAGGCCTTTGCTTTTGGACGCACCGAACGAACTTTCGAGATCTGTTTGTTGTTTTGCTTGTTTCGAGAGAATGATCAAGTCGATGGTTTATTACGGGAACACCTCCATCGGGGAGGTGGAGTTGTGGCCCAAGGGCGAGACGAACTTGGGTGCGGCGTCTTGGGCGCGAGAGATTCGCGTGGACCGTCTTTCCCCGCCCAGCGAGCGGTGCGTGCCGCTCGTGGTGTTGCACACCGTAGCGGTTGGGGCTCGCTGCCTCGTCATGGAGTCCAGGCCGCTCAAGGCCGCCGACGAGCCACCACCGCCTCTTGTCGCCATGCACGCTGCTTGCCTCAGGGATAACAAGGTATATAAGTTTCCCTGACATAAAAAAAAGTGATCCGGATTTCAAAGCGTAAAAAGGATCAACGTGAACAGATGGAGGAATCTCTAATTATACATGGAAGGAATCTCTCTAATTTTACATTGGAAGTATAAGGAATCTGTAATTTTACATGAACACTGGTTGGAGGAATCTTTCTAATCTTACATGGACGAGTTTACCAGAACATAATCTTAACATAGTACTGTATGAATAAGTATGTTAATCTTACATGGACAAGTACCCTGGACCGGGATTTTTTGATAGGATGTGGACTTATGACAAAGAATGCCTTGATATTTGTTCATTGCTGATACCGACTCAAAGGAATCATTGTATACGATGTTCTGTGAACTTGGCTTGCTTTGAATTCAACTGTATCATCACAGAAATTGAATTTCAATTTGGCAAATTGCATTACTGAGTTCAGGGTCTTATGGCATGTGGAAAAGTGTTATTTTCTCTGATACTCATGGACTTAAAATGGATGGATGTCTTTTTTTGTCTGATACCCATGGACTTTAAATGGTTGGACATCACATCAGTTGCTAATTGCTACCATCTGTTGATCACACTAATTGAATTCGAACTTTGACTTTAAGTAGAAGTACAAGGATGTATAAACATACATATACAGTTGGTCTAACAAGTTGATTTACCATTGCTTTTGGTGCTGCTTGATTCTCACTGCAATAAACTTGGAAGAGAAGCTGCTAACTACTGATGTTTTTCATGCACCAAGATTTTTTTTTTTGATGTTTC
The DNA here is from genome assembly GCF_000005505.3 of Brachypodium distachyon. Lineage (NCBI taxonomy): Eukaryota > Viridiplantae > Streptophyta > Magnoliopsida > Poales > Poaceae > Brachypodium > Brachypodium distachyon. The sequence goes on from NC_016133.3 coordinate 50,846,908, forward strand.
AGTTTTGCAATGCATTTTATTCTGATTCAGTAAGCCATTTCTGTTGGTTTTTAAGTTACAGCTGTTGTTGTATTTCCATTCTTAGTTGGTGACTTAGAACCAAAGTTCTACCTTCTTTTAATTTCTTGCGCTCATGTTGCCTACGAACTTGATACCCTTTCTTCTTCATTTTCATTTTAGCAAAAAAACATTTAACACATATACTTCTATATTTAAATTATGTCTTTTCTTTGTTTGTTTGTGCTTGTAGACTGCAGTTGTTTCGCTAGGAGAGGAAGAATTGCATTTAGTGGCAATGACATCACGGAGAAACTTGATGAATCAAGCTTGTTTCTGGGGATATAAAGTGCCATTTGGTTTGTACAATTCTTGCTTGACCATGTTAAATCTTCGGTGCCTCGGTATTGTGTTTGACCTTGATGAGACATTGATTGTCGCCAATACCACACGGTCATTTGAGGACAGAATTGATTCACTTCAAAGAAAGCTGAATAATGAGACCGATCCACAGCGCATAAATGGTATGTTAGCAGAGATCAAGAGGTACCAAGATGATAAGTCTATCCTAAAGCAGTATATAGAAGGTGATCAGGTCTATGATGATGGAAAAATGTATAAAGTGCAACCTGAGATTGTTCCACCATTGTCTGATAACCGCCAATCATTGACACGTCCAGTTATAAGATTACAAGAGAAAAATATTATCTTGACAAGGATAAATCCTTCGGTATGTGATTTTACTTGAATTTGCTTGCCATATTTCAGTAAAATCACATCTTAATCTGCACTTAGATGCATGTAATTCCAGTTATGTTATGCCTAGTTTTTTTAACACATTAGGCCTGTTAAGAGTTTTATATTTGACATTTGTACTGCCTGGAATGCCATAGACCTGTTTCCGCGTGCTCTTGTTCTCTCTTTTGCTAACATGACATCAAAGTTTCTAGAGTTTGAGTACATTAAATGCTGGCAAAGCAATTAGTTTTTATCCTCAGTATGATGTACCTGCCTGATTATTGTCGTGAAAGAATCTCCAAAGCTGCTAGGCTAATGAATTTCTTTTTTTTTGGGGTAGATAAGAGATACCAGCGTTCTTGTTCGGTTAAGGCCAGCATGGGAGGATCTCCGAAGTTACTTGATTGCAAGAGGTCGCAAGCGTTTTGAGGTATATGTGTGTACAATGGCTGAGAGGGACTACGCTTTAGAAATGTGGAGATTGCTTGATCCGGACTCTAGATTGATAAACTCTGTTCAACTTAGTGACAGAATGGTGTGTGTAAAATCTGGTAAGTGAATTGTCTTGTTTCTGGACCAAGTACCTGAATAAGTTAGTACAGTATGATCTTTGAAATGCTATTGTAATCACAGGATGTGAAATGCAGCTTCAAAGGTTTCATTCTTGTTTATGCATGACTTATTATGGTTCGTTCTCGTTCCATCCTTTGAAGTTAAACCTTGTTTGTTGTCTCTAGGCTTAAGAAAGTCCTTGCTAAATGTTTTCCATGATGGATCTTGCCATCCTGGAATGGCACTCATAATTGATGACCGTCTGAAAGTTTGGGACGAGAAAGATCAATCTAGAGTTCATGTGGTTCCTGCTTTCACTCCATATTATGCACCTCAAGCAGAGGTAAAAATCATAGTAGATCTGCACCGATACAAAATCACCTTATTTTATGGTTACTAATGAATTTTTTTTTTCAACTTGTAGGCAAACTTTTCTATCCCAGTTCTGTGTGTTGCTAGAAATGTTGCATGCAATGTTAGGGGAGGTTTCTTCAAGTAAGATTGCTGTACTAATTGATATGATTTCAGTACCACTGTCATTGCATTCTCCACTATCAAACTAAGGCTACTCTAGGCTGCCATTTTCGGTTTTTTTACTTACACAGCAGCATAGGTTGTCTGGCTTCTTAACATCAAACTAAATGGTTCAATTGGCAGAGACTTTGATGAAGCCCTCTTACCAAGGATTAGTAATGTTGTTTATGAGGACGTAATACATGATATCCCATCAGCCCCAGATGTGGGCAATTATTTGATTTCAGAGGTGAGTCTGGTAAACCCTGATACGTGCATGTTTTTTTCACAACAATTAACAGTTCTACCCATCTTCATTAGGATGATAATGTTGGAGTAGTGAATGGGAATAGAGATTTGCTGGTGTTTGATGGTACGGCTGATGCTGAAGGTGAGAGGAGAATGAAGGTTGCAGTCTTCCCGCCTCTGTCTGAAATTTTGTTTGTGAATTTGTAAAATCACAAATTAATTCATTCATGAATAATTTTGGTCAGCTGCTATATTTGTCTAGTAAAAACGGTAGTGCAGTTGTTAAAAGTGTTCATGGGGAAAATCTAACTTGGCCCCTAAACTATTGGGATCATGGGGTGCTAGCTTGGATGATGATGTGTTCAACGTGGTGATCACTTTGGAAATTAAATGCACAATAATTTGGTTGCTTCCCTGCCTCTCACAACTGACCATCTCCCCCTCCTTCCCTCTCTCTCTCTCTATTGCATGCAAGGAGGCGACACCGTCTGCTGAATACTACTAGTAGTACTAGCTAGCTATGATCACCAACACCTACTTTTGCACTGCTTGCTTTAGCTAAGCAGGATCAAACAAACAGGAAAATTACATAAATTCATTTGGATAAGTGGTTCCCTTCTGTTAGCTTATATTTAAGGACACCTGGAAGCGTTATTTATGGCGGTAATGCCAATTTAGCCTGTTGTTGTTAGTGCTGCAATTTGCCAATTGATGGGTTCCATCAAGTCCACCTTGTATGAGCTCCCATAGGTGTTGTGCCTGCTGCCTAAAATTAATTTCAGCTGGAAGTACTTTGATCATGAACTGCTGGACAGTTAATAGAACCATTTTGCATCCAAATGTGAACTAAAAACTATCTGCAAATATCTTCACATGCTACTTTGCAGGAAAAATCTGTTTCTTCTGTTTTTTACTTATATCCAGCTTGACTATTTTCAGGAAGCATCTGGCGCTGGCAGTGCTTTAAATCCAATAGCAGCTAGCTTTGTGATGCCAGTAGCCCCTGGTCAAAATTTTGTTCCATCTTCAGTAGCACCATTTGCAACACCCCCTGGCATGATGCCTTTGATTAACAGTCTGGTTCCACAACCTCCATTCAGCCAACCAGTTGCTCAAGCAGGTCTCTTAGATCCACTGCAAGGTTCTCCAGCTAGAGAAGAGGGTGAAGTTCCTGAGTCTGAGTTAGATCCTGACACAAGGAGAAGGCTTCTCATATTGCAACATGGTCAAGACACAAGAGATCCTACACCTCCTCTTCCAGCAGTACCTCCTGTGCAAGTTCCAGTTCCTCCGGTGCAACCTAATGAAAACTGGTACCCTGTGGAGGATGGGATGAACCCAAATAATCTGAACAGGGGTACAACAGGATTTCCTGTAGAATCTGTAAAGCAACCGCCTCAACCATCTTACTTCCATGGTGGGGATAATAATCCCGTATCTTCTGATAGGTTTAACTATCAGAACCAGAGGTTTCCCCCTCAGGTAGGTGTTTCAGATGGAATTATTTTTATCTCTGTTTGGTAGTAAGACATTTACACCACTTGGTGAATTTGTTTGATTCAGCTAACACATGCTGAGGATGATCACATGCTTCAGAATCCTGCACCTCCAAGATTCAGATCGTTTCCTGGTACATATGTGCTCCCTTTCTGAATTTTTATGTTTGTGTTGAGGGCGATGCAGAGAATTGGGCTCTTATCATGTCTTAGCACTTGAGGTTATTATTTTTTGTGCGTGTGCATGGAATTTTCACGTTGTACTTCTCATACCCCTATATGTAATCAGTAGACCTTTGAAGCATTATGGATGTAGTAATTACTGATTAGACCTGCTAAAGACTAACTGGCTAGGGCGCATGAGGAAAGCCCAGGTTTGATAGCCATTCCTCTGCCGGTGTGGTCCGAGAGAACCAAGTCAAAGCCTAGAAAAACATTTCTCCATTTTTGTTATTTTATGAATAATATATTTGAATTATGTTCAGAATAAAACATTATTTTTCAAATTATTTTTTTGGGCTCTATCAGACTTAGCACTGTAAACTTTGGCCTTAGAATATGTGCTTGGCTGGGCCGGGCACTAACAGATCAACTAGTAACACGAACTTAATGGCAGGCAAGGCCTTGCATTTATCATTAAATCTTTTGCATATGATTTACTCAATTTTATTTTACAACAGAAATGAATAAATAGAATTTAAAGCTTGCTGCATTAACTTTTTGTTTAACACATGTTTTGGCTTGTTGTGTATTTATGTTATCTACTCTCTCCGTTCCTAAATTCTTGTCGTCGTTTAGGAACGGAGGGAGTATTTGACAATGAGTTTGTCTTGGCAATAAGGTTGATTATTCTTTAGGATGGATTGTTCTGAACTGTGTTTATGCTGTCGAGGAGAGGATCTAACAATTTGGCATATTCCATCAGGTCAGAGAAACAACCAGATTGAATCAGGACAAAACTTTGCGCGAAATGTAGGTACCTCTGTTGGAATACTAGAGGAGATTGCACCAAAGTCTGGATCGAAGGTAATTTTGAGTTATCAGTATTAATGCTCCTGATACCTTTTCTTGGCCATTCAGATTGGTGTTTCTTTTTTGTATATAGGTGGAATACAGGTCAACATTATGTGATACCACGGAACTACAGTTCTCTATTGAGGTGGGTTTGGATCTTCGGTTCATGGTTGGTATATTAAGGTTCTATTATTCATATTTGAATGAATTAGTCAAGTTTGTCACTTGAATTTAATCATTTTTAAGAGGATGAATTTTAGAAGTCTGGTCATAGCGTTGCGTAGATTCGTATAAAACATAGTTCTTTTGAGTGAGAGTAACCACTTCACCAATTGCCAAAATTTACTGTGGTATGCAATTCTCTTGACTTACCGAAGGAAAAATTCTGCTAAAGGAATCTTGTATTTTATTGTCTTTGTAGTGTTCTTGTCCATTCAGATTGGTGTTTCTTTTTTGTATCTTAAGCTTGCCTTATTTACCTTTTTTTTAATCTTTCGTGCCTCTTTCAGGTTTGGATAGTTGGAGAAAGAGTAGGCGAAGGCATTGGTGGTACAAGGAGAGAAGCACAGTGGCAAGCTGCAGAGATGTCTTTAAGAAATTTGGCTAGTAAGTTTATGTTGTGTTTCATATTGACACTAGTTTTTCCATTTTCTTGTCATGAATATAACAGTGTGTGATGTCATTGATGTTATGGCAACCGAGGGATTCATTTTAAATTTGGATTCTTTACATGTTACTCAGGGCATGCATATATATTCTACTGTTTGGAGTTGATTTTTCTCTTAGCTCCATCATATATCTTGTAACCTGTCACTGTGGGCATGTAACAAGTTACTTCCTCCGATCCATAATAAGTGTCTTGGATTTAGTTACTTCCTCAGATCGGAGGAAGTAAGTTGTACTAAATCCAAGACACTACTTTAGTACAAAATTGTACTAAATCCAAGACACTACTTTAGTACAAAATTGTACTAAATCCAAGACACTTATTATGGATCAGAGGGAGTACATCACTTACCTGATGGCGCTGGATAGTTTGTTTTCACCTTTGCACATGAATACTTTGCGATTTAATTTCTTTGGCGAACCTCTTGGTAGCGATTTCTTTCATTTATTCTATCGAAAGTGGCAGGATATCTCTAGTCCCGTTGTGCTTTGCACAACTTATGGGACAGTTTGACGTCATCGAAATGTTATACTGATTTGTTGTGTCAATTTTACTTGCAGATAAATACCTCTTGTCTGATCCAAATAAGATTACTGATGTGAATGAAAATGGTTTTGGTAGCAATCAAAACTTTTTTGGATACTCTGAAAGTAATAGGAACGATAGATTGCCAGTTGCGAGTACTTCAGAGGAATCCCGATTTATGAAAACAGGGGAGAATAATTCTAGGAAAACGGGAGGTTCTGTTGCTGCTCTTAAGGAACTTGTAAGTACACGCTTTGATTATTAGTCGTTTGACTCTCTGATCATAAAATCAGTAGTGTCTAAGATAAGTGGAAACGTATTGCAGTGCACGGTTGAGGGATACAACTTAGTTTTTCAAGCGCGGCCAAGTCCTCCAGATGGTTCAGTAAGCAAGGAAACTTATGCTCAGGTCTGTTAGCAGCTTCATTTCTTTGAGGGGTTTATCCTGATATATGTAGTTTTGACAATGCATACATTATTGTATAAAGTAAACACTTTTGTGATGTTATTTCCTGTGGAGAATGTGTGGTGTCCACTCCTTCATGAGTGTCGGATACACTTTGATAATGTGTGGCTGTATTGGTGTGGGTCTTGCCATGTAATTTTTTGTTGTGTACTGTTAAGGATGTCAGGCATTGTTTCATCTCTTGTTGCTTATTAGTTGTTGTACCGATTTACATGACTAACTGAAATCACTATTTAGTATGATTGGTTACGGTAGTACTTGTACATGCAGTAAATGGGGGGTGTCATTTTCATGTTGACATGAATCTGCAGCACGGCCTTTTTGATTCATTTAGCTGTAGAATTCAGTGTTTGAACAAACATAATGATCTTCTGGAGCATACATCAATTTCTTGACTTTTGTATTTTCAGGTAGAAGTTGGTGGGCAAACGCTTGGCAAAGGAGTTGGAATGACATGGGAAGAAGCTAAGCTTCAGGTTATACACCTCATGTTGAAGCATTTTTCCCTCTCTTTTTGATTCGGGTTATAAGTTAAGTTTTGATATTTATAGCTGTACATATGTTCCACGTTTATATTCTTGTTCCAAACAAACTGTACCATAGTCTTAGAAGTGGGGTTGACTGTTTTCAACACTTATTTTTTATGGTAAGCTTTAAGGCCGTGGGTTTCTACGATATATATGAGTGAGTATGAGCAGAAACATCAACTTTTGTTTGCATTTGAAGTGTGCATATGAGTGTGTCTTCAGCTTGGGTTTGGTTAGTTCACATGTTGTATACATGGATCAAGTTTTCACATGTTTGCCATTTTATAGGCTGCTGATGAGGCTCTTGTAACATTGAGATCCATGCTTGGTCAACTTGCTCAGAAACGGTCTGGTTCTCCCAGGTTTGTCCTTTTGCTTACTGTTTGGTTTTAGAATAAGCCCTTTTGCTTTTGATGTACTCCCTCCGATCCTAAATTGTTGTCGAAATATTACATGTATCTAGACGCTTTTTAAGAATAGATACATCTATATTTGGACAAATTTGAGTCAAGAATTTAGGATCAGAGGGAGTACATAGCTTATTGAACTTTATCTGATGTTAGATGACTTGCTGGACTTTTTTGCTTTTCCAATTTGGAAAATTCAGCTTTGCTAACTAGAAATTGCATCTATGGTCCACATTTCGTTAAATTTCGTTGCTTACAAAGTACTATGCAAGTGAAGTAACTAGAAATTGTTACCAGTTATATATTCCATTCTCTGAGCTCTGTGCCAGTGCATAACTGAGCTCAATCAAATTCCTTCCAAAGACACTTTTGGGAAGGAATAGAAGATTTAAGTCTTCATGAGCTTTGAGCGTGATTATAGTCTTATGGTAGTTGTGTGCTGACTGCTGAGGCCTAGAAAATGTAGAGGAAAGATTTGTTGCACCTTAGCTTACTCATGTAAGTAACGATCATGACATGCTCCGATCACTGTTCTGATATGGTGATTGTTGATAGAAGTAGTTTTCGCAGATTTTCTGTTAAGTGTTGGTTACATTTTCTTTCGTTGCTTAGTCTCACCTATATGCATTATGTGCTTCTTGTTTTTGTTATCTTTAAATATGCGCTATTTCTCCACAGGTCATTGGCACCCAATTTTAGTAAGCGCTTCAAGTCAGATTTCCCGCGAGCAGTGCAAAGGGCTCCATATGGTAGATATTCCAGGATCGAAGGCCATGTTCCTTGAGGGAAGTTTCACAGAAACAATCTGCCTGGGCATGATTGAAAATCCAGGATCAGAAGGTTTTCTCGAGCAGAGTTTTGCAGAAACGATGTGTCTGGACATTGGGCCTTTGAGTTAGAAGAGACCCATCATCTTTGCAGAGCAAATTCTGTGATCTGGTGAACTCCCGAGGGCTTTCTCACTGGCTACCGGAGAAAAGTGGTTTCCCAATCCAAGAAATCACGAGGAATCGTGCGGGACTTTATGCAGACCGACATGCCTGTGAATCTTCCCCCGTGGTACCTGTGGATCAGCAAATTTAAAGTATATAAATCAGGGTTGGTGCTGCCACGGTTCCGCATGGTGGAGTTGCGACAAAATCTTAACTGATCGTTGTATAAGGTTGTACATCGTGGTTGTTTTTTAGAGAGAGAAGATCCAGGTTGTAGTTGTAAGCACCCAATTGATGTTGTAGGTTGTTGTTATTGGAGTATGCACGACAGTGTAGCTGGCGACAAAATCATGAGCTTGTGATAGGAGGCATCACTGTAATTTATGTTTCTAGGTTCTATGGAGATCTATCGCAGTCGATCAAAAATCCAAAAGAGGAACAACAGACAGCAACAACCGGTCAAAACAAAGAAAAAAAGAAAGCAACTGAGAACAACCGGTCGGCAAGCAGTCACGGTGTGGCCGGGAAAAAGCTGCCGAAACGAAAGGAACACGCGCACACATATCAGCCGCCCAATAAGGGAGTACGGAGGCGATGAACGGCCATCGGTGCCCGACAGGCAAAAATAACTAAACCGGTCATCAACTCGCCCACCAAAAAAGAGCCTGGCATCCAAGCCATACATGAACTGAGCGTGAGAAATTTACGGGATTTATTAGAGAGGTTGTGTCAGAGCATTTCTAGCAGATCCCGTATATGGGCGATCGAACTCGGTTTACGGATTTGGCCAAAACAAGATCCGAATAGATACTACGGATTGGACTGGCTCGAAAAAAAAAGTTTGGGGCGCTGAAGCCCCTCCTGAGCCACATATATCTACGGCTCTGAGGGGACGGTTTCGGTATCAAATTTGAAACCCTCTGCCTCCCCCTCCGCCGCCAAAAAACTCTATCTTCCCTCCGCCTCCCCTTTGCCCATCTCCCCAAAAATGGAGTATCCTGTGAACTCCAGCTTAGGCTCGGGGTGCGTCATGGCAGACTGACGGGTTCGTCCGAAGGCCGCGAAAGCCCGCCCGTGTCCGCTCCGAGGCGGCGGCAAGCGCGGGGCCCGCCACCAAAGCAATTGGGCAGGCCTCGCCTCCTGCTTGCCGGAAACCCTAGCCTGACAAGTGGAGGTCGCTGCCCAAATCAACGAGGCGGGGAGCTCCCGCCGGGAGGACGTGGCGGGAGCCCCCTCTTCGGGATCTGCCACCGCACCGTCTCGCCATGGAGGCCGTCGAGAAGGACGAGGACACCTTCTACAACAATGCGGTCGCCGATTCCATCAAGACCACGAAGGAAGATGAGGAGCGCCGCTGGCGACAAGTATGCCGCCGACTTGTCCACCGCCCTCTGCCGGTCAGAGGATGACGTGGGAGCACGAGACGGAGATGCAGGTGTACTGCCTCTACTCCGATTTCGAGTAGGCCGGGCGGCGGCGAGAAGCCTCCCACCTCCCACGGAGGAGCAATTTTGGTTTTGTCGATGAACCACTCCTCGTAATATTAGGATGTATTAACTGTAGTTCGAAGCATGTGCGAACTGCTTATAATCGTATTTAGATCATGTGTTAATTATGAAGTTTATATGTATGAACTTGGATGCTTGTTATGAGAATCGACGCGTGAATCGTTCTCGTTATCCATTTTCAAGTTTGCGGATTGGGTTTTCAGCATTTGTTCTTCCCGACACCAAAAGGTATGTTCGCCGGTATACAAGATCTGGTAGAAATGCTCTTAGGTCTAAATATCAACGTCCCTCGATCTGCAATGAAAAGCCGCTAACTTGTCTGGTTGCGTTGAAACCTACAGACGGTCATTTCGCACACAAATCATACAGTTGTTTGTCAATTGTCAGCAATGCAATACTCCTATGATCTTACCAACTCGCAACAGTACGAATTTCGTATTGCTGATCGAGCACGTAGCTACTTGCGCGTACGCGGTACGCCTACCTGGGAACAATTTCGCTGCAAGTGACCGAGCCAGAATTTGCACTGCTAGTGGTAGGAATTGCTGCCGTCGGCCATCTCGCCCTCAACGAACCAGCTGACAAGCTCACGCCAGGACAGACTGGTTCCGCTTCCGCGCAGCCCAAATGATCAGTGGGCCGCGTCTCCAGCTTCCAGAACGTGTCGGGCCATGACAGCATCTTCACCACCTGGCTCATCGTCGGCCGGCCGGCCGGCGCCGCCTGCGTGCACGCCAGGCCTACCTTGGCGTACCTGAGCACCTCCGCCTCCGGGCAGTCGTCCTTGATGCTCGCGTCCACCATCTCCAGCAGCCTGTCCTCTTGGTACAGCAGCCATGCCTGCAATGCAATGCAAGAACAACAAAGATGGCAACCAGATCACAGATTGAGCTTGCTGGAGGGAAAATTATGGCTGTGTCATGTGTGCATCGATCGATGCAGAAGGCGTACTCCTTCCTTTTCAAAAAAGGCCGGAGGGAAAATGAAACCTGACCTGCCGGACGAGGAACGTGTCTGACGGGCCGATTGTTTGGGGGACCCTCTGCCCGCTGATGATCTCGAGAACGAGGACCCCGAAGCTGTACACGTCGGCCTTCTTCGTCAGCTGCCCGTGCACAAAGTACTCAGGCGCCAGGTAGCCACTGCAGAGGGGTAATCAAGGTTGATGTTTCAGAGACATCGACTGATCTTGGCTTAGACTTAGAAACGGCTTACCTACGTCGTTCCGACCACGCGTGTGCTGATATGAGTGATGTTATCTGGGAATAGCTTGGCCAAGCCGAAGTCTGCAATTTTCGGGACGAAATTTCTGTCTAGAAGAACGTTGCTAGCTTTGATGTCTCTGTGCACGATGCTTGGCTCGTGCTCTTCGTGGAGGAAGCTCAGCCCCCTGGCCGTGCCTATACAGATGTCCGACCTTACGCTCCATGGGAGATTTGCTGCTCCACTCGGTGAACCCAAAGCTGAAAGAGATCTAAAGCTAAGCTAAAATATGTACAGATGAGAGGAGAGTACGCTCGGAGAGGTGGAGTACGGATCAGAACTCACCTTTCAGTGCGTGATCGAGGCTGTTGTTCTCGGCGTATTCATAGACAAGGACCCTGTTTTGCTTCTGGACACAGCAGCCCAGCAACCTGACAAGGTTTGCATGCTTAGCTTCAGTGAGGCTCTCGATTTCAGTTAGGAATTCCTCTATCCCTTGTTTGGATTCAGAAGAAAGAACCTTTGCCGCAAATGCAGTGCCATCTACAAAGATACCCTGCATGTGCCACGGGAAAAAGACGGACTAAGATAAAGTAGTGCCTCTTGTTCGCATGATTCCTTGCTCGAGGAAGGGTCATAGACTCATAGTCCAGTGTTTAAAGTTTAAACGAACATGAGCCAATTCCAAGAGGTAAAATTAAATACCTTGTATACAGTTCCAAAACCGCCTCTGCCTAGCTTATTAGTGCGTTCGAAATTGTTCGTTGCTCTTTTGATCTGTTTGTAGGAGAAAAACTGGATACTTTTCGTCCTTAAAAGTCCTGTTCAGAACAAAAAAAAGAAGAAGAGAACAATCTGAGTCAGTTTTTGAATTCAAAACCTGCGAGCATGCCAACAAATTGGACAGCTAGGTCATGATTCGGATCTTCAAGCTATCATTACCAGATGTAAAGCGGTATCATAACCACCATGATCCCTAGGAAAGAGCTCACATTCTAATTAAATACTCCTACTACTTGACACGGTAAACACCGCGAAACAAAAGACATTTGGTTTACCTTTGATGTCTTCCTCGGATCTGCAAAGGCATCTCTTTATCATCGCCATATTCTTAGCTAGATCAGCATGTACCTTGGAGACTAGGAGAACTAACCTGCACACACAGGAAGGAACACAGAGAAATACACCGAAGCCAAAGATTGGATCAAGTTCTTGCAGCGGGAGGAACAAGGATTCCAGGAGAGAGCATTAAATCTGTTAAAAAATTAGGTAATTTCGATGAATATTTAATCCAGAAGGACAGTGTGTAAAACATGTAGCACATTATATCATGCAAACTAGACAAATTAAATAGCAACACACAGCAATAAAACTCATCTAATTTCACGGCATGAATAATAGAACTACTAATCAAAATCAACAAGAAAGAGCAGATTACGTACGGTGCTGTGCTCTTTTCTTGTGTTTGTTTGTTGAGGTCGGTGACGAGTCCGGTGGCGTCGATGTTCACGCCGGCAGCAGCAGCAGCCTTGACTACCTCCTGAGCAGCGGCCAGTGCCTGCGCTTGCGCCTGTGCAGCAGCAGTTGCCTGGGCTTGGAGTTGGGCAGCCTGCTGCTGTGCTTGGAGTTGTGCAGCCTGCTGCTGCTGAGCTAGAGCGGCAGCCTGAGCCGCGGGATCTCCGAGGTCGTCGGCCATTGGTGATGAAGATGCCGATGAAACAGAGACGTGAAGAAGCGAGCAGTCGCGTGAGAACGCTCCCCAAAAACCTTATCGACCGTCTCCCGGGCAGGATCTCGAAGGTCGGGGTTCCGGAGGCCTGCTCTCCCGGCGATCTGTGCACGCAATCGACGGGATGGAGTAGCAGTTGGCGGCGAAACAACGAGATTGGATTGTGGGCGTGACGGCTAGGGTTTTTGCGTCGTCCGTCCGGAGGCTGGGGTAGTCTTATTATATAGGCACGCAGGCGGACTTCGGTTCGGTTTAGGAAACCAAAACCGACTCCGCAATTATCGGGATTTGTTACGCGTCCGCAACGGATTCCGACTGTCAAAAAGATAAGCACGACCCGGGATGGCTCGAACTCGAACTCGAACTCGAACTCGATCCACGAAACGCGGCGCGCGCGCGCGTCGTGACGAGGCGAGCGGAGGAGGAGGAGGAGGAGCGCGAGTAGGGATTTCCCTTGCTCACTTGCTCAAGAGGTGAGAACCAACATTCCTTATATATCGGTCCAACTCCCCCTAAACTAGCAATGTGGGACTATTCCCACTTTCTCATCCCACTACATGAATGGGCTTTTGAGATTTTTCAGGAATTAATTTCAGATTGGGCCTTAGGCCTAACCCAAAATTCCAACAATCCCTCACAATATCTCATAAGCACATAAAATTACCGTTGATCCAAAACTCTGTTTTTGATATACCAGCGTTTCAGTGGAGACCGGTTAAGGTTGAACATCTACCTAAACAAATTGTTTCACTCACGCACAACTGAACAATGGACAAACCTTGAATTGTCAGTTTTCTGTGTTAGAGCTTCACTAAATTGTTGTCTGGTACTGGGCTGCCGAATGCTACCCCGCAGTGTGGAGCATATAAGTCATTCTCCAGGCCTTTTCATGAGCTTACTAGAGACCACCCAAATCTCATAGACTGCGACCAACAGTCAGGCTCATATAGGTGTGTTATTTAGAGACTACTCTGTACGACAGTATCTCCCTTGCAAATTAATGCAACGCGTTAGAACACATTAAGTTAAACAACCTACCATACAGTACACGAGAGTAATGCATCGTCAACGAAGTAGGATAAAGAATGTACACTCTCCTCAGTTATCCAATGACTTGTTTCCCAAGTCCTAATTCACGGGATCTCCGATCACATAGGTTGGTTTACCGCCATGGTAACTCACGTGGGTCGCAATCACATCTCCCTTGATGCAGATTCTATCACATTCCTTGATAGACCCTTTGTAAAGGGATCTGCCAGATTTTTAGCCGTTGGGATATATCCCAATCCTATTATTCCGGAGTTTCTCATTGCTCTGACAGATTTCAGACGTCTCCTGACGTGTCTTGATGACTTCATGTTATCTTTAGAACTGTTCACTTTGACTATCACAGTTTGATTGTCACAGTTCATAAGAATCGCCGGTATTGGTTTTTCAACAATCGGCAAGTCCATCAAGAGCTCACGAAGCCAGTCGGCTTTAACTGTGGATGTATCTAATGCTGAAAGTTTTGCTTCCATTGTTGATCTGGTTAAGATCGTTTGCTTGCAAGACTTCCATGAAACAACGCCCCCTCCGAGTGTGAACACATATCCACTCGTGGCCTTTAGCTCGTCAACATCAGATATCCAGTTTGAATCACTATAACCCTCAAGTACCTTGGGGTACCCAGTATAGTGTATACCATAGCCCATTGTGCCCTTTAGATAGCGCATGACCCTCTCGAGTGCATTCCAATGATCATCTCCCGGATTCTTATTGAACCGACTCAGTTTGCTCACAGCAAAAGAGATGTCAGGTCTAGTTGCGCTAGCCAAATACATGAGTGAACCAATAACCTGAGAATATCTCAGTTGGTCTCTTCCAATTCTGTGATTCTTTCGAAGTAGAACGCTTGGATCATAAGGAGTTGGAGAAGGTTTACAATCAGCATATCCGAAACGACTCAAGATCTTCTCCACATAGTGAGATTGCACCAAAGTGATCTCACCATTGTCGCCTCTCACGAGCTTGATGTTCAGAATAACATCAGCTACACCAAGGTCTTTCATGTCAAAGCACTTCGACAAGAAAGTCTTAACCTCTTCAATCACTTTGAGGTTAGTCCCAAATATTAGTATGTCATCGACATACAAGCAAAGTATAACTCCCTCTCCCCCACCATGGCGGTAGTATACACATTTGTCAGCTTCGTTTACAACAAAGCCGGCAGATGTTAAAGTTTTGTCAAACTTCTCATGCCATTGCTTAGAAGCTTGTTTCAGGCCATATAGAGACTTTAATAACTTACACACTTTGCCTTCATGACCCTTTATTACAAATCCATCTGGCTGGTTCATGTAAATTTCCTCGTCCAACTCTCCGTTAAGGAAAGCTGTCTTAACGTCCATTTGATGGACGATCAGACCATATGAGGCAGCCAGTGATAGTAATACTCTGATTGTGGTCAATCGAGCTACAGGTGAGTAAGTATCAAAGAAATCTTCACCTTCTTTCTGGGTAAAACCCTTGGCCACAAGTCGCGCCTTGTACTTCTCAATAGTACCATCAGGCCTAAGCTTTTTCTTGAATATCCACTTGCATCCTACAGGTTTGCACCCGTACGGACGGTCAACGACCTCCCACGTACCATTAGCCATGATAGAATCCATTTCACTACGAATGGCTTCCTTCCAATAGTCTGCATCCGGAGATGCAAAGGCCTCATCAATGGTTTTAGGGGTGTCATCTACAAGGTACACAATGAAATCATCACCAAAAGATTTAATAATCCTTTGTCGCTTACCCCTAAGAGGGGCTTCATTGTCATACTCCTCAGGAATCTCATCGCGTGTTTGTTCAAGATTTTCCACTGGGATGGCGGGTTCAGGAGTTACACCATGATCCTGATGTTCCTCTGAACTGACGGGTTCAGCAGGTACATCATGATCCTCTCTAGATGTGCTATGCATATCTCTCATGGGAAATATGTCCTCAAAAAATGTAGCATCCCTGGACTCCATTGTACCGACGCTCATGTCAGGTACTCCAGAATTTACAACCAAGAATCTATAGCCGACACTTCGAAATGCGTAGCCAATAAAGACACAATCAACCGTTTTTGGTCCAAGCTTACGTTTCTTGGTGATTGGCACATTGACTTTCGCCAAACAGCCCCAAGTCCGTAAGTAAGAAAGTGTGAGTCTCTTCTTTTTCCATAGCTCGTATGGGGTGACTTCTTTATCTTTTGTAGGAACACGACTTAGGACATGACACGAAGTCAATAGCGCCTCCCCCCACCATGCCTTGGATAAACCAGCAGTGTCTAACATGGCGTTGACCAAGTCAGTCAGCGTGCGGTTTTTCCTCTCAGCAACCCTGTTTGACTGGGGCGAATAGGGAGGCGTCCTCTCATGGACTATGCCATGTTCCTCACAAAATGAATTAAACTCACTGGAGAAGTATTCTCCACCGCGGTCAGACCGCAAACGTTTAATTTTCTTCTCAAGTTGATTCTCTGCTTCAGCTTTATAGATCTTAAAATAATGCAATGCTTCATCCTTTGATTTTAATAAATACACATAACAGAATCTAGTCGCATCATCAATGAAAGACATAAAGTAACGTTTTCCACCTTTGGTTAATACACCGTTCATCTCACAAAGATCAGAATGTATAAGCTTTAACGGTGCTAGGTTCCTTTCCTCAGCAGCCTTGCGAGGCTGCTTCGCTTGCACACAAGCTTGGCACTTCGAACTTTTAGCCACAATGATTTTAGGGATTAAACTCAGATTTGCTAATCGCGTCATGCAACCAAAATTAATGTGACAAAGTCGTGAATGCCAAACATTAGACTCGTTATTAATAGAATTGACGCTGTTCACGACCTTATTACAAAAATCCGAAAGGGATAAACGGAACAAACCTCCGCACTCATAACCTTTACCAATAAATTGTCCATACTTAGACACGATAACTTTATTGGACTCAAACACTAACTTAAATCCGTCCTTGCAAAGGAGGGATCCACTAACAAGATTCTTCTGAATGGAGGGCACATGCTGCACGTTCCTCAGCTGCACGATCTTTCCCGAAGTAAACTTCAGATCCACCATGCCAACACCATGAACAGAAGCATGGGCGCCGTTCCCCATCATCACTGAGGAGCTGATGGCCTGATATGAAGAAAACAAGGAAATATCAGCACAAACATGAATAGTTGCGCCTGTATCGACCCACCAATCGGTGGACTGACATACAGAAAATATAGTAAATAAATTACCATACCTGCCTGCATCTTCATTGTTGCCAATGGTCAAATTAGCAAACTTTTGCCAAATCTGTCCTCCTTTGCGCTCCTTGCAGTTACTCGCCCAATGGCCAAGTCCTCCACACACAAAGCAAGGATCCTTGTCCTTGTTGCCTCCTTTCTTTTTCTTCTTGAAAGTGGTAGTGTTCTTTGGACCAGCATTATTGAATGCCTTTCCCTTTCCCTTGTTGTTACTGTTGTTGTGGTTGTTCCTCTGAACCATGTTGGCAGTGGACGTACCCTCTTGTGTGTTGCCTTTGGGGCCAGCATCTTTTGCTCTCGCCTTCTCCTGAACATCAACAGTCCCAATCAGGTTCTCCACAGAGATTTCTTGTCTCTTGTGTTTTAGTGAAGTAGCAAAGTTCCTCCACGAGGGAGGAAGCTTGGCGATGATGCCCCCGGCGACAAACTTGTCGGGTAGTGGACACTTGAATTGCTCAAGTTCCTTAGCCATAGTCAATAACTCATGAGCTTGTTCCACTACAGATCGGTTTGCAACCACCTTATAGTCAAAGAACTGCTCCATGACGTACAGCTCACTGCCAGCGTCAGATGCGCCAAACTTGGCATCGAGCGCATCCCACAACTCTTTGGCATCCTGATAGTGCAGATAAGCATCAACGAGCTTATCTCCCAGCACACTACAGATCGCACCAACGACTACAACACAAGCCTCAACATACAACTGCTGAGAAGCAATTGTTTGAGTCTTCCCGTGTTGTACCGCCCACCATGCGCCCATAGCCACGAGCCACATATGACATTTATATTGCCACCTCTTAAAGTGCAGTCCAGTAAACACAGGTGGTTTCAATGCGACAGCAAATTGAGACATCGAAAATTGCCTACACGCATAAGGTTTTTGGATTGTTGAAAAATTAGGTAATTTCGATGAATATTTAATCCAGAAGGACAGTGTGTAAAACATGTAGCACATTATATCATGCAAACTAGACAAATTAAATAGCAACACACAGCAATAAAACTCATCTAATTTCACGGCATGAATAATAGAACTACTAATCAAAATCAACAAGAAAGAGCAGATTACGTACGGTGCTGTGCTCTTTTCTTGTGTTTGTTTGTTGAGGTCGGTGACGAGTCCGGTGGCGTCGATGTTCACGCCGGCAGCAGCAGCAGCCTTGACTACCTCCTGAGCAGCGGCCAGTGCCTGCGCTTGCGCCTGTGCAGCAGCAGTTGCCTGGGCTTGGAGTTGGGCAGCCTGCTGCTGTGCTTGGAGTTGTGCAGCCTGCTGCTGCTGAGCTAGAGCGGCAGCCTGAGCCGCGGGATCTCCGAGGTCGTCGGCCATTGGTGATGAAGATGCCGATGAAACAGAGACGTGAAGAAGCGAGCAGTCGCGTGAGAACGCTCCCCAAAAACCTTATCGACCGTCTCCCGGGCAGGATCTCGAAGGTCGGGGTTCCGGAGGCCTGCTCTCCCGGCGATCTGTGCACGCAATCGACGGGATGGAGTAGCAGTTGGCGGCGAAACAACGAGATTGGATCGTGGGCGTGACGGCTAGGGTTTTTGCGTCGTCCGTCCGGAGGCCGGGGTAGTCTTATTATATAGGCACGCATGCGGACTTCGGTTTAGGAACCCAAAACCGACTCCACAATTATCGGGATTTGTTACGCGTCCGCAACGGATTCCGACTGCGAACTCGAACTCGAACTCGATCCACGAAACGCGGCGCGCGCGCGCGTCGCGTCATGATATATTGCTCACTTGCTCACTTGCTCAAGAGGTGAGAACCAACATTCCTTATATATTGGTCCAACTCCCCCTAAACTAGCAATGTGGGACTATTCCCACTTCCTCATCCCACTACATGAATGGGTTTTTGAGATTTTTCAGGAATTAATTTCAGATTGGGCCTTAGGCCTAACCCAAAATTCCAACAAAATCCTCTCTGTTTAGAGACAAGAGAAAAGAGCCAATGAGCAGCAACCAAGGGTACCGGTGCTTGGAAAGTGGCCCGACAAACTCTTCACTGATAAGGACGGGAATTTATGGCCAAGCAGCCACGGAAATGACGAAGAACGAGGTGCAATGAACGATGCACAACAACCACGGGCACACAACGGTGTGTTGCTTGAACACCTGCGGACATGAGGTTTAGTTGTGATAACTTTTATGGTACCCTGGTACTCCCTAGAAAAGGTTAGGAGTCCCAAGCCAATCCGTCCGTCCATCTGTTAGACCTTTCGTCTATTGTGATTTGGACTTTGACGAGCGTCTCCTAATCGACCATGGACTGCACGCCGCTGCTTGATCGATCGAGTTCCATGCTCCATGTACGGGTGGACAGGACCGATCAAGGTTTGCAATCAGTGGCTTGGGCCGGCCGGCGTGCTACTCCTTGGACTAAATCTCCTAGCCATCGAAGGCAAATCTCGCCGCCTCAATATCTGCAGCCGTAATTAGCTGCGTTTATCCGGTTATCCCCTGTTAATTGACTTCGTAATAATGATTTTACCCCACAAACGACGGTACTCCCAAGTATTGATCGATGGTACTTCCCGGTTGTTACCTTGGAGTACAGGTAAAATCTGTCCGTGAGATTAGATGAAACTAACGGCTTATATTAATTTGTGGGTACTGTAAAAGTGCTCTTAGTTGTTGCTTCCGTGAAGTATCGGTGCTAATGATACCAGCAGGCGAGCCCTTCAGCTTGTGTTTGCATCCAAAAGGAGCCCGGTAGGAGGATGAGAAGGCGTCGTCCAAAAAATTGTTGAGAACCTTGGCTCAGGGCTATTGGAAGGTAGGAATCGATCAACGGTGTTTATCCATTTCATGCGTACTCTTTTCTTTTTCAAAATACAAGCAAATGTGAGTGCCAGAGGTTAACACTGGGCAAATGCACCTACTAACAATTATGCAGAGTTAGTTTAAAGACACGAAACATTGTATGTGTCATTTAACCGTCGACTCTTAATGGCAGGGAGAGTCGATAAAGACTCTACTATTGTTGATGTCCTTATCTCTCGCGAGCACATGACAATACTCAAAATACTCTGTATAGGTGTATGCACTTCTACACCGAAAGCTAACCGTTATTCCAGCTCGGTGTTTACATCAGCTCTATTTTCTTTTCTTTTTTGGGGAAACGTCTGACTTTATTGATTCAAGAAACATAGTACAGAAGGATTGACAATACTGAAACAAAAACCGACAACAAAGACCCCTGATAAAACTAAAGGTTAAATCAAGATTATTCAAAGTCAAAATCGCTAGATTCACTATCTGTATTGACATTTCTCCATGTATATGGTGATGAAACTTGCAGAAGAGCGGACACGCACAAGATAGACTAACCTCATATGTTTTGACTAGCCGCATGAGTCGCTCACCTCAAACGATGAGAATCTAAGATTGTTGAATATGTTGTGCCCAGGGGTACATCCCTTGCAAGTCAGGTTGTCGAACCATTGATTTGGCGACGCCGTCATCTGCACTTCCAGGATGCAGTCGCACGGACATAATAGCTCACAAAAGAAATACATAAACTACTGTTGCCAGACGTTTATCTGTGATTTTCCATCCTCTTGCGATCTCAAATGGCTATCGGAAACGAAGGAACCGACAAAAATCACAATTTTGACGACGCTGCTTTTTTGGCGGTAGGATTCCTCACATACATCATCAACGTTGTTCGGTTGTCGGTTTTAACCTCTGTTTGTGACGCTTTCAGACCGAATAGGCCGAACATGCGCACAGGAAAACGATCCCTTCTGTAGACAGGCCTGGTTCCAGCGCTGGGCCGAAGTGTCAAAGGCCCAAAACCTACATATAGCCGCCTCATGACTCCATTCTTCGTGCGTCCTGATTATTCCGGTGAGTTAGGCCCTGTTTGTCTGTTGACTTGGTCCAGCCAAGTTCCGTGGAAGGCGATACGCGCCTACGATCCGCAGACCAAAGAAGAGAAAAAGCATCGTGAGGCGCCACCGTCTCTCGTCTCGTAGCGATACGGCCCCTCAACCGCCACCATGTGATCTGCCATTGGCCGTTTCGATACGTACGGCACGAACACAGCTGTTCCCGCACGGCAGCACGAGTCCGGCGACGTGTTCGTAGCCCGCGGGCTTGGCGTATACGGGAAGTCTACCTCGCGCCGTTCACGGGCTTGTCTGCATCCTGGTGTGATAGCTGTGCCTCCACTCAATTTTTTCTATTTGATCGGCGTATTCGTACAATCGTACTTCAGATTCAGGCCTCACAATGTGTCATACGGGGACAGGACGCATCTTTCTCTTGACATAACGCCGTGTCTGCCGTGGCAAGATGTTGAAAATTTGAAATAAAGAGCGCGACCATGTGTGTGTTTTAAACTCACTTGCTTGTGGCGCTGTGTTCATGAGGGAAACCAACTTGAATTTGGACTGCTCTTCGACTTTTTCTTATTATTGGAAAACTGAAATAATGCTAGTCCGAGGAAGCCCAGCGTGCATGAAGAGGAACAAATTGGAGGAACACTAGTTACACGCACTAATTGGACCAGACTAGAATGTCTTGAAACCTGGAAGACGTTTTGTACTACTCGATATGTGACACCTGACCGGCCAATCGCATTACTATAGTGTTAACCATCGCCGTCCGTGTGAAAGAAAAAACATTAACCAATGTGATAGAGTTAACCTCGATTTTGATTGTCAAACTACATGCATGCAATTTGGGCAGTGGCGGAATTTAGGCCTTTCCCGTTGAGGAACAGTATTAGAGATTGATAATCTCGTTTTTTTTCAGATTGATACTGTCGCAGAGCATTCCAATCTCCTTTCAAAATTACAGCTCGCAAGCACCGTCGCATACTCGCATCTGCTCCACCTATAAATACCCCTCGCTCTGCACATTGAGCTCTGGAACAAACTATCATCAGTAACTCGCCCTGCCGCGCTCTCCCCGGCAAGGCAGCAAGTACAAAAACATTCCCCGCAATCTCCCGTCCCCTTCCGGTGGATCGTGCATAAATCTACGTGCGTCAATGGCGGCGAGCATTCTGTCCCACGTCGTCTCCGACCTCTGCATCGGGAAGCCGGCGGTGCGCGTCCTGCCGCAGTCGACGCCCATCGCGGCAGCGCTCGCCACGCTCCGCGCCGGTGCCGACCCCTTTGTCTTCGTCGACGCCGCGCTGCCCTCGGGCGCGAAGGCGCAGCAGACGACAGCCGCCACGGTGGTGTCCGTCAAGGTCAGCGTCGCGGAGATCCTGTGCTACGTGTGCGGCGACGATGGCAACCTCGGCGACCCAACGGCCGCGCTCGGCCGGCCCGTGTCCGTGCTCACGGCCGCCGTCGGCGATCACGCCGTCACCCGCCGAGTGGACGCACAGACCAGGTACGTACAAATATAGAGTCGTGATAGCCGTCGCCGTACGTAGCTAAACTTTGCTATCCACCAGCCGTACCTACTACCAAAGGACGATTTTTGGATTGAACTGTACGTTTGGTCAAACTTTGCAGCCTGCTGGACGCCATCGACGTGCTGCTAGCCAGCAACGCGCACAGCCTGGTCGTCGCGCTCCACGGCCACGCGCGCGCCGGCCGCAAGCAGAAGCACCATCATCTTCTTCTTCACAACGTCTCCTCTTCTGCCGCCGACGCCAGCTACTGCGTGCTGACGCAGGAAGACATCGTCCGGCACCTCTTCGGCTCCATCTCCCTCTTCGCGCCGGTGGCGTGTCTCACGGTCTCCTCCCTGGGACTCGTCCGCGGCCGGGACGCGGCCCACGCCGTCCACGTGGACGCCGACGCGCTCGACGCCATCCCGCTCCTGCGTAGATCCATGGCGCACTGCACCGCGGCCGTGGCGGTCGTGGCCGACGGAGACGCCCTGGTCGGGGAGATCTGCCCGGGCGTGCTCGGCGCGTGCGACGTCGAGTCCGTGTCCGCCGCGTTCGCCGCGCTCTCGGCGGGCGACGTCATGACGTACATCGACTGCTACAGCTCGCCGCCCGAGTTCCTGCTCCGCTCCATCAGGGCCCAGCTCAGGGACAGGGGGCTCCACGCCATGTGCGACCTCATGGACGCCGCGCACGACGACGACGACGTGGCATCATCTCTGCCCTTGACGCCGTCGTCGTCGTCGTCGTCATCGGCAACGTCGTCTGATGACGAGTGCTGGCCGTTGGTGGCGCGTACGAGACGCGCGAGGAGGGTGTCGTCTTCGGGGAGCTTCCGGTGGAGGTCAACGGAGGACGTGGCGGCGTGTCATGGGGGGAGCTCGCTCGTGGCCGTCATGGCCCAGGCGCTCGCCCACCGGGTCGGACACGTCTGGGTCGTCGATGAGACCAGCGGCGTGCTTGTCGGTGTCGTGAGCTGCGCCGATGTGCTTGCTCTGCTCCGCGAGCATCTCCGCCGTGAGTGCGATTCAGATGATTTCTGAATGTGATCGATCATCGTAGACAATGTTTTTTGGGGCAGTGAAAATGTATGGCTAGAGCCCGAAGTTTTTTTTTAGAGCATGCACAACTGTCTTATCTCAGGTGTGACACGTCAATTATAAAAAACAACAAAACATGTTGTACAATGGGTTATTTTTTAGTGTTATATTTTAAAATTAATGCTAAGATGAATAAAGTTAACTAATAAATGCTAAGAAAATGCAAAATCTAGTATAATGGAAAATTTGGTTTATCTTTGCCTTATCATTCTTGTAAAGAGATCATCTCTTAATTAAGAGAAGGCTTGTGATTTTTCTTTATTTCTTTCTCTCCCACGTCAGATTTTATCCTATGTGACATCGATAAGAGAAGGCTGACGTCACCACATTGCCCACGCCATTAGATGTAGAGCCCGGAGTTGGATAGCTGTTTCCGTTTCTCTCGATTTCGAATTCGAAATGACGCAAGTTTGTTTCAAAAAACTGAAAGGAAGTTCGGTCCACGAGCTATATACAATACTCTCTCCGTTCAACAAAAGATATCTTAACTTTGTCCAAATCTGAATGTATCTATACACTAAGTCATGTCTAGATACATCCAAATTTTGACAAACTTAAGACATCTTTTTTTTTATCGGGAACTTGAGACATACGAGCTAAGCTATAGAAAGTCCAGCTTTTTTTCTGCGGGATATAAAGCTATTTCGGCATCAGCCCAACAACTACTTAACATGACTCTTGGCCTATAAAAGGCCCACGTAAGTCTTTTCTGGTTTGTATTCGGCCCCTATGTAAGGGCACATAAAATCGGATCATTTATTTAGGAAGAATTAACTGGCCTTTTACTCTCAGTTCGTCAAATAGATAGTCCTTCTCACAAAAAAAGAACACAGCAAATCTAACTACCTATGCATTTAATTAATTGGTGGGCGTGCGCATGTCTTGGAACTTCTTAGAACTCGTTCGGCAACTCTTATTTCAACATTTTTGGCATGATTTTATTTGGTTTAATTTGCATTATAGATTCTAAAATCATGTTTGTCTGCCACGCGCCCATGCGGATTTGTAAAATGCGAGATAAATTCAGAGTGTCTTTTCGGGGGAAATTAGGGTTAATTATAGAAGCAATTCCATAAAGTTTCAGATTGAGTTCTTGTATCCAATTTTATGCTAGCCAACCAAGTTTATGTAGCGTCTGCTTTAAGGAAGCGACAGCACCCTCTTCGTGCTTATCTTAATTATATGGTCGTGCGTATCCGGTAGTTCTTGACGAATTTAATTGCCAAGAGAGCACTGGAGTAAGCAAAAGCAGTTCAATTGTACAACACTACCGATCAGAATTCACGCCTCCCTCTTAGCCATGCAACCATGAGTTAAAGCGAGCTGGCCTGGTATTGCAGCAATGGAGAGGCAATGCGGTACTGCAGTCCCAGAAGGTTTGAACTCTTTGGGATCGAGTCAAGAATGTGGACCGGGTTGCTGGAGAAGGGCTAAGAGCAACTCTAACCGTTACCGAATCCGAGCATCTGAAATAACCGAGTTCAGATCAACTGAATTCGAAAATTTGGTACCGTCTCTCTTCCAGTAGAACAGATACTAAATAGTAAAACCGAACAAAAGAGAAGTTTGAAACTTCGCGAAATCCCTATAAATAGGGGGTTGGTTCTTCGCAATTCACATCGCAGATCGTCGGAGTTCGTCATTCGGCCACATACGTAGTTTTACTACATCTACTAGTTCTACATTTACCAAAAATTTAGCTAAATTAGAGGAGCAAACACCCAAAAACACTCCTCGCCGGCTTCCACACCCCCCCCCCCTCCCGAATGCTTGCTTACTCATCATCCGGAAGGACAATGACCGGGAGAGCTGCCGTCACCGGAGGCTCGGGAGCGGTCGTAGGCCGCCGTGAGCTCCTCCGTGGCGAGCCAGCGCGGGTCGTCTTTGGTGATTGAGAGCTTGGAGGCCTCTTTCGCGCGCACGATGTCCTCGGGGTCGAACCCCGCCTCAGCCGACTATCTCCACTGACGAATCGGAGGAGAAAAAAGAGGAGGGCGGAGCCAATCCCGCACTGATGTGTGGTGGACGCCGCTCGAGCTCCCCTCCCTGATGGCGTTGTAGCGGCGGTCGAGCTCAGCCGCTGAGGCCGGCTCACTTCTCCCACTTGCGGGCTCCCCACCTGCAGCCAGCCTCGGACTAACGGTGCCGGAATTCTTCCTTGGCGATCCCCTCGTCCAGTGGATCCCGTTGTAAGTTACAGAGAAGCTCCCGTCGTTTTTTTCTTCAGATTCTTCGGTGGCCTGATAGCTGACGCAAGATGCAACGGGGCCAACAAAAAGTCGATCCCCTCGTCCAGTGGCTCCGCTCCATACGGCCATATTCCAGACTCCAGAGCCCCAACGGCCAAACGTACAACACGAAATGCCCGTGCCAGCACGCAGCCGCCGCGCGCCACAGGACCCCCACTTCAAAAGTACAACACGAACGCGAGTCGGGGAAGGGTGGCCGCAAAACGGTAACGGTCGGGCGAAGCAACCGCGCCGATAGGGCCGGACGTACGTACGCGCGGGCGATCGGAGCTCCCGGCCGCGCACATGGGAAGGGGGAAAAAGACGCGCAACAGGGGAGATGGTAAAACAGTGCGACTCTGCGGCCGTATCCATGATATCTTCACGACCGGTTTTGCTGCCATCCTTGATCATTGCCATCTTTTCCTTTCAGATTTGGATCCGGAGATGTTCTTCCTTTGCTTGCCGTTCTCGATCCAGAGTTCCCGACAGCTCGGAGAGGTAGCCCCGGCCGCATGTTGCGCTCCTCAGCCCTCTGAAAGTCTGAAGTACAGGGGGAAACCGAATTCGTGTGGGTTTGGGGGTGTCGTAAGTCCAGAAAATCAGAATACATGATGGCTTAAGCTGATATAAGATACTGTTATCGTTTTATGTGGCGATATATGTAATGCGTGTTTGAACCTACATATAGTCAATACGTTTAGCAGCGGAATTAAGCATTGTGAACGACAGTGAGCAAGGCAAGGCCACCGTCGATCATGTGGCAATAGTCTAGCTACGTTATAGTAACAACAACCCACAAAACGGACAAATTGGTCAGTCACGAGCTGAAGCGATCTAACCAGAGAATTTTCCTACCACTGTCCAGTGTCCACACTATAAATCCAGCCACCAGCCTAGCTAGCACCCTGCTCGTGCATTCCCATTGTCTCCACGTTCCCTTTGTGCAGAGCGCAGCTCTCTGAGCTCTGGGCATTGGGGGCTGGGGCTTCTCGAAGGCTTAAAGCTAGGTGGCCGTGACCCAGAAAGAAGCACACTGCTCTCGTACACACGAGGCTGCAATAGCTGCGTTAGCCACGGTAGAAGCGCTGCGCTCATCACAAATGGCCGGCGGCTCCGCCTGCTCAGGCTCTCCGGCTCCCTTATCGACCAGCTTTGCTCGGCTCGCTTCTCTCCTTTCTGCGGCGTCCATCTTCGTTGCCGCGGAGGCCGGGGCGGCGCACAAGGTGGTCGACCCTCAGTGGCATCAGGCCACCGCGACCTGGTACGGCAGCGCCGACGGCGACGGCAGCGATGGTAAGCCCTCCCTCATGTCTGTATCCCTGTTACTCTGGTCCAAATATATTATTGGTCACGAAATTTCAAGAGCATTACAAGTTCAGGGTTTCGCGGAGTCGTAGTACCTTGTAGAATGCATAATTGTAGGATGCATTGCGCCATTAATGGCTCAGTGTTCCTTATTTGTTTTCGATCATCTCCGTTGATGACTACACTTGCGAGTAGGAAATGTGATAATGCATTGGATCCAGCGACCCGTATAGTGTGGGTTACGTTTTCTTTCTTTTGAGAATACGCTTCTAGCCGTTGGCACATTTTGGCGCCACGTCGCCATATCCCTACAGAGGGGACACGAGGAATTCTTGCGGACCCAAGTGCACATTCCGGCACAAGTGTGTCTAGTGAAGAGGCGGACTTTAGTCTTAAACATTCGGGTATATTATTGAGGCCGGCACGCGAGCGTCGTGCTAAAGGTGCTTGCCATCAACCAGTCGATTTTTCTACAAACCAACAAGAAACTATCGGTAGTCGGTACAGATCAATTTTAGCCTACACGCGCCGCCGGTATATCTACCACCTGACAGGCTGACACAGCATAAACAGCATGCAGCTAGGAGAAAAAGTAACTGGAGAAAGAGTCAAAATTTGCACTGGCGCCTCTGTAGATGTGCAAGAAGGCGCACCTCTAAGATCTCAGTCATCTGAAAACACTGAAACTCAGTGATCAAGGCAGACACTTTCCTTGTCTTTGTCTTACCGTTAACGCATCTCACAATGAATCCGCACGCAGTTCATGTCCTTGATACAGATGTGCATAGATGCAGCCATTTGCAGTGGTCTCTGAAAGTGAACATCTATCTTATCTTACGCCACTTACTCTAGCTTTACTTCGTGGAAGACGTCCGATTGGTGTCCAATTCCCCCACACAAATGCTCTTTCGCTGTTTGTTGGCTAGTGCCGTTACTAGATCTGACCTGCCAGGATCGACGTTCCTTCTCCAAATTAACGTCTTCCTCTTCAGGACCACGGTCGATCGGTTGGTCGCACGTGCAGGCAGCCAGCCGTAAAACTCGAGTTGTAAAAGCTAGTAGCACTTAGACACTTACTAATTGTCTACATACATGCATGTGTGAACGTGGATACGTACATTAATCCATGCAGGCGGCGCGTGTGGGTACGGGACGCTGGTGGACGTGGCGCCGATGAAGGCCCGCGTGGGCGCGGTGAGCCCGGTGCTGTTCAAGGGCGGCGAGGGCTGCGGCGCGTGTTACAAGGTCAGGTGCCTCGACGCCGGCATCTGCTCGCGCCGCGCCGTCACCGTCATCGTCACCGACGAGTGCCCCGGCGGCTACTGCTCCTCGGGCCGCACGCACTTCGACCTCAGCGGCGCCGCCTTCGGCAGGCTCGCCGTCGCCGGTCACGGCGGGCAGCTGCGCAACCGAGGAGAGATCTCGGTGGTGTTCCGCAGGTACGTGAGCGCCCCTGAATTCCGATCGAGGCACAACTTGTTGCTCGACTTACCATTTCACTAAAACTTTCTTTTAGCCTCTGAAAGAGCATGCAACACTGTTACCGGCTTACAGCGCATGTTAGATTAGTGGTCAACGAACAGAGCTAGCAGACGAAAAATATGTACCGCTTACCTTCCGTCAATTTCAATACGTCTGACGGTTTAACCACTTGAACTCTGTCAAAATGTATCTGTGGCAGTACTGTATTAATTTGTCCCGGCCGGCCGCAATGGTCCCGCGTAGAGTAGAAACAAAGTTTGTCGAATGCTCAACGGCACTGTCAGATCTGACTTAGCTTTGCTACCGATCGAGGACCACGTACGGGGTTTCACCGTTCACATGCCGTGGCAGCCTCCACTAGTGGTAGGATCTTGGACAACAATTCCCCTGTCCCGACTCCCCGAGTAGTCACGCTGCACGCACGCCAGCTTCTAACATTCACTGCCTAGGAAACTCTGGTCGCATGCCAAAGCGAGCTACCGGCTTCACACTTGTCATGTTCGTTTAGTTCATACACTAGTGTGTGATGAAATAAACAGTTACAGTTTGACTGGATTAAATTGCTCATGAGTGCGGCATGCGCGCGTCTCCTTTTACAGGACGCCGTGCAAGTACCGGGGGAAGAACATCGCCTTCCGCGTGGTCGAGGGATCGACGAGCTTCTGGCTCTCGCTTCTGGTGGAGTTCGAGGACGGCGACGGCGACATTGGATCCATGCAGCTAAAGCAGGTAAACCAAAATCTCCATCTCATCATGCGCACCTTTGCATTGCCGTTGCCTTTTGGTACGATCACCACTAAAAAAAACAGACAGAATAATCGCTCTTTTTTTTGAAAGGAAATAATCGCTCTTGTCACCTACTCCTTTTTAGTGGTGGTAGACTCGCAGTAGCATGGAAATGGTACGCCAGTACAATTGGACGGTGGGTTGCTGAAAATGTAAGAGCCATGCACGAGCAGCGCAGCAGTGCGTGCATGTGACTGGATCACTCTTTCTGCAAGTGACTGGGGGACATGAAAGACGTTTCCTTGCATGGTGGATGCTTGGATATAGATAGGCACCTCCACGAGCCACAGCCCATAATTAATAAGTAGGCTTGCTGATTCTATAGCTTACATTTTGTCTTTGGAGCAAACTTCTCATCTGCGCGGTTTGTCCATTAGTGATAACTTATCTCCGTCGAATCACACATGTGTTTTGCCTAGCTAAAAATGATGAAAAGATAATAGAGTTCACTATGATGCTGTCTCCTCTTTTTTTTTTTTTTTGAAAAAGTGATGCTGTCTCCAAATAGTTCCAATATATGCATCCACGTCTAGTTACCTTCGGGCAGCAGCTAGCACTTTAGCTGACTGCCGAAATCACGTGCCCCGTTCATTCTTCCAGAAAGGCCATACCTTACCCAGCCCTATATATAGCGATGAATATGCGATGCTCGTTGCCGTGTCCCCTGCTTTTCAAATGATGCTAATTGCTATCCCTCTCAACAGAGCCTCACTCGTGGAGACTAATCAAGAAACCATCCCAAAAGTCCCATTCCACTACCACCAGCACTACCAAACATTATCTGCTTGCTAGGTATCAGATCAGTCACCATACATTCATGCACTGACTGTCTGACTGTATTCAAAATGATTTCTGAACCACGTTTGATATTCGCGATGCACCGATGCAACACAATAAAGGAGTTCATCTCAAGTATTCACCTTTTGTTTTGCTACAAACGTTTCAAGTTTTGAATTTTGCAGCTCTACTACTGATCTCAAAAACTTTCACTATGCATGCAGGCAAAGTCGGCACAGTGGCAAGACATGAAGCACATCTGGGGTGCCACCTGGAGCCTCACGCCAGGCCCACTCATTGGACCATTTTCTGTTAGGTTGACAACCCTGACTACCAAGAAGACCCTCTCCGCTCAGGACGTCATCCCAAGGAATTGGACTCCCAAGGCTACCTATACGTCTCGCCTCAACTTCATATAAAAATGACGGGTGTATGTGTAACATGTTGGCCTTGCATCAGTGGAGTCCCACGGTCTTGTTCAATTTGTCTGTGGTTGTGTGTAGTTAATTCGTTACTATGAGATAGAGGTGTTTGGGTTAGAATGTGTACCCTAAACCCTAGTAGGAAGCCCTCTCCGAACTGGAGAGAGAGCGTGATGAGTCAGCATTCACTCCGTGGTGATGTTGTTGCAGTATTGCCTATGTCTATTAGATCATGTACGTTTCTATACTCATCAATCCATTTTGTCTGTATCATTACATTGCGCCCTCTTCACTGTTGGGTTTGTTCAAAGCCAACATTGATAGTGCCGTATCTCGCACAGGCATCTACATCTATTGTTCAGCTCAGCTAATGTTTTCTTTAATTGAGCTTCAGTGGTTGTATATGAAGACATATCTGATCAGCTATTGTGGAGTCTATTGTGCGCTCCGTAGCGTTGGTTTTGGCGAACGATGTCTTGGATGTCGCACAACCTAGAGTTGCTTCAACTTGTTTGGAAGTTGTGAATAACCTAGAGTGGTGCGGCTAGGGTGCTATCTTTAAGATGATTGGCAAGAGATGAGTTTTGAGAAGAAAAGGAGGTACAAATCATACTAAATGAGAAGACATCATAACATTGGACGAGTTGTGTGTATCATGTCCGTACAAGTTGCACCTGCTAACTTTATAAGTTTGAAAAGCCGCATGATCAACTCGCCCTCTCTTGGAGCCCACACTGACTTCTTTGTCAGGGGAAGGGAGCGAGGAAAAACATGTGGATGCACAAACAAATAGATAGGGGTCACACGGGACAATGAAGGGATCGATCCTTTCGGTGGCTTCGCATTGACGCAAAACAAAAGACATATTCCTTTCACCCGAAATTAATTGTCGCCGGTTTAGTACAAAGTGGGAGTGAGAAAAATAAACATTTGGTTTTGCTATTTCTCTTGTAACAGAGAAATACAATTTCTAAGTCATCGCTAAAAACCATTTGATGTAAACATGAAGTTCATATAACTACGGCAGGTTTGATAAGATCTTGATTGGACCATACGAGTATCGACTGCGAAATAACTAATTTAGACTATCTAAGAAGTAGTCACTTTAAATGTTTTAGTTGATTAGAAAGGCATCAGGCTAGAATGCACAATCAGAGCGAACACTGGTCGATTTCGTGGCTGCGCGGCCGTGTTTGAACAACGTATCATCGCCTCTTCAAGAAAAACATCAAACATAGCTGAGCTGGATATTGCTATAGACCGGGTCCAGGGACCGCTACTCCATGGAATCAGCCAGGCCCTACTTTTACGGCACCCGAACACGAGGCTATCTGACCACCAGGTGGGTCCCTGGTCCCCACCCTTTCTCCCTCCTTAAACCCCGAGGCGTACCCGGTACCCACAGGGGACGCCAAGTCGCCAACCACAGGGGGAGAGCAGCGAGGAGTGGGCAAGCAGCGAGCGGGAGAAGGGCAGCCGTCTCCCCAAACCCGTAAGCCCCCGTCCTTCCTCAGGAACCTTCTAGGCCTCGACGGCACACTCGAACCCTAATGCGCCCTGCTTCCTTGGGCCCGCTGCTTGATTTGGGGCTTCGCCTACCCTTGGTTCCGATTGGTGGTGGGTGGTTTAGTTCTCTAGGGTTGATGTTTCGATTCTGATTGAGTTAGGGTTGATTACTTGCGTGCGATCGTCCGTGTTGTGCTGTAGGTCTTCGATTTTCGATTTTGCTTCGATATACTGGGTTTTGTTTTTTGTGCTCACCCCCGGCGATTCGGTTCGCAATTTCGGGTGTTTGCTGTGGGTTCTGTGAGCAAATTGATGCGGAGCACCGGGCACTGGAGTAGGTATCTTGTAGAAATTTCCGTTTCTAGAAGAGTCTCGAATAATTTTCCTGTAGAGGCAGGTCGAGTTTCGGCAATGCAGTTGCTTTCTGCTTCGATTTTGTCCTTGTTTTCCAAATTTAACTTAGTCTCACGGCGTTTTTTAATCAGTTCGGCTCTTGCGGGGGTATTTTTGTTGCCTTCATATGCGCTTGTTCGCTGATTCCACAAATTTACCAT
Source organism: Brachypodium distachyon (assembly GCF_000005505.3). Lineage (NCBI taxonomy): Eukaryota > Viridiplantae > Streptophyta > Magnoliopsida > Poales > Poaceae > Brachypodium > Brachypodium distachyon. Next base: position 50,879,217 of record NC_016133.3, read on the forward strand.
TTCTGTAAGTCTATTCGGCGGTTCGGCCCATTTCTGCATATAAATCTGTGATGGAGCTGTGGTTTGCGCCGTTAATTGGTTTATTCAGGCCTCCGCATATAAATCTGTGATGGAGTCATGCATATTAATCGATTATGTTCTTGCATGTTGTTGCCTTGATCCCTCAGTTGTTTGGGTAGGTTTGTTGTGGATTTGACCAGGCTGATGTTATTAGGAGCGGCAGCGCTCGAGCGGTGGTCAGAATTCACCCGTTTGGTTTATTGATTGGATTTGTTTATTTTACGTATTTGGATTCGTTTTGGTTTGTGTCGATTGTTTCTGGTGCTATCTCCAGGATTTCGGGAGGGAACAGGACTCTTTGCTGACCCTTGATCATTATGTTCCCTGTATCTGTAGGATATACCTCTGTGGATTATGATTTCCGTACAACGCCTGAACAATATTCAGTTGTGCAATATTGTTTCCTGAAATTCTTTATCATCATGATACTGTTGTGACCCTTCATGTTGTTTCTGTGCTGAGATCGTGTTGATTCATCAATGAGACAAAGATCATCAAGTTTTTTCTGTCAGCCTACTACACATGTTTTCTACTGAAATCATGATCATGACAAAACATACTACAGTTAGTGGTTTGACTCTGTTTGTATCATAAGTTTGCTGTTGCCTGCCACAAGGGAATCTGTACTGAATCATTTACAGAGGCTAGATAAATGCATGTGCGGTTGCTACAAATTATTACTATTACACCGCATAAGTTGGTTTAATGCGAGTTTGCCCTTAGGTTCCTAAATTTTATGCTGAACAACAATTATACCTCAATATGCATCAATCCAGTCAATTTCAGTCAAAAGACCGTGATACATATATCTATCATATTGACTGGGTGCATTTACATTTATTTCCTAGCAATATAAATAATAGTTTCAATGAGCGAACAGACGACCACCAACTCAGATTTTTATAAGTAAATAAGTAAAGATAACCTTGTGAGAAAGTAAAGCAGTCTTTCGGACTCCACGGAAATTGTCCTGTTCTATTGCATGGTTTTGGGGTACTTATAAATCACCAAACAAATAATTAAATTCCCACTGTGTTATGTAATTTTTTTTAAATTTCACCATTTATTTTCAATTCCTCAACAGTTTCTTTCATTGATAAATATAAGCGCTAGTTCTTTTGTTGAGTTGTTCTAAAGTATTGTACTTGCTTCTTTCAGCAGGGTCCTCACCATGGATATTCCCAGTTTACTAGCTTCAACCAGTGATGATGAGAAAAAGGCACTTAATGCATTGCTTGATGCTTTCAGTTGTGCCTTTTCACTTGAAGACATAGCTGATGCATATTGCAGAGCAAATGGTGATGTCAACAAAGCTGGGGATTTCTTGACTGAACTTTCGATGCCTCAGGGTAATGCAGTTGAGCCAAGTGTTGATACTAATTTTCCTCAGATTGGTAAGGTAGTTGAAGAAAATTATGTGGAGAACTCAAACCAAACAAGATGCCTTTCCAATATCGAGAAAGCAGCTGAAGAAGGCTATGTGGGTAATTCAAGCCAAATAAGGCCACGTGAAAAGTCCCAGAAGTCTAGTGCTTCCTTTGGCACTGTATCCAGCATGTTAGGAAAAGGATCTGCCTGTGTAACTACAGCTCCTGTCAGTAGAGCATCAGAAAAAGATAAACCTCTAAAGGTTGAACTGCCAGAATACATGCGAGAGGATCTGAAAACAGATGAATCTGATTCTGCACCGAAGAGAGAGACTTTGAATAATAGAGATGTTGAGGAGTTCCTATTTTCTATGCTTGGAGAAGGATTTAAGCTCAGTATGGAAGTGATCCGTGAGGTTCTAGGTAATCATTTCGGTGTTATACAAAGTCATTTTACCCAAGATTTTGTTGTTTCAAGCTACAAGCAATGTGCTAACTGCCAAAAATGTTTTTGCAGGCAGCTGTGGATATGATATTAAGAGGGTAATGATATATCACTTTTCTCAAGATTATCATTAGTACAGCTGGAGGGGTTTAGAGTTCTGGCCTTAGATAAGCTTCACTTATTGTATATTATCTTAATATGACAGTAGAACTGTGCTATTTTATGCAGAGCATGGATGAATTGATGTCATTCTCTCCAAAAGATCTTTGCAAAAACTCAGAAAACGGAAATATTGTGATACAAGTAAGCATCTATGAATTTCCTCCCTACTAACAGTAAATGACCTAATATGGCCTTGTATGTCCTTCGTACTTTCTGTATTGGGTGTTCTTTCTGTATAGTTGGTTAATTTTCTCGGTGCTGTTCAGCTGAAGGACTGTTTATTTGTCATGGATTAATGCACCATTACATCTTGTTTAGAGTTTATGTGCTGAAATTTTGAGAGTTTTTAGTTATTATTCCCTTTTATCATGTCAATTGAACATTCTTTCTGCTGATGCATTTTGGATAAATTGTACCTCGTATTTGTTAGACTGAAATTATCACCTAACTTGATTTGTTGGGTCAAATTAAGATGACAGTTTCGATTGGTAAATGAGTGCCCTGAATACTGTCACTTAGTGGTCTGTTCCACTGCTAGTGTATGCGTTCAGTTCCCTCTGTAGACTAAATATTTGTGGAACAAAAAAATATGATCTATTGAGCAAGGATGTGCTTTCATTGTTAAACATGCTATAAAGATTTGAATGATATCTTTCCCTTGATATATTGATTTTGCAGGATATGGCAGTTGAATCCTCTTTTTCCAAGGGAAGCTGCCTAGGATCACAAAACACACCTAGGTTATTCTCCTCTTCTTTAATTGGTTTATTCCTATCTTTCCTTCATGAATATGACATTTATTTTGCTTCATTTGTCTTCTCTTTGCGGGATGATGACAGTGGCTATTCTTTGCGAGAGGATAAACATAAACCAAGAGTGCAGATTTCTCCAGGAGAGTTGCTAGAATCAATGTTTACTGTACCTGAAAGATCTGAGGAGGAACCAAAAGGAAGACGGTATGAATTGGGTGCAAATCGAAAGAGAGTTCCAGATCGGAAACCAGTCTTAAAACCTCTTGATGATAGTCCATCATCCTCTACTGATCTTCCGGTGAAAATTATCATAGGTAGTAAAGGTATACTGTTTATGCTTGGGATTTCTTTGTTTAAAATTTAGGTTATAATCTGCACTTTTTGAGGAGTATAATGAGTAACTGAGCATAAAATCGCTTCAATATTTTTAGTTAATTCTGTAACAATGTTTTGAAGTAGAACTTACAAAATCTCAAAAGCTGTCAGATAAAATCAACTAATGTGGCTGAAAAGTTTCTTCCATTAGAAAGAGTTCTGTTCAGCAATATAGGTAATTAAATATTATGCTCTGTGTACCATTAATGCAGGCATCATCAGTATTAAGCTCTATGTCATAATGCCGCTTTACATTCACATCTTTGTACTGGATGTATGCGTTGTGATTCTGTTCACACAAAATCTGACATTGTGTCCTAGAATAAGTCATAATTAACTCCATGCTAATTAGTAATCAAGTGGGATGGACAGAATTACTGATCTAGCTTACGTGCATCATCATCTCGAACTACTCGATATATTTTGGACTTTGCAATGCCATGTGCCATGTGCATGCAACTTAAAACTATATGATTATTCTCGATGACCTATGGACTTGAATAAAGTGTTGATGGACAAAAGCTTTGCACAGTAATACTGACATTGCCAGACATATTTGCAACTGTATGTGCTGTAATATTGTTAGGTTTTTGGCTGAAATATGGTCAAAGTTAGAAAATTGGCAAGTGTCGTTTGTGTTGTATGATTCGAGAATATTACTTTAAAAACTTGTTAAAAAAACTGCTAAATGAAGTCTACGACCCATTTACTCTCTAATTCTAGGTTCAAGCTATGCATCATTTCTTTATTTTGAGTATATGCAGAACCAGTTGTGCGTGATGAGGGTGATTACCAGAACTACCGTAGGGCTGCAAAGCAGCACTGGGATATGATGAAGCAGTACTATGAGAAGGTAAGGTTGCTTCACAATGATCCTTAATATTTATTTTATTTTAGCAATGGTTGTTGTTTGTTTTTCATCTATACTGAAGATACTCTGCTGAAAATTCCAGGCGGTTGATGCTTTTCGGGAGGGCAACCAGGAAGAAGTAGAGTATCTTCTTAACGAAGTAAGTGTTACTATTCTTTTGTGGGTGATGATAATGATTGGTGAGCTCGTTGAATTATCACATAGGAAGAAAGAATTAAGAGAACATTATATATATCACTCGTATTTACCCTGTGATAATAACTCTGGTGTATTATGACCTTTATCTTATCTTTTCTAGTTGAGATAAAGGTCATAATATTACTGTTGACGGATCTGTGTTTTAGCTATTTCTAAACTCTTAACTAAAAAAGAGTAGTTTAAATTGTGCGTGAAACTATATCCTATAGAGATTGCTCTATATATGCTTGTCTGGTTAATTGCTGAGTTGATGTGATGATCATTCTGAGAGATTAACATAATCTGATGGAAGTGCTTCAATTTTTAAGTACTAAATGGATTTTTTTGGCTACTAAGGGAAAGAACTATTATAGGATGGCTCGATTATCTGATGAAAAATCTGCTGGGGAAATCACTAAGTCCATGTAAGTGCATATTTTCTGTAGTTACATTGGCTGAAATTCTTGGATTATAAGAGTTTATTATGAAATCATTGAGTGTGTATTGATGGGATCTGCTTTTCGGCCTTACTGCAGACAAGATTCAAAAAACGAGTTACGTCTTGATCTGCGCTCACAAGATGCAGCAAACGTAGCGAATCTTTTGAGACTTCATCTCAAACAGTTGGCTAACATCCCATGTAATATCATTGATGATTGACTCTTAGAGTTTCCTGCCTTCTTTTGATAGGAATAATTTGATTTACCTGAATTGCAGCTTTTGTGTACTTGAGAGTTATTATTGGCGTTGATGATGGCACTTTCAAGATGGGACAAAGGAGAAGAAAGGTCAGATTTCGAAAATGCCTCTTAACTGGTTTTTACTTTTCAATTTCCACTATGGCTGCTGCTTAGCTGCATGCATGATTCTGCACTTTTGTTCTATTTCCAAAGTACCAATATTGATAAAATTCTCTTCAGACTAATACTAGCATCTAGGTTGTATACTCTAATATGCAATGCTTTACATGATTGCTTAATTCTTTTCTCTAGTTGGGTGGTGTCTTCAAATTTCTCCCATTAGTTTCCTTGGCAATTTAGTAATCAAGCTAATGTGGCCAGATTCAGAAAACATGGCATATAGTTTCAGGAAGAATCTGAGTATTAAAAGGGACAACTTTAAATACTATAGTAGGTCGGGGTAATGTGCAGATGCTGTACATTAGTCACTGTTTATAGACAATTCATAAACCATGTTGGTGTATGCTTGTGATCATAGGAACCCTTTCTAATGCATTCATTAAGACTGAGCGGACGTGTGCCTGAAGTTTGCATATGCAGTCTTCAAGATAGTTCTTGTAGGCTGGATCTTTCTGTCGTGCTTACGAAGATAGTATTCATTTCCGTTATGCCCGAGCTAGGTCTGACAACCCATTCTGGTAGGTCATTTTAAACTTCTGGTGGAAACTCTAAGCGATGAGCCATCAAGGTGGTTTAAACATATTTCATATTTTTCATGCTGAATTATAAATTGACGGCAGAGCTCTAACGTCCTTGACCGAAGTGTGTAGCATTTTTACAAAATGACCACTTCCCAAAGTTACATTCTTATATTAATATATAGCTCATGTTGTATGTAGATTTGGATGATCACACGTGCATAAGATTATTATTTTTTGATGGAAAAAGGATAAGTTTATTGAGAAGAAATCATAGTTTTCAATTGATAAAGTTATATGATGCGCAGGTGGAGAAGTTTCTGGAGAAGAAATCAGTCCAGTGGACTGAAGATGAACTCAATCCTGGTACCATCCTCATCCCGATAAATCAGGTGAAAGACCAGCAAGTATAGGTTGGTGTTCAAAGATGGTTCGACACAAAACTGACAGGAGATGTTCACAGCTGCTAGCTATATCACTAAACGCCGTTTCAAATCTAGGCCGTTTGATTCCATTTTGGGATATGAAAGACGGAAGTTACTGACCAGTGCATTCTTTCTGTAAGCACACTACACATACATTTTGGGCTAACTGCTACATTGGTAGTGGCCAAAACATGAAGATAGATCCCTAGTTTAAATGATGATCTGGCCAAAATGTTTTAGTTACAGTCTTTGAGTTTTGGACGCTTTGTGCATTTCATAATTTCAGTGCACTAGTGTGATCTGATCTCTGAGAGTTCACATTTCTTCGACATACTCCCTTGCATCAACTGTTCCCTTCATCTTATCGCTGGACTCCACCAATTCCTGTTAACGGGGGTTTTGATCTTGGTCGGAGTAGTTTCTCACGCATGATCACAACTCTTTATCATATGGACAACTTGAAATCTTCTACTATGTACACCAAACGCTAGATCTACACAAGTTCCAGAACTTCATCAGAACAGAAGCAGGCAAAGAACTACGAACACAAGGAGGAAAAACAATATCTCACGCAGCGACCTCTCCACCTCCATGTGCTGCCTTCTCAGCCTAGGGCTCCTGTTCTCCCACGCGGCTAGGTGGTAAGGGCTCGAGTAGTACGGCGGCGGCACCTCGCCACGGGAAAACCATGTCAGCGCTGCCAAGGCCGTCCCTCCGGACGCCGAGTGCATCACGTTCATGCCGCGCCCGAGCGGTGGAGGAGGAGGGTACAAGACGTCCAACGGCGCGTCGTCGCGAGGTGGACGGGTTGACGGATCGGATTCCGTGTCCGCGTGCTGCGCGCTCCGTTGCTCGACGGCCTCCCGGTGCACGGCCGGCCGGCGCGGGATGGCCGGGCCGCATGGCCGTGGCTTTTTGGGCCGGACGCCTCCACGGCCGTAGAGCGGCACGAACGAGTCCAGCGTCAGCGCGGCCTTGCACACGGGGCACGGCTGCCTTGTCGAGACGCTTCTGTCGTCGGCGTGCCCACGGCGGCGCAGCCACTCGTAGATGCAAGGCCAGCAGTAGAGGTGGCCGCAGAGGGTCACCACTGGCTCCACCGCGAACTCCAGGCAGACGTTGCAGTCGAAGCAGCCGCCGCCGCCTGCTGTCGCCGGCAGCACGTCCCCGCTGGTTGATCTCCTCCACGAATCATTGCTGGTCGCAGCAGCTGGCTTGTCGCTAGCACCGGCCGTGCTAGCCTGATCCATTCTGATCTTGCAGCTTCGGAAGTTCGCGGCACTGCCAAAAGAACCAGATGGTCAGAATAAGTTGATTATAAATTAAGGACAGAAGAAAATGCCCGGCGAGGGAGACAGACACAGAGAGGGACAGAATCCCACTGAACAAACTCTCGCCAATCAAGACATCATCAAACCGTCGTGGAATGATCAATCCGACTAGACTAACGACTGTGGAAGCCAGGGAAGCCACGCAATCACGGAACGTGACGGACAGAGCAAGCCACGCAACAGTACATTTGTGGCGTTGCCGTACCGGTTCATGTGCAGATGCTATCAGGCGGTGACAAGGGGGGCGTCGCCAAAATCCAAAAGGGACAGGCAGGTGCTGCAACTGCGAGACAAGGAACCGCCGGATTGATTGGTCCACGGACTATTGGTAGGATATTGCTCAATCCATGTCAACAAAAATAATGGATATTGTTCAGTCTTGATCAGTCTATCCAAACTTACAGATACCGTGCTCAACAAGGTACTAGCAATACTTCAGACAAGAGGGGAAAACGTAACGTAATGAACTAAATCTGCAATCTGTGTTTATCCTCCGTAATTATAGTTTTATCCTTTACCCAACTTGGAGTATACCTAAAACACGGCTCCAAAAGTCAAGGCTTGTACACTGACAGCCTGCTCGTGGACTTGATATGGGATAAGGTCGTCAGATCACTGAAAAACTGACCTGATGGTATCCTTGTTTTCCTTAATAATCAAGAAAAGAGCAGTGTGACATAATTGACCACACAACGAATGGTAGGAAGGGGGAGGCAGATCGCACAACCTTGTCAGAAAGATATTGCTAGTTGAGGGCAATAAAAGTCGCGCTGTAATATATTTTAGGGACTCAGTTGCACATCAATTCTTTCTACAGGACAATAATCATTCAATAAAGCGTTGTGCTGACAGAACACAACAATGATGAACTAAACAATGTCAGGATCTAGACCAGAGCATATTCAGAGGCACTGGACAGAAACAAAAGACTCGTTTTCAAGCATATCTAGTGACCAGCGACGACAAGAACAAAAAACACAAGGTATTGTTTCTAACTTCTGATAGGATTGGTAAAGAATGATTAATTTAGCAAAAATAATAATTTTATTATGTCTTTGCTTCATACTCCCCCCGGGTCCATACACAAAGTCTTAGTATACACTAGTACTGTTTATATTCCTAATTATGCGCACTTCATTGACTAATTAGAGCTCGTGCACGTCGTTTTTATACAGTTGTTCAACTAGGGATTTTGTGGTATTAAGAACGCTGTTGGCATATCAGGTACGCATGATGAATAGTATGCAATGTGATGAATGAACACCTCAACAGTATCCTAATTTTCTGTAATGTCAAAAAAATTAAGTAAGTTTTAGTGGTTAAACCATCTGATATTGTCTTACTTACACGATGATAGATATGTATATGCATTCACTCTGACTCTTTGAGAGTGAGTGAGAGAGAGAGAGACTAATTGTCTAAAGTGTATTTTTTACCAGTGCCAATATGCACTATCTACCGGAGCCGGCGAAACCTGCCATGTGGCATCCACCATCAAATGCACTCACACATGACACATGTATGAATGAACAATAGTTATATAAAATGGAAAACAATGATATTGAAATTTTAGTGATATATCAACGAAATAATATATGTTACTAAAATTCCAACCAAGTATTAATGGATTTCAATGATATGCTAATAATATTGTATTATTTCATCGATATTATCATTGCCATTGCATTAAAAACATCGTTATTATTTAACTCATATATGTGTGAACTGTCAAGTTGCGGCGTATGTGGTAGGTTGGATCGGCCCTGGTAGGTAACGGCACCGGTAAAAGCGCCTATTCGGCGAGTCCATCTTATAGCAACATAAGACTTAATCTAATAAACATGAAAACTACTACACCTCAGTAAGAAATACAAGGGTAGTCGCCTCGATCAAATTCATTGACCTCGGAGCTAAGAACCAAGAAAATACTGGCCAAACTAGAAGTATGTATCCTTAGTAGAGCAATATTGCAATTTGCAAATAACAAAATCCAAACAAATAAAGAACAATGAAGCTGCAAGTCTGCAACCCTCGCACGCTCAAGAATCACCTACCTGAAAGGCTAAAAATGCAAAGTATAGCACCAAGGAAACCAGAGCAGCTAGTATAAACCCTCAACGTAGTAGAGACTGTAGAGCACTCGACGCCATCGCATAACCGGGAACTGATAAAGCAACAAGAACAGATCGAAGTAAGCAATAAGAGAGGAATCATGCTAACCTGCGGTAGCAGCTGCACCCTCTCCGGGTCTCGGGGCTAAAGGGTAAAGCTTCCGTGCAAAGCAGCCTTGGGGCGGAGCTGGGGCGGTCTATATATAGAGACCGTGCAGAGAAGAGAGGCGCCGTCGACGTCTCATCAGTGACAGCTGAGCAAAGTAACAGAAAAGACGGAGGCGTGGAAGGTGGAGCCGCGTCGCGGGGATTCAACCGAAGTGGGAAGTCGCCGGCTTCGATCCCTTGCTGGGGAAAAAGAGAGGGGACGACGGGGGGGAAATGGGAGAAAATGATAAAGCCAAAGGAAAGGGAGGGCGGTTGCTCTGTTTTTCTCCCTCCGCTTGCATATGATATGCTGCCGATGGAGATTTTTCTCTACACGGCTCCTCGCGTTCTGCAACATAATAGGGAAGAGGTGGCCTGAAACCAGTAACCTTCAGCTTGATGGTGCCCAGTGCGGCGCAGGAACCGTATTTCGTAACGGCGTGACGCGTCACGGATGATTTGGCTGGTGCGTCTCAAGCTCTCAAGCGTGGAAACCGAAAGAAAACAATGAAGTAGGCTGTACCGCTATAGAACAGACGTAGGATCATGATTCTGCTGGAGTTTTTGCTGTTACGTGGAGCCGTGGAGGGAGACCTTATCTCATCTGATCAAATACCGTGTGGTGCTCTCTTTTCCCGACTCTTCGCATAATGCCTAGATATGATTTTGTGCTCGCGTACAGAGCAGCTCGCCGTTTGCACGGAAGGCGTAGGAATAGGACTAGCGCTATCAGGCCCATCATCAGTTGCTTGCCTATGGAAGGCGAATCAGCAGCACGTACGCGTCGCGCCACACATGGCCGCGTCACGCACGCTGAGCTCCTCACGGCGCCCGTCCACGGTGCACCGCCGCATTTTCCGTTGCGCTTTACGAACTTGTTTGCGAGTTGCTGCTAGTACTACCTGCTAAAGCACTGCTAACTGCAAATGAGTGTAAGAACATTATTCTACCTAATAAAATTCCCCTATTCCATCGCAATCTTTTTTTGTAGTAGTTTTTTTTTAATATAAAGTACGGAGTACTACTGTTTTTCCTAGAAAAACTGCCTAACGTGCGTTTCAGAAACTCCATTCCCGTCAGTCCTGCGTACAACGGCCAACTGACAGTGCCTTTCTCGTAGACGTTTCCGGCTTTCCCGCGGAACTCGTCCTACACGATTGCTGTCGCCGACTATATAACCAAGATGGAAAAACTTTGGCCTTCACGCCATCAAGTTGTCGTACATCAGCTGCATGAACGAGAATCTTAGTTGACACGTAACTTTACAGAACCTCAGCTGAATGGTTCCTTTTTCTTAAACGATGTCTGATGATTGCTGCTTGCAAAGACCCAGCTCTAACAGATACAGAGTTATGCTTGAAATGCACATACAACCGAACAACATTTTGTTATCCAGAAAAGGAAAGATAAAGCTGAAGAACATCCGTTCAAAATAACACGACAATAACCTTCAGCAAGGGATTCTGATTAATTAGTTAAGCCCAACAAAATCAATGGAGATTCTGAGGACAATTGGAGATCGAATCTGATCCTGTAGGTATACATATAGTTATAGTACAGTACATACATCAGAACAATTGGAAAATGGGAATCTAACGTACACTAGAAGCAACCTTGGTTCTTTTCATTCAGAAAACCTGTCCGGCTTGAAACAAACTTATTGGAGGCTATCTCATTATTATCTACATACTACTACCAAACAGGGGTTGAATGATTATATTCATCTAGGCGGAAAGGTTGATGACTTGTTTTCCTAGAAAATGTTTGATTCGAGATTTCACGTCTCGACATATTTCTCCACACAGGTAACCAGGGTGCTCTCCGGAACAGCTCCAATCACTGTATCCTTCTTCTCACCGTTCTTGAATATCAACATGGTGGGAATGCTGCGGATGCCAAACTGGGTTGCCATGTCGGGGTTCTCGTCAGTGTTGAGCTTGTAGCATTTCAGCTTCCCTTCATACTCCTTTGAAAGTTTACCAATGACAGGATCTATCATTTTGCATGGTCCGCACCATGAAGCCCAGAACTCAACAAGAACTGGAAGCTCGCTCTCCACAACAAGTGATTGCCATGTTGACTTGTTAACATCAGAAACTGCAAAAAAAGTTAAGTTGACAGCATATTAATACTTGACACAATAATCACCTCAAAATAGCAATATCATAAAAGCTACTCCGTATTGAATGAGGTTAAACAGCTCCATGACCATGGGTACATGTAACCAAGTCATTGTATAAACATTTTACAACCATGACTAGAGATTTATTATGTGGCTTGAAAATACGATTGACCAGTTAAATTCTTCACTGGGGGAGAAATCTTTTCTAGAAATTTTGATTCCACCTTTAAATATTTATCACTTTAACATGTTCTTCAAAATATATTTGCCCAAATTGACATCATTATGTACGATATACGGTGCGTATTCCCCCATGCATGTATCAATGGACCAACAGATCTTTACAAGCAATCTCAGTGTTGGCAGTTGAACAAGTGTTTGCTCAAATATAGCTTATTACAAGTGTTTGCTCAAATATAGCTTATTACTATGTAACCTACATCTGGTGATTGCAAGAATTATGATTTGATAGAGAATTTTCAAGATTATCCACATCTTCATTAATGCATTCATGTTTTCAGGCATGACAATCGACTGTGAAATTACCAAGAAAAACTTATCATGGTCTCACCAAAAACATAACCAGCCTCTGTCATCCTACATGCAGAGAAAAACAATAATATAGTAGATTGGGAAATTGGAACATCAGATGGGGTATAGCAATCATAGTTCATAGAATTGTAATTGTACCAGATCTTTGTTTGCTGGCACCCTTGTATATTATGTACCATAATCCATAAATACACACCCAAGTACAATAGTAATTCTTACACAAGGAAACTTTTTTTGCCTGTAAGATCTCACATGATCCCAGGATGGTTTCAGGCTTTCAGCACTTCTGATACACAACCTGTCCCTACCATCTTCTTTTGAGCTCTGTAACCTGGATACCTCCCCATAAACAATTGTGTGTCTTTCCAAACAGAATCATTTTCCAGTAATATATACTCCCTCCGATCCATAATAAGTGTCGTTGATTAAGTTTGAGCATTGTCCAAGAGAAGCAAATGGTGTTGCTCATGAACTTGCTAAATCGGCACGCCTAGGAGTCCCTAGTTGCTGGTTAGAGGATCCCCCTGCCTCAATTGTGCCTTTGTAATTGAGGATGTAACTCTTATTCATGATCAATAAAGTGGTGTCTTAAAGGGAGTACTACTTACTAAGCGTAAATAAAACTTCTATTTTCCGCATATTCACCTTTGACAACATATTGTAAGATGGTTGAAAATGGCGCAATCTACTATTTTTGGCGCCATATGTAACTGTGCCAGTATCAGTATTGTTGTCATAATTATTTCCTTATAGGGTTAGGCAAAACAACGCAATGTGCTTTCAATATGTCTTACCGTAAACTTAGCACTTGTGCTTACGTGCAGAACAGGCCTACAAGGACATATATAAGCTAAGCATGCCTGAGCAAGTGATCTGCGATTTGTTCACCCATGCATTGGCCAGTACACAAATCTCCAAATAACTGTTCATATGTACATTAGCCGATGTACATATCTCCAAATAACCATATACACATCTGTTCTGCGTTCTCTCCGATGAATCCTCAACTCAACTCCATTGAGGAAACCATACATCCAGCTCCAACACCCTCAGCAGAAGTAGTAATAAAAAAACTACAGAAGTCCACCTAGCAGATCACCATCGCAGTTCCCTTAATGAAGTAGTAATAGGGCTCCCTCTCCCATCCTCCACATAGCAGATCACCATCGCAGTTCCCTTAATGAAGTAGTAATAAGGCTCCCTCTCCCATCCTCCACATAGCAGATCACCATCGCAGTTGCCTAAACGGCTAATCCCCATCGCGAGTGAGCAAGGAGTCGCGTCAATTTGTATACTACCGAGACCAGCATCATTTCACACCCAAATCGACGAATGAATTTAAGGCGAGCAGGAGACCTAGCTCCATGAATGCGCGTCTATACCTTGGATGGCGGTGTCCTGGCCCTGGGCCGCGCAAACCAGGGAGGCGCCGCGCGAGCGGGTGCAGGATCGGAGAAGGGGAGCAGCACGCGCGCGGCGGCACAGCGTAACGGCGCGAGCGAATCGAGGCCGCGGGGAGAGGGAGAAGGCGGCGACGTGAGGGGGCGAGGCGGCCGTTGCGACGGAGACGGCGACGACGTGGGAGGCCATCGGCATGGATGGGGATGGAGAGGAAGCAGGTGGTTGGGAGGACGAAAGCTGGTGTGCAGCGCAGTTTGCGCAACGGAAGAGGATGGAGCCGGTGGGGGACATGTGGCACCTTGCTGTGCTGCCGATGTGGACATGTCAGTTCCAAATCTGCATTACGGATAGAGAAAGATGGAAAAAATTCACGAGAAGAAAGACGAGGTGCTCGCCAGGTAGCCCATTATAAGAACAAGCCCAATTCCTTTCCCCAGGCCCATAATGGCACAACATGTCTAGTCGTTCCGCGTGCTGCTAGAATTTTGTTCCGGCCCACCTATAAAATTGCCCCCGTTTTCAGCCCACGACCAGGTTCCCGAGAACTGAGGGCAAACGCGTACAAAGGGTACCCCGAAACTCGGATCTCTGCATCTGCGACTCAGGGAAGACGGAAACGACGAGGAGGAGGAAGAGGAGAAGATGGTGCACGGGACGCTGGAGGTGCTGCTCATCGGGGCCAAGGGCCTCGAGAACACCGACTACCTCTGTACGTATGAATTCTTAATCTTTAGGAACCCCAGCGATTGCTTGCTTCTCGGGTTGTTCGTGCCCCCATTTGATGTAGTATTCACTAGTTTCATTCGATCGGGACATTGCCGTTTGGGCTATTAATAGCCTTGCTATTCTCCACTGATCGATCTGTTAAGCGTGCTGGATCACTGTTTCGGCCCTCTTCATTGCCTGTATTTGTACGGAAATTGTGTCGTGGATTTTTAGGCTGTTAAGCAATTAAAACAGGCGTGGAAACGCCATGCCGTCATGCGTGAAATTTTGTGTACGACGAAATGTTTGCTAAAGCTGCATTTGTTACGGAGTATAGTTGTTTTCATATCATTTTCTTGAAGATCGGTAAATATTCTTGTGATCAGTTCACTGTTGACAAATTAACGCAGGCAACATGGACCCGTACGCAGTTCTCAAATGCCGCTCGCAGGAGCAGAGGAGCAGTATTGCATCAGGTGGATATCCTCATCGATTTGGTTTCTTTTCCTTGTTTTTTTTTCTTTTTTCTGCGCTGGTAAATAGTTTGTGGCTGTAAATATCAAATAAGATTGAATAACGCATTTGCTAGTCGAGAAAATAGCACATTTTATTATCACAAATTTTTACCTTCTTTTGACAAAGATGGCAGGCTGGCTCGAAGCGACCACTGACAAGTTTCATCTAAAATTTTATAAAAGAGGAAATTAAAATGTATCTGATGCAAATCAACTGATAGTTTAACAAATTGCCACTATATCTGTACTCCCTCCAACCAGAATTACTTGTTACTGAGTTAGTACAACTTTGTACTAAATGAATCTGAGACAAGTAATATGGGTCGGAGGGAGTAGCAAGGACTAAAGAATCAAAATAGTGCCAAATCCTTGTCCTTATAGGCTAAAAAACATCCTTGTCCAAGGAATTTAAAAGACTTGCTATTACCTTACCTCACCACATCCTTTCCCAAGTGCCATACCAGTTCTCTATCCGTTATGCCGGCCGTTATGTGATGCTAAATCGCTAATGTTATGCAGGCAAAGGAAGTAACCCTGAATGGAACGAAAACTTTGTCTTCACTGTTTCTGACCAAGCTACAGAGCTCTCGGTCAAGCTTATGGACAGTGACTCAGGCACAGGGGATGACTTTGTTGGTGAAGCAACGTATGTACATCTTGCCATTCATGTCAAATTCTACAATTATTACTGTTACATCAAATTCTTCAGAATCTTTTCAGAAAATCTGTCTTGAAGTTACCGCTCTTATTTCTGGCCCGTGTATTTTTGTTGCTACTTCAAAAAGTAATGTTGCTCTCCCTAGCATACTGTTGCAGTGATGTTATATTGTTATGGACTAAAAAAAGCTTAGGTAATGAATAACAAGCTGTTTTTTTCGTTAACAAAACTTAAAATGGACAATTCAACTGTTTCTTGCAGTATTCCTCTGGAAGCAGTGTATGCGGAAGGGAGCATTCCACCAACAGTTTATAATGTTGTGAAAGATGAACACTACTGTGGAGAAATCAAAGTTGGTCTCACATTTACACCTGAGGTATATTTTACTTAATTATTCAATCTGATCTTAACTCCAATAAGTGTTGTGTAACTATAACTGTCTGTTGTTAATGACGCCAAGAGCTCCTTTTCCCTTATACGATGTGTGCATAACCTAGAAACCACTCTCATCTCGGATGGTAAGTTAGCGGGTGATACCACTCTCCAGTTGGATGCCAGGACACGTGCAACCATCTCATTCAAAGAGGAGGTGCTTACGTTCTGGCATCCATGATTCAATTGATGCAGACAACGATAAGTTCCTACATTTTAGTCCTACTTCATAACTGAAAATAGCATAGCTACATAAGCACTAATGGTGTCAAGTCATGCCATCACCGGCGAGATGTGTGGTTTGTGCAGTTTTTTTAATGATAATTGGTAGACTTGTAGTCCATTTCAGTTTTCAGATGCCATCGTACACGTCAGTGTTGGGATTCAGTTTAGCGGTGCTAATTAATGATTCCCCTGAAATGTGCATGGTGAATTATTCATGCCAGGAATTATCTGAACATATCTTGTGTTATTTGTACCTCCTTGGTTTAGTTAATGCAATTGGTATACGTAGTTGACACTCCTTTTCGACCACTTCCCATGTGTGGTTGCTCTTTGAATCCATGGTTGCGTCAGTCTCACGCATCAGTTTGCAGGCATGAAGCCTCTATGGACGGTTCTGGTATCTTCTGTTCCATACCATATGTCTATTTTCTTATTTAATAGGAAAAACAGACTGTACAAAATAAATTTTAGTTTGGTGAACACCAAACACGAAAAAATAGTTCATATGGTATAATGTTAGCCTGGACTAAAAATCACAGTAAAGTTTTGCTCTGAGAAACTTGAGGGGGTTGAGATTTAACTGAGAATTAGCAAACTGTAAAACAAATGCAATGTTGCCTTTCTGTATGCAGGATGTTCGCCAGCGTGGTCTTCCGGAGGACTTCGGTGGATGGAAACAATCGGATTGAGAAGATCCGCAACAAGCCATGCCTCGTGAAGCCTTGAGCCCTTTGAACGCCACTCAGTCAGTTTGCCTTATTTAGCCAAAATTCAGTTTGGCTTCGTCAATCATTTCGAAAGTAGTATTATTCATGAGTTTGAACTACAGATAGCTGCGATTCCTGTATTATACCTTCTTAAGTACCGGAACTAGGAATACTGTTTGTGACGCCTTCTCGAAACTATTTTCAATGCATCACTTGGTTATAGTAGCTAGAAAATTGCGTATTTTACTCTGATTTTGATTTTCTATTGCTCTTTGCTCACGTTGATTTTTTTTTTGAAACGATTTGCTCACGTTGAATAATACTTATGTGGTACAACTACTCTGGTTTATCAATGGTACTTCCTTCATCTCTTTGTCCCATGTAATATTTCGTCATTTAATATGTGACGGATGGAAGTATTTATCTTGGGTTGGTTCTTAGTAAGTTCGATTGCTCTCGGTAACTTCGAGATGAAGGAAATGGTACTCTTACAGCAGAAAACTTTTTTTGTGGTCCTCAAACAGTGGTATCGTAACAAAATGCTGCGACCATAACCTTTGGTTGGTTCTAGGCTTCTACCAGCTTGCAACGGTAAATTCGTCAGGTAGGTAAAAAGACTCCCTAAAAGAGAAACTGAGTGACCCTACTTACCTTCTTTCTGAGGGAATTGAAACTGCCAAAGCCTTTTTGCTGCCAAAAGTGTCCATGCACCATCTCCTGTGAGTCTGATCTGTGCATGGCTGTCATGTCTTTAATTCGACCTATTGACTTCAACAATTCTCTGCCCCTACCAACTTTCTTGCTGTATGTTTCTGCTCATCTTCTGAACATGCCGCATCATGGAACGTAGGAGGGGCAATTTATGGATCGCATTTTTTTTTTACCTGCTATTTTGATTGTAGTATGCTAGGCTAAGATATGTATGCTCCTCTGAACCGGAGAATATATCCCTGAACTGCAAGTTTCTAGCTGTTCATGGACACTGCACCCTGATGCATGTTGCAAATACTATTAATATTTTACGTACTAGCCTAGATATACTGAATAAATTGCTATCGCAGTGGGAAGCATTCACACCGTGACACAACACAACAAAAATATAGTCACAGTAATTTATCAAGATGAGACAGCTCAGCAAAACTTGGGCCTGCCCTGGCTCTCCATCCCTCATTTGTTTCCTGAATTCTGATCACACGAGCACCTCAAAAACCATAGCAGAAACCACAAAACCCTTCTTTCCTCAAGGGAAGGAAAATATAAGAATTAAGTGAAAACTATACCAATGCCAGAAAGACAGACAGATGACTTGCACTCTTCCATATCACCTTTCTCCTACTTAATTAAAATCACATACCAGATGCCACTGGTACAACAGAGTCTTGCGTTGCCCTGAGATCTCCACTACTTCGCCAGTAACTAATCACGAGACCGAAAACTGTGTGTGCTATATGTGCTCTTCTTTAGCACAAGGACAACAAGAAAAATGTTAAACAACAGGAAGAAAAAAAATAAAAAATAAGGCAGCAACTGCATCTGCATGCAGTCTTCGATCGGCGCCGGCGCGTACGTAAGGCACGATTGCAGCAGAGAGAGAGGCCGAGAAGGCCATGCTAGAGGCTAGTTGTGCAGCGGATTGGGGCCCTGGGGAACCATCCTCTTGGACTCACCGTACAGTACTGCTCCTCCTGCCTCGCCGTCGCCGCCGGTGCCTGACGCGGCCGGCGGCCCCGCCTGAAGCACCGTGCCCACGGTGCCGCCGTGCCTCCGCGGACGCGCCGCCGCCACTACTGCGACATCCGCCTTCAGAGCTCTGCAGCCGCAGGCACCCGTGCCCAGCTTGAGCTCACTCGCCAGCAGCAGGAGCAACAGCAGAAGCGCCACCAAGAGCAACGGGAGGCTACCGGCGGGTCGTCTCATGGCGACGGGGAGATGGAGCTAGCTAAGGGAACAGCACAGCAGAGCAGGTGGTTCGCTTAGGTGCGCGATATGAGATTTGTTGAGGAGCCGTGTGGGAAGGTAGGCGAGACGAGACCAGCTGGGGTCCTTGTTCACGATCGAGTGTGAATTTATGCTCCTGTCGAGTGAAACGAACCGGGAAACTAAGTGTGATGATAGGTTGATGACCCTGTGGAAACGAAGCAAACGTGTCCTTAATTTTCCCCTGGTTTCCCTGTGGCCACTTGTATTTACTGGATCTTCAGTAATTGTACAGTCGACAGAGTCCGTGGGGCTCAATAGTGCAGCTGAGAAACAACATTGGTGTATTGGGAATTAAATGGCTGATTCGGTTCTCTGAATTCAGACTTGAGTAGCTTTGGGCCCTAGGTTACCTATGGATGTCAAATTTTCTGGTCAAACGTAGACAGTAGGACTTCAGTGGTGGAAGAGGTCGAAGAGACGAAACATTCAGCACTACAAGTCCACACTTTGGCATCTTCTGGGTAGACTTGTGCACAGTACTGGAGGCCGGATACGCCTTTTTCGGCAAAAGAAATGAAAAAAAGTGCTGGAGGATACTGCAAGCGCACAGTGGTTCCTCAAACATACCAGTGGCATCGTCTCTTACCTGCTAGCTGCTTCCATGATGAAATGTTCAAGTGATAACCGTACTCTTCATTTAAAGTGGAGCGTGTCGTGATTTATAAGGCGAGTGGCGTAACAGTTCGCCCTAATGCGTACGACGACGGACCGCAGGTCCGCAGCGTGTTCTCTACCGATTCGTAACTGGTTGCCGCATGCTGCTCCTGTCCAATTTATGTGTTTGCCGGTTGATGCCATTAAACTTTGCGTAGTTGCAATGAGCTGTGCGTGTGTAACTGGCCGGGAGAGGGACGTCGTGCTCCTGGATGAACGCCCAGTGATTACAGAGCCCACAGTTCTGTTGGGCATCATTCGGCCAGTTAATAGCACTCGCTGATGCAGGATCCCGTTCCTTTGCAGAAGAGAAAACAACAGAGGGAGGGAGGAAACTTGGACACGTGAACGTTTCTAATTGGCAAGTCGATCGTTATCTCTGTAGAACTAGAAGTTGGAAACTAATCATGGAAAATCATACTAGGAGAAGAATACAATGACAACTGATGTGCGCCTTCCAACCGCAATATACGCAGCGCTAAGCACTTGGCTTCCGTGTACGCCGTTTGCAGGTCATCACGTTTTTTTTTCATGGTAAACAGCATAATCAGGGGGCAGCCAATCGGCAAGGGCAATTTTCCATTTATTTTTTTGAGAAACCGGAATTTTTTCATTTTTTTTGAGCGAAAACACACGGACTTTATTAATCAATCAACAAAGGAATACAAGCATTGTTTCATGGCTGAGTGACCCAGATGAAACGGCCGTGCGACAAAGACAAGGAGCCCTTAACAAGACTATGAGCATCCAAGATCGAAGATCTACCCTCATGAACAAAGGTGACATCTAAAAATTCTCTACTCCGGACAGCAATCTCCCATAAAATAGTACTATAGCTGCACCGATTACCTTCGAGGAGACCCTTTATGACGGCTTGGGCATCAGAAGCAACCTGAACCCGTTGGATATTTAAATCCTTGGCCAAGGCCAGGGCTTCGCAGCATGCAAGTGCTTCCAACGTTGGCGGATCAGTTATCCCGGGGTAGACATGAGCTGACGACCCCTGGTAGCGGCCCAACTCGTCATGGCAAACCGCCGCCGCCGCCCCTTTGTTCTGGTTCTTGGCAACACCTCCATCAACGTTGATCTTGTACATACCCGCCAGCGGGGAGAGCCAGTGGAGTGTCGTAGGGGGCGGTCCAGCCCTAGCCTGAGCTGGTGTACTAGACTGAGTGATCTAAAGCTCCGAAAAAAGCTTCTGAACAAAGCCGTGAGTAGTCATGGGACTCTGAAAAATAGACTCGTGAATTGCCTTCCGTCTCGCCGACCAGATCTGTAAGACCCTGGGACCGGAATTATACAATTTAGCCCCAAATTGCTAACCTTTGCATAATTCAAGCCTCAGGTTCTTAACCTACGATAAAAACCTCAATACATACACGCATTAATATGCTCATCGCAGGATTTTGTAACATGAATATCATTACCAAAACTTTACAGAAGAGAGTAATTACAAAGCTCATACAAGGAGCAGAATAACAAATATTTACAAAGAGAGGACACATGTCCCAACATTACATCAGTGGAAGTCGAATTATGTCCGAGTACGGACAAGAATACAGTATGGCCTGAAGAGGCTAGAAACTGGAAGGAAACCCGCCACAAGTCTCAGAACCCTGATCTGGATCTCTTGGCTAAACATTGAACTCAACGTCGTGCTCCACGAAGAAGCTAGCGGCTCACCTGTTCTGCTGGAACCTCTGAAGAAAACAACGTTGCAAAGCAACTGAGTACAAAGTACTCGCAAGACTTACGGGGAGATCTATGCTAGTATGCATCAAGTCTCAAAGGAGGGGTAAGGTGGGGTTATGCATCAGCAACAATATCTGGAGAGACACTCTAATAACAACGTATAAGTAGAGGATGAGAAACGTCTACTAAGTGAGGTGATTAACCTATTTACTAAACACCAAACAACACAATCCTCATATCACCCCCTCAACACCCTGTGAGGAAGCAATCCAAAGGACACTCACACTTAAGCAGTTTTGAGCATATCCATGAATAATCTCTAATTACTAGTCAAGTTGTTGAGATTAAGTTGGTTTAGTTCTCTATGATCAAGTAATGACCAACCAAGTCGTCCATAACCACGGACACGGCTTTCCGAAAGATTTATCCCTGCAGGGGTGCACAAATTTACCCGCCACGTTCGACCAACCCTTGATGCCGGCCTTGTGGCACACCAAAATGAGTGCTGACAGGATTGAACGACACGACGTTTCTTAGAACCACATCTTATTCAGGGAGTCACCCAACTGAGTCTAATCCGAAACGAGAGCCCGGCCGAAGCGTCGTACGGACTCAAGAGTTGCGAGGACAGCTGGTAGTGGTTCAGTGTCCGCAGAATGACCACTCCAGACTAGTGCCGCAATCCTATATGTATGCAAAGTACCAACAAATCTCCAAACACAACACCAATGTATATGCGATATGCCAAATGGAATGCCCGAACTATGTGGCCCCTGAATAAGCTGCGAAACTAGTACTAAGCCGATGGGGGTCCCCATAAACCCCACGTGACGGTTAGCGCGAAGTGTCTTGGATCGGCGAAAACGAGAACTCGGTCCTTAGGTCGGCGCAAATGGAACAAATCACCAGTGCGTTAGAACACGGCCTCCCATCGTTGCCTTGTTACAGTTTAATATCATATCACAGTTTAATAATTGCAATTTAAATACAGGAAGTAGCATGTGGATGTAGCAATTGTGGAACCCAGATATAAGGACACTAGACTCGCAACTAAGGATGACATCTAGTGACCAAGAACTAGGGCAACAAGCAAACAGGTGACATGGTATTGGGACAAGTAACAAGACATATGGCAATAAATGGAGCTGACTAATAAGCTATGCAATCCTAAAGGCATCGTGACAAGATTGAGATCGTAACTTAATGCAAGATTGAGGGAGAAGCAATAGGTAGAATCAACATGGTCAAGGAATGGCTGCTTGCCTGGAGTACTGAATTGCCCGGAATTGAGCAAGAATCCCGGAAGAAGAACACAAACGTAGTCGTCGACGACGTAGGAACCGAAGACTAACGAGGAAGAAGCAAATACACCACATGGAAAGAAGGTATAAGCATACAAGATACACATGGTAATTAATATGCGCAATCAAAGAATGACGCGTGACATAGGGATGATGCATGACATATTAAGGATTCTGAAAGTAAACCCGATATATAATACCAAGTTAAATGGAGTCCGAAAATACTACACATAACATCTATACAACTCCATATGCAAGGAATATAGTTAATGGATTAACTACACTCAACATTATAGTTGTATCATCATGCATGAGAATGACATGGATAGGTGCAACACATGATTTGACAAGAATAACACAAAGATCCGACTAGGTCGGGGCTGCACACGCCAACGACAACAAGGTACCCGCAACTATCGATGATATCGATACATACACGGCATTTCATACAACACATGCATATCATCGATCGCAACCTACGAGTCTACGCCGAAGAACGGTCGGTTCACGGGACAGTCGCTCACTATACCTTGAACTCGTCGCGACGTCGCGATGTAGACGAAGTAGCCGACATAGACGAGGTAGTCATACACGTAGTCGTCGTAGACGATGTAGTCCTCGTGGGCGAAGTAGTTGTACGGCTTCGTCTTCAAAGCGATGTGGTCTTCGCGGGCGTCGACGAAGTGCAGTAGCAAGGCGGCTCGACGCGGAGCAACGACAAGCGAACAGCAGCACACATGCACAATACAGAAGCAGTGGGGTCCACACGTCAGGTAACCAATTTTTAGAAAAAACAGAAAAGGACACAAAAGAGGCACGGGCCTGCTTCCTGGGCTTGGAGATGGGCCGAGCGGGGCTAGCGGACGAGCGCTGGCGCTGGCGGCAGAGGGCACGGCGGCGGCGAGCTCGGGCAGGAGGTCGCGGAGGCGTGGCCACGGGAGTTGGGCGGCGCGGCGCAGAGGAGCTTGACGAGCAGGGAGGCAGCACCGGCGGAGTAACAGAGGGTGGAGAAGAGGTGCGCGGTGGTTGCGGGCGACGGGGAGAGGCGGCCAGGAGCAAGGGGAGGCGCCGGGCGCGCGGGAGGAAGAGGCGCGCTGGCGACGGGGAGATGGAGGCGGCGTCGGTGTGGTGGAGAGACACGGGCAGGCGCGGCGTCGTGCGCGGTGGAGGCGGCCGGAGGAGCTTGGCGGCATGGGGAGCGAGGGCGAGCTTGGGTAGACGAGGCGAGGAGGCCACGGGAGAGGGAGAGGCGCGGCCGGGCGGCGCTCGGGGAAGCAGAGGGCGGAGCGGCCGGCGAGGTGGACGCGGGAGGAGGCGGCTCCGGCGCAGAGGGAGAAGGGCGCGAGGAGGCGCTCGGTGGAGAGGAGGCGCGCGGGAGTAAGAAGATGAAGGGGAGAAGAAGGCTGGCGGCGCAGCTTGGGAAGAAAGTAAGGAAAAAAGAAAAGAAAGGAAGGGGCTAGCTTTTTATAGGCAAAGCAAAAGTTAGGGTTTGACTTAATGGGCTTTTGGGCCAACAAAAGTCTCAAACAAAAATACAGATTTTTGAAGATTAGTTTTCCCAATAAAAATAAGAGACAAGTGGGAGGTCTAATTAAACCCGGATTTATTTTGTCAAACCAAATTAGGTCTTCTACAAAAATAATTTTAGGCTTTAGCAAACACACGAAAAAGGCAAGCACACGACAACACAAAAGAAGTGACATTTCGTGCAAACGAATAATTATTTCATGCGACATGATGCTAATGACATGGCAAAAATGAAGATGATGACATGAGCATGATAACATGATGACAACAATTAAATTACAAAACAGTTCAAAAAGGCTTAAAAGGAAAAGGGTTGCTCTCGGGCTGTTACAAGATCGCCCAAAGGGTCAATAGGATTTGCATGAATTCTGCATGAGACGTCGTGTCAATAAGATGAAACAACCACTCCCGGGCGTCAGGGCAAGAGGAAACACACATATGCTCAAACTAGCTGATCATCCGCCAAGGCCCAAACGCACTTCGCCGTTGTACAGTCCAGTAAAGAATGCCTCCAGGAATCATTAGTCGCCCGACAGATTGCACACACTGTCGTGTCCGCCATATGGCGCTGCTTAAGGACATCACCCGTGGGAATCAAACTCTGTGCTAATCTCCAAGCAAATACACGCACTTTAGAAGGCACTTTGATCTTCCACAACTAGGTCCAAGATCTCTCAGATTTCAGTGAACTCGATGATGGCCGTTTCTCAAGCCAGTCCTCACGGACTTTCTTCATCGATACCAGCAAACGATAACAAGAACGGAAACTAAATATCCCAGATTTCTCGAAATGCCATGCCCAAAAATCACCATAATTCATCGTGCTCAGCGGGATCGCGAGAATAGCCTGCGCATCCATCGGCAGAAATAGCCTCCGTACTAAATTGATGTCCCATTCATGCACGGTAGGATTAATCAACTCCGATACCTTCACCGGCGAGTCAGACCTTGCAGGCATATATGGAAGACGCCTCTCATCACGTGGTATCCAGCCATCATACTCGTTTTACCATCTCCAATATGCCTGGCAATGTCCAGCTTCAAAACATCCCGTCCCTCGATTACAGCCCGCCAAATATGAGATCGCCGCTGTCCCAAGCTAGCAAAGTAGACAGCTCGAAGAATTCTTGCGCTCAAAGTGGACGGTTGGGCCAGCACCCGCCAAGCTAGCGGCAATTTTCCATGTGTATTGCGATCTAAACAATCGGCAAATCTTCCCGACGCGCGGGTTAGCCCCCCTGCAGGCCAGGCCTGCTTCGGTCGAGGGCCCACCGGCGCAAGCAGTTCCCTTCAAAGAGGCCGGCCTATCTGAACCTGTCCATCACTTTAAGAATCGGCCCAGGCCCTCTCTGAAAAAAAGAATCGGCCCAGGCTTAACTCCTCTCGGACTCGAACTCGAGACGCAGTCACGGCCTCGCGGGAGCCAATATAAACAGCCGGCGGCCGCCGGCGGCCTGTACAGATCCCTAAGCGACCTTCGGAAAACAACCTAGAGAGCCCTAAGCGAGTCATCTGCGCGTGATCATCCGAGACGTCGAAGATGGATCAGGGCGCCGGCATCGTCGAGTCCTTCATGGAGATCACGTCGTGCGGCTCCGATTCTGTCGCCGTGAGCCACCTGTCGTCCTGCGGCTGGCGCCTCGACGACGCCATCAACCTCTACTTCTCCACCGGCCCCGCCGCCGCCGACCCGGTCGTACCGCGCGAGTCCGATCCCATCCAAGGAGGCCTCGCCGGCGCCGATGCCGACGGGGTGCGCGCTCCCATCCCCGCACGGTCCGAGACGTTGTACAACGTCAGCCAAGCCGCTGGTTCCAGTAACGCCTACACGGCCCCATCCATATGGGCCGTGGAGAGGAAGCCACCGACGGTTCAACCGGTGGATGTGGAGATGCAAGAAGCATCTATGTCTGAATCTGGAATAAAAGCCAACGTCCGGGTCGCCAACAAGGGAGAGGAACAAGTGATGGAGCGTGCCGAAGACGTTGGAACTCACCGCGGCGCGGGGGCGGAAGACGAAGCTCACGGGGCTGATGACGGCATGGAGACATCGGATCAGGAAGATGGATATGACGACTCGTCGTACGGCTACGACACGGAGGCCGAGGAAGACAGCAACGACGAGCAAGACGACGACGATTCCTACTTACAGGCGGCTGAGACAGACCACCTGGATGCGTTGGAGGGGCCGGGCCATCTGCCACGACAGCGGGCCGACAACACCAAGACGTTGGACGACCTGTTCCAACCTCCGCACAAGATCATGTTCAAGGGGAGCTTCCATGAGGCGAAGATACAAGCGGCGAGAACCGACCGGTGGCTGCTTGTCAACGTCCAGTCTCCCGGCGTGTTCACGTCGCACCTCCATAACAGGGACCTGTGGTCCAACGAGGTGGTTGTCCAGGTGATCAAGGACAACTTTGTCTTCTCGCTGATGGAGAAGCAGAGCACGGAGGGCGGCAAGGTGTGTTGCTTCTACAGGCTCGACGACGATCAGCTCCCTGCCGTGCTCGTCCTGGACCCCATCACCGGGCAGCTGCTGGACAAGTGGTGCGGCCTCGTCCAAGACCCCGGCGATTTCCTCACCAGCATTGGCAAGTACACGGAGTCCAAGCCCGGCATGCTGTCCAGACCCAAAAAGATCGTCAAGAGAGCCGCAACGCCTGAACCCACCGTGGCGCAGGAACCAGCAATAGTGCCTAAGAACCCTGTACTCCCTAGTGCACAAGAACCGGCACCGGTGCCCAAGAATGAGGCGCCCGCGGCGATGGCCGAGGACGAGCAGCCTATGGAAGGAGAGACGGTCTGCAAACTGAGGGTACGGTTCCCTAGTGGTAATACGGTCACCAAGGAGTTTGGGAGTAAGCGGAGAGTTTCGGCGCTCTTCGCCTACTGCAGATCAGTTGATCATGAGCAGAAGGGGACAGAGCAGGCCTTCCGTATCATGAGGTTTGCTGCCGGGCGAACCTTTGTGGAGCTGCGCAACGACGATGCCTCGTTTGAAGATTTGAAGCTGAATCGCGATACAGTCACGGTTGTTATGGATACTTGTGCCTTTCGAAAGAATATTACTCAGTGATTTGGTCATGTACTTAGGGCATGTACAATGGGGTGACGCAGCCTTCTCTTAGCGATGCCACATAGGATAAAATCTGATGTGAAAGAGAGAAATGAATAAAAAGCACAAGCCTTTTTTTATTTAAGAGATGATCTCTTCACAAAAATGATAAGGTAAAGATAAGTCAAATTTAACATTCTACTAGATTTCACTTTTTCTTAGCATTTATTTAGTTAATTTTATTCATCTAAACATTAATTCTAAGATGGAACACTAAGAGATAACTCATTGTACAACATGTTTTGTTGTTTTTTCTAATTGACATGGAATGTTTAAGATAAGACAGTCTTATCAACCATTTTACGTGACCTTATGTTCCGCTTAAAAAAATAATTTTTTAGTATTTAGATGTTATACGGTGATTTGTGCGTGGATCATGATTGTTTTCCTAGTACAGTAGATATCTACTACTAGTAGGTAGTAATCGGTGGTTCTTTCTCGCAAGAAAAAGTAGTCGGTGGTTCTGAAAAATCGATGGAAGTGACAGCAGCAAGGTAGTATATGCTGGAAATGAAGGGAAGAAAAGCTTCGATCCAGCAGATTTGGAGAACAGAGTCATACTCTGCTCTGCGTGACCTTAGGTGAACAACTCAACCCAATTAGAGCAGACCATCAGGAACATCTCTACACCATCGGGAGCAATACGCCTCAATAAACATAGAGTTATGTACTTCCGTCCGACTGTATCGCTGGAATTTCAATTTCTTCTTCAACTCCGACCTACGGTCGCCTTGTCGATTTCTGCATCTTCGCCTCTCCAGTGAAGTATGGACCAATTCTTTGGAACTGGGTTATCCCTCAATCTCATTTGAGTTTTGGCATCTCGAGGAGGAAATGGGAGGGGACAGAGGATAAATGAGGGAGAGAGAGATGAAATCTCGACAGAGAATTTGGTTGCCACAAATTGTTGGCGGAGGATTTCAGCGCCCTCGACTCACCAGGAGTTGGCCAAAAAACAACAAAAAATCTCGGGCTGTGAGTTGGGCTGGCCAAATTGTTGGCGTCCATCCAAGCGATGGCTAGAAGCCCCGCGCACCAATTTTTTGGCAAGGTTGGGATTGGCATAGTACTCAGCGGTCCCTTAACGCCTCTTAGATTAAGAATTTAGGCATAGGAAAATTACATGATCAAAATGGGATTGCCATCTTTAATACTAAATGATTCAAATGATGCTTAATTGTACACATGAAAAACGTAGATTTCTTACCAAGAGGTTGGAGTGGATGCAATATTTTTATGGAATATAGTGCAAGTAAATCCTACAGAAAAATTCTTGGTTTGCAATTCTTTGAATCAAAACAATCCACATAGAATTTTTTCAGAGTATTAAAATCCTCTGAAAATCTTTTAAAGTTTCTTTGAAAGTCAGAATCAAAGAAGCCCTCAGCTACAAGCGCATTTAGACACACCCCTATTTTTGTACATGTATTTCTAAAAATCTAACAAACCAGAGGTCTTGAGGTGAGACCATTGGTTCTAGATTTGCGTGCTGGGAGATGTGTGTTGCACTCTCATTCCCACGCTATTTTTTTTAATAATACATTTTTTAATCATTTTTGAAAATAATAGGCGTTTTTCAAAAATTTCAAAAATAATATGGCCTCGGCCTTGCCCAGGCCGAATGGGCCCAATCGGCCTAGGCCAGGCCGACTGGAGGCAGGCGGCGCAGAGCGGGGCCCCCGCAAGAGGCAGTCGACCTTGGTCGACTGAAGCCCAGTTGGTTTCGCTCAGGCCGACTGGATGCAGTTGGTTTCGCTGAAGCCGATTGGAAGTAATTAGGCTAATCAGCTTCGCCAAAGCTAGTTGGTTGCATGTCAATGCATACACGGCCGAGGCCCAATTTTTCTCTCGAATTCTTGCGGTTTTTTAAACTAAAAGACTTGACAACTTGAATAAATTAACATACATCGATAATGTGCTAGACAATTTTGGTGTCGATTCCTTGCGGGTTTTTTGAACTGAAAGACTTGACAATTTGGATAAATTAATATACATCGATAATGTGCTGGTTACGGAACCAAGGCACGACTAAATTAACATACATCGATAATACCGCAATTGGACAGAATTAAAGATAGAAAATACAATTGAAACACAGTACAAGCACTACTGAGTCCACTTAGGCCATTTTCTGCTCGTATCGCCACGTTCTTCTGCAGCCTTTGTCACGGCGGCCTTTTCTCTTTGCCTCTCCCTTTCTACCTCACGAGCATCCTTGCGCCTTCGTTCCTCCTCTTGCATGCGAAGCACTTTCTTCCTGTTTTTCCTCAGTGCTTCATCAAAGTAACGACGTTGTTCCTCCCTATGCTCTTTGAGCTCTCTCTCTTGCTCCTCTTTCTCCTGGGCTGCAGCTTTTGCCGCACGCTCCTCCGCGTGGAAACGCTGCCATGCACTTCGTGACCTTGTGTTAATCTCTTCCACCGCCCAATCAGGCATCTCCGTGTCAATCCAACGATACCACATGCATAGGGGCAGAGGAGACTACAAAATAGCCTAATGTTAAAAAAATTTGAATATGACACACACAACATGTTTAAGCACACCTATATGTGCTTGCCGGAGGCTTGTCGTACGGCGAAACCGGGACAGGTGGATCATGCTCATAGTTCGCACACATGAAAAACTTCATGCCCAACTTATCTGAAAAATCTGTCACCACTTTCACCTTGCATAGATTGCCGCACCAACACCCGAGATGTTCCACCCCCGGAGGCAACATCGTTTCTTTCATTTTCCTCGGCCTCTCGCCCTGGTCAGAGCAAGGCAAACTCATTGGGGGACACTGGAATATTGAAAAAAACAGTAGCGGTAAGGATGCTTGGATGACTACTGGAGATGAGGTATTTATAGGCTCTCAAACTCATTCTCCCGCCACCGTTTCCCGCCTGGTTTTCCCGCCAGCGTTTCCCCCCTCCTTTTCCCGCCACCGTTTCCCGCCTTGTTTTCCCACCACCGTTTCCCGCGTATTTGTATCTTCTGTAACTATAAAAGACCATCCATGGTATTGAAGTGTAGTCTCACCATTTCGTCTGGGAAGATGTCGTCCGGCTTCCCAGATGATCGTAGATTTTGGTCAGGTATGTCCCGGAGGCTATTGTGGTTAGCCGGTGATTTCAAGGTAGACAATAGGATAGTTTCATGGGACGAACTCATTAGTAGTGACACCCTACTAACTTAGCTGGGCCACCAATTAACACCAATTAAGAAGGTGCAGATTCCCATTGAGGACTTCTGCAGAGATACGGCAAGAACTGCTATGGTTGCACGAAAGGTGGAAGAAGCACAGTCAAGGTAAGAGTGAGTCATACCTACAATGGGCTAGAAAACATCCATTGTTATGGGTTGAAGAAGAGGAATCCGATGAAGATATCTTCATGCCAAGCAAAACGGGTAAGAGTTTCTTCATCGTCCAAGGGGAAGAGTACTGCACCGTCGAAGGGAAAGAGCACATCATCGTCCAAGGGGAAGTGTACATCATCGTCCGATGAAGATATCTTCATGCCAAGCAAAACGGGTAAGAGTTCTTCATCGTCCAAGGGGAAGAGTACTGCACCGTCGAAGGGAAAGAGCACATCATCGTCTAAGGGCAAGAGCACTTCATCTTCGTAGGGCTAGAGTTAGGTTATCTTATTTTAAGTTCTCGGTTTTAATTTCAGTCTTTCTATTGCATATGGATTTCAGTCCTACCGTTTTTTATTTGCAAATGTAACTTGAATAAGAATGCGAAAAATAGTAACACGTCTCTCTCATACATAGGTATAAATATGTCTCATACATAGGTAGAAATAAGTCTCATACATAGGTCCTACATGCAAATATCAGGCACGGCGTCTGGGACGGCGTTCCGGGGGTGCCTGTGGCGTGGTCCAGCCATACCTATGAGGTGGCACAACGTTGCGCGGAGGAATCACGGACCCATCCTCGCGATACTGTGTATCCTCCTGTGTGGGGTCTGGTGGTGGAGTATTGAACATCCAGCCGTGTTGGACAGAATAGTCCTCTTCTTGAGCGTGATCCTGCTCACTACCCCACAAGGGTTCGGACAATGACGACTGATGCCCGTAGGCTCCTGCATGTGGGAAAATACTTAGCATTAGAATTGTGTAGCAGTCATGGTAATGAACACAATAGATAGAAATATACATACCCTGTGGCTGGGTCTGTGGACAAAACTCAAAGTTCATCGTGGGACTCTGCTGGTGCTGCCACGCCGAACCTCCAGCCTGAAAAGAGGGGGGCTGCTGCTCCCACGCCGAACCTCCAGCCTGAAAAGAGGGGGGCTGCTGCTCCCATGCCGAACCTCCAGCCTGAAAAGAGGGCTGCTGCTGGTGCCAATAGTCGAAAGAAGACTACGGCTGGTGCCACGACGAACCTCCGGCCTGCTCGGAGGTGGTGGCCTGGGCGTCAACTGCTCTGGCAGACATGGACGCGGGTGGTGTCGGAGGTGCGGTGCTTCCTGCTGACGTGGCCGCTCCTGGTGCGTGGAGGGGCGCGGGGGCCGTACGGATGCCTGGTGGGGAACGACGTCCGAAGTGCGGGTGCATGTGATAGCCGCGTAAACAGAGCGTAGCTTCTCCTCCATTCGTCTTAGCCAGGACTGGTGCGGCTCCCGTGGTAGTAGAAGTGGACCGGTCGAAAGCGAGCGTCCATACGCAGCGAACTCGGCATGTAAATTCTGTGTCAACTGAGCCTGCAATTGGCACGAAGAGTATTACATATATATGGCAAAGTACGTAACAAACACATGCATTATGTTAAGAGAAAATATTTACCGCGTGCTGTCTAGAGCCTCAAGTAGACTTGCTAGTGTACATATCTTGCAAACTCGGCTCGGCTATCTCCTGGGGGTGAGAGTGTTGAATGATGCTCAATCGGCTAGCTGTCATGTACCTCTGCAAATAGCCGTTGAATAGATCGAGATCAAAGGCCTCCAATGGCCAAACCCGTGTCGTCGCAGTCTCCCACTCTGTGACGTACGTCTGAACCCTCTGCAGCCACAGAGTCTGGTTCCTGGTACTTCCCTTCTTGGTAAACCTGAGATCGCAATAGAAAGTTGAACAATTAAATTATGGACAATTCTGGACGACAATCATAAATTGTAGAACTGCACATACCTGTGGACGATCGGTGGAAGTGGATCCTCCGTCAGTGGAGGAACGACCAACTGGCGTGCCCCAAACTGCCTCATGACCCTCTGCTGGGCCATCTCCTCCACGCAGACGTCGAAGATGATCTTTGATTTTGTCATCCAGTAAGCGTAATCTCTCGTGCAGACCGTGGACATCCCGCCAGGGTATCTACGATCGATGGCATCCTGTGTGTACGGCTCCCAGACAACCGCCTCACGTTGAATGATGGGTAGCAATTCCTGACCTGATCGTGTGCAAAGCGTCTCTATAAAAAAAAGAAGTTAGCTTCATTCATGGTTTATGTAAACTAATGTATAAATTTTACATTCGACATACCTTGTTACGTGTCCAAATTGTCGCGAAAGTAGGCAGGTCGATGTGTTCTAAGTCAAACAACTCCTTCGCAGGGTTAGGGTGATCACCCGTAACATCTAATCGGCTGATAGAAAACCTCTCCCACGACCAGAGCTGCAACAATAAAGGACATCCAAGCAGGGCTGACTTGGGCGACGCAAGCTGGCAAGCATTGCACATACCTTGGTACTTAGCCGCTAAGACAGCCGAACCCCAACTTCTCTATGTGATGTCGTCACCACAAGTTGCATTCGCGATCTCCACTGCAATAGGGATGTAGCATGCGCTAATGGTGGTGACGTGGTTCTCGGTGAACATCACCTTCCCGAGAAGCCACATTATATATGCCTCAAGGCTCCGAGTGATCTGAGGCTTAGTCATTTGGGTCTCTGGATACCCAAACTTCTGAATCTGCATGCAACAAAAACCAAGTGTTAGTAAACCCATGCAAGTATATGAGGTATGCTCTTAGATATATTAACTTAAAACACATCGATCTAACTTGGTAATTGAGCAACCAATCTAGCTTAGGTCCGTGAGCCTCCGAGGTGAGTGGCCCAGCTCCGGCAAGAATACCTTGAAAACATATGGCACAAATTAACACATAGTTCCACATAGAGTACAAATTAAAACATAGGGCATAAATTAACACATACCTTGAAAACGTAGTGCCATACCCTCCTGCTAATCAGCTGATGCTTGCAACGGTCCTGTGGGATCACCCACCAATGGTAGTCCTTGCAGCATCGACACATCCTGGAGAGTAGGAGCCATCTCTCCCCAGAGAAAGTGAAACGTGTGTGTCTCAGGCCTCCATCTATCCACTAAGCAGCTCAGCAGCGAGTGGGCAATTTGTAGCCGTGTAGAGTTGAAGCCTCATCGCTCGCCCTCTACCATTTCCGCACGAGTTGCCTCGACAAGTCGTGCGAAAGGTAAAAGGCCAGCCCACTTCAAACTGCATAAATAAAATAAATAAAATGGACATGCAAGGGATGAATAAATAAAATGAACATGCAAGGGATGAATGAATAAATACCGCTGAATTTAGGCAGAGTGTATCATCCAATTTTCCTTAGGAGTGCGTGTGACAAGGGGCTCGACACTCCCAGGATGCGCCACCAATCGAGCAGCCTGATGCTTACTCTCAATCTCCGGAGATAGCAATGATAATCTCTCCATTTTGTACCTGCAACATTTATAAACATAGTTAGACATACAATACAAAGTTAAGCATAGTTAAATTGAGAGTACATATTAAAACATAGTTGAACAAAGCGTACAAATTAACACATAGTTTCTCACAGAATACAAATTAAAACATATGACATAAATTAACACATAGTTTCACATAGAGTACAAAATAAAACTTAGTTCCATATAGAGTACAAATTAACACATAGTTTCACATAGAGTACAAATTATAACATAGTTTCACACAGAGTACAAATTAAAACATATAGTACAAATTAACACATAGTTTCACATAGAGTACATATTAAGGCCATAGTCTAGTTTCTTACTCTCCCTCGTCGTCCACGTCTCCCTCTTCCACGAGCAGTAGCTTCGCCAGTACCGAAAGTTGGACAATAAGTGTCCCTATGGCCAAAATGGTTGCATAGAAAAAACATTGTAATGAAGGTCCTCCGGCTTCAGATTCATCCATATCATTTCGGATGCGCCTGGACAGGCATCTGCCTGTGCCTGTCCGCAGTAGCCCGGGGTCAGGGATGTACCGCCTTTAACCAGGGGTTACCTTGTTGAAATTTCTCCTTGCACGAAACCCTAGCATCTCACCCGTCCATGTGCTAAGCAGAGACTCTTTCAGGTAATAAGGAGACACAAATGAGATTGAGTCCATCCCTAACTGCCCGCAAGCAGCAATTACATGTGAGCAAGGAAGGTGAAGCAGCTTTGGTTTGTTGCAGGTGCACTCACACGTTGGCCACGCTTCATTTCCAATCTTCACCTCCTATGTCCTCAATTCATTTCCACAACCGAACTTGTCAGTTGGCAAGCGCACCTCAAACCTGTGTTCTTGATTACCGATGGCGACGACGGTATGAGACCTAGCTTTTTTCATCTTCTCATCCATGTACTTCATAATCTTTTCACAGTACCGTATATTTGGGTTGTTCATGATATGTATTTCAGCTCTCTGGCGTCTATCTCTGAAATACTTCACCGTGCCATGGAAAATACCCTCGACGATGGCTGCAAGTGGTAAAGCCCTATTTCCCCTTAGGAGAAAGTTGTATGTTTCTGCCAGGTTAGTAGTCATGACGCCGTACCTAGCGCCATGTGTGTCGTGCAGCAAAGACCACCGCTCCAGAGGCTCGTGCTCTATCCACTGCTGAAAGTTTTTAATCTGCCTTCCAACCCTTCTCCTAGTGCCGGGTGGGTCAAACCCTGGCAAGTCACAAAGCCCAACAGGTTCTTCCTCAGATGGTCCTGTTCCAACTGCTGTCTGTGCAGCCACTGCTGCTACATGTGCTGCTACCGCTACGTTTCATGCCGCTCTCCTCTCCCTAACATGTTTCTTCGTGAACTCATCAAGATAACCACGTATCCTAGTGTACTTCCATTGTTGGTTCTGTTTGTAGAGTTTCTTGAATAGATTCATAAGTGACTTGTTCCTGAACTGCGAGAAGAAGTTGGCCCCCAAATGTCGCATGCACCAATGACTCTGCATGTCCTGCCATGGAGTTTGTTCATCAGGCCCAGGTTTTGTCAGTGTCCTTATCGCATTGAGTATGCCTTCATGTCTGTCATGAAGGATGCACACATTCGGCTTATCATGCACAACTGCTCTCTTGAGCTGCCTGAAAACCATAACCAACTTTCAATGTTCTCACCCTCCACGAAAGCAAATGCGAGCGGAACGATTTGATTGTTGCCGTCTTGACCAATGGCGGTCAAGATCTGCCCCCTGTATTTGCCAGTGAGAAAAGTGTCATCTACGCATATCACCGGTCGACAATGATTGAAAGCTTGGACGCATACACCGAAAGTGAAGAACAGTCGTTGCGGCACCCTCACAGTTGGATACTCTGGGTGCAAGAAGTGTTGGATGTCGACATAGGTGTCTGGATTACGGGCTTGCAGTGCATGGAGGAGGCGGACAACAGAGTCGTACGAGTCGAAAAACGAACCAAATCTTTCCTCAAGAGCCCTCTGCTTAGCCCTCCAAGCCTTGCCATACGAAATGTTGTACTTAAACCTTACCCTGACCTTATGCATGATGGCCTCACTTCCATTGCTTTGCTCTCCACTATCTCCATGTAAAGCAACCGAGCAAGAAGCGTCGACGAGAGGTTACGATGGTCTTGAGGGATGCTGGGAATGACACATGTGTGCAACACCAAGTCACTCACAACCCAATCTGTGTCATACTTAGGAACATAGCCATGCACCCTCCTGGGACAATCTATTTGTTCGCACTCCATTGTCAGATATTTTTGTGAAGAGACTGTTGTTTTGAAAACCCTTTGCGTGGACATTGCCCAAGCAATTATTGCATCATGCAGATGTTTCTTGTCAGGAAATCTGGCACCCTTCGCAATGTTGTTCTGATGATATTGCCATGCAGAGTCGTGCCCATCGTTCACGGTCATAGCTGAAGAGAAGTCCTGATTCCATGATGCAGGAATCGGCACCTCCTCTTCGTCCGACTCATGAGACTCATCGTCATAAGAACTACGACCATCTGTATCTTCATCCTCCATCTGGTTCTGCAAGTGACCATCTTCTTCGTCCGCATCTGCCTCGCCAGTGTACTCATCCTCTCCTACTGCCCCGGAGCTCTAGCCTGATTCATAACCACCACCTCCAGCATTCGACACAGAGTTTGCATTGGACAAGTCATAACTTGATTCACCCTCGCCTTCAGCTGGATTGGTCTCATGAGCGACAACCTAGATTAAGGCGACAGGTGTAGTTCCCTTTTTCTCGCAACTTTCTAACCAGCGCACCCACTTTGATGTCCGGTCTATCGGCCTCAAAACCCAGAAAATATTTGAACTTGACTTGGTCCACAATGCTTGCACACAGACGGTGTATGTTTCAGGATTGAGTGCTAAACATCCTAACAACCATTCCTGCAACTGACTAAACGTCCATGTTTGAGGGGCCGTTAGATCCAACTCCACATACTTAAACTGACTCAGATCAGCTCCGTGCTCAGTTGTTAAGACAGTATCGGAACCGTAGTAAAAAACAAACTTCACTACACCGGACATCTCTGATGCCTAAAAAAATGTTTAGACGCGTCAAATACTAAGCAGTACGGCATATAAAAAATATTAAGACGCATAAAATACCAAGCAGTACGGCATATTAAAAATATTAATACGCGTCAAATACTAAACAGTATGGCATATTAGCGTCAAATACTAAACAATACGGCATAAATAAAATCTAGCCTATCAAAACATATTACTACCGGCCATACTATTTAGATGCGTCAAATACTAAGCAGTACGACATATTAAAAATATTAATACGCGTCAAATACTAAACAGTACAGCATACTAGCGTCAAATCCATACTATTTAGACGCGTCAAATACTAAGCAGTACGACAGATTTAAAATATTAATACGTGTCAAATACTAAACAGTACGGCATCAAAAAAAATCTAGCCTATCAAAACATATTACTACCGGTCATAATATTTAGACGCATCAAATACTAAGCAATACGACATTAACCGTTGTCCAAAATAATGAGCACTACCAAACGCTAAAACATACTTCTATATATATACATACACACGTATCCTCATAAACATATACATTATAGGATAAAGCTAGGATAAATATGTGAGAGATTGAGATTTACCCTTGAAACTTGTGAACGCCATCCTCGAGCAGCCTCACAGTCACCGAATGAGCATCACCACCACATCCAAACTCCTCCAAACCACCACCATTGCCCTAACTTAGCAACACGAAATTAGCTCTACATGGTTTACGAAAACAGTAGATCAATGTGTCATTGGGTGCTAAATAGCAAGGGGGATACAGTTTTGTGGGTTAAACGGGAACAAAACTCACTAATTTTGTCTAGAAACTTGGGGCATTTTTGAGGAAGAAGAAGAGGAGAAGAAGAACAGAAGGGAACGGGCAAGCAGGAGCTGGGCGCTGGGCTGCTCGGGCTGGGGAGGAAGAAAGGAAAGAGAGAAGGGAATAAAGAAAAAGGGAAAAGGAAGGGGCCCGCCACCCGGTAGGCTCCAGTCGGCCACGGCTAAGCGGAAAGGCTAGTCGGCTTGGACGGGGCCGACTGTGGCGCCAATCGGCCGCACCGAAAGTGCCCGCCTCCGGTCGGCCCGGCCCAGGCCGACTGGGCCCAATCGGCCTGGGCGAGGCCGAGGCCATATTATTTTTGAAATTTTTGAAAAACGCGTATTATTTTCAAAAATGATTAAAAAACATATTATTTTAAAAAAAATAGCCATTCCCACGGCCACACTTTCAGATATAAGAAAATTTTCAGTGTGCGGCACATGGACACTTGTATTTTCTGCATTACAATATACTTCCACTCTATGCGAAGATTCAAACCTGAATCCTGAAGAATCTCATGTAAAGTTCGGAAGCGATGAAGAAGCAGACCACGGGGTATATTAAATGTTCACATATGATGAGAGGTGTACTAAGCAAATCTCATGATGTTTTCTGTAAAGTAACTCTATACTGCGTGCATCTTCTATGTGATGTAGCGAAGAGACAATGACGTTCGCTTGCTTGACCAAATAACTTCAATAGTACACGGCGGTCGCGTTCTACTCTTCACATTCTGTATGAATCCTAGGCAATAATTGATGAAACTTGACTCTAATATCGCATTTGGCTGAGGCAACAAACATTCTATTCTGTTTATCGCATTTTCCAATCAAGTGCTAAATTCCATCGCATTTCCCAATCAAGTACGTACTAAATTCCAAAGGAGCAGTCGCCAAATCCATGAGACCATGACTCCATACATGCGTCAATATCACTTGCTGTCTCTCGCCGGTTTTTCAGAGTACAGAGTCAGTGTTTTCCTCGCCTTTTCTAAGTATCTTCCCGCTCTGACAAACAAGTAAACAAAGAGAAAATGAGGCCGCAACATGAAAATGTAGAAGAGCATGGAAACGTACAAAAAAAAAAATCATCCCTCAACTTGTCGAAAAATACACAGATGGCCCCCCAACCTTTTTTGGTATACATTCCTTCCTCCAAATGTTGAAACCAGACACCAATAGTCACTCAACCCGTTTAAAACGGTTTTGGTGCCAACCTGGTATGTTTTTTCCACCGACTTGCCACGGCCCACGTGGGCATTAGATTTCTTTTTTAATATGAGTTCATTTGTTTTTGCCTTAAAACCAAGAAAAAACTCAAATAGACCCATGCCTGCAGGAGAAAATGTGATAGTTGTTTTGTCAACACCTTCTATCTGCTGTCTAAGGTTCAGGTCTAACCAGATAGTCAACTAAACGCCAACATGCCATGCCCATGTGGCAAATCTAGGAAAAAATCATGCCACATTGGCACCAAAAACGCTTCAGACAGGTTGAGAGACCATTGGTGTCCGGTTTCGACAACTGGGGACGATAAGTATGCGATTTTTTTTAAGAAATCATTTGCGTACTTTTCGACAATTTGTGGGACAAAAATATATTTTTCTCTTTAGTTAAAAATAAGTCGACGCGCTTGAACCGTTAGATTCTAATTCAGCGACAACACGTGAGATAGGAGGAAGTGAAGATATCACTTAGATCTTAATCTAGCGGGTCCGATGCGTTGACAAAGATGAAACCTAATCTGAGATTAAAACCTTTTGCTTATGAACCAGACGCATGAGATATAGCCATACACAAAAAAAAAATGCTGTACTTCTGAAATCGAAAGTTAACTAGCATATCGCGTACAAGCCCACGAGAAAACAAATATCCATGTGCCGGATTATCTCGCTCTAGGAATGTCGGAAATATTACCAGCTATCGTGGACGGCAAAGAATGTGAGCAGGCCACCTGGTTTTGCATGAGAGCCAGCACGCCGACACTGAGCTGCGCCTCCGATAGCTCCGGGAGCGGCGTGTTGCCTTCCAGGAACTGCATGATCCGTCTAACACCCGGCCGTGCGTCGGGCAGAGGGTGCGAGCACAGCAAGCACAGTTTCAGCACGAAGCTCGCCTCTTCCACAACGAAATCGCCCCGGAGCCGCGGGTCCACGGCGTCCGTGATCGACCCGTCGCGCCAGTGCTCGAGCACCCGGTCCGCCAGCAAGATGTGCTCCCCGTGCGCGTCCTGGGCGATGGGCCGCCGCCCGCACGCGACCTCCAGCATGAAGACGCCGAAGGCGAAGACGTCGGATGCCTTGGACGCCTTGCCTGTGTGCCCGAGCTCCGGGGCCAGGTACCCCATGGTGCCCACCACACGCGTCGTGTGTGGGTCGGTGCCGTGATCGTACAGCCTCGCGAGGCCGAAATCGCCTAGCCGTGCCTTCATCCCGGCGTCCAGAAGCACGTTGCTGGCCTTGATGTCCCGGTGCAGAACCACCTGCTCCCACTCTTCGTGGAGGTAGAGTATGCTGGAGGCGACGTCTTTGATGATCCCCATCCTTCGGCTCCAGCTCAGGACCGGCATGTTGGGGTCGTAGAGGAACTTGTCGAGACTGCCGTTTGGCATGTGGTCGTAGACTAGCAGGAGCTCACGCTTCCGGCGGCAGTACCCGAGTAACTGGACGAGGTTCCGGTGCCGGATCTGGCCGATGCTGACCACCTCGGCGATGAACTCCTTCATTCCTTGCCTCGATTCATGCGACACCTTCTTCACCGCGACCTCCAGCCCGGATGCCGGAAGCACTCCTTTGTACACCCTCCCGAACCCGCCGACGCCGAGGAGCCGCGTGTCGGAGAACCCATCGGTTGCGTGGAACAGATCCTTGTACGAGAAACGGTGCGGCCCGAACGCGGTCTCCCAGTCCTCTTTAAGCTCCGCGTACTTGCGCCGCCGCCGATCGATCACGAGGATGGTGATGGCCAATGCTAACACCAGTGCCGCCGATGCTATCGGTAACAGGATCTTTAGCGTCATCGACGGCCGCTTGGGGATCGTGAAAGGCAGGGCCGGCAGCTTCGAAATGTTCAGCGCCGGGGCTGGCCCCTCCATCTTGAAGCTCCAGGCAAGCACGTAGTGGCGGCTCGCCACCACGCCGGTGGATGACGAGAAGCCGACGTAGGCTTCGTCCCCGATCACGGACGAGAGGTTCACGGTGGCGGAGAGCAGAGGCTTCTTGGGCTTGGGCAGGGCCAGGGGTGCCATGGTGACGCTGACCAGCGACGCGCGCGCGTCGAAGTCCACCCACACCTGCGCGGCATTTCGGCTCAGCAGGCTCATGTTCCTGAACGCGCCGGTGCCGTCCTCGTAGTACCCGGCGTTTTCGGCTGCCACGGACGAGAGGCCGTCCACGTCGATCCCGACGTGGTTGTCGCTCATGTCCCCGAACTCGGCGTTCACGATGGTGTCCAGCTCAATGGCCAAGAGGTGGTTGCTGGCGTTGCCGTTGTTGGCCGCGTTGGCCAGGCCCATGTACTGGCTCTGCAGCGCTTTGGAGAAGTCGTTGCTCTTGGAGACGACGAAGGCCAGCCCGGGGCTGCTGAGGTCGGCGTACTCGCTGACGATGCCGAACACGAAGGCCGTCGAGAAGGAACCGTGGAATTGCAGAGGGGAAGGGTAGAAGGCGTGGCCTTTCAGGAGAGTCGTGCCGTTGGTCAGCATTAGGAGGCCGTCTGGGGTGACCGCGGCCGTGCCGTCGAGCGAGAGGTTCGCGCCGGCGAAGCCGTCGAATGTGAACTGGTCAACGGCTGGAGCTACTGCTAGGTGATTTAGGCCATGTAGAGTCAAAAGGAGGAGCAGAGGAAGTCGCCTAAGCGGCATGGCTCCCGCACCTAATTGGAACTTTTCCTTGGCCTGACAGCCTAATGTCGTATTTCTACGAGACTACGAAGATGGCGACCACTCTACTCTTGTGACTAGAGAAACTTGTATGTTGACCTGGCTATCGCTGTACGCCTGACTAATCACTAGAGATCTCTTCTCCTGGACAATGTCTACTTGTGTGTTCTTCAAACAAATAATTATAGTAACCCTATTTTATGTCTGTTAAACCGCGTCGCATTCAATTCTAATTATGTACACAATCATTGACTTGACCCGCAGGTTGTCAACTTGCGTGGCAAATTGTCCGAGGAGTACGGAAGGCATGAAAGCTAAGTTAATCATTAGGGCATGTACAATGGTTGATACGACCTGGTTTTGAAAACCTGACCGGACCGCCGGTTGAACCGGAAAAAACCGGAACCGGAGGCCTAGCCGGTCTGTTAAGCGCACTGGACCGGACAAGGAAGTGAACCGGATTTAATCATTAGGGCATGTACAATGGTTGATACGACCTGGTTTTGAAAACCTGACCGGACCACCGGTTGAACCGGAAAAAACCGGAACCGGAGGGCTAGCCGGTCTGTTAAGCGCACTGGACCGGACAAGGAAGTGAACCGGATTTTTTCCGGTCGGCCAGCGGCTTTCATGTGAACCGGCGAAAACCGGGTCGGTTCGACCTGTTGGACCGCCGAACGGGCCTTATTTGATGGGCTTCTTCAGTGTTTGTCATGGGCCTCAGTATTTTACATTGTAAAAATAGCGCTGAGGGTGGGAATCGATCCCAGGATCGTTGGGTAAGGGACGCACGGACCTGCTCGCTAGGCAGCAAAGCTCACCGGCAACTTGTGTTTACTAACGGAGGTCCACTTTGTTATAGGTTGAACCACCGGTTGAACCGGCGAACCACCGGTCAGACCCGTGAACAGGTGAACCGGAGGCCTCGCCGGTTTGATGACCGGTCCGGTTTTCAAAACTAGGGATAAGACTGCCTTACCGTGTTTCACGTCATTTAGAAAAAACAACAAAACATGTTGTACAATGAGTTATCTCTTAGTGATCTTAGAATTAATGCTCAGATGAATAAAATTAACTTAATAAATGAAATCTGGAATCTAGCACAATGAGAAATTTGCCATATCTTTGCCTTATAATTCTTGTGAAGAGATCATCTTAAGAGAAGTCTAGTGTATTTTCTTCATTTCTCTCTCTTCCGCGCCAGATTTTATCCTATGTGGCATCGCTAAGAAAAGGCTGACGTCACCCCATTGTACACGCCCTTACAATCATGGAATCAGTAAGGAATTTTTTTTTCTTTCACGATGGAATAGGGGTTTTATTAGGTAGGAATAAATTTACGACCCGTTTTTTTATCTGATGATTGTACTCTCTATTCTTCTTAATGCAAGAGCACATTCAAATTTACATAAGAAAAAAAAAATGAAATAGTATTCTTCAAATAAACTGTGAGGAGATTTGAAATGACCGGTGATGACTCAACCTGCGGAACCAAGTTTCTAAACCCCTTCAAGTATGAGATGATCTACCCCCTCTCGAGTTTGGATCTTGACATGTCAGTCGCACAGCAACATACACGTGCACTATCCCGTTTTCCTTGAGAATTTTTATAAGACTTAAAAGAAGCTCTATGAGAAGTGTTTCTGTGCTTTCATGCAAAAAAAAAATGCACTGATTTTAAAGCAAATGAAAGGCTGTGACTAGAAGAGCAAATCCTACAACTTGTGTGAGTCTAAATATCCGTAAAAGAGTGAGCCG
Organism: Brachypodium distachyon; assembly: GCF_000005505.3. Taxonomy (NCBI): domain Eukaryota; kingdom Viridiplantae; phylum Streptophyta; class Magnoliopsida; order Poales; family Poaceae; genus Brachypodium; species Brachypodium distachyon. Next base: position 50,922,586 of record NC_016133.3, read on the forward strand.
GCGTGCTTCCTGAAGCTTGACATTTCTAAGGCTTTCGACTCGATTTCATGGCCTTTCCTCTTGGAGCTACTGGAGGTTCCGGGCTTTGGCCCAATGTGGAGAAAATGGGTCGGGATGCTTCTCTCCTCCGCCTCCTCCCGGGTTCTCCTGAATGGCGTGCCAGGGCCTCAAATTCCCCACGCCCGCGGCCTCTGACAGGGCGACCCTCTGTCGCCAATGCTCTTCATCCTGGCGATAGACCCCCTCCACCACATCCTTTGCCGGGCTGCCGAAGTGGGGATCCTCAAGCCTTTTAGGCGGCGCGGGTTTCGGTGCGGGTCTCTCTCTACGCCGCCGCCGCCGAAATTTTCTCCAGCCCCCTAGAGGCCGATCTGCGGGTAATCCACCAGCTGATCACCCTCTTTGGTGATGCCTCGGGGATGCGCACGAACCTTGAAAATCTGAGATTTTCACCATTGGATGCGACGACGCTCAGACCGCCGCGGCCCTTGCTGCCTTCCCGACCAAGAGAGGTGCTTTCCCTTGCACGTACCTGGGGCTTCCACTCTGCCTACCAGGCTCAAAGGAGCAGCTTTCCAACCGTTGATCGACAAGGTAGGGGTGAGACTTGCTGGGTGGAAGGGCTGGCATTTTACCAGGGCGGGCCGGGTGGTTCTTGCCAGAGCCATCCTCTCGGCGATGGTCACTTACCATCTCACCGCCTTCAAAATCCCGGCAGGCATCCTGAGACAGATCAACAAACTTATTCGGGTCTTCATTTGGACGCGTTCTTGTCAGCCGGGTCAGGAGCCTTCCTCCCTCCCTCTGGTCAACTGGGCCACGGTTTGCCGCCCACGTCATTTGGGGGGGCTTGGAATTCTGGACTTGGTCCGGTTCGGTCGGGCCTTGCGACTCCGGTGGCCATGGCTCTCGTGGGCTGACCGCGACAGGCCTTGGCAGGGTCTCCCTTCCCCCTGCGGGCAGGAGGAGATGGATCTTTTCCGGGCCTTGACACGGATTCTTCTAGGCGCCGGAGAGAAGGCTTTATTCTGGCACGATGCTTGGTTGCCAGACGGCTCCACGCTCAAACTGAGGTGGCCTGGCCTCTTCGCCATCACCTCGAGGAAAAATCGAACGGTGCAGAAAGAACTAGCCAACAGAAACTGGGTTCGTGCTCTTCTACGCATCGGTACCACTCAACAACTCGCCGACTTTGTTAGCCTTTGGAGTGCCTTCAGACGATACAACTTTCGGACGCGCAAGACTCCATCTCTTGGACATGGATGCCTTCGGACTCCTACTCCGCGGCCTCTGCATACCGTATCCAATTCCATGGTTCCACCCCACCATTCGCGTCGCAGAAGATCTAGAAAGCGGACACGACGCCACGGTGCAAATTCTTCGCCTGGACGGTCACACACGGCAAGATCCTCACGGCGGACAACTTGGCCATCCGTGGGTGGCCTCACGACCCCATCTGCAGCCTCTGCCACATACATGGGGAGACGATCATCCACCTATGCAAGGATTGCAGCTTCACCACCGAGGTTTGGCGTCTCATACAGTCTTGGAGCTCCCAGACGATCACGACGACCTCATCAGCCGACAACATTAATGACCATTGGGACGCCATGATTCACGGCCTTCCCAAGAAGGAGAAGAAGGCGCTAAGCGGGAGGCTTGTCGCCACTTGGTGGGGGATTTGGAAGGAACGGAACAGACGTGTTTTCCGTTCAACGGCGCTCACTGCCTTAGGTGTGGCTTAACTAGTTTGGGAGGAGGTTCAGGGCCGCACCGTGGCAAGCTCTCGACCCGGGAGACAGTTAGCCTCCCCTCCCTCGGGTTTTTTTCCTCTCTTTTATTTTCTCCCCTCCCCTCTTCTTGGGCTCCTAGGAGCCCCCCTTTTTTACAATTTCACTCCTTCCAATCGAACGACGAAAAAGACCATCCTTTTCCTCAAAATTTTTTTTGCATAAAGACACATATCTAGCGGCTCTTGTAACAAAGAACCACGAACCCAAAAGATTTTAACTGATACCCACGACATGAATACTAATGAATAACAAACAACCCGTCAGCGGCCAGTTTGCCCAAGTTAATCGGCCGTGGCCCACGTGACATGCAAAGGAGCCGAATTTCTGGATCAAGGGCAAGGAAAATGGCTTGAGCCGAGATAGGCTCGGCTCAGGATATTCCCTCCGAGATGGGTTTCTCCTCCAAGCCCGGTGGGTGGGCCGCCGCTCCCGATCCGTTCTCTCTCTCTCTCTTCTCTCAGGCATACCCGCACAAACTCCTGCCGCCTGCACCGTGCTCGCTCTCGATGGCTCGGCCGACTGCCCCGCGCACAAGCAGCCTCCTCCCCTCCGCCTCCATGGACTAGGTGACGAGCTGGGTGTACGGGCGACGGAAAGAGTGCTGCGAGGGAGAGTGTGAGAGAGAGAGAGAGAGACGTACCGGCAGCGTCAGGGCTCGGGGGCGGCGGATCGGGCGGCGACAGGGCTCTGGGCGTGCGGATCCGGCGACGCTATGGCTCGGGGTGCGGCGGCTCTAGGGCTCGGGGGGCGGCGGCGCTAGGGCCGGGAACCGGCGTGGTCGTCCATGGCGGCGACAGCGACTGCCGGAGGCCGGGGCTCCGGCCAAGGAGGCGTCGGCAGGGACTCCATGGCGGAGGGAGGGGAGAGCTTGGGGAGGAGAGGGAGAGAGAATTAGTCTTCATGTCTTGTGTATCGTTGGTTTTTTTTTGTTAGAAGAGCCGTTACGTATGTGTTTCTCTGCAATTTACTTTCCGTAAAACCCATCTGGATACCCACAAGCCCGTAGCCCTTCAGCCTGATGCCCACGTAGTCATGGAACCACGGAGATTGGCTTCTGCTTTCTTCTCCATAGTGACATTTCTGCTCGCGCGTATTCTTTCCTCTCCACACACCCACAAGCTTCTTCTTTCTCGATGGCTGCAGCACACTGCGTCGGGCTCTTCGGCTGTGCCGAGGTGATGACCACAGCTTCAGGAGAGGTTGTGACCAAGACAGAGCACTTTCAAATTTACATAAGAAAAAAGTTATGAAGTAGTATTCTTCAAATAAACTGTGAGGAGATTTGGAATGACCGGTGATGACTCAACCAGCGGAACCACAGTTTCTAAACCCTCTTCAAGTATGAGATAATCTACCCCCTCTCGAATTTGGATCTTGACATGTCGTCGGTCGCCCGGCAGCATACATGTGCACTGTCCTGCAATTTTCGAGAAGTGCTTCTGTGCTTGCCTAAAAAAATGCACAGATTTTAAAGCAAATGAAAGGCTGTGATTAGAAGAACAAATCCTACAACTTGTGAGAGTCTAAATCCGTTAAACCCATCTCGATACCCACAAGCCCGTAGCTCTTCAGCCTGATGCCCACGCACCCACGTGGCCATGGACCCACGGAGATTGGCTTCTCCTTTCTTCTCCGTAGTGACGTTTCTGCTCGCGCGTATTCTTTCCTCTCCACACACCCACAAGCTTCTTCTTCCTCCATGGCTGCAGCACAATGCGTCGGGCTCTCCAGCTGTGGCGAGGTGATGACTACAACTTCAGGAGAGGTTGCAACCAAGACAAAGGCTGCTTGGTCCCATGGGCTCGAGTCATGGAGGCGGCACAGTTGGACGGAGAGGTAGGAACAAGGAAGGCAGCGATCTAATCGCGGTAAGCTTCTGTCTGCGTTTGTAACTACTCCAGAGAAAATCGTGGGGAAGAAAGGATCGTGCGCGTGGGCTGCCTTGACTTTGGATATGGGCCGGATCTAAGGGCCCTTGTTTAGCAATATGTTATTAAGGTAAAGTACTCACATTGCTTTGGGATTCGTGAAAAAAAAGTTTTGAGAAGCACGGAAGCACTTGCCAAGCTCTATAGCAACAGCAGGTTCACCCTCTGAAAAACCAGCAGGTTAACAGAACGGCATGTAAAAGGCCTCAAAACAGTTGTCCGGTGGTACGAATACGTAAACAGTGTAAACGAAATTGAGCTCCTATCAGTGGCACATAGTAAATTCTCATAATTAATGAAACAGAGCATCACAATTTCTTGACAAAAGGGCATATAGAAGAGATTTTTTTTGCTCATAGAATTCAATGGAAATCTTCATGCAATGGAAAGCAATACTTTTTTTGGCTATGCCAGCCAAATAGTTTCATGTCAAGGTAACAGGTGAACAGCTGATACAAGTCCAGCTTGACAAAAAATCAAGCTTTGAGAGGCAGAACAAAAACGGAAGCAGGGAAGGAAGTATTGCAATTTACTACCTGAAAATTGCGGACGTTTTTTTTATATATATTTGGTTCTTTTTTTTTTAGTTTGCTCCTAATATTTTCTCTATGTTGCGTCTTGTGGGGGCACTTCCGGCTCTTTGTCCTTGGCCTCTGCCTCCGCCTCTGCCCCTGCTGTTGCAGCTGCAGCCTCCTCGGTCTCTTTCTTTTCTTGCGCGGTCTTGATGAGGTGGTTGTAGCTGCCCTTCTCCTTGAACAGCTGGGAGAAATGGATCTTACAGTAGAGGATCCCGTTGAGCGCGGCGTACGAGGACGTTGTGAGGGTGCAGCCACCATGCGAGCACTTGAAGCAGCTCTTATGGTAGCACTCGCCTTCCAAAGTTAGCTAAACAAAACCCACTAAAAGCTTAGCAAATAAGGGCATTTGTGCTAATTGTATGTGGTTATGATTTGATCAGGTAACCATTTTTAAGATTTTCTTTGCAGGTGTTTGGCAGTTTGATAGTATCTGTCTGTCCTATTGCTACTTGCGAAGCAAAACATGACATCGTTCCTCTACCTTCTCCAATGGGTACACAGTTTTTTGGCAGGCTGCACATTTATCTTGAGTTCCAGAGAACACAGAGGATAGCTTGTTTGGAGCTTTTGCCTACAGGAAAATAATAATCAAATTCTCACTGTAAATAACATACCAATTACGACACTGAAGACAATTAAAAAATAAATATTCTCCTGATAGAAAAGGAGTATCAACGAAGAGGTTTGAGAAAGAAGCATATTCGTCGTAGTGGAACTGTACCTGATCGTTCTTGTCTGAAGATTTGCCACCTGATTAACGCAACACAAGTTCAGAACATATCCATTGCTCATTATTATACCACATTATGAAAAGCTAGCAGCGTCCTAGTTGTTTAGCATTACCTGGCGTAAATTTCTTGGAGAAGCTCCCCGTCTCCTTGAAGAGCTGCTCAAAATGGGTCTTGCAGTAGAGGACACCATCCATGGACGAGTAGTTGCACATCTAGAGGTGACCGATGCATGAATTAAAGATGAAACTCAAATAACCATCTTACAAAATCCCGATGTTACACAAATATAGCACCCCACAAGAAAGAAGGAAATATATGCGTATGACACGAATTCAAGCATTACCGAAAGGGTCCCCTTGCAGTGGCTGCACTTAAAGCATGTTTTGTGGTAGGAGATGCCGTCGGCGGAGAGGAGGTCGATGAAATGGACCGTCTTGTCGCAAGTCTTGCACTTGTCCTGCGTGCCGGTGAAAGACATGGCGACCGATCTCCGCCGGTGAAGTCTTCTTATTCGGGAGCCTCCCTCTGGTTGGTCCGGCGATTCGACGAGCCAATGTAGATGGGTGGAGGCCTTTTTCAGAGGAACGAGCGTGGCATCTCGAGAACGGGATGGAGACAAACAACGGCCGGAGCTTTTAAAAGGGCGGAGGCGTTTGGGTTTGGGAGCCAAGATAGGAGGTGCCATGAGCTCCAGACCGCACAAGACCAGGTCAAGCCAAAAGGGATGTTTAATTTTGGAAAGGGGCTCTGCTTCCTTCTCCGGTTCTCCTGCTTTCGTGGACGTGTCGTGTACTCGTGTCTGGATGAAATGCCCGTTTGATCCCGGTTGTGTGAGCCACCAACACGACATGCTGAGATGGATGTTTCCATTCCGTCGAAACTGAGGCAAGTGCTTCTGTAATTTTCCAAAAAAAGTTTGCACGAATCCTACGCGTGTCCCCCACGGTTAACCCACGTTAAGGTTCATCCCTCACACAGAAACTGCTCGTCGTTGGCTTTCACCATGGAAAGCTCCTGGAAGCTTGACAAATTTTCAAACAGGTGGTGTGCAGGAAGAAGTAGCTCCTCAGCCTAGAGCGCTGCGTCCACATGCCACTCCCTGACTCGTACGACGCCGCTCGGCCAGCAGCATCCGGTCCTCGCCAGTGCTAACGAGTAACACCACGCCTTCCGGCCAGCAGCATCAGCAACAGACCGTCGTGGTCAGGCCTCGCCCCACGGTGCGCCGCTCAAAGACAGAAAGCCTAGGTGCCCGGTGAAGCTAGACATGGGGCGCGGTGTTGGGAAGAAGCGAGGAGAGGTGAACAGCGCGCGGGATACGATAGCCCTCGAGCTAGATGCAGTACCTGCACCGATGACGCTATGGCCATGGAGAAGGGACGAAGAAAGCAGACGAAGCGCACCAGCAAACGGAAGAGTTGGTACGTGCGTGGACTGCCGCTGGATAAAAACAGGGTATTTGGGTATCGGCCCAGATGGGTAAATTGATTGCTGGGATCTGTTCTCTTAATCTCAGCCTTTTATTTGCATTATAATTGTGCAAAAACAAATCGGATTTGCTTGGTTCCAGACGACTGAATCTATATTTCTTAGTCGACTTCTGTAGACCACCGAATGGATTTGGAGATGTGTGTAGGTTTTCTTTTCTCAATTCTTTGTATGTGCTGTGTCAGCTTGTTTTTTTAAGCCGGTTATTTTTCTTTTGACCGTAATTTTTTTGGTTCTTGTTCTATTATTTTTATTTTTCTATCAACGCTCGAGCGTTTCGGGATGTATCTGTGGTTTTCTGGATTTTTGTTTGTCAGCTCTATGGGTGTTTAATTACACTTATTAATACATTACTCATTTATATTCAACTATTACGTTTTACGCCTCATCCAATACGATGTTGTTAACTTTTCTTCATTTGTCAATTCATACACACATATATAACAAATTTGCTACGGCTCAGAACAATTGGTATCAGAGCCTTGTGGTTGATCTCTTAGTAACGGGAGATCAAGGCCCATGGTTGGAAAAAAAAACTAACATCTCCAGATAACGGGGGAGCCTGTTCAGCCCGATGTGTGACGGGGGAGAATGTTGGGTTTAGTCCCACATCGGAAATTGATTGTGGAGGATCACAACATATAAGGTGGAGCAAACCTCACCTATTGGATCGGTCTTTTGGGTTGAGTTAGGCTCGAGACCTTATATGTTGTGGGCTCCTATGGACCTGGGCCGGTAAGGCATCCAACTTTTGGATCGAAGCTTGAAACCGATCTGCAGAAACACGATTTTAATGGAAGTTTCTGCAAACCCTAAAGCTCTATCTCTCGATGAAAAAAACTGGAATTTGGTGCAGCTCAACGTGCTGCGTTTTGTGTTCTCATTGCTTGCTATATATGAGGATACAAACCGCGCCCAACACGACTCCAATTAGAGTGCAACACGGCGCAACCCTGTTGGAGAAAGCTCCGGTTTAAACACACACGCACAACTGGAATTCTCCTTATACTCGGATTATCCCTTACACGGGACTCTTCTAAACTGAATCTAAAATGGAAACAGAATCATGATTAAAGTCTAACATTCACCCCCCTAAGCATGATTTGCTTACTTCACGGATTGGACACCTATCCTTCTTCTCATCTCTTCAAATTTCTGTCTTCCGAGTGACATCGTTAGGATATCAGCCAGTTGATCTTTGGTACTCACATAATTGACATCAACCTTCCCTTCTTCTACGCACTGCCGAATATAATGATACCTTGTATCAATGTGTTTGTTTCGATCATGATGAACTGGATTCTTACATAGTGAAATCGCAGATTTGTTGTCAACATGTAACACCACATGTTCAACTTCTTTGTTCATGAGATCCCCCGTCAATCTTGCCAACCATACTCCTTGACAAGCCGTTGTTCCTGCCGCTATATACTCTGTCTCACATGATGAAAGTGCCACGACCTTTTGCTTCTGGGATAATCGGCTTACAATGCTTGAGCCCACAAAATAAGCCACACCGGATGTACTTTTCCGGTCATCAACATCACCTCCCATGTCACTGTCGCTGTACCCAATTAGGCGCACCTTCTCATCACCTCCTTTCTTGTAGAAACAACCATAATGACTTGTTCCTTTCACATATCGCAGTATATATTTCACGGTAGCAAGATGTTCTGTAGTAGGAGCCTCCATGTAGCGGCTCACCATGCCCACTGAGAACGCCAAGTTCGGTCTGGTGTTCACAAGATATCGCAGGCTCCCTACCACGCTTCTATACTCTGTGGCATCAACTGTAGGTGCTTCACTTTCTTTGGAGAGTTTGAGCCTCGGTTCCATTGGAATATGAACCGGATTACAATCATCCATGCCACAGCTTGCTGAGATCTTCATCGCATATGCCTCTTGACATAGACCAATTCCATCGCTTCTTTGATGAACTTCTATTCCAAGATAATAACTCAGAAAACCCAGATCACTCATCTTAAATAGCTCATTCATCTGTAGCTTGAATTTTCCAATCTCCTTCTCATCCTCCCCGGTTATCAGAAGATCATCTACATAGACACCTACAAGGAGGCGTTTCCTTCCGGTGCCTCTCTTGTACATTGCATGTTCAAGCGAGCTTCTTTCGAACCCCAATGAGGTCAGCGTGTGATCAAGCTTAATATTCCACACCCTCGGTGCTTGCTTCAGCCCGTACAAAGCTTTGTGCAATTTCAATACTTTGTGTTCTTCCCCTTCTTGGTTATACCCCTTCGGTTGTTGCACATACACTTCTTCCTCTAGTTCTCCATTTAAGAAGGCTGATTTAACATCCATATGGTGTAACTTCCAATCTTCCTGAGCGGCAAGAGCTATGAGCAAACGAACGGATTCCATCCTTGCTACAGGGGCAAACACTTCTTCGAAGTCGACACCCTGCTGCTGCATGTACCCTTTTGCAACTAATCTTGCTTTATGCTTGATCACTTTTCCATCTGTATCTTTCTTTAGCTTGAACACCCACTTGAGGCCAATTGCTTTCTGACCCGCCGGAAGATCTACCAAACTCCATGTTGCATTCTCTTCAATGAAGCCTATCTCCTCGGCCATTGCTTTGGACCAGCTCTCTTCTTCACTTGCTTCTTCAAAAGTTGCTGGTTCCTCACTTAGGAGACATTTCCCCTTCCCGCGTTTCATCTTCACCGGTTTAGGCTTTGGAAGTTGCGGATAAAAATCCTTCAATGGCCGTAACCGAATGGGCGTCGGTGGTCGGGTCGACATAGGAGAGCGCTCGAGCGACGATCCAGGCGTGATCGTGGCTGCGTCCGAGAAGATGGACCCTCCTGCCGCTGCAGAAGGTTGTGCTTCTTCCCCCGATCCTTCTGCTGCAGGCGCTTCTGTTGCTGCAGCTTTTGTTCCTGCCGCGGCAGAGCCTCTTCCTGCCGCGGTAGAATCCTCTGTAGCAGCGCCTCTTTCTGCCGCGACAGAGGTTTCTCCTGCCGGGTAGAGCTTCCAGGTGCGGCAATGGCTCCTGCCGTGGCAGAGCCTCTTCCTGCCGCGGCAGACGATCCGTTGTGCTCTTGCGGAGTCGTAGTCGATGATGACCAACTCGATGGCGTTCCCTTCCACCATCTGAGTGTGAGTGTCCTCCTCGAGGTCTTGAAGGTGTTCTTGGCTCGTCGATGTCGGGGTGATCATGGTCGTCGCCATAATCATGACCTGCAACATGGGGTTGTTCAAAAACAACATTAAAAAATTCACCTGAGCTTGATGGCACGACACCTGCCGATCTGCTCCACTCCCATGCCTTTTCTTCCTCGAATATGACATCTCGAGTTACGACCACCTTGTTGTTGACAGGGTTATATGCACGGTAAGCCAGCAAGCCGGTCTCGTAGCCTATCATCACCATAGGCGTGCTCCGCTCAGCCAATTTTGGTGTGTGTCCGGCGATTGGTTTCACATGAGCCACACACCCGAAGGTCCGAAGATGCTCTACTGATGGTTTTCGCCCGCACCAAGCTTCATATGGCACCATGCCAACAACACTCTTCGTCGGCGCCCTATTCAACAAATACACGGCTGTTGTGACTGCCTCTCCCCAAAAACGTCCAGGCATCCCTTTGCTTTTCAGCATGCTTCTTGCCATGGCAACAACTGTTTGATTTCTTCTTTCCACCACGCCGTTCTGTTGTGGTGAATATGGGAGAAATATTGTTTCTCATGCTATTCAGTTACAGAGATATGATACATAGACTGACGACTTAATTAAATTATGATGTTCTACTTGGCCTGATGGTTAGTACCTCACTGCACTAGTGGACATTGTGAGTTTGACTCTTGGGTGTCTATTTTTTTAGTGCCCTTTTTCTTCATTTGTCTTTTTTCTTTTCTTTTTATTATTTATACATGATATTTATACATTGATGGGTCTATTTTCGTTTTTATTTTTCTCTCTCTTGATTTTCTTTGTTCTTATTTTTTCTTACTTGCGGTTCCAATTTTAAGAACGGGATTTATATATCTCGGTTGACTCCCCGTTCGATGTGACACAAAGATTTATTGCACCATCGGCCGACTAAAATTGCACGTGAAATTTTGTGTGCAAATTTGGATTTTGAAACGTGCAATTGGATATTGCCCTTCGAACGGCTAAAATTTCACGTGCAATTTTTAGAATCGAACACAAAACTTCACGTGCAATTAGAAGCGCGCATAAAATTTCACGTTCAATTTTTAGAATCATGCATAATTCTTTTAGGCATAGATACATTCATATTTGGACAAATTTGATACAACTAATATGGATCGGAGGGAGTAATATATGGCACTAATCATGAGAAGAAGAAAAGAAATATGAAAACATAATTCTGGTAGTTAGGTTCTAACGGAGGTATAGGGCCAATCAAATCCAATCTCCAAACATTTAATCAACCAGTACAAATGAAACAGGCTCGTTGACTCTGAAACGAACTGCTCCATGTTGATCCGGTTCTACCCTGCATTCCACTCATCAAGAACACTGGGACTTTGCTAAACTAATCGCATGTATAATACAACCTGGCTACAAGAATGATTAAAAAGACGGAGCATGTTTCATAGTGTTGTTGTTCTCGATAACAAATAGAGTAAGTGGTGCCAATGCTCGATGGCACAAGTGCGGGTATAAAAGTAGGGTGTGTACGCCGGCCTTATAGCGAAGGTCGCCGTACACTTGGACAAGTTGACACGTCGATATTTTTTTAATAGATTCGGTCGACTCTGCGGGTACGACTTAATCCTATGTTAGGAAAGGCTTCGAGGGGGTTGTTAGCCAGGTGCTTGGGCCGAGCGGATCTTTCCAAGTCACCTTTAGCGAGAGATTCGTCGGGGCCGCCTCGTACTTGGACCGAACGCGTCTTTCCAAGTATCGATGTTAGGATATCCTCGGAACTCTAACCCAACCCCTTCTCCTTCGAGCCCGTGCTAACCAAGGTTAGTTCGAAGTCTCGAAACTAGAGTCCCTAGAAGGCTTTCTCGAGGCCAGTCGACTTTCAGTCGAGAGCGGCGCTCGAGAGCGAACCTTAGAGAGAGCAGTCTAGCCCTTTCCCCTTGAGTTTATTAAAGTTTAGAGCGAATGATAGATACCCTCATGGGGGGTATTTATAGCCTAGGGGTTCATGACAAAAGACCATGGCTAACCTTGAGGGAGAGAGAAAAGTGGGAGCAAAATGGTAAAAGAAGTGCCTTGGTCCATAACTTTTGTGTGCATCATGTGGGAAAAAGTGAGGATTGACCATGACATTTCTTGTCTCCTACTCCAGCTCATTTTATCCTTTGACCATGGCATGAGAGGTTTAACTTGTTGACTTGTCTTCCTTTGCCACGTAAGATTGACTATGCCATGTTGGCATCTTGACTCACGCTTCGAAATGTTGACCTAGTCCTCGTCACGTAGGATTTACGACCCGACACATGTAAGGGTTTTATTTTACACATAGTGCATGAATGTACTGCTGCTTTTCTCCCATCTTTTCCTAACGAAAGTAACCTTTTTTCTGTTCATCATTTGCGCCGATTGGGAACATTTACGTCGTGCAGCAGCAGCCAGCGGTCAGCGTCATGCGGAGTACTCGTAGCTGTTATGCTTACCAACTCAGTACTAGGTAATAGAAAATCAACCAAACCGACAGCGAAATGAACACGTGGCTGAAACCCTGAAGTTCTGCTCCACGTACGTACGTCATCTCATCTGCTGAGACCGACTCTGTATCAGTCCTGGACCAAGATTAATACGTGTGGTGCCCCTGATTAACGTTGCAGTTTTTCAGTGACTTATACAGCAGCCAGCAGGTATCATTACAGCGAGATAGCAGTTCATGTGACCGTGTCTGAACATTAACCAATCATGCACATCCTGGTTACAACCAACAACACCGTGGACACAAAAGAGCAGGAGGTCAGGTCAAAGAAGCAAAGTGTAGGCAGGCGCACCACGAACGGACAGAGAGACCTGAAGGCAGAAGCAAAGCCTGCACTGGCGTTTGCTGGTCCAGGACCCGTACGATTCGGATGGCAATGCTGCATAGTGGTGTGGTGTGGTGTCCCGCTTGCTTGTCCAAGGCGGCCGCATCGTCTTCAGATGAACGTAGGGTCACGCATGTTGATCGTGCATGAATAATTGGAGCTTGGAAATATAATAATAATATCAACAAAATCGTGGTGATTGAGACGAGTTAAGCCGGCCGCCTGGGACATCATCATGCAGACGTGTACCCAATATCGGCATATCGAAGAGTGCCGGGTGCGTGGTTCAAGTGCGATATATAGCACGTAAGTCTGAAATTTATCCCTCGTTTTAGTTGTGCTTGCGCAACTGCTTCCTCCTAGATTCGTACTCATTGCATACAGGAATTCTGCAACCGGTCACTACAACGGGCCACTGAAGTTTTACGACTTGTTGTTGCAGTTCCATGAAGCCGGCAGTCGGCAATTATGCGAAGTTCAGATCCTTCTTTCTGTCTCATCTCGCCGATGCAATG